>NC_137423.1:17124100-17724100 GCF_964374335.1 Astatotilapia calliptera
TATGGGTTGAATGTCTGACTGAGTAGCAGCCTGAATGGCTGGGTGTAGTGATGGTGGTGGTGGAAGGGAAACAGGTGGTAGTGTGGATGACGGAACTAAGGGCGACTGAGTGGCAGACCGAACTGATGACTGAAGCGATGGTAGAGGTGAAAATGGAGCGTGTGGTGGAGTTAATGGCTGTGCTAGCGGGGACACAGGAGATGGAGCTAGCGCTTCTGGCTGGGCAGCTAAGTGAAAAAACACAGCCCCGGAATAAACAGTCCCAAAGTCAGGAAACTCTTGATTGTCCCTTCCACTCACCACAGCTGGCAACTCAGACGTCTCGGGGTCTGGCTGTGGCGGTGGGTGTCGGCGGCGTGAATGCCGTTTTCTTCGGGAAGCCGGAGGTGCGGTGATGGAGGAAACTGGCAACGACGGAGAGATCACGGCCGGCTCCTCATCCTCCGACCACATTGCTGCGAGAAAAGCAGCGGGTGAGTGACAGTCAGAGTGGAGGGTGGATGGAGAGGAGTCCAGTGGCAGCGGCGTGGAAACGTTTCCCGATTGTGGCGGTCGCTGTTGCGGTATGACGAGCTCGCGAGCTTGTACTGTCTCCTTGGCTTTCTGCAGATTGGACAGTAGGCCCGAAAATCCTGAGAGCTCGCGAAGATGGGGATTCCCCTTGAGAATTGCCTCGATGGCGTTTATCCCAATGGACATTGCTTTAATGTCCGAGGCATGGGAAACTCGCTCCCACAGGCTGAAGATGCGGGCCAAATCGCTTTCCCGGGAGGAGCCTGCTGGGTCCATGTCTGGTCGCGTCGTACTGTCATGGATCGCTGTGTGGCAAGCAGGAGGAGGACCCAAATGCAAAACTCACAGACACAGGGATGAACTCGAGAAACACAGCTTTAATGCTGGCACGGCAGAACACAGGAAATACAAAACTAAACTGGGGAAAAGTAAACTAACACTCGCAGGTAGACACAGGAAGATCCACACAACATGAGGGACGACGCGACACTGACTCAGAGAAACACAGGGTTTAAATACACTGGGAAGTAACGAGGGGAATGAGACACAGAAGGAGGGCACAGCTGGGAGAAATCAGGACTGACGAGACAAGCAAAGCAGGACGCATTCACATGAGACACGGACCATCAAAGTAAAACAGGAAGTATCACACAGAGACACGAACTTGACACAGTGGAGACAGCAACTAAGAAATACAGAGACATAAACCATAAGGCAGAGGTCTAAGAACCAAAATACACAGGGAAATACTCAGCTGGGAACACAAGAGACTAGACTAGAGAGAGTAACAAAAAACCAACCATGAGAACATAATGCACAATGCAGAGTGACAGAAAACAAGAAACTCAAACATGCAAAGACACACAATTACACAGAACAGAGGGGACACAGAGAGACATGAAGGGCAAGGGATCAAAACTAGAAGCCATAGAATAAATCACACACAAGTACAATAATACAAAAAATCACAAAGAACTAAAAACGCTGGGTCAGGAGACCCAGGACCGTGACAGTGCGTCAGGGTTCATACATGCTTCAGGGTTCGTACGTGATTTGAAGTTTGTATGTGCTTTGTCTGTAGGGGCCAACGTAAATATACTTTTATTTATTCACGGCACATAAAATGTAATAAATAAATCATATAATACAAAAACCAACTATTCACATTTCAACTTTTAACTATTTAAATTTTCAGCTTTTTCCTTTTACAAAATTAAAGTGAAACAACACAAAACACTGCAAACCAGTTGTGGACGATTACTATACCTTTCTAATGTGACGTTGTTGTCCCTGGCTCTCTTTCTCTCTCTCTCCCTCCTGCTCTGTTCAGTGCTACTGAGTGTAACTACCGCCCTTCTATGTAATCAGAATGATGCCACCTTGAAACGAAACCGAAAAAATATTGAAACTGAAAAAAAAATATTGTAACTGAAATAAATGTACTGAAAAATCTTGTATTGAAACCGAAAAAAAAAATTGATAGTGAAAAACAATTGAAACTGTAATTTTTTTGTTTTCGCTTACAATTTTTTTTTTTTCGGTTTCAATCCATTTTTTTCTGTTTCAATCCATTTTTTTTCGGTTTCAAACCATTTTTCACTTTCAATCCATTTTTCGGTTTCAATCCATTTTTCACTTTCAATCCATTTTTCACTTTCAATCTGCTGGCACTGTTTTGGCGTCCGGGGGCGCGCTGGGGGGGGTATTTCCGGCCCGCATGTATTTGCATATATTATAGAGGCCACTAGTGCTGACCAAGCTGCCATCTTTCTCTCTTCCCGTCTTTCAATGGCTGCTTCAATTTCAGCTTGAACCTCCAAACCGCAAGTAAGTAATCATTTTTTGTCATCTTTTCTTGCTGTCCCACTGGACTGGACATTAGTTTAGTTTTTTTTAGCTACATCTGGTGAAGTTGTGGTAAAATGCTGGTATTAGCCTATTTGTCGTAGCAAGCTAGCCTGAAGCTAATATTTGCTAAATTTAGGGACACCCGTGTCTCTTTAGGAGTTGGAGGCCGGTGTTCTAGGAGTGGATCTCAGGATCTCAACAGGCAGTGTTGGGCAGTAACATAATACATGCACCGGCGTTACGTATTTAAAATACAAAATATGAGTAAATGTATCCGTTACAGTTACCGTTCAATAGGTGATATTGAGAATACAGTTAGTTTGTTGAAATAAATGGATTACATGGCGGTATTTTCCTGTTTCATATGTTCGGCTATGGTCTCTCTATTTTTGGTAATTCCACGCTGGTGGAAACCCAAACAAAAGAGCCTCTAAAAATTATTATACAAAAATTATTTAATATGAAGCCAATAGCAGAGTGTTACAGGCATCGCCCTAAACAATGTAGCCTCATGGGCAGTGTAGTCCGTGCTGCAGGGAGAATGGACTGCCATACCCGTTATGTGTCTGTGAGCGAGGGAGGGAGAGAAAGGAAAAGTACGAGCTGTCACGGAGCAGAAACGGGAGCTGGAAGCATGTAAATATAATAATAACCACTAAAGCCAAAAAGAGTGCCTGACGAGCCCAGCTGTAAGTAAGCTGTTAAGACTCGACTGTATACCGTGTTCGTGTTTTCCTCCGAAACATTAAACAGCCTTTCAACGCCTCTCTCTGTCTCTTGCTAGCAAACTTGACCCAGACAACAAAGTAAAGCTAGTTTTGAGCCCAACACGGAACCCGACGTATTAGCCAGAGGTCCCTTTACTACGGTTCGGAGCCGCTGACCTGTTTTATATACGCGCGGAATAGTTTTCTACACGAGATTGCTGCAAAAAGTGCAGCCTTACCCAGGGCCGTGCAGAGAGGTTTAAAGGCGCGGGTGCTCAAAGTTAAAAAGGGGCACATTGAACCAGGCTGAATAACAACAACACACATTCATCAAGAATCTAATATGGGCAACAAGGCAAAGCAAACGTAGCCAATGTTTTAGCTGTTGAGGGGTTGCTGCTGATAGTGCTGGAGGGCAGGGCTGTGTTGATCTGAGACTGTAGACACTAAAAAGTCCATAGGAGAGATGGTAGCTGATTAAACAAGTGTCATGAGATAATAACAAAATGCAAAGATTGGTGACAGCGCTTGGAACCATAAGGACACAAAAAACTGTGAGAAATAATTTAGGCTCTGCCTGTGAATCACTCTTTGCTTCTCTTCTTCCTTCCATCCCATCATTTCATATATCATTCTCCACTTGCTATGTGAGAACAAGGCACAACTTGCTATTGCAATAAACTATAATCTAATTATCCACACCTAACAACTCTTGCACTTAATCTATAATAAAATGATGACAGAAAAATGTTATAGCATTGCCTTTAGTAGCCTCACACAGCTCCTGCTGTTTCCTCCTCATGTCCTTACCAGCCATGTCTGGACAATGTTATATCAGGAGTAATATTTTTTTTAAAAATCCATCTAAATAAAACACACACATGCACGCACACACAGTGACATTTTAGACCTTCTTCAGTATACTGTATATACTATGGGCATCATGGTGCTGATCCAGAATCCTTACATTATTATTTATTACTAGAGCTACAATAATAAAGCAATGAGGAGGGGGAAGTAATAAATATGAAATAATGTCATTATGATGATTCCATTTGTTTCACTATCCACTCTGTGCAGGGGCAAAGCTTATTACATTTTTAAACTGTAGAGATACAATAATTTTACTGCTGTAAAATCCAAATTTTGTACACCTACTTACTGGTTTTGTCGCATCAGTCTGTGTCTCTGAGTTAACTTGTGTTTCTCCTACAGCTCCGGACCGCTAAAAATGCGCGTGCTCTTTGTGAGCTCGTTCCCGGCTCGTAACCAGCGTGTTCTGCCGTCAAGGGCGATCATTGGTTAAATGTGATCATGTGACTGATGCAAGCCAGATCCTTTTATTTAGCAAAACTGTGATTAATAGTTAAATATTATTGTTGAGGGGCACAGACAGGACTCCGCACGCACACACACACACATAAAAAAAATAATAAATTTTTTTTTAAAAAGTTGCCTCAACAAAAGGGCACTTTGGGCACCCATCAGGAAAGGGGCGGGTGCTCAAGCCCCTCTAGCCCCCCCCCCCCCCCCCCCCCCCTGCCTTACCTAATGTCCACCTACTGTTACTCATTTATATTAAGATTTTAACATCTAGTTGGTATTGGTATGGCGAGTAGCCTTCAGTAATAGTAATAAATCACACAGCAATAGTACATTCATGTAGTTGTAAAGTATTCAGAATACATTACTTCTATAATCTTTGGTGGAATACATTTTAAAATTAACCTTCCCAACACTGTCAACAGGTTAGCACCTCATACCACAGTGCAGCAAAGCAGTCTCATGAGTGCTGGGAAGGACGAGCCCAGAGCCCAAAACAGACAGTGAAGGAGATGACAAGGTTAGTAATTGTATGGTGAAAATTATACTTTGTTATCTTGATTGGCAAAAGAAAAGTAAATACAAAATCTGCTGCTCACATATAGGGCATTTCCAAGATTTTTTTTTTTCAATACTTCAATTTCTTTCATTACAGCTGTCCTGTGCCAGAAGTTCTGTTGACCCACAGTGAGAGGCATCATTTCAGAAACACCAGGAAGACTGAAACTCGTCGCCAGGATCAAGCAGGGCTCGTGATCTTCACCAGCAGCTCCCTCACAAGAAGGATAAACCCAGCATTTCATGAACACTGATGGAGACCTTTGCTTTGTGTAATGTTAGAAGTACTCAGATAATCCTCAGAGGGTCTGGACTTTTACATAATAAAATAGAATAGAATAGAATTCAACTTTGTTGTCATTACACATGCACAGGTACAGGGCAATGAAATGCAGTTTGCATCCATCCAGAAGTGCTTTAGCCATGCTATAGGTATATTACAATATATATTAGCAATAATATAGATATGTGAGTATATTACAGAAATGGGTCTATTATGGTATGTTACAATGTACACGGTATAAAGTATGTTAAGAATATTCTATAAGTATAAGTATGTACAGGCTGTAGTGAGTACAAACTATGTACAGGCTATGAACAGGATATAAATATGAAAAACTATACAGAAATCTGAGATATACAGTTATACAGAAATGTGAACTAAGCCTGTTCAGTCCTACAGTTCTGCCGACAGCTGTTTATTTTTTTTTATTTGTTACTAACACATTTTCTAATATCATGTTTACCTTTGAGTTGTTGATGCTTTATAAATGGACATCTGCAAAGATGAGATGATGGAGCAGGTTTCAGTTCTTGTTCAGTCTGCTGCTGCATCCTGGTCACAACATACAGAGGTGTTATCAGCTCAGTATTGAACAAGAAATATTAATGTTTCAAATTATTTGTCCTAAAGGATGCAAGCTGTACAGAGTACTGCACATGTGACTTTGTGAACATAATTCATTAAAAATAATTTGGACAGATTAACCTGAATATTTGTAACAAACTCAGTAAAAAAAAAAAAAAAAAGCTAAAAAAATAATCAGGGGAAAAATTTAACATTTTAACTTAAGCTGACAAGCGGAAGTAGTTGGTTTCAGTACATAAGTATCGGGCTTTGCTATTTAATCCGTAGCTATTGACTAATGAGGGGAATTTAAAAGTTGGCGTTAATGTCCTTCCACATGTGGAAAGCGACAGAAAACATGCTGCTGTTTGCACATATTTAATAATCAGCTCTGCACAGGAGCAGAAGCAGAGTCCAGCCTGTTGCTCTTACAGTATAATACTCATAATAAAAGTACAGTAACCGTGGTTAGTCATTGAGCAGCCCGGTGCGTTTCTCTTGATTTCTTTAGTCAGGGTAAATTCATTCACCTGCACGGGCTAGCTAAACGAACTTTACAAAAGAAGTTTCCCCGACAGCCGAGTGCTCATCTTAGCTAGCTACCTAGCTAGCTAAGGACCTAAATTACGGATTAGCTTACAAACACCATCACCGCATCAAAAATGATGCGGTGGGGCCTCAGGTCCTCCTGTCCGGTAGTCCAATTTACTGAAGAACACCTCAGGCTGTCACTTTGAAATAGTCGGTAATGTAAACGATGGACCTCTCAGCATCTGCCATTCCCGAACGTGCGAGTTTGTCCGTGACCGCAGCCGCGTCGTCAGTGTTTTCTCCAGTCATTGGTCAGCATTATAATATATGCAGATACATGCGGGTCAGAATCCCCGCCCCCCCCCCCCCCCCCCCCCCCCCAGCGCGCCCCCGTACGCCAAAACAGTGCCAGCAGAGTGAAACTGAAAAATGGTTTGAAACCGAAAAGTGGATTGAAACCGAAAAGTGGATTGAAACCGAAAAATGGATTGAAACTGAAAAAAATGGATTGAAACTGAAAAAAATTGATTGAAACTGAAAAAAAAATTGTAAGTGAAAACAAAAAAATTACAGTTTCAATTAATTGTTTTTCACTATCAATTTTTTTTTCGGTTTCACTACAAGATTTTTCAGTACATTTATTTCAGTTACAATATTTTTTTTCGGTTTCAATATTTTTTTCGGTTTCATTTCAAGGTGGCATCGTTCTGATTCCATACCCTTCCCCCCTCTGCCCAGCATAAAGCACAAGGCTCGCATGCTGAGTGAAGCGGAAAAAAGTGCGAGAGAGAGAGAGGGTGAGAGAAAGAAAAAAAGAAAAAAAAACTCCACGGCTCGCGATAAGGAGCTGGCTCGCGTCGTTCACGTCAAAGACCTGGCTCTAAGAGCCATTTCGTTCGTGACCGACCCATCACTACTTTGAATGAAAACAAACGCTGTTGTCACAGTGATGTACACTGTCTTGTTGGTATATATGTATCAATCTAATAAACTTAAACCTACACCATCCTCCCTATTCTGGTATTCTAAACAGTACCCAAAAGTAGACTGCTTGGTCGAGTTAACCTCCTAAACTATCTAGAACACATGGTGAAAACCTGAAATTAAGACAGAGGAGACTAGAGGTCAGACATGATCATTACTGATTACTGATGACAGATTTAGATATATTTTCATAAACCATTCATTTGCCACATCAATAAACAGCATGGCAGGGCAAAATATTTTTTCTAACATGGCAACCTTTAAAAAGTGAAAAAAGATAGAAAGACAGGTGAGAAAGAATAAAACTTAATTGACTTTTTGATGGCATTTTACACACAGTATCTA
The DNA here is from genome assembly GCF_964374335.1 of Astatotilapia calliptera. NCBI lineage: Eukaryota > Metazoa > Chordata > Actinopteri > Cichliformes > Cichlidae > Astatotilapia > Astatotilapia calliptera. The sequence goes on from NC_137423.1 coordinate 17,131,757, forward strand.
GAAAATGTGGGAAAATACTGGCATCATATACAGTACTTCTGAAGAAATTATGTTGGGATCCTCGAAAAAATTACTATGTACAATAATGGATTTCTATACATTTTACATCAGATGAAAACGTTTGTTGTAAGAGTCAGATAATTATTTATTCAAAGTTTCTAAATGACATAACAAAGAAAAGTATTTCCTCCTCCTTGAATCGCTACCTTATCGTGGTGGAGGGGTTTGTGTGTCCCAGGGATCCCAGGGGCTATGTTGTCTGGGGGCTTTTGCCCCCTGGTAGGGTCTCCCATGGCAAATTGGTCCTGGGTGAGGGACCAGACAAAGAGCGATTCAGAAGACCCTTATGAAAAGAATATCGAGGGAACAGTTTACCCTGCCCGGGATAGGGTTACCGGGGCCCCGCCCTGGAGCCAGGCCCGGGGAGGGTGCCCGAGGGCGAGCATCTGGTGGCCTGGCCTTAGTCCATGGGGCCCGGCCGGGCACAGCCCGAAGAGGAGACATGGGCCCATCCTCCCGCAGGCCCACCACCCGCAGGAGGCGTCATAGGGGTCGGGTGCATTGTGTGCCGGGTGGCGGCCAGGAGCGGAGGCCCTGGCGGACTGACCCCCGGCTGCCAAGACTGGCAATAGGGACATGGAATGTCACCTCTCTGGTGGGGAAGGAGCCTGAGTTAGTGCGTGAGGTTGAGAGGTACCGGCTAGATATAGTCGGACTCACCTCTTCGCATGGCTTGGGCTCTGGAACCAGTCTCCTGGAGAGGGGCTGGACTCTGTCTCAGTCTGGAGTTGCCCCTGGTGAGAGGCGGCGGGCTGGGGTGGGTATTCTAATATCCCCTCGGCTTGCTACCGGTACGTTGGGGTTTTTCCCGGTGGACGAGAGGGTTTGTTCCCTGCGCCTTAGGGTCGGGGAACGGGTCCTGACTGTCATCTGCGCTTATGCGCTGAGTGGCAGTTCGGAGTACCCAGCCTTCTTAGAGTTCCTGGGGGGGGGGGGGGGGGTGCTGGAAGGTGCTCCACCTGGAGACTCTGTTGTCCTGCTGGGAGACTTCAATGCTCACGTGGGTAACGACAGCAAGACCTGGAGGGGCGTGATTGGGAGGAATGGCCTCCCTGATCTGAACCCGAGCGGTGCTTTGTTATTGGACTTCTGTGCTAATCACAGTTTGGCCATAACGAACACCCTGTTCGAACATAAGAGTGTCCATAAGTGCATGTGGCACCAGGATGCTCTAGGCCGTAGGTCGATGATCGATTTTGTAATCGTATCAGCAGACCTGCGACCATATGTTCTGGACACTCGGGTAAAGAGAGGGGCTGAGCTGTCAACTGATCACCACCTGGTGGTGAGTTGGATCAGGTGGCGGGGGAGGACGCTGGACAGACCTGGTGCACCTAAACGCGTAGTGAGGGTGTGCTGGGAACGTCTAGCAGAGGCCCCAGTCCGCGAGATCTTCAACGCACACCTCCGGCAGAGCTTCAACAGCATTCCGAGGGAGACTGGGGACATTGAGTCCGAATGGACCATTGTTACGATTCGATGTTGTCAGTGTTTTGTTTTAGGCGTGACTGTTATGTGTTTTCTGTTTTACTTTGAAGGTCTGTCTTATCTCAGTGTGTTCAGTTCACGCTTCCTTGTCTCGTCAGTTCTGATTTGCCCCAGCTGTGTTTCCCTCCTGTTGTCCATTCCCTGATTGCTCCCTCTATGTATTTAAGCCCTGTGTTTCAGTTTGTCATGGTCGTGATCTCCCCCCGTGTTGTAAATAGTTTGTTGTATATAGATGTAAATAGTTGTCGATACTTTTTTAACTCGTTAGCTGTAGGGGTGAGAAGCCATTTTTCTTTGGGAACCTTTTCTCCTGTTTTTGGTTAGGGAGGCAGGTAAGACACCTGTAATTTTCATTTGAGGTTTTCTGTGAAGGTAAGCCAGCTGCATTTCATTTCTAGAGTTTTTGTTTGTTTTGGCCATGCTCACCCTGATGCCTGCTACCTTTTGGGACTCAATAAACTGACTGGCTGTTGTGAAATCCGTGGTAGCCGTTTTTTGTTGGTTCGTCCTCCTTGAGAGCAGGGAGTGTGGGGGGCATTTTTTCCTTATTTTTATTTTCCTTATGTCGCACGCCGGTTCCCTGGGCTGGGGTGTAACACCATGTTCAGCGTCTCCATTGCCGAAGCTGCTGCATTGAGCTGCGGCCGCAAGGTGGTTGGTGCCTGCCGTGGTGGTAATCCCTGAACCAAATGGTGGACACCAGAGGTGAAGGGAGCCACCAGGCTGAAGAAGGAGTCCTATCGGGCTTGGTTAGCCTGTCGGACTCCGGAGGCAGCCGACAGGTATCGACAGGCCAAGCGGAATGCAGCTCGGGCAGTGGCTGAAGCAAAAACTCGGGTGTGGGAGGAGTTCGGAGAGGCCATGGAAAAAGACTTTCGGACTGCCTCGAAGACATTCTGGCAAACCGTCAGGCATCTCAGGAGGGGAAAGCGGTGCTCTACCTTCACTGTGTATAGTGCTGGCGGAGCGCTGCTGACGTCGACTGAGAAAATTGTCAGGCGGTGGAAGGAATACTTTGAGGACCTCCTTAATCCCACTGACACGTCTTCCGAGGAGGAAGCAGAGTCTGGGGATGAGGGGAATGACCCGCCAATTTCCGGGGGCAAGGTCACTGAGGCAGTTAAACAACTCCTTGGTGGCAGAGCCCCTGGTGTTGATGAGGTCCGCCCCGAGTTCCTGAAGGCTCTGGATGTTGTAGGGCTGTCCTGGTTGACACGCCTCTGCAATGTTGCGTGGAGATCAGGGGCAGTACCTGTAGACTGGCAGACCGGGGTGGTGGTTCCCATCTTTAAGAAGGGGGACCGGAGGGTGTGTTCCAACTACAGGGGGATCACACTCCTAAGCCTCCCTGGGAAAGTCTATGCTGGAAAGGAGAGTTCGTCTGCTAGTCGAACCTCGGATACAGGAGGAACAATGCGGTTTTCGTCCTGGTTGCGGAACACTGGACCAGCTCTTTATCCTTTTGAGGATACTTGAGGGTGCATGGGAGTTTGCCCAACCAGTCTACATGTGTTTTGTGGACTTGGAGAAGGCATTCGACCGTGTCCCTCGGGGTGTCCTGTGGGAGGTGTTGCGGGAGTATGGAGTGTCTGGCCCATTGCTACGGGCCATTCGATCTCTATACAACCGTTGTAAGAGCTTGGTTCGCATTGCCGGCAATAAGTCGGACTCGTTCCCAGTGGGTGATGGGCTCCGCCAGGGCTGCCCTTTGTCTCCGGTTCTGTTCATAATTTTTATGGACAGGATTTCTAGGCGCAGCCAAGTGGCAGAGGGCTTTCACTTTGGTGGCCTCAGAATCTCATCTCTGATTTTTGCGGATGATGTGGTTCTGTTGGCTTCATCGGGTGAGGGCCTCCAGCTCGCACTGGAACGGTTCGCAGCCGAGTGTGAAGCAGCAGGAATGAGGATCAGCACCTCCAAATCTGAGGCCGTGGTTCTCAGCCGGAAAAGGGTGGAGTGCCCACTCCGGGTCGGGGATGAGTTCCTGCCCCAAGTGGAGGAGTTCAAGTATCTCGGGGTCTTGTTCGCGAGTGATGGGAGAAGGGAGCCGGAGATCGACAGACGGATTGGGGCTGCAGCTGCAGTAATGCAGACGCTGCACCGGTCCGTTGTGGTGAAGAGGGAGCTGAGTGTAAAAGCGAAGCTCTCAATTTACCGGTCGATCTACGTCCCTACCCTCACCTATGGCCACGAGCTGTGGGTAGTGACCGAAAGAACGAGATCGCGGATACAAGCGGCAGAAATGAGCTTCCTCCGAAGGGTGGCTGGCCTCTCCCTTAGAGATAGGGTGAGAAGTTCGGCCATCTGGGAGGGGCTCAGAGTAGAGCCGCTGCTGCTCCACATCGAAAGGAGCCAGCTGAGGTGGTTCGGGCATCTGACAAGGATGCCCCCTGGGCGCCTCCTGGGTGAGGTGTTCCAGGCATGTCCCACCGGGAGGAGGCCCCGGGGCAGACCCAGGACACGCTGGAGAGATTATATCTCTCGGCTGGCCTGGGAACGCCTTGGTGTTCCCCCGGATAAGCTGGAGGAGGTGGCTGGGGAGAGGGAGGTCTGGGCCTCTTTGCTTAGGCTGCTGCCCCCGCGACCCGGCCTCGGATAAAGCGGATGAAGATGGATGGATGGATGGATGGAGAAAAGTATTTCTTTGTGCCCCCCCCCCTTTCCCTGTTAATGCCCTACATGGCCCCCTGGCAAAACTTTGCTAGACCCACCCCTGCACAGTTACCAGCTGTCAGCTACTTAGAAAAGGATCCTGGTGTTATTTAGCTCTCAAACTGTTCATAACTTCCCATCAACTCAATCATGTCACCTAAAAGGTAAATCTGTTTCTCCATCACCTGTTGATGATCCAGTGAGGACATCTCCTAGTTTCATCTTCATGTTTCCCTCTCACCAGATAACCAAACCGATATTATGACCAGCAGCTTTCACAGCTGTGGCTCCAGCAAACATCAGCTGAAACTAGAAATTAATATTAAATAAATTCTAACAACAGCTGATCAAGCTTAAACGTCCTGCTGTTGCTTAGCGCGACATCCGCCGGTTTCTTCTTTCTGGAGCAAAGTGGGAGATAAACAAATAAGAGAGAAAAGCCAATCAGCTGATCATTGATCAGTTTCATGATTGAAGTAGAAACAGGAGAGGGAGGGGAGAGAATGAGAGAAGAAGAGGCAGCTGTGCAGCAAAGACACGGAATAACTCCAGTTTTGTGTCTTTTTCATTGTAGCTGAAGTCCGGTACAAACTGTTCCTTTTCACCTCAATACGAAACAAGCAATATTTTCTCTGAATACCAGAAGATTCCGTTTTTTACCGGACGGTTGGAAACTCTAATAACTAACCTTATAAATAAAATAAGATAAAACAAGTTCAACATCAATAATATCATAGCACCCGCCCAGCAATATAGAAACTCCATTATGCTAGCTAGTAGCATAATGGTTATTATTGTAATAACAATTACAAGTTATTGTAACTGACTGTAAAAAGTCTGTAAAAACACAACATTAAAAGTCCAGTGGAGCGGTACAGAAGGGAAACCCGGCGGTGTCCTCACCTTCCTCTCCGCGTTCTGCTGTTCTGCTGCTGTTGATGATTTAAAGTCTCACACACAACCTGTCGAAGGGGGAGGGGGGCGGTTGCTTCCAAATAGAGCACATTTCATTCATAATGTTGTAAATCCAAGCCCATTATCTATTCATGATTTGAATCCTGGGTTGTGCGAAATCCTAGAAATACACCTTAGACAAAGTGAATCTGTGTTAGGTTATGTTGTGGTGATCCTCGGGTTGGGGGATTTGTGTTCATACTGGAGTGCAAAATTAAAACCAATGGAAGATGGACAAGAAAAGTTCAAAGCCATCAGGTCCTCAGTTTAGAAAAAAGAGAAAAGAAGAGGAGGAGAAATGAGAAAAAGATACAGGTAAGCAGATGTGTCATTGGATAATGGCAGGTCATCCTGAAACAATCAGAATCAGAATACTTTATTAATCCCTAAGGAAATAATGTGGGTTACAGTTGCTCCAAGAAGAAATTGTAAAAAATAGTAACAGTAACAGACTAAACATGAAACAATACATTATGTTACAGATTTGAATATATTATTAATTAGTCGTTGTCAATTGTTGATTCGTCCTGTTCTCATTGTATGACGAATTATGATAGCCGTTTGCATACTATGCATACTCTCTCTCTCTTCATGTGTGTGTGTGTTTCTCTGGTGAAATTCAGTATGGTTTCGACAACAGTTCTATGTTAATGTACAATCCTTAATATGTTTTGTGTGTGTGTGTGTGTGTGTGTGTGTGTGTGTGCATGGGGTGGGGGGCGTCAGAGGGAGTGCTCGCCCAGGGCGCCAAACAGGCTAGGACCGCCACTGCACCTGCCAGCGTGTTGCATCTGCTGGCCTCCACCACTTGCTAATGTTACTGAATCTGTGGAAGCTCTGCAATAGCCACCACCAAACAACTGAGTTATTTTTACACATCTCCCTTCATCTGGCCAATCCACCACCTTTCAGTGTTTATACCGTTACGGAAAAAAAAAAAACGGCCCATAAAAACGAAAAATCACCATCGGCCCCCCGGGCAAATGCCCGGTATGCCCGATGGCCAGTCCAGCTATGGCCATGAAAGGTGCAATACAAATAAAATATTAGTTAATCATTTCACATTAAGATTCTGACAAGGGCGTAGATTTGGTTTTGGCATTGGTGGGGGCGGATGATTCAACCACCGAACCATGACGTTTCTTTTTTTCCCCTTTTTGTCTTTGCTTCTTGATAATTAAAAAAAGGAGAAATATACTTGCCTACATATGTTATTCTGCATGCTTTTAAACCATTTAAAATTACAATTCATAGTTTTATATGTGAAATATATAATGTTAAATTACTATTAAACAAATGACTAAAGTATTTTAGGCTTTAGTTTACTTCCACATTCCATATAAATCAGGTATCATACAAAAATAAAAATAGCTTCAAATACAGTCATGACAATAAAAGAATATGACTTTAAGGACTTAACAACATTACTTCAGTTATAGTACACCAACATCTCTGATACATTAGCACTAAGGGAACACTGAATGACCTGGTGGTTTTTGTCCATAAAACTACTCATCTAAGATTACCACAAAGTAAAAGATCTCTTAGCAAAATTATGCAACATTTTAGCCACACTGTTGCCCCAATCAAATCAGTGAGCTAGGACTTTTTATTCTAAACATGAACTACTGTTACAACAACAGACATGGACTACTGGTGTCCCACACAACAACTCAATGTCCACTATGTGAAGGAGCCGAACACACCCTTCTCCTCTCGTTAGCTGAGATAAACTGCTGGCATATTTGTTTTACATCTATACTGTCCAGTCTCTCCTGGTGGACAAGGCATACAGCAGCATTGTTTAATCTCATTTGAGTCATTGTTGACCTTAGCCATCTTTTTAGTCTTCTGAGATCACTGAAGTATCTTTCATCCTAAGTACATTCAAAGTTCAAGGTTCTTTATTTGTCACATGCATAGTTATACAAGTATAACACACAGTGAAATGTAGCCTGACACGCTCCTCGACATGTGCAAAAGTAGGGGGGGGGGGGCTGTAGAGGAAGAACATTATATATATATATATATATATATATATATATATATATATATATATATATATATAGTATATACATTGGGTGAATGTGCAGTAGTAGCAGCAAGCAGGTGAATTCTGTACATTAATAAGAATAGACATCTGACTATTTTACAGGATAGACCATATAAACATATTTAAAATTAAAGGAATTTGAAATGTACATTGTTCCTTGGTTTAGTGTCTGGAAGAGAGTCCTGTCTCAGTCAATTATAGATGATGTGAGATGATGTGAGATGATGTGAGCGGGCGGGTGTGTGTGTTTAGGGCACGGATGGCTTGGGGATAGAAGCTCCTCTTGAGTCTCTCTGTCCTTGCCCGGAAGATGCGGAACCTTCTACCAGATAGCAGAAGTTGGAACAGTTTGTTGCCAGGATGGGACGGGTCCTTCAGTATCTGCGCTGCTCTAGTCCGGCATCTCCTGGTGTAGGTGTCCTGAAGCGGGGGGAGAGCAATCCTGCAGCAGCGTTCTGCTGTACGGATCACTCTCTGGAGAGCTTTTTGGTCCTTCACACAGCTGTTCCCAAACCACGATGTCATGTTCTGTGTGAGGATGCGTTTTATCCTCAGATTAAAATTATTACCATGTGCTTGATGTGCCTCACCTTTGGCCCTGGCTCTTCCCCTCTGACTGCACTAGGACATATTGCTACCTGATAAAATAACACATTGATTCATGCAATATAAAAAGTGAGACATGTCAATTCAGATTCTTTGTCAAATATACACTAATGAATCAATTTACATCAGCAGCCTAACAATTGTTATGATGATAAGTACTAGTTAATCTATAGCACCAAATCATCAGTCAGTCACCTGTGACCTCGCCTCTTCACCTCTGTTTGAGCTACAACATGGCAGAGCTGCCTCTTAGTGATGGGTCGTTCGCGAACGAAATGGCTCTTAGAGCCGGGTCTTTGACGTGAACGACGCGAGCCGGCTCCTTATCGCGAGCCGTCACGTGGGGGTTTTTTTTCCTTTCTTTCTCTCAGCCTCTCTCTCGCACTTTTTTTCTGCTTCACTCAGCAAGCGAGCCTTGTGCTTTACGCTGGGCAGAGGGGGGGAGGGGCGGTAATTACACTCAGTAACACAGGAACAGATCCAGAGGGGGAGAGAGAGAAAGAGAGCCAGGGACAACAACGTCACATTAGAAAGGTATAGTAATCATCCACAACTATTTTCGGTTGCAGATGATAAAGGATTCATTAAGTTTATTCATGCAGGCCCATATGACAGATAATGTGCATGTTTCTTTTTGTTTTCATATTTTAATTTATTTTTAATTGTGTTGTGGTTTGCAGTGTTTTGTGTTGTTTCACTTTAAATTTGTAAAAGGAAAAAGCTGAAAATTTAAATAGTTAAAAGTTGAAATGTGAATAGTTGATTTTTGTATTATATGATTTATTTATTATATTTTATATGGAGTGAATAAATAAAAGTATATTTACAGTGGCCCCTAGAGACAAAGCACATACAAACTTCAAATCACGTACGAACTCTGAAGCATGTACAAACTCCAAAACACGTAAAAACTCCAAAACACGTAAAAACACGTACAAACTCCAAAACACGTAAAAACTCAGAAGCACATAAAAACCTCAAAACACGTACAAAAGACAACAGAAGTGCTCCAGGATGCTAGGGGCAGTGTTGAACTTTTGTTACCGAGTGGCTACACAAGCCAGCAAGTACCAACGACCGGATTTGGTGTGTGGTAATAACCGGTAAATGAACATTTTTTTTAAATTATTTGAATATATATGAGTGCCTGTGTATAAATACACAAAGAATACACATATGCTTTCAATTGTGTAATTTAAGTGATCTAGTAGCTCTGCTTTGGAAGTTCAGTTCATGCTAGAAATGTGTCTTGGAGTTTGTACGTGTTTTGTCTCTAGGGACCACCGCATATATTTATATATAAACATATATATATAAAACCACTTTTTTTACGTTAGTAATTCCTTTTGTGCATAATTTTATAATATTGTTAATAATAAATTAATTAAAGCAACAAAACAACCTGAAGAGCCGGTTCGGAGCCGAAAGAGCCGGCTCTTTTTAGTGAGCCGAACCGAAAGAGCCGGATCTCTAAAAAGAGCCGGAAATCCCATCACTACTGCCTCTGTCACCTGACTAATAGGACATACATGACAATAAGAATAAAATGTGTAGCTGCTTCAGTGTTTCTGCCAGTTTGTGAAGATCTTGACTCATCAGTAATGTTTGTAGCGTGAGTGCATTTTTAAAACCATTTGTGCAAACCGGTGTTGGGGAGTAACGGAATACATGTACCGCCGTTACGTATTTAAAATACAAAATATGAGTAACTGTATTCCATTACAGTTACCGTTTAAAAAGGTTTTATTTAGAATACAGTTACTTTGTTGAAATAAATGGATTACACGGCGGTACTTTCCTTTTTCATATTGTGGCGGGTCAGGACTGTTTGGGTTTTGTTTGACAGCTATGTTCTGTTGTTCCAGGCAGCAGCGTTACGGTTGCCGTGGTTACAGGGTGACGCTCTTTCTCTCTGCGTGTTTCCTGGGTGAGGGAGCGCCTTTTTGTTGTTGTTGTTGTGCTAAGCTGCAGAATACTACAGCTCTAAAGAATGTAGCCTCATGGGCAGTGTAGTCCGTGCTGCAGGGAGAATGAACTGCCATACTCGTTATGTGGCTGTGAGCGCGAGGAGGGAAAAAAAGGCAAGTGGAAAAGTAGGAGCTGTCATCGAGCAAAAACGGGAGCTGGAAGCATGTAAATATAATAATAACCACTGCAGCCAAGAAGAGTGCCTGACGAGCCCAGTTGTAAGTAAGCTATTAAGACTCGACTGTACGCTGTGTTCCTGTTTTCCTCCGAAACAATAAGTTCCGTTGGAGCTGCCTTTCAACGCCAGACAACAAAGTAAAGCTATTTTTCGGCTACGAGCCCGACACGGAGCCCGACATGGAACCCGACATATTAGTCAAAGGTCCCTTTACTACGGGTTTGGAGCCCCGGACCTTCAGTAACAGTAATAAATCACAGCAATAGTACATTCACGTTGTTGTAAAAAGCATGATAACATATTAAGTAATCCAAAGTATTCAGAATACGTTACTCTCGTCGAGTAATGTAATGGAATACGTTACAGAATACATTTTGGGGCATGTATTCTGTAATCTGTAATGGAATACATTTTAAAAGTAACCTTCCCAACACTGGTGCAAACTGCACTACAAGGTGGAATATTTGCAAAATCATGACTACCTCATGATATTTTGTCTCAAAAATTAACCCTATGAATATGTCAGTGCCATTAGGATGAAATTATTGTGTCACCAACATTTTAACGTTAGACATATAATTTTAACAGCCTCTGTAAATTAATATCCTGGCTTGCTCGAGGTTGACTTTTTCTCTGACAGTTTCAATCAATATTAGAAATGCTAACTAATAGTGCTGCCTGTTGTGCAGTTAGTTTACAAAATGCGTTATTTATGGTTACATACAATTTTAGACTGATGTGGGCCAAAGCCTAGCATAGCCTATAACGTTATTATGACGGACACATTTTATGAGTGAACTTGACTTTAAGTGACTTACAGGTTTCTTTGAAAAATACTTTTTTGTATCCAGATTCTTCCTTGTTGCTGCCATCCTGCTCTCCTCCTTGCAGGTCCTCGCAGCGCAGGCTTGCCACTGCTAAAACTAAACAGAGCTCCCTGAAAGGCTCAGCCAATCACATTGGCCATATTTGTCACATTAGGTAGGACTCCAGTAGAGAAGGTAATTTAACTCTTTCTGCACCGCTGGGTGAATGAGACGTTGACAGATCTTTTTTTTTCTTCTTTCTATTGGGTTTGTTTTTCTTTACTCGAAGAGATCATATTATTGGTGGGGACAATTCAATAATCGCTGGATATTGGTGGGGACATGTCCCTTCCGTCCATGCCAAATCTACGCCCCTGGAGTCACTTAACAAAACTCCAGCTAAGATCTTAACCTGTAAACTGTGACTTTGTGGCAGTTTGTTTTTGTAATCCAGTGGATCCCTTTGAAAACCCAGCTGCATAATGAATAAAAAACACTCAAGAAGAATATCAATATTCTATATCAAATCATTTATAAACAAAATCACCAGCTTTTCACACAGCTTATTTGCTGGTTAGTAATTTTTTTCACCTTAGACCCCTCATGTCTGTCTGTCTGAGTGCAGATGTAGATAAAGGCTTTGAACAGATCATGCTTTTGAACTCCTATCCACATATTTTTTGATGATAGCAAACCAAACCTAAACATCATAGCTATGTTTATCTGCCAGTGTCACATGAGCTTATCAACACATTCACCTGTCAGACCAGCTGAATAAATGCTAAAAATCTTAAGAACTAATACCTTTCTACCTTCTACTAAGATGAAAATAACAAATGTGTCAATCAAACATGATAGCTGGTTAAAGGATGATGATGATGATGTGATATGATAGGAAAACAACAGCCTCCAGTCAGAGTTTTACTGTGAGGTATGGGCTGACTTTACAACAGTAATTTACATGTTACAAAAGCAGCTTTGAAAAGATTGTTATGACTCAGGGAATGTCTTAATGAGCTGAGCTGACCTCATTTTGACCATTTTAATTTGAATTTTAAGATTACTGTAATGAGATGCATACTGTGAGAGCAGTTCCTTATAGACCATTAAAGCAGCATATACTAAAATAGATATTTATAGTTCTTCCATATTTCAGTTTTAATTAAATGTTTTGGGGGAAAATGCGTATTCACTTTCTTGCAGACAGACAGCTGGAAAGGTCAATTCTGTTCCCATGTCTGCTTTTCAAAGTGGCTGTAATCAATGAACATGAATGATGGATCATATAAAGAACATATTATAACAGAGGTACAAATAAACCAGCTGTTCTCCACGGAACCAGCCAAGGTGTACTCTCAGTGGCAGGGAACAATTTGACAACACCACCACCAAGGCTGAAGACAGAACAATACTGGAAGAGCATATGGGAGAAGGACGCAACCCATAACAGCAATGCTCAGTGGCTAGTGGATCTGAGGGCAGACCACAGCGACCTCCCTGAACAGGGTCCAGTAATCATCACAGTGGCAGATATCCAAGAAAGGGTCTCCAGTAGGAAGAGTTGGACAGCACCAGGTCCTGATATGCTTCATGCCTACTGGCTGAAAAAGCTGACTGCACTCCACGAGCGCCTGGCAGCACAAATGAACCAGCTGCTAGTTGATGAGAGACACCCAGAATGGCTAACCGAAGGCCGGACAGTCCTGATCCTCAAGGACCCCCAGAAGGGGCCGGTCCCCTCCAACTACCGACCAATAACCTGCCTCAGCACCACGTGGAAGCTCCTGTCAGGCATCATAGCAGCTAAGATGAACAGGCACATGGGTCAATACATGAGCGGGACACAGAAAGGTATGGGCAAGAATACCAGAGGCGCAAAACACCAGCTACTGGTAGACTGAGCAGTCAGCCGAGACTGCAAGACCAGGCTGACCAACCTGTGCACTGCCTGGATTGATTACAAGAAGGCCTATGACTCAATGCCCCACACCTGGATCCTGGAATGCCTAGAATTGTACAAGATCAACAGGACCCTGAGAGCCTTCATCAGGAACTCAATGGGGTTGTGGCGTACAACACTAGAGGCCAACTTCAAGCCCATAGCACAAGTCACCATCAAGTCCGGGATCTCCCCACTGCTGTTCTGCATAGGCCTTAACCCCCTCACTGCGATCATTGAAAAGACTGGCTACGGATACCGACTACGGAATGGAGCAGTTGTCAGCCACCTCCTGTACATGGATGACATCAAGCTGAATGCCAAGAGTGAATGAGACATCGATTCACTGATCCACACCACCAGAATATACAGCAATGACATCAGAATGTTGTTCAGACTGGAGAAGTGTAGTCGATGGTAACAAAGAGAGGGAAGGTAGTCAGAACTGAGGGGATCGAACTACCAGAAGGCAACATTGCAGACACAGAGGACAGTTACAAGTACCTGGGGATCCCGCAGGCGAATGGGAACCATGAAGAGGTTGCTAGGAAAGCTACAACCACCAAGTACCTGCAGAGGGTCAGGCAAGTCCTGAGGAGTCAGTGGAACAGTAAGAACAAGATCCGGGCCATCAACACCTACGCCATGCCTGTGATCAGATACCCTGCTGGGGTAATAGGCTGGCCAAAGGAGAAGATAGAAGCCACTGACATAAAGACAAGAAAGCTCCTTACCGTGCATGGAGGGTTTCACCCAAAGTCCAGCATCCTGAGGCTGTACGCTAAGCGGAAGGAAGGAGGCCGGGGACTGGTGAGTGTCAGCACCACAGTCCAGAATGAGACAAGGAACATCCAAGAATACATCACGAAGATGGCCCCAACTGACAGCGTGCTCAGTGAATACCTCAGGCAGCAGAAACCCAAGAAAGAGGAGGAAGGCGAGGAACCATCATGGAAGGACAGGCCCCTGCACGGTATGTACCACCGGCAGATAGTGAAGGTGGCTGATACCCAGAAATCCTACCAGTGGCTGGACAAAGCTGGATTGAAAGACAGCACAGAGGCACTAATCATGGCAGCACAGGAACAAGCACTGAGCACAAGATCCATAGAGGCTGGGGTCTATCACACTAGGCAAGACCCCAGGTGCAGGTTGTGTAAAGATGCCCCAGAGACAATCCAGCACATAACAGCAGGGTGCAAGATGCTAGCAGGCAAGGCATACATGGAACGCCATAACCAAGTGGCCGGCATAGTGTACAGGAACATCTGTGCCGAGTATAACCTGGAAGTCCCGAGGTCAAAATGGGAGATGCCCCCAAGGGTGATGGAGAATGACCGAGCTAAGATCCTGTGGGACTTCCAGATACAGACGGACAAAATGGTGGTGGCTAACCAACCGGACATAGTGGTGGTAGACAAACAGAAGAAGATGGCCGTAGTGATCAATGTAGCGGTTCTGAATGACAGCAACATCGGGAAGAAGGAACACGAGAAGCTCGAGAAATACCAAGGGCTCAGAGAAGAGCTCGGGAAGATGTGTAGGGTGAAGATGACGGTGGTCCCAGTGGTAATCGGAGCACTAGGTGCAGTGACTCCCAAGCTAGGCGAGTGGCTCCAGCAGATCAACAACATCGGAGATCTCTGTCCAGAAGAGCGCAGTCCTAGGAACAGCTAAGATACTGCGCAGGACCCTCAAGCTCCCAGGCCTCTGGGAGCTTGAGGGTCCTGAGCTTGAAGGATTAACCGCCCACAGGGGCGAGTGGGGAATTCTTTTATTTTATTTTTTATATAGCAATACCTACAACTCTTTCCTACTATTACCATTAATAGAACTTCATATTGGAAATTAAATAGTTCGCTTTTGAGCCATACAGTTGTAAAATCTGAAATTACATGACTGTTAAAACACTTTATACACAAGGCTAATATTGAGAATTCCTATCGCACAAATTGGGAAATTTTTAAATTTGAGACGAGTAAAATGTTGCAACAGTATGGGGCAAAAATAGCTAAGTCAAGGGCAGCAGAAGAAGAAAATCTAATTGTTCAAATTTCCGCAATATATCAACTCCCACCACTCGAGGTCTCAGAGGCTGATAAATTACGTCTTAGGACCTTTCAATTTAAACTGGAAGAGATTTACTGCCAGAAAGCTGAAGGAGCTTTTGTTCGTTCAAGAAAAAGATGGATAGAGGGAGGGCAGAATTCTGCTTATTTTTTCCACTTCGAAAAACATAGATCTAAAGCCAATGCTATTCATAAATTGAATATAAATGGTCAGTGATGATTCAAAAATTATCTCTCAATTTTGTTGTAATTTCTACTCAAAGTTGTATGAATCCAGTTATAACGCAAACATCGCTACCCAATTTATCGACTCTGTAAATAATGTTGAAATGATTAAAAGTGCTGATAGGCTTCTTTTTGTGACAGTCCGATTACTGAAAAGGAAATATTGACATCTACCTAGAATCCCTTAAAAACAAGAAATCTCCAGGCACAGATGGGCTGGTGGCTGAATTCTATAAATCATTCTCTTCTCGGCTAGCACCCTTTTTGTTGCAGGTTTACAATGAAAGTATTGAAAGGGGCACTCTTTCCCCCAGCCTCACTCAAGAAAAAGAATTAAATATATTTTGGATGATATTGTAGATGAGACACAGTCTGGATTTATGCCAAACAGGCACATCTCCAATAATATTAGACTCACCTTGGATATTCTGGACTACTCAGCATTAATATCTAATGACTCATTTATCCTTCTGCTAGACTTCTATAAAGCCTTTGACTCAATTGAGCATGAATTTATATTTCTCACACTTCAGAAATCTGGTTTTGGTGATATCTTCTGCAAAGCTATCAAAACTCTGTATTCCAATGCAAATAGTTCTATTGGAATGAAAAATGGCACTATTTCTCGTTTTTGTCTTAATCGAGGTGTACGCCAGGGATGCCCGACTAGCCCTTATCTTTTTTTACTTTGCACCCAAATTCTTGCCTCCGCGCCTATTTTGAATAGGCTCGTGAAAGGTATAAACACAGCAGACAGAGAGACTGTCATCACTCAACTGGCAGATAATACCACAATTTTTCTTAAAAATGCCAACCAGGTGCCAATTCCTTTGCAAGTTATAGAGGATTTCTCCAAAGGGTCTGGATTGATGCTAAACTTAAATAAATGCCAATTATTACCTGTCAAAGAGTGTAATGTTGAGAGTATTTGTAATATAACAGTTAAAAATGAAGCAACATATTTAGGTCTGATTATCTGCAAAGATCAAAAAAACTGAATTTCGCTAATTTTTTTCCCCAATTATTAAAAAATCTCAAACCAAATTAAATCAGTGGTTGCAGAGTGATTTAAGTTTAAGAGGGAGGGTATTGCTCTCAAAAGCAGAAGGTCTATCTCGACTGACTTATGCAGCAATTTCTCTACACTAAACAATACATTCAAGATTAATTGGGCAAAACATTTTCTTAAAAATCTCCATTTGGAATTTTATTCCTCACTACATTTTCTCTAAGTTTGGTGGTCGAAGTTTTATATTAGGTTGTGATTATAATATAGATAAGCTTCCAGAAAATCTTTCGATGTTTCACAAACAAGTTCTATTAGCTTGGTCCCTTATATATAAATACAACTTTACACCCCATACGTATTTAATTTGGAATAATAGGAACATAGTGCATAAAAATAAATCATTCTTTTGTCTAGCTAGGTTGAGAAACGGATTGTTTTCGTAAATCAGCTGTTTAATCCTAATGGGCATCTTATGTCTTATTCAGAATTCTTAAACACTTATAAATTTCCAGCCACACCCAAAGAATATGCCATATTATTTGATGCAATATGTACAGGTATTGTAATGCTATTTAAAGGTATTCAACCTTGTATATCAACTGTTTCTCTCCCAAACCCTGTGGATTCACACATAGGAAGAATCTGTCTAACAAACCATAGTAAAGGTAATAAGAATATTTGTGCTTTGTTCCAGAGAGAATCTCTATCTGTTCCAAATGTGATCTGTTATTGGAATTCCTTTGTCAGTGACATTAACTGGAAAAGAGTATTGACAATTCCTAACAAGTATCTGGTAACAAATAAAGTAAAAGAAGTTTCATTTAAAATACTGCATAAATATTATCCTGCTAATCATTATATGACAAAGTTGAAAAGGGACATAAATGTGAACTGTGGATTTTGTGGAAGCCATCCTGAGACTGTGCAACACCTCTTCTGGATCTGTTCACACACTAGAACATTTTTCTAAGACTTACTGGACATCTCTACAAGGACTTTACTTTGAAATGGGAAAATGTTGTATTTTGCTTCTTTCAAAGGCAAAAAACAGAAGATGTTTACTTTATAATAAACTTGTTAGTTATCTTAGCTAAATTTTATTTTCACAAATGCAAATACAGTAGCCGTAAGCCTAATTTTAAACATTACTATAATGATACTTTATGTTACATAAAATTGATTAATGGATCACTTAACAAAAAGGTTATGAAAACTATTACTATTTGTACTAATGACAAATTATTTGAATGTATGTAACTTTTTATATTACACCCCCTGGCATATGTTAATTTTGTTCAAGTTGTACACATTTTCTGTACAGTGTTTCTTAATAAAGTTTAAAAAAAAAAAAAGACAGCTAATATATTTGAATTATATATTAGCTGACTCTGTTAGCTCCTAGTATTTCTCAACAGCTCTGCCTCTTTTTTGACTGCCCGGGACATTTAAACAATGGATACCTCCGTATACAAACAAATTCAGGCTTTTCTCCTCAACAGAGAGCTTCCCCCGATTGAATAAAAGCGCTGTAAAATAGGAAGAATGGCGCATGATTACAGACTTAATAATACAGAGTTAGTAATTAGTGATGGTAAATTTGATTCTTTTTACTGAATCGAGTTTTAATGAGTCACTCACCAAAATGAATCGGTTTTTGAGTCATTTGATTCACTGAGTCAGTCGACCAGAGAGTGCAAAAATGTACATTTTCACTCAAACTTAATTTGTTTCTCTTTTCATGTAAATCCTACTGCTAAGATGAATGATTCTAAAAGAAAACAACTATTTTATAGAGCAAAAAAGAGCAAAAACATTTCTAAAATTAAGCAATTTCCTATCAAAATTGCTTAATAAACAATTATTTTATTTTATTTTATTTTAAATGTCCACTGAGCTGTGAGCCAGGGGGCGATAATGCGCCTTAACATTGGTTGCCAACCAAGAAGAAGAAGAAGCTGTGAGCCAAGGAGGGAGGGGGTGAGTGAGTGAGTGAGTACGGTGGCCCCTAGAGACAAAGCACGTACAAACTCCAAAACACTTGCAAACTCCAAAACACATGCAAACTCCAAAACACATGCAAACTCCAAAACACTTGCAAAATCCAAAACACTTGCAAACTCCAAAACACTTGCAAACTCCAAAACACTTGCAAAATCCAAAACACATGCAAACCCCAAAACACATGCAAACCCCAAAACACATGCAAATTCCAAAACACAACGGAAGTGCTCCAGGACGCTAGGGGCAGTGTTGAGCTTTTTTTTTACGTAGTAACTACACAAGCCAGGAAGTACCAATGACCGGATTTGGGCTGTATCCCAATTCAGGGTCTGCAGCCTTAAAGGCCGCATTTTAAGGCCGATTACATCACAGTGACACGACGAAGGCTGTCCCAATTTAAAGGCTGCTCGAAATGCTGCCCTCAAATGCGTCCTTAATTTCCCTGAATTTAAAGGATGGGTCGGTGTAGCCTTCATGGCCCAACATATCCCAGACTTCATAGCGCTGCGGTGGTGTGGACAATAGGGCTTTGGAGCGTGATGTCACGGGGGTGGGCGTGGAAAGGATTTTGGCCCGAGCCGCCATTTTGGGGGTCTAAGTAAGGAGCGAAAGCATAGCCATGGTTCGTACTTGCTGTGCGGTCGGCTGCAATGTTCGATCTTACGACCGGCACGGGAATAAGTTTGGATTGTCTTTTTATGCTTTCCCAACCTGGAAGCAACATGAAGGAGCTCATGTATCGGATATTACCAAACGAAGGCGTCTAGCCTGGATAGCAGCCGTGAGACGAGCTGATATCAAGTTCTGTTACGTCTCCAGATATCAGTTGGTGTGCTCAAGACATTTTCATTCCGGTAAGATCTAAATATGTTCACATCACACTTTATAGCTGAATAATATCATCGTTGGTGGTCTCAGAAGTTATAGAAATTGCGATCAAACATAGAATGGAGTGACTTGATTGGTTGATGTAAAGACAATAAATGAAATGAGACAGGAAGGACACAAATTGGCGTTAATAATTTACCCGATTATCAATGTGTTAACTTGCATGTACTTTACAATTATGGGCATATAATATGATAACGATATTTTAGCAGTTAAATGATAAATGTGTAACATTAATTATGGTGGGGGGTGGAAAATGGCTATTTCACTCGGTGCACTCCAGCTGACTTACTTTGACGACGTACTCAGAGTTTGGCGGCTTGAAAATAGCCAAATCTTGCACCCAGCCATTTGTAAATTGGATGTGCGCCTCCAGTGACTTGTAATTACGAAACTGGTTCGCTGTGTAAGCGCTTACTCCACAAACAAGATACGTGAAGATATCGGGGTAGGACAGTGGCGGTAAGTCGTCTGGGTCTTTACTCCACTGCCGTATTTCAAATGGGTCCAGATTTGCGATGCACTCTATTTTTTTTCAAGTACCGCTGCTTCGCCTCTGGACGCAATCGGTCTCTATACCGACCGTTTTCTTTTGAGCTGCTTTTAAGCATGTTTCTTGTCGTCGTCGTTCCAACACAGTGTGTTTGTTTTGATTCGTAGACCCCGAAAATGGAGCTGCGCTCCCACAATGCATTGCGGCGTGACGTCAACTCCAAAGCCCTATTTTGCCGAAAAAAACGGCGGAAGCGGAGCCGCCGAAGAGTAAACTTTCAGAAGTAAGTACTGAATATTATGTCACTTATTTATGCGCAAATGTTTTTACAATGAAGAACATTAAAACATTACTGTTGGCCACATGTCGGGAAGGTTATGTGACATTAGCGATGTTTGTACTAACTTGGTTTTAAAGCCTTTACTTCAAAATATATGCCGTTCAATAGTTGACTTTAATCTTACAGAGAATGTGATGATTTTATGGATAATTAAAGTCAGTCATATATCCACAAACACAACAAGCTGAAAGTCAGTGATGCTGCTCGGTTTGCAGTCCTGAATATCACAGCACAAGCAGGATTCACTGCACTGTTAATGTTAGCTATATTATATTGCTGCCTCTGTTCGGTGGTGTCGAGCCAGACGGACTTTAACGTGTGTTTGAACGAGCTGACGGTTCACTCGTTAAGCTGAAAGAAAGATGCTTTAATCACAGGAGTCACACGTGTCCACTGTACCATCTGGGAACTCTTCTTGTTTCGTAATAACACAAACACTTAATCCTCCTTCTTTTGTGCTGTTTTGTAGCAGTGTATACACCTGAGACTGTCACCTGTCTGTCTGTCCTGCACTCTCTCTCTTTTTCTTTCTCTCTGATTGTGTAATAAAAGTATGAATATTCATTTATAAGTTACACTTGTGTTTGAATCCTGCAGCTTATCACACATTTGATTTCCATGTGTGACAACTGCAAGTGTCCAGAATGAGGACAGACTGAGGGACCCACTGCTGCACATCATCTGTGAGGCTTTGCACCCCTGATGATCCACCAGGACAAACTCAGCAGTGTGTGAGGAAGAGGAGGAGGAAGAGCCAGCAGCAGCTGACAGATGGAGAGAATAGACAGACTGTTCCCTGTTTGTGAAGGACTGCTAGAAAAGTTTAGAATCACTAATTGTCTGTCCTGAATCAGTCTTATTAGGTAATGTTCAAATAATTTTATCCTCCCAGTGTTTTCAGTGTGGGAGAAAGTACTCAAGGCCTTCAAGTTACACACTATGAAAGGCAGCAACAAGTTTAATATTCAGAAATCTAAAGTATGTATCAGCAGCAGAATGGACCTAAAAATAAATGTTTGTTTCAGTTCTATTAAGCTTTGAGTAATTTGATTTAGCAGCACTGCTGTGTTTGTTGCATCATATTGCTGTAATTGTCTATATGCTTTATATATTCTGAGCTAAGTTGATCTATAGTGTTACATCATATTCTATAAGGATGTTAGGTGTTTGTATACTTTCTGCCCAGTTTGACCCATTTAGCACCTTCCCTCGTATGCTGCCTTTTTTCCGCACCCCAGTAATCTGTTTCTCTTTTGTTTTGCAGCTTCTCACAGCCCCGCTCTCGGCGTTCCCTGCGCAGTTCACCTCCCCAGTCCCTCGGTTTCTTCTGGTTCCATACGTTGTTTTTTCAGCTACCCTCACAGGACACCTTTAGTTATAATAAATTTGCTTTCTTTATTCCCTCCTACCCTCCTACCCAGGTTTTGAGGCAGGAGGGTGAGACGCCGTCTGGTCCGGGGGCTTTCCTGGGCTTCTGTTTCTGGAATAGTCGGCTCACATCCTGAGTGTGTATTCTGAGTTTCAGGGAGGAGGAAAGGGGGGTGAGAGGTGTGGTGGAGGTCGTTGAGTCTGGATTGGAGAGGGTGGTGGTGGTCGTTGAGTCTGGACTGGGGAGGGTGGGGGTGGTCGTTGAGTCTTGATTGGGGAGGGGCAGGGTGAAGGGGGGAGAGGTGGAAGGTGTGTTGGGGGTCAATGTCTGAAGCAATGTCCCTGGGGAGGGGAGGGTGGGGCGTGGGAGTCTGTCCGTCTCAAACCTGCAATAGAAAGTGTTTAACTCGTTGGCCAGGTCTTTGTTTGCTTCAACAGTGGGTGGGGGGCGTCTGTAGCTGGTGATTTCCTGCAGGCCCCTCCACACTGACGCAGGGTCGTTGGCTGAGAGCCGTTCTTCCAGCTTCTGGGAGTAGATGCTTTTAGCTGCTTTGATCTCCTTGGTCAGTGTGTTCCTGGCTTGCTTGTACAGGACCCTGTCACCACTTCTGTAGGCGTCCTCCTTGGCCTTACGAAGATGTTGGAGTTTAGGAGTGAACCATGGTTTATTGTTGTTGTATGTGCAAAAGGTCTTTGTTGGCACACACACGTCTTCACAGAAACTGATGTATGATGTCACAGTGTCCGTGAGGTTCTCAGATGCAGCTTCAAAAACAGTCCAATCAGTGGAGTCAAAACAGTCCTGCAGTTCCTGCTTTGCTGCGTTAGTCCACTTCTTCACAGTTTTGACTACAGGTTTGGCACGTTTGAGTTTTTGCCTATAAACTGGAATAAGATGGACCATGCAGTGATCAGAATGTCCCAAAGCTGCCCGGGGCACAGAGCGATAGGCATCTTTTAGAGTGGTGTAGCAGTGATCCAGTATGATGTTGTCCCTGGTGGGGCAGTCTATATGCTGTCTGTATTTAGGGAGTTCGTAGTTTAGGTTTGCTCTGTTAAAATCCCCAAGAATAATTGTAAAGGAATCCGGGAATTTCCTCTCCAGGGTAGTAATCTGGTCAGCCAGCTCGCACAGTGCGTTGTTCGCGTTGGCCTGTGGAGGGATGTAAACTCCGACCAGCATGAAGGAAGAAAACTCCCGCGGTGAATAAAAAGGTTTACAGTTGATGAAAAAACTTTCCAAGTGTGGGCTGCAGTGTTTCTGTAACACTGTGACATCAGTACACCAACCTTCATTAATGCAGAAGCAGACTCCACCACCCTTTGTTTTCCCTGAGAGCTCTGTTTCGCGGTCCGCCCGGTGAAGTTGGAAGCCCGGCAGATTTAAGACAGCGTCTGGGACTCGCTCACTGAGCCAGGTTTCAGTGAAGCAGAGAGCAGCAGAGCGTGAAAAGTCCTTGTTAGTCCGGTTTAAAAGCAGTAATTCGTCGACTTTGTTTGGAAGAGAGTGGAGATTCGCGAGGTGAAATGAGGGGAGTGCCGTGCGGAATCCTCGCCGACGTAGTTTCACCAGCGCACCAGCGCGACTCCCCCATCTACGTCTTCTCCAGGAGCCACAGAGAGCTGCTGCGCCTCCAACTAAAATCTCCAAAAAACTTTCCGGGTTTGTGAAAAATGGATAAGAACTATAGTGAGACGACTGCCTGATGTTTAGCAGTTGATCTCTGGAGAAAGTGATGTGGTCTGAGTGACCAAAAGCGCAGAAAATAAACAGAAATAAGAAAAGTGCGAGAGAGCGCAGTACCGAGGCTGCCATCCGCAGCGCCATCTTGGATATCGCGCATCACTATTAGTAATGTGTCACGTGAAGATTCATCAGCCAGATTAAGTGTTTAGTGACAATTGACATCATCACTATTCACTATTCCAATCAATCCTCTCCACACAGACAAGCATGAACACACTCGACTATCACTAAATCAAATTTTTATGGAAGCCCGTTTCCGCCACTAAAACCCCCCTAAAAAAACAAGTCTCCATAACTCTAAATTTCGACATATTAACTCGAAATTTGGAGAAACATAACTCAAAATTTGGAGAAACATAACTCAAAATTTTGAGTTACTTTTCTCAAAATTTTGAGTTAATAACTTGAAATCACATTGCTCACTTAGTAATCTACATGAATGAGGTCACTTTCTTGTTACCCAGAAGCATATGGCGCAGAGTAACGTGCACTGAAAACCGGATCACAACAAATTGGCGCTTTCGCGAGTACGTTTGCTGATAGTAACGCCATGTGATTCAGAATAACACAAGGATTTCATCATTTTTGAAGCCACGCTAAAAATACTCAGCAATCTGTGCATTCATGACTGGATGTAATACCGGTAGCTTAGCTGTAGAATTTATACCTGAGGGCTTCAGCTTCCGGGTAACAAGGAAAAGACGTCATTCACGTAGATTACTGATTGGCACTGCTAACTCGAAATTTCAAGTTACTTTTTTCAAAATTTTGAGTTAAGTCAAAATGTCGAGTTAATAAGTCAAAATTTCAAAAAAAGAAGTCGAAACTAACATAACTCGAAATTTTGAGAAAATAACTCGAACTTTTGAGTTATATTTTTTTCTTTAGTGGCGGAAACCGGCTTCCATAAAATTTTACGCATAGAGAAACACAATTTGTTATGACGGTAGTTCAATTTACAATAGGGCTCATTCGCTTGGTCAGCAAGTGGCGGTATCCTCGTAAACTGGGGAGCAAACTGCCATTAAACGAAGAGGAGAAGAAGTGAACATCTGCACATGCGCCGTACGGATTGGGTAGACCCGATTTGTACGGTACCAACTTTGCACATGCGCAGTAAGTACCAGGGTGTTTCGTTTTTGTCTACATTATATTGAAATGTTTCATTACTGCATACATTATAAGAGATACTTATTATTGTTTACATCTTAACAAATACTCTGATCCATAACTATAGTAAAATGCTTAGAGCGGAAGTAATGGCCTTTCGCACATGTTTGGTACCGATCAGGTTTCCGGTACGGATCGGGAAGTGACAGTCTTTTTTTTTTTTATTTAATTGAGCAATTGCAAAATACAAATTCTTAAAGAGGATAACACAGGTAATAATACAAGTGAAAGTTTTGAACAGTACAATAAAGTATTATATTTAGCCCTGCGATAGACTGGCGACCTGTCCAGGGTGTACCCTGCCTCTCGCCCTATGACAGCTGGGATAGGCTCCAGCGCCCCCCGCGACCCTGAAAAGGATAAGCGGAAGCGAATGGATGGATGGATGGATGGATGGACAATAAAGTATTAGAGGAATAATAGAAAATTTAATAAATAAATGAATGAATAAAAAATACAATTAAAAAAAAACAGAAAAGATATATGGCAGGCATTTACCGTGTGCATAAAATGAGCAGTGTAACAAAACATTAAAATAAATCTAAATTTAGAACAACAGGAAATAAGCAATACCTTGGTAAATTTTTTCGGGCATATTTGCTCTTTGTATTTTTAAGTGAAGAAAAATAAAACTTAAAATCATTAATAAAGCCAGGGAAAGAAGGCTTACGGTGTGTTCACACCGAAAGCGATGGACGCGAAAAAAAAGCCCCAAACGCCCCTAATTTAACGCGTGCACATTCACACCTCTACGCGTGTCCAAGAAAAATCCATCACGCCCCAAAATATCATATTTTAACGCGCCTGAACCGGAAATGTGGGAGGGATGTGGGAGGAAGTTGTGCCAGACCGGTATCTTTGCAAGATGGCAGCTGTCGAGCTAGCGCTTGAAGAGAGAGTCTCCGTTCTCTATTTATTGTGGAGAGCAGAGTAGCGGCGTAAAAGACGTCCTCGCAGTACCTGGGTCCATCAGGTCCTCCAGAGGTGTGAGCAGTTTGGTGAGTTTCACCACTTGTTCCAGGAGCTGCGCCTGGATGACAGCCGATTCCAGCGCTATCACCGTCATTCACTCGGCCAGTTTGAGGACCTGCTGTCCCACGTCGGTCCCAGAATCGCCCGCCTAGACACCAATTACAGGCGCTCAATCCCACCTGCAGAGGGCCTGTCCATCTGCCTGAGGTTAGTAAAAGTGTTTAATACGGTAGTCCTTTATTGATACCTGTGCTAATATATGCTAAACCATCCATTTATACACTGCTAACATGGATGTGCTATGCTAACAGTGAATGCTGTCGGTGTTTGCTGAAAGCAAACTGGGGTACAGAGATGACTGTTTTGAGTATCACTAGAAATATTATAAAGGGTTCATCAAGTCCCGATTTAATTCGATTTATGCTGTTATCAGTGTTTGCGATGATAGCATGGCTGTGGTGTCATATCAATGTATGCGCTCGGTGTTTGCTGATATCAAACTGCAGCATTAGGACCACTGAGTTAACCTTTGTAGTGATACTCACTCCTTTTTATTTAGAACTGGTTTAATTCTGGGATAGTTGAATATTTGTATATAATCCCTGCAGCTGTCAGACTGTATAGCAGGGGTCACCAGCCTTTATTAAAACAGAGTTAGATAAAACTGAACAGTTTGGTTCATCTTTAGTTACATGGTTCTATCTTGATAAGCTACAGTGGGGCAAAAAAGTATTTAGTCAGCCACCGATTGTGCAAGTTCCCCCACCTAAAATGATGACAGAGGTCAGTAATTTGCACCAGAGGTACACTTCAACTGTGAGAGACAGAATGTGAAAAAAAAATCCATGAATCCACATGGTAGGATTTGTAAAGAATTTATTCGTAAATCAGGGTGGAAAATAAGTATTTGGTCAATAACAAAAATACAACTCAATACTTTGTAACATAACCTTTGTTGGCAATAACAGAGGTCAAACGTTTACTATAGGTCTTTACCAGGTTTGCACACACAGTAGCTGGTATTTTGGCCCATTCCTCCATGCAGATCTTCTCGAGAGCAGTGATGTTTTGGGGCTGTCGCCGAGCAACACGGACTTTCAACTCCCGCCACAGATTTTCTATGGGGTTGAGGTCTGGAGACTGGCTAGGCCACTCCAGGACTTTCAAATGCTTCTTATGGAGCCACTCCTTTGTTGCCCGGGCGGTGTGTTTTGGATCATTGTCATGTTGGAAGACCTAGCCTCGTTTCATCTTCAAAGTTCTCACTGATGGAAGGAGGTTTTGGCTCAAAATCTCACGATACATGGCCCCATTCATTCTGTCCTCAACACGGATCAGTCGTCCTGTCCCCTTGGCAGAAAAACAGCCCCATAGCATGATGTTTCCACCCCCATGCTTCACAGTAGGTATGGTGTTCTTGGGATGCAACTCAGTCTTCTTCTTCCTCCAAACACGACGAGTTGAGTTTATACCAAAAAGTTCTACTTTGGTTTCATCTGACCACATGACATTCTCCCAATCCTCTGCTGTATCATCCATGTGCTCTCTGGCAAACTTCAGACGGGCCTGGACATCCACTGGCTTCAGCAGCGGAACACGTCTGGCACTGCAGGATTTGATTCCCTGCCGTTGTAGTGTGTTACTGATGGTGACCTTTGTTACTTTGGTCCCAGCTCTCTGCAGGTCATTCACCAGGTCCCCCCGTGTGGTTCTGGGATCTTTGCTCACCGTTCTCATGATCATTTTGACCCCACGGGATGAGATCTTGCGTGGAGCCCCAGATCGAGGGAGATTATCAGTGGTCTTGTATGTCTTCCATTTTCTAATGATTGCTCCCACAGTTGATTTTTTCACACCAAGCTGCTTGCCTATTGTAGATTCACTCTTCCCAGTCTGGTGCAGGTCTACAATACTTTTCCTGGTGTCCTTCGAAAGCTCTTTGGTCTTGGCCATGGCGGAGTTTGGAGTCTGACTGTTTGAGGCTGTGGACAGGTGTCTTTTAACAGATGATGAGTTCAAACAGGTGCCATTCATACAGGTAACGAGTGGGGGACAGAAAAGCTTCTTACAGAAGATGTTACAGGTCTGTGAGAGCCAGAGATTTTCCTTGTTTGAGGTGACCAAATACTTATTTTCCACCCTAATTTACGAATAAATTCTTTACAAATCCTACCATGTGAATTCATGGATTTTTTTTTCACATTCTGTGTTTGCTACGGCATTGATTAGCCTTCCTTCTATTGAAGAATAAAGGGCTTTGGCTGGATCTGCCCCTTTGAACTAGGTAACAGCCACGTCACCAGGCTCCTTGTCGCGGCGCGATTTGACGCTGGAGTTCAGATTTTTCCAACTCGAGCGGTGGACGCGAAACGCGTGTATGCACAAAATGCAACACAAAAACTCACGCGCGTGGCTTTTTTCGCGAGTCAAACGCCTGAAACGCGCGTGAGTGTAGCGCGTTTCAGGCGTTTTCGCGTTTTCGCGATGCAAATCTGCTTCCGAATTTTCGCAGGAGCCGCAATCGCGGGTCATCGCGCCTTTCCATTGACTTTACATGTAAGCCTGTTCGGTGTGAACACACCGTTAGAGTTCTTCCATTTAGCACAATGGATATGATATTTACCCAATAGTATGATGATGTTAATAATGTCAGAGACATCCAAAGCTAGATGTTCCATATAAAAAATAATATGATATAGTTCAAATGGTGGCACATCATGAATTTTTAAAGAAATCCAATTTATTATATCACACCAAAAACGTTGTGTGATAGGGCATGTAAAAAAAGGATGTTCTAAAGTTTCATTTTCGACAGTACAAAAGGAACACTGATCCACCTCAAAGCCAAATCTCTTTTTTAGAGATTCTGCCACAGGATAATTTTATTTATGATTTTAAAGTGTGTTTCTTTAACTTTAGGTAGAATAGGCCATTTCATAAATTTCGAGTAAGCTTTATCTAATATATTTGAAGTAATTAAACTTGAACCATTCCAAGTAACCATTCTATCATAACTATGGAATATTTTATCTTTAAAGAGACTAATTAAGTGTGCCTATGCCAAAAGGCACACTTATTACTATTGCTCGGATTTATTATTCTTATTCTTATTAAGTGTGCCTATGCCAAAAGGCACACTTATTACTATTGCTCGGATTTATTAAGTGTGCCTATGCCAAAAGGCACACTTATTACTATTGCTCAGATTTATTATTCTTATTCTTATTATTATTAAGTGTGCCTATACCAAAAGGCATACTTATTACTATTGCTCGGATTTATTATTCTTATTATTATTATTAAGTGTGCCTATGCCAAAAGGCACACTTATTACTATTGCTCGGATTTATTATTCTTATTCTTATTCTTCTTCTTATTATTATTATTATTTTCCTTTTTCAGCCTGAAATTTTCGCGCGTAACTCATCCCACAGTTTTGACACAAGCTATATCATTTTGTGCGGCTGGATCAGGAATAGTGTGCTATGACTTTTGGTGTTTATTACTTCTATAGTTTTTTAAATATGAATATTTTAATGCAAGTTTTTGCCCATTGAAATGAATGGGAAGTAAAGTGAAACTTAAGTGAAACTTAATTTTTGGTGTGTTGGCTCACTCTAGTGGTATGTCCCCGTATTTGGATTACCATAATGACGACAATATCAACGGCGCGCACAGCGTCGGTGCTTTCAGGAACCATTGGAATTCTTAAGGTTGCGCAAAGCATTGAATAGTTACGGTAACGGCAAGGGTGTATGCTTGGTGGAAAACTGCATATCCCACAATTCATAGCACTCCTCTACCCAGTCAAACAATGGCGGCTGCCACTTCGTTTAATATATTCCTCTTATTCGTGTTTCTAGGTCACAAAGTAAACTTTTAAGATATTTTCAGGTGTGTAAACGTCAAATATCTGCTTGTTTTGTCAAAACATCCCATATTGGCAACAGATTTTTCACGATGTTGTCTAGCTAGCCGGCTAGCGCCGCTTCACTCAAAAGCACCCAGGCTTGGCTTTCAGTGAGGCGTCTCTAACTCCTTTCATCCCCGATCGCTCCTTAAACAGTCTTTGTCTTAGCTGGACTTATTTTTCGTTTATATGGGCCGATGATGCTGGTCGATGAGGAAAAACTAACTGAGTTGTTTGGTGGTGGCTAACGCGGAGCTAGCTAGCCACCGGTATGTGTCTCTTTCCCCTCGTATGTGGGGAAAGAAACATGCGAGGCGGCCACTGATCGACCGGTTTTCAGGCGAGAATGTAGGTGTGTAAACTTCAAATATCTGCTCGTTTTATCAAGAAGTTCCATATTTTATCAAGAAGTCCCATATCTCTCACGATGTTACTGCTAGCGCCGCATGGCAGCTAGCTGGCTAGCGCGGCTTGTGTGACACTCAGGCCGGGCTGGCTCACACATAGGCCGGCTCACGCTCTCGTTCCATCCCCTAGTCTTTCTTGATGACTCTTGGTTGGCTGCTGGATTTATTTTTCATTTATATGGGCTGGTGATTCATTTATTCATTTTAGTAACGGTAAAAACAGTGAAAGGTGGTGGATTGTCCAGATGCTGTTCGATGTGGAAAAAATAACTCGGTTGTTTGGTGGTGGCTAACGCGGAGCTACAACGGAGGGCAGCGGTGTATGACAGAAAGGAGATGGGGAAAAAGAGAGATGCGAGGCGGCCGCCAAGCGACTGGCCCTGGCTTACACCGAGAGCGGTTCTCTGTCTGGTTTCACCCCCCTCACCCCCCCCCCCCCCTCACCCTCACGCCGCCGGTACGAGTGTCCGGTGAACTGAATGTCAGGTAAGACGTTATGTATATTTTCGTTGTGCTGACTTTTTACAATCAGTTACACTGGTCGTGTCCAAATTCATGGGCTGCATCCTCCTCAGAAGGTCGGGTAGGCTGGAAGTAAACGACTGGGGAAATTGGACGGTCTAGCCTTCAGATTAGCGTCGCCGCTGTCTCGGTGGAGTTTAATAAACTCAGCCGTCTGCTCCTTGCTATCTAAAATATAACAGGACACTGGCGTAAATTCTCGACTGGCTCATACTTATGTTTAATCAGGTTTCTGTTTGACCTTTAGTCAGCTGTGTAAAAACCAAGGAGGAGGGGGATTAATAAAGTTTTACTTTATCTAATCTAATCTAATAACTTTAATCTCAGCCAAACCGATTTACTCACGAACAAACAAAACACTGAAAAAAGCCCAACAATAACATTTGTAGGTTGTCTAAGTGAATTATATATTACGTTTAACCCAAGTAGCGAAAGTCCGCGATGATCTGAAAATGTTGTGCCGTTCTCGGCCGCATCAGTAACCCTCGAGCTCCTGGCTAGCTGTCGAGCTGGTGGGTAGCAGACGTCTCCGAAAACGTCGAAGCACTTTGGCAAATATGCGATATCTTGATAAACCGAGCAGATATTTGATGTTTACACAGCTACTTTCTCGCCTGAAAATATGTTAAAAGTTTATTTTGTGACCCAGAAAGATTAGTAAGAGTAATTTTAAAACTTAGTAGCGGCCGCCATTGCTGGAAACTGGAGTTTGGCTGGGCCGCGCCATGATGTAATCGGTCTACAAATGGGGCCTCAGGAGGATGCAGCCCATGAATTTGGACAAGTCGTACAGCTGGGTGGGTGCTGTGTTACTGATGGTGAACTTTATTGTATTCATAAGGTTAGTTATTGGGTTGTCAACCGCCCCGTGCAAACGAAATCGTCCCGCATTCAGAGAAAATATTACGCGTTTCGTATTGAGCTGAAAAGGAACACAGTTTGTCCCATACTTCAGGTAGAATGGAAGAAGACACAAAGCTGGATTTATTCTGTCGTTACTCAGGCTCCCCTGTCATTCTCTCGCCTGTTGCAACTTCAATCATGAAACTGATCAATGATCGGCTTTTCTCTCTTGTTTGTTTATCGCGCTAAACAACAGCAGCACGTTTAAGCTTGATCAGCTGTTGTTAAATTCATTTGATTTTAATTTCTAGTATCAGCTGATGTTTGATGGAGCCACAGCTGAAAAAAAAGGGCTGGTCCTAACCATGAGATGTCCTTACTGAGTCATCAGAGCTGAACTGGTGATGGAGAAACAGGTTTACCTTTTAGGTGACATGAATGAGTTGAAGGGAAGTTATGAACTATTTCTGAGAGACAACTAACACCAAGCTCCTTTTTTTGTGTAGCTGACAGCTGGTAACTGTGCAGGGGCAGATCTAGCACAGCTTTTGCCAGGGGGCCAGGTAGGGCATTAACAGGGAGAGGGGGACACAAAGATATACTTTTCTTTCTTACTTTCATATAAAATATTTAGCTTTTATTAAATAGTTATCTGAATCTTACAACCAAAGTTTGTATAATAATACACAAGATTGGCTGTAGACCATTGTTAATCATTCAGAACACTGTGTAAAAATAACAAAAAACAAAAAGTGAATGCAAAAGTGCATAAATATTTATTTTACGTGTTTGATGTGTGTGGCAGGGCGTGGTCTGCAGTGCCGCTGCAGGGGAGGTGGACCCACCTCAGCGACATCTGTAATCAATCTATGTGTCGGGCCGTGAGATGAAAAGCTACAGCCGGCTCTGTGGGTACAGCAACTATGTGTGAAAAGTTGTCCATAACGTAATGCTTTGAATGAACACGCTTTGAAGTGTGTTCATGCAAACATTGTCGGGTCTGCTTATGAACCTCTGCGCACAGCGTCTACAAATCGGGGCTGTACGAAGTCACCTCATCTTTACACAAAACTGTAAGCTGTCATCTGTGAGGCGCGAGCGGTGTTTGGTTTTACCATAGTTCATGGTGGAGAATGGCTGCTCTGCTGAGTTTTGCTCTCTGTAGCCGTTTGAATGGCAAACTATACTGATTAGCGGCGGTATAGGCACACTTAAAATTTCTTCAGAAATTTTCGCTTTCTAGTAATAAATTTATTATTGCACTTTTTATTTGACATATGCCCAATTACTTTATCTAACTCTTCAATTCTCTTCAAGTTTATCTTCCATATGTTGCCTAAAAGACTCGTCAATAATTGTACTACATGGCCTAATTATTTCAAAAAATGTTTGACAATCATCGATTGAAAAGTTAGATTCATATAATTTCTTATAGAAATGTTCTATTTCCTCATTTCCCACAGACCTGTAACGTCTTCTGTAAGAAGCTTTTCTGTCCCCCACTCGTTACCTGTATGAATGGCACCTGTTTGAACTCATCATCTGTATAAAAGACACCTGTCCACAGCCTCAAACAGTCAGACTCCAAACTCCGCCATGGCCAAGACCAAAGAGCTTTCGAAGGACACCAGGAAAAGTATTGTAGACCTGCACCAGACTGGGAAGAGTGAATCTACAATAGGCAAGCAGCTTGGTGTGAAAAAATCAACTGTGGGAGCAATCATCAGAAAATGGAAGACATACAAGACCACTGATAATCTCCCTCGATCTGGTGCTCCACGCAAGATCTCATCCCGTGGGGTCAAAATGATCATGAGAACGGTGAGCAAAGATCCCAGAACCACACGGGGGGACCTGGTGAATGACCTGCAGAGAGCTGGGACCAAAGTAACAAAGGTCACCATCAGTAACACACTACAACGGCAGGGAATCAAATCCCGCAGTGCCAGACGTGTTCCGCTGCTGAAGCCAGTGCATGTCCAGGCCCGTCTGAAGTTTGCCAGAGAGCACATGGATGATACAGCAGAGGATTGGGAGAATGTCATGTGGTGAGATGAAACCAAAGTAGAACTTTTTGGTATAAACTCAACTCGTCGTGTTTGGAGGAAGAAGAATACTGAGTTGCATCCCAAGAACACCATACCTACTGTGAAGCATGGGGGTGGAAACATCATGCTATAGGGCTGTTTTTCTGCCAAGGGGACAGGACGACTGATCCGTGTTAAGGACAGAATGAATGGGGCCATGTATCGTGAGATTTTGAGCCAAAACCTCCTTCCATCAGTGAGAACTTTGAAGATGAAACGAGGCTGGGTCTTCCAACATGACAATGATCCAAAACACACCGCCCGGGCAACAAAGGAGTGGCTCCATAAGAAGCATTTGAAAGTCCTGGAGTGGCCTAGCCAGTCTCCAGACCTCAACCCCATAGAAAATCTGTGGCGGGAGTTGAAAGTCCGTGTTGCTCGGCGACAGCCCCAAAACATCACTGCTCTCGAGAAGATCTGCATGGAGGAATGGGCCAAAATACCAGCTACTGTGTGTGCAAACCTGGTAAAGACCTATAGTAAACGTTTGACCTCTGTTATTGCCAACAAAGGTTATGTTACAAAGTATTGAGTTGTATTTTTGTTATTGACCAAATACTTATTTTCCACCCTGATTTACGAATAAATTCTTTACAAATCCTACCATGTGGATTCATGGATTTTTTTTTCACATTCTGTCTCTCACAGTTGAAGTGTACCTCTGGTGCAAATTACTGACCCCTGTCATCATTTTAGGTGGGGGAACTTGCACAATCGGTGGCTGACTAAATACTTTTTTGCCCCACTGTATAAGGTCTTAAATAATCAGGCCCCATCTTATCTTAATGTCCTTGTAGTACCATATCACCCTATTAGAGCACTTCGCTCTCGCTCTGCAGGCCTACTTGTTGTTCCTAGAGTATTTAAAAGTAGAATGGGAGGGAGAGCCTTCAGTTTTCAGGCCCTTCTTCTGTGGAACCAGCTTCCAGTTTGGATTCGGGAGACAGACACTATCTCTACTTTTAAGATTAGGCTTAAAACTTTC
Organism: Astatotilapia calliptera; assembly: GCF_964374335.1. NCBI lineage: Eukaryota > Metazoa > Chordata > Actinopteri > Cichliformes > Cichlidae > Astatotilapia > Astatotilapia calliptera. The sequence continues at coordinate 17,165,497 of NC_137423.1, forward strand.
CTTTTTGCTAAAGCATATAGTTAGGGCTGGACCAGGTGACCCTGAATCCTCCCTTAGTTATGCTGCAATAGACGTAGGCTGCCGGGGGATTCCCATGATGCATTGAGTTTTTCCTTTCCAGTCACCTTTCTCACTCACTATGTATTAATAGACCTCTCTGCATTGAATCATGTCTGTTATTAACCTCTGTCTCTCTTCCACAGCATGTCTTTTATCCTGTCTTCCTTCTCTCACCCCAACCGGTCGCAGCAGATGGCCGCCCCCTCCCAGGCCGCCGCCTGGTTCTGCCGGAGGTTTCTTCCTGTTATAAAAGGGAGTTTTTCCTTCCCACTGTCGCCAAAGTGCTTGCTCATAGGGGGGTCATATGATTGTTGGGTTTTTCTCTGTATCTATGAAGCGCCTTGAGGCGACTTTTGTTGTGATTTGGCACTATATAAATAAAATTGAATTGAATTGAATTGAACCTGAATTGAGCCGATATTATCATCATTTTCTGTTGTCCTTACCCTTCATTTTCTTTGGGTTCGGGCTTTTAGTAGGTGTATGATTCGGGTCGATTTTACTTTCTTTGGAAGAACTCTCGTCCACCTCGATGTCTTCCATGTCGCTGTCTTCACAAGCCTCGCGGAGGGCAGTTAAGTTGTAGTCATGGTCAGCCATGTTGTAAACCACTTCGTTCTCAGGAGGAAAAAAAGCCTCAAAAAACGAGAAAAAAAAATTCCGGCAAAAGGAAAAAGGATTAATGCAGTTTAATCCTAGTGGAATTTGTAGATTGCTGCGTATAAATACCCCAACTAGGGACAAAATAGTCTTATTATTAACAGAGCCTGCAAAAAGGGTGCTTCTCATTCCACCATCTTAGATCCTCCCGGGAAGTGACAGTCTCTGGCTGTGTCCCAATTCAGAGTCTGCACGTTTAAAGTACCCGGACTACCCGCACTACGTATGGTGCGTACTATAAGTACGAGAAGTGCGGAAGTGAGAGGCTTGTGAAATGGGACGGTCTAGCCTTCGTTGCGCTGTTCAGGTTGCCTAGCAACCACGATACTAACCGCGAGAAACGCGAGATTGTGTGACAAATGAAGGAGAAAAAATGTTTTGTTGGTCATTCATTTTTGTCATGACATCACTTTAATTAGTTGAGTATCTGAGGCTGAGACCACAGGACTGTAAAACATGATTGTTGGGCTTCATTTCTGTACTGAACAGTCATTTCAAGATCAGTTAGTAAATAAAAATTAGCTAATGTTGTTCATGAGACTAAAGTCATCTCACTGTGGTAATGTAAATATAATATGGCCAATATTATAGTATTGTCAGATTATTATGATATATATATATATATATATATATATATATATATATATATATATATATATATATATATATATATATATATAACACCTAAAATTTACCTCCAATTTTCTAATACTTCATAGAACCAGCTATATCATTCAAATCATAAAACCTGCAGCGTGACTTAGGCTGTATCCCAATTCAGGGTCTGCAGCCTTAAAGTACGATCCTCAAGGGCCGCGTACTTAAAGACCGCTAAGGCCGGAAGTGCGAGGCTTGTGAAATGGGATGGTCTAGCCTCGGTTGCGCTGCCCAGGTTGCCTAGCAACCATGATACTAACAGCTGGAAATGTTTCATACAGCTTTGTTTGACAGAAATGAAAGAGAAAATCATTTGTTCGTTTGTTTGTTTGTTTCTACATGAGCTTTGATCATTCTCTGTAAGATTAAGGTCAGCTATTGAACGGCGTATATTTTAAAGCAAAGGCTTTAAAACCAAGTTAGTACAAACATCACTAATGTCACATAACTTTGCCGACATGTGGCCAACAGTAATGTTTTAATGTTCTTCGTTATTAAACATTTGCACATAAATAAGTGGCATCATATTCAGTACTTACTTAAAGTTTACTCTTCGGGCGCCCCTCATCCGCCGTTTTTTTCAGCAAAATTATCCACACCTACCAATATCCACCCTATGCATTCTGGGATATATTGGGCCATGAAGTCTACACCGCCACGTCCTTAAAATTCAGGGGAATGAAGGACGCATTTGAGGGCCGCATTTCGAGCAGCCTTCGAATTGGGACAGCCTTCGTCGCGTCGCTGTGACGTAATCGGCCTTAAAATGCGGCCTTTAAGGCTGCAGACCCTGAATTGGGATACAGCCTTAGTGACCTCAAGCATGCTGAGGCAGTCTGCCTGCTTCATGATGCACTGCTTCCCCCTGCTGGATTCCAGTGTGAATTGATGAGTCACAGAGCTGTTTGGACAACATGAAGAAGTCGCTTTTAGTCTAACTCTGATTACACTGAATGTACAGGGTGGGCCATTTATATGAATACACTGTAATAAAATGGGAATGGTTGGTGATATTAAAGTCCTGTTTGTGGCACATTAGTATATGTGAGGGGGCAAACTCCTCAAGATGGGTGGTGACCATGGTGGCCATTTAGAAGTTGGCCATCTTGGATACAACTTTTGTTTTTTCAATAGGAAGAGGGCCATGTGACACATCAAACTTATTGGTAATGTCACAAGAAAAACAATGGTGTGCTTGGTTTCAACGTAACTATTTTTTCATGAGTTATTTACAAGTTTCTGACCACTTATAAAATGTGTTCAATGTGTTGGATTATCAATCCAACCCTCTTCTCCCACTCTTCACATACTGATAGCAACACCGCAGGAGAAATGCCAGCACAGGCATCCAATGTCCGTAGTTTCAGGTGCTGCACATCTCGTATCTTCACACTTCTAAATGGCCACCATGGTCACCACCCATCTTGAGGAGTTTGCCCCCTCACATATACTAATGTGCCACAAACAGGACTTTAATATCACCAACCATTCCCATTTTATTACAGTGTATTCATATAAATGGCCCACCCTGTAGAATAAGGACTACTATTAATCCCCTCTTTCATTCCAATCAGCAATCAAAGGTGATATGTCAGGGCTGCATCAGTTTCATAGAAACATTCTGCTTTGTGTTTTGATTCTTGTGTACTACTACAGGAGCTTTGCTTGAGACACAATTCAAAACAATTATTTTTTATCCTTTACCACAGCCCCACAGCTCATCTTTTGCTTAAAACAAGCTTTATGCTAACAGCCAACACTTTGTGCCTGAGATGACAATATTAAAGATATAATATCCCCTTTATATGTGGTTGATTTATTTTTTTTAGAGCAGTGGTAAGTTTCTGGAATTTAACAACATATGCTAGTGAAACCATAGAGGTACAACAGCACAGAGGTTTGAGATGCATTTTTAACACGTTTTAAAAATAACGCATCTGGATGTTCTAAGCATGCACAACTCAAATTTACTTGCGTATTAAAACATGTTAGGGGATTATGCACAAAGAATTATTTTTTGAACACGTTAGCTCATCAAACACAAAATGGTAACTAATTTATTGTAAATGTCTCAGGTATTTCATCCAACATCATGGAAAAAAGCTTGAAAACATGACTTTTCACTGGGTTGACCAAGTGAAATTAGTTAAATATGTATTTCCTAAGCAAATACACGTATTCTCACAATTGTGCATTCAGTTGTAATGCTGTGGGAATAAAGTGGTGGTCAAGGGCTGATTTTTCACTAGTTTTACTTTTTTTTTTGCCAGTGCATCCCATTCCAGTTGCATAAGTAGTCCAGCTCCTCCAGGATGGCACATCAATACAAGCCATCACGAGAAGGTTCGCAGTGTTTCCTAGCACAGTCTCAGGAGTGTGGAGGAGATACAGAAAGATGGGCCATAACAACCCTGTTGCAGAAGGGCCTTCTGCAACAGGGTTGCAACAGGGTTGCAGAAGGGCATCAACCTAGTCCTGTAGATGATTTCTTGTGCAAGTAGGAACATGGGAAACACTGTCAGAGCCCTATAAAATGACCTCCAGTGAGCTACTCAGGCATATTTCTCACCAAGAACTAAGAGGTTGGCATAAAGGTCCAACATCCTTTAGTGCAGCAGTCCCCAACCTTTTGTGCGCCACAGACCGGGTTATGATTCCAGAACGCTTGGATTATACAGAAATACAATGATCTCAAATACACCAAACAAGTCCATTTCTGAAAGGCTTAAAAAAACAAAAAAAACAAAAAAAAAAAAAACACAAAGGATTCTTAGTTTTGAGCCTACTCAAAAGTATGAACTTAAAGCCTATTGGGACGCATCCCTTAAACAGGCAACTCATGCTGAATTAAAACAATTCTGTAAAGAAGGGTGGTCCAAAATTCCTTCACAGTGGTATGAAAGGCTCATTGATAGTCATCACTAATGCTTGATTGCGGTTTTTGCTGGTAAGCAGGGAACTTTCTGGAGCAACAACTTTAACGCATAGAACCAAGCCTACCTGGCTCTCTTTTCTCCCTTAATGGCACGGTTTTTTCAAAAACTGATTTCTTTGCTCACACCGTCTTTGTCCAATATTAAAGTTTCATTATCTGAAACAAGCAAGTATCACAAATGCGCAAGAAAATAAAATCAGGAAGTTTTTCAAATACTAGAAAGAATAAAACACATGAAGAAAAGAAAAAAAAACCCCCACAACACTCACATATTTCATATTTTTTTATTTAAAAAAAAAAGAAAAAAAAAGAAAAAAGGCAAGTTACTATGATTCTCAGTTTTCACTTCATTAATATAATCACCCATCCCATACTCTCACAATAAACAGAACTTTCAATTCAATACACTACTTCATGCTTCTTTTTAAAGTAGAGTGCTCAACACAGCAAGTCACTGTACACAGAGTAGTTTCTGGCCGTCAATGAATGACACAGTTGCTCCACACTCCTCATGCATGACTCTTCTTTCTCCTGTTGTCTGTCAGAAGTGAACCATGATGTCATCTAGTTAGCTGTCCCATCATGTGTTGTGTTGAGTTCAACCCATGCTCGGTTTAAGGTGACCAAAGAAGTGCATTTTTAAGAGCCAAAAGGGAGTTTCTCACATACTTATTATATTCTTAAAATTCTCATCTCACAGACATACTTTGAATTTACTGTTTAAGGAATTGGCGTGATGCCAGAAAATGTGACCACATGATCACAAACCAGTTCTTACAAGAGACTAAATGAATGCAAGTCAATGGAGTGCACTCAGGATAACAGAGAGGGGGACTGGCAGCCTCCGAGATGTTAATAGAGTACACCAAAAGGAGACTTTTCTTATTCAGCACTCTGCAGTTGTACATCCTCTGTACCACACCTCTCAGAGTGAACCGGTACAAATAAGTGCTATGAACGAGCATCCCGCTTTCCGAAACTGAACAAAAGAAATGTGATATCTTCAACAAGAAAATGTTTCACTACCTCAGAATGGAAATTAACATCTTTGTAAAAATAAACAACTTTTTGTTCCAGACAGTTAAATTAGAAATAGGATATCATGGGACATGGAGGAACATACACTGACATTTATCTTTTCTATTTTACTGCCAAAACACAGTAGAATGTTGTGTTATGCAAGAATGACTCTGGCGATCATCCTTCCGCCTAGTCCACCACACAAGCCCAACAGTCCTCTGCTGTCATGGTCATCTCATGACAGCCAAGTACTAATAAGATCTACTGTTGGCCTTCTTTCTTCTCTCCTTCTGAAGAACTGGAACTGCTGCTGCTATCCCGCTCTGCTGCCATCTGCAGGAACAAAAGGAATTAAAGACTTTCACAAACACTGAGCAGAATTCTACAAAACCGCTTTAATCTGTGTGACCTTTTACTTCTTTTGGGTTTGTTCACCTCTAGTTTTCCCTAATTTTTATGGAAATTGCACATTCTAAGATATGCCTCGTTTTCAGCAAATAGCTCTTTGGTAGTCAACTTGTTTGTACAAAAATATTCTTATTTCTTTTACAGTTAGCATTTTTCTGATTCAAAAGATTCTTGGAAGCAAAATGTAATAAAATGAGGGTCTGGTCAAGACTTTTACAGTACAGCACACACTGATATACACAGTTTCAAGGCCTACCTTCTTGTAGGCCATTTCAAACAGTTTGAGTGATGCCTGCTGCAAGTTGGTTGCGGCCTGCTTGATGTTCTCGCCTGTCTCAGAGTCCTTATTGGTCAACAGATTCCTGACCTTTGAAATCTCCTCCTTCAGCTTGGTGCACTGATTTCACAAAAATAGGGGGGAAAAAATAAGACAAAAATCAAGCACAAAACATTAATTTAATCTCAGTAAATTACAACAAAGTTTAGAGCATTACCTCATCAGCAGGGAGCTGGTCTTTAAACTCTTCCATCTTGGATTCTGTGTCATGGATGATGCCCTCAGCCATGTTGACAGCTTCCACACGGTCCTGCAGCAAGACAACTCAGTATTTACCAGATACTAAAACCACAGACAACACAGTGGTGAACCATCATCTGTGTGTAAGACGTGCAACTTCTAGGCCTAAAAAGCCAATGTGGAAATGCCTGTAAACCAACTGAACAGATGTAACTGTGGGTGAAACGGCATTGAGTCCTTTGTTTGCAGCTAGTTTCAAGTCTGTTCAACATAAAGTGTCTTGAGATGACCCATTAGGAATGAGCCTTGTATAAATAAGTGTGAACTGATTTCTGTGTTTTAAGATGAACATTTTCTGTGTTGCACTGAGTTATGATGACAATAAAGTGCCCATCAATCAAGACGGTGAGATTTCACCCCCGACTTTTGTCTTTACAGTTTGACTGTTACCTTCCTCCTCCGGTCCTCCTCTGCATACTTCTCAGCATTCTTGATCATATTCTCAATGTCATCTTTACTGAGACCTCCTGATGACTGGATCACAACTGTAAAGGAGGAAATGAGATATTTATATGTGCACTTTGACTTTTACAGATACCAATTCAAACAGAGTCGTAATGCAGGGAAAAAAACAAAAAACAGTTGTCTGAAACAAGACTGAGTAAGGGCCAAGTGATTACAGCAACATGCATAAATATTAACCTCCCTATCTAGTCTGTCTTAACAACAACTGTAAAAGTCAACCAAGTTAAGTGTTAACATTTATCTAAAAATGCAGATTATTTTCAGCAGTTTGAAATGTCTTTTAGCTTGACTTGCTAACACACGAAGTGGGAAAAAAAACAAAGTTCTCAGCTTTCAGACTGGTTTACTGTGTGCACTGACTCTGCTGCTCGCGGCCTGTGCCTTTGTCCTTGGCCGACACATGGACGATGCCGTTGGCGTCGATGTCGAATGTGACCTCGATCTGAGGGACTCCACGAGGGGCTGGAGGGATTCCTACCAGAGTAAACTGACCCAGCAACTTGTTGTCTGTCGCCATCTCTCTCTCACCCTGGCACACTTTGATCTCCACCTGAGTCTGTCCATCAGCTGCTGTGGAGAACACCTGGAGGGGAACATGTGACACTGTAGATCACATGGGGCTTCACTGAGACTGTGGGACTGCAGTCCTGCTTTAAATACCTGGCTCTTCTTGGTGGGAATTGTGGTGTTCCTATTGATGAGTTTGGTAAAGACACCACCCAGAGTCTCGATACCCAGCGACAGTGGAGTCACATCCAAAAGCAGCACATCGGTTACATCGCCAGCCAGAACGCCACCCTGGATGGCTGCCCCAATAGCGACAGCTTCATCAGGGTTCACAGACTTGCTGGGGGCTCGGCCAAACAGATCCTGGACTGTCTGCTGAACCTGCAGTGCGGATGTGGTGGGGGGTGTTAATTACGAGTTATGCATGCATTAAAATCAGCATTATAAAAATCATATTCAAAATGCAGAAAACATTGTTTTACTCTTTTGTAAAAGCACTGTACAAATCTATGTTCTTCTTATTGTCTGTGCACTAGGGTTGTGCAGATAGAGATCACGTCAAAGTTAATGAGCCAGTAATGAGCCAACAATTCAACTGTCAAGCTGCCGAAAACTAAAGTGCACTGCATGTTAGCTCAACTACGAAAAAAATACACCTGTTTGCAATGTATACAGTGGTTTGCAAAAGTATTCGGCGCCCTTGAACTTTTCCACATTTTGTCACATTACAGCCTCAAACATGAATCAATTTTATTGGAATTCCACGTGAAAGACCAACACAAAGTGGTGTACACTTGAGAAGTGGAACAAAAATCATACATGATTCCAAACATTTTTTACAAATAAATAACTGAAAAGTGGTGTGTGTGTGTAATTATTCAGCCCCCTTTGGTCTGAGTGCAGTCAGTTGCCCATAGACATTGCCTGATGAGTGCTAATGACTAAATAGAGTGTACCTATGTGTAATCTAATGTCAGTACAAATTAGGGCTGCCACAATTAGTCGACTAGTCACGATTACGTCGACTATCAAAATCGTCGATGACTGATTTAATAGTCGACGCGTCGTTCGAAGCTTTGTAAGATCACAAAAGACGCAGGAATAAGTAGTAGGATTTAAGAGTGTAATAACAGACTGAAACAAAAGATTGCAGCACTGCATGTACATAGATGCCAGCTGCCGTTAAACCCGAAGAAGAAGCTGTGTCCCAGAATTCATAGCGCAGCTCAGTTCAGTTTACAACAATGGCGGCAGCTAGTTAGTTTTAATATTACTCTTATTATTCTTTCTGGGTCACAAAATAAACGTTTAACATATTTTCAGGTGAGAATGTAGCTGTATAAACCTCAAATATCTGCTCAGTTTATCAAGACACCACATATTTTCAAAGGCGTTCTGACGTTTTCGGAGACGTCTGTTACCCACTAGCTCGATAGCTAGTCGGGGGCAAGGCTCACTAGAGCCCGTGAGAACACCGGACTCCCGGCAAATCGTTTTCAAACCCACTGCCGTCTTTCGCTACTCAGGTAAAACATATATAAGTCACTTCGATAACTTCAAAATGTTATTGTTTTGCTTTTTTTTAGTATTTTATTTGTTCCTGAGTAAATCGGTTTGGCTGAGATTGAAGTTTTAGTTTTTACACAGCTGAATAAACGTCAAGAAGACAACTGATTATCAGAAGTGTGAAATGCTCGAGAATATACTCCGGTGTCCTGTTATATTTTAGATAGCAAGGAGTTTAAACTTCACCGAAACAATCTGCAAATTTCATTAAAATTTAATAAACTATCACCTTGTCTTTATTTTTAGTTAGCACATACCTTAAACACTTAAAGCTGTAAGCTAATGATAGTTACATAAGAGTAGATGCATGCTGGTGCAATAAGATGTACGTTTTACTCCAATGGATGCATGATCTGATTAGTCGACTAATCGCAAAAATAATCGGTGACTAGTCAACTATCAAAATAATCGTTTGTGGCAGCCCTAGTACAAATACAGCTGCTCTTTGACGGCCTCAGAGGTTGTCTAAGAGAATATTGGGAGCAACAACACCATGAAGTCCAAAGAACACACCAGACAGGTCAGGGATAAAGTTATTAAGAAATTTAAAGCAGGCTTAGGTTACAAAAAGATTTCCCAAGCCTTGAACATCCCATGGAGCACTGTTCAAGCGATCATTAAGAAATGGAAGGAGTATGGCACAACTGTAAACCTACCAAGACAAGGCCGTCCACCTAAACTCACAGGCCGAACAAGGAGATCGCTGATCAGAAATGCAGCCAAGAGGCCCATGGTGACTCTGGACGAGCTGCAGAGATCTACAGCTCAGGTGGGGGAATCTGTCCATAGGACAACTATTAGTCGTGCACTGCACAAAGTTGGCCTTTATGGAAGAGTGGCAAGAAGAAAGCCATTGTTAACAGAAAACCATAAGAAGTCCACTTTGCAGTTTGCGACAAGCCATGTGGGGGACACGGCAAACATGTGGAAGAAGCTGCTCTGGTCAGATGAGACCAAAATGGAACTTTCTGTCCAAAATGTAAAATGCTATGTGTGGCGGAAAACTAACACTGCACATCACTCTGAACAAACCATCCCACTGTCAAATATGGTGGTGGCAGCATCATCCTCTGGGGGTGCTTCTCTTCAGCAGGGACAGGGAAGCTGGTCAGAGTTGATGGGAAGATGGATGGAGCCAAATACAGGGCAATCTTGGAAGAAAACCTCTTGGAGTCTGCAAAAGACTTGAGACTGGGGTGGACGTTCACCTTCCAGCAGGACAACAACCCTAAACATAAAGCCAGGGCAACAATGGAATGGTTTAAAAAAAAAAAAAAAAAAAAAAAAAAAAACCATATCCATGTGTTAGAATGGCCCAGTCAAAGTCCACATCTAAATCCAATTGAGAATCTGTGGCAAGATCTCAAAAACTGCTGTTCACAAACACTGTCCATCTAATCTGACTGAGCTGGAGCTGTTTTGCAAAGAAGAATGGGCAAGGATTTCAGTCTCTAGATGTGTAAAGCTGGTAGAAACATACCCTAAAAGACTGGCAGCTGTAATTGAAGCAAAAGGTGGTTCTACAAAGTATTGACTCAGGGGGCTGAATAATTATGCACACCCCACTTTTCAGTTATTTATTTGTAAAAAAATGTTTGGAATCATGTATGATTTTTGTTCCACTTCTCACGTGTACATCACTTTGTATTGGTCTTTCATGTGGAATTCTAATAAAATTGATTGATGTTTGAGGCTGTAATGTGACAAAATATGGAAAGGTTCAAGGGGGCCGAATACTTTTGCAAGCCACTGTAAATGTCATTATGTCCCCAAACCAGACCACACATTTGTGGTGTGTACCACTTTGTCTACTGTTAACTATTCGCAACGAATAGTTAACAGTATGGAAGCTGCAGAACTTACTCGTTTACTCCATCTAGTCCCACAAGTATAAAGTATGTGCACCCTGAGTTATTTCATGCACTTTGGTGGTTTTAAACATCTGTCTTGTGTACCTTGGGCATGCGTGTCATGCCTCCCACCAGCAGCACCTCTCCGATGTCTCCCTTGGACACTTCAGCATCCTGCATGGCCTTCTGGCAAGGAGACACGGTGCGGCGGATAAGGTCAGCAACAATACCTTCAAACTGAGCACGGGTTAGCTTCATGTTAAGATGTTTGGGACCGGAGGCATCCATAGTCAGGTAGGGGAGGTTGATGTCAGTCTGTAAAACAGAAGGACAATCACTGAGTATTTAAACAGTTACAAAATGCTTTTAACTCAGCACTGTGGTTCATTTTGTGTGACCCTGTACTAGGCCTGGCCTGCGGTCAGAATCAGGACAGTCCACTCTCACTGGGCCAAGTCCTGTAGCAGCACAGCAGCAGCGGATTCTAAAACAGAACCTGCTGCACTGAAGCAAAAAAAACAGGAGCTTCGTCTACCAGCACTGTAACACTGAGCCAGACACAGATTATCTGGACAGCTGACTGAGAGCTGGCACACAACATGCACTGAGACATGTGATGACAAGCAGTACAACCAAAATCAAAACACCCTAAAGCATCTGTGATACATCAGCCATTCAGTGTCACCTTTTTATACAACTACACAAACTCATTAGCTTCCCATGAGGATAAAAGCTAGGAGTACCTGCAGTGAAGAGGACAGCTCACACTTTGCCTTCTCCGCAGCCTCTCTGACTCTCTGAAGAGCCATGTTGTCCTTCGTCAGGTCTACACCGGACTGAAAAGAAACAGCGCAGGTTGAAAACGCAAAACTTCACAAATAGATCAAGGCTTAAAGACTGTTAGAATACCCACCTCTCTCTTGAACTCCTTGACAATGTGTCTGAGGAGGTGCTGATCAAAGTCCTCTCCTCCAAGGAAGGTGTCACCATTTGTGGACTTCACCTCAAAAACTCCCTTCTGGATCTCCAGGATTGAGATGTCAAACGTACCTCCACCTAGATCATACACAGCAATACTGGAAACACATTCATAGAGGTTAACACAACAACAGAGCGAGTAGTTGTATTCTTCTATGTACAGGATCATCTATCATCTTTCTTAGCAAGTACTGATACTCCTAAGCATAGCAGTAAACATCAGGTGGTTTTTTGTCATCTACACACATCTTATCTTGGGTCTTGTCCAGGCCATAGGCCAGAGCAGCAGCAGTTGGCTCGTTAATCACACGCAGGACGCTCAGACCAGCGATCTGCCCAGCATCTTTGGTGGCCTGTCAAAGAAACAAGTTGACACAAGTATCGAAGATGAATCGTTACTTCAATCATCAAGTGCATTCCAAAGCAGCAACAAGGACACAGAAGCTAATTATTCGACATCTACATATCACCTTAACTGCTCTGAGACTGAGGTAGATTAGTCTTATCAAAAACTTCGAACAGTTTTATAAAAAAAAAAAAAAAAAAAAGGGGGGGGGGGGGGGGGTTGGAAGAAAAAGAAAGTATAAAAAGAAAGTATATGATGAACTAGAAAGCGAAAATTTCGGAAGAAATTTTAAGTGTGCCTATGCCGCTGCTAATCAGTGTAGTTTGCCATTCATACGGCTACAGAGAGCAAAACTCAGCAGAGCAGCCATTCTCCACCATGAACTATGGTAAAAAACAAACACCACTCGCGCCTCACAGATGACAGCTTACAGTTTTGTGTAAAGATGAGGTGACTTCGTACAGCCCCGATTTGCAGACGCTGTGCACAGAGGTTCATGAGCAGTCCCATTGTACCACGGCAGACCCGACAATGTTTGCATAAACACGCTTTGAAGTTTAAGTTCAAGGTTCTTTATTTGTCACATGCAAAGTTATACAAGTATAACACACAGTGAAATGTAGCCTGACACGCTCCTCGACATGTGCAAAAAAATTGAGGGGGGGGGGTGTAGAGGAAGCACACACATATATTTGTGTATATACATATACACACACACACACACACACACACACACACACTGAGTGAATGTGCAGTAGTAGCAGTAAGCAGGTGAATTCTGTACATTAATATGAATAGACATCTGACTATTTTACAGGAAGCATTACGTTATGGACCACTTTTTTCACATGGTTGGTGTACCCACACAGCCGGCTGTAGCTTTTCATCTCACAGCCCAACACACACCCAAAAAACAGCCGAGAGATCACAGACTTTACGCCCGTGGGTCCACCTCCCCTGCAGCGGCACTGCATACCACGCCCTGCCACACACATCAAACACGTAAAATAAATATTTATGCACTTTTGCATTCACTTTTTGTTTTTTGTTATTTTTACAGTGTTCTGAATGATTAACAATGATCTACAGCCAATCTTGTGTATTATTATACAAACTTTGGTTATAAGATTCAAATAACTATTTAATAAAAGCTAAATATTTTATATGAGAGTAAGAAAGAAAAGTATATCTTTGTGTCCCCCTTTCCCTGTTAATGCCCTACCTGGCTCCCTGGCAAAAGCTTTGCTAGATCCGCCCCTGCACAGTTACCAGTTGTCAGCTACACAAAAAAGGATATTGGTGTTATTTGTCTGTCAGAAACAGTTCATGACTTCCCTTCAACTCATTCATGTCACCTAAAAGGTAAACCCGTTTCTCCATCACCAGTTCAGCTCTGATGATTCAGTAAGGACATCTCCTGGTTTGGACCAGCCGTTTTTACAGCTGTGGCTCCAGCAAACATCAGCTGATACTAGAAATTAAAATCAAATGAATTTAACAACAGCTGATCAAGCTTAAACGTGCTGCTGTTGTTTAGCGCGATAAACAAGAGAGAAAAGCCGATCATTGATCAGTTTCATGATTGAAGTTGCAACAGGCGAGAGAATGACAGGGGAGGCTGCGTAACGACAGAATAAATCCAGCTTTGTGTCTTCTTCCGTTCTACCTGAAGTACGGGACAAACTGTGTTCCTTTTCAGCTCAATACGAAACGCGTAATATTTTCTCTGAATGCGGGACGATTCAGTTTGTACGGAACGGTTTGCAACTCTACGAACTAACCCTTATGAATAAAATAAAATTCAATTCAATTCATCAGTAACTTAGCGCGCACACAGCTGTATAGAAACTGCGTCATGCCAGCTAGCACGCAGTACGACTTATTGTAACTGATTGTAAAAAGTTAACACAACGAAAATAAACTACACCTAAACTCTGTTTATATCCGACCCAAATAGAGTGCAGTTCATAACTTCTTACCTGAAATTCAGTTAACCTGCTTCTCCTGCCTTCAATTTCCCTGATCCATGGCTGCCATCTGTTTGAGCTCCGCGTTAGCCACCTCGCATGTGTCTTTTTCCCGCATGTAAATACACCGGTGGCTAGCTGCCCTTTGTTGAAGCTAATTTATGGCTCAACGGTAAGATGACTGTAAAAACTGCGTCGACCGTGAGTGTCAGCAGGGTCTGAAGATGAATTGGCACAAGCCTCATGTCTTAACTTTGCTTTGTTAAAGAGATATGATGATTTGAAAATGCCTCTCAGAGAGTTCCAGCGGTGATTTTGAACAAAGTCCCCATTCACTTTCTATGGAGACATTCATATTTCAAACATTGTGTTGCTCTGAGGCGATTTGATAAAAATCTGTAACTTCCACAACAGTGATAGTGACATTTTCTGAAAGCCAGTAAAAATACCTACGTTTTGATGTATAATTTGTGGAGGTTGAGTGAAAATTGAGTGAGTAGCAAGAAGTTGTCCTTTTTCAGTTTTCTCTTCATGTCTGAACAAGTGCTCACTCTGAGTTAATTGCATAGCAACCATAACAACGCATGTATTTTCTCAAAAATCACAAAGCTGCAACTGAAAACTTAAAGGATTTAATTAAAATGGTAAAAGATATTTAAAAAAAATAAAAATAAAAATAAAAAATAAAAAAGCTGAATCACACAGGAATAGCCCAATGATCTGAGAACATTTTAAAGTTTGAATGGAGTTTCTAGGTGAAAGTATGAGGAAGTAGTTAAGTTTCAACAACAAGCAAGTTTTAGCAGAATTGTGGAAGTTTCCCATTCATTTCAATGGGACAAATTAAAGGAAAAAAGTGTAATATTTTAAAAAGTATAATAGTTATAAGTACCAAAAGTCATAGCAGGAATTAGCAGAAAGAGCAGAACAGTTTAGAGTTTGAACTGAGAAAATCGGCTGAAAACTGACGGAGTAGTTAAGCGGCAAAGAAAGTGGCAACTTGAAGAATAACTAGAAAAAAAATTTGCATTTCCTGCGAAAATGCTGTGTGGATGCCTTAACGCTGAAGATGTCTGCTGAAAAAAAAAGCTGAAAAAGCAGAATTATCTGCTGAAAAGAGGTGTGGAAGCAGAGGTGCTTGCTGAAGATGGCTGTATGTGTAATGATACACTGGGGAGTGTCAAGAAAGCAGAGCGCATGCAAGCAGGGAACATGTGTAGCAACTGTCACAGGCAGGATTCGAACCTCTGCCACCGGGTCTCACGGCAGCTGCTCAACCCTCTGAGCCAAATGAGTTCTGGTCACAAACAAAGATATGATGAGAGGGAAAATGTGCACTGTGGAGCAGAAGCTCAAATTAGCAGAAAAGAGGGGAAGAGGAAGAATTTTGTTCTGAAATGAGGTAAAGAAACTGAAATTTGTGCTTAAAACAAGTGAAAAAGCTGAACTCTGAAATCCTGCTAAAACAGCAGAAGAGGCTGATATTTTTCAGCTACTCATTGAGCCAAACTGGTTCTCACGTAACTGAAAAAAGGTGAAAAAGCTTACAATTCTAATGAAAACAGCAGAAGAGGCTGCCAAAAATCATAAAACGTTGCCGAATTGTAATAAATTATCAATATGAATTTGTAGTGAAAAACAAACAAACAAACAAACATAAACAAACATGTGGGCCAAGGTGGAACTGAACCCATGAACTTTGGTCTGAAGAGCCGTTTCCTTACCAATCGCGCCACTGGCAAAGAGAGCGGGCGCCTGGAAAACAGGGTGATGAGCAGTCAGAATTAGATCGCGGTGAGAGGCGAAAAAAAACTCAGTTTTTTGGAGTTACAAAACGTCGTGTAACTCAAAAACTAGGTGGGATAGAAGCATTCTTACACTGGGTGAATCAGCGGACTTTGGTGAACTTTGACTGCGATTTACATAGATCTTTGTACCTCCGTCGCGGAGATATGACAAGAGAAGAAACGGCTTCATTTTTGGAGTTTGAAAAATGAGAGGAGGACAGATTTCCACCCCTCAAACAAACGTAATTTATGGCTCAATGGTAAGATGACTGTAAAAACTGCTTCGACCGCGAGTGTCAGCAGTGTCTGAAGATGAATTGGCACAAGCCTCATGTCTTAACTTCGCTTCGTTAAGTAGATATGACGATTTGAAAATGCCTTCAGTTTCAGTATTTCAGCTCTGAGTTTCACAACCTCCCCATAGACTTTGAATGGGGAGTTTTGAGACCTTGTGTCACTTCGAGGCAAATTGTGAAAAAACCGTAACTCGCACAATAATTATAGTGACACTGTCTTAAAGCCAGCAAAAATACCTACATTTTGATGTATAATTTGTGGGGGGTGAGTGGAAATTGAGCGAGTAGCAAGAAGTTGTTCAGACATGAAGAGAAAATTCAGATCAGACCAGCACTCACTCTGAGTTAATTGCATAGCAACCATAGCAACGCGTGTATTTTCTGAAAAAAAAAAAAGAAAAAAAAAAAATCACAAAGCTGCAACTGAAACTTAAAGAGGCATTAAATGAAAACGGTAACAGATCTGAAAAAGCTGAATCACACAGGAATAGCCCAATAATCAGAGAACATTTTAAAGTTTGCATGGAGTTTCTAGGTGAAAGTATGAGGAAGTAGTTAAGTTTCAACAACAAGCAAGTTTTAGCAGAATTGTGGAAGTTTCCCATTCGTTTCAATGGGACAAATTAAAGGAAAAAAGTGTAATATTTTTAAAAGTATAATAACAGAAAATACCAAAAGTCATAGCAATCGTTAGCAGAAATAGCTGAATAGTTTAAAATTTGAATGGTAAAAATCGGACAAAAATTGTGGGAGTAGTTAAGTGGCGAAAAACGTACAGGAGCAACCAGAATAACTAGAAAAATTTGCATTTCCTGCAAAAATGCTGTGTGGATGCCTTAACGCTGAAGATGTTTGTTGAAAAAAGCTGAAAAAATTGAAAGTTGGAAAAAAAAAAAAAATGCTGCCCTGAGCAGGATTCGAACCTGGCCATCCTGGTCTAAGGGCAGCTATTTAGCTCACTGAGCCAAACTCTTTCTCACAAAGAAGAGGTGGAGAGATTGACAATTGTGCTGAAATGAGCAGAAGCTGCTGAGAATTGTGCTGATAAGAGGTGGAAAGGCTGAAAATTTTTCAGAAGAGGTGAGTAAGCAGAATTTGGGCCAAAAAAAAAAAAAAAAAAAAAAGCAGCACGGTGGCTAGCACTGTTGCCGCACAGCAAGAAGGTCCTGAGTTCAATTCCACCATCAGGCCGGGGTCTTTCTGTGTGGAGTTTGCATGTTCTCCCCGTGTTTGCGTGGGTTCTCTCCGGGTACTCCGGCTTCCTCCCACCGTCCAAAGACATGCAGCTTGTGGGGATAGGTTAATTGATTAATCCAAATTGTCACTAGGTGTGAATGTGCGAGTGAATGGTTGTCTGTCCCTGTGTGTTAGCCCTGCGACAGAATGGCGACCTGTCCAGGGTGTACCCTGCCTCTCGCCCTATGACAGCTGGGATAGGCTCCAGCGCCCCCCGCGACCCTGAAAAGGATAAGCGGAAGCGAATGGATGGATGGATGGGGAGAAAAAAAAAAAAAAAAAAAAGAAAGTGAAAATTCTGCTGAAAAGAGGTGAAAGAGCAGAATTTCTGCTGAAAAGAGTTTTTTTCTGAAAACAGCAGAAAAAACTGAAAATTTTGCTTAAAAGATTTCTATCAGAATTGCTGCTGAAAAGAGTTGAATGAGCAGAATTCTACTGAAAAGAGGTTTTTGCTAAAAAGAGCTGAAAAAGTTTGGATTTGTGCTGAAAAGGGGTTAAAAAGATGAAATTTGTGTTGAAAAGAGTTAAAAAAAAAGTTTAACTGTTAGCTGAAAGAAATGTTGCCATAAGCTGGATTTGAACCCAGGCCTCCCAGTCTGAGAACGGATGCTTATCTCACTGAGCTAAAACACAGCTCAGCCCAGCATGCAAAATCAGTGACCACATTGATAATGTGTTCCATTCATTTAAATGGTCAAAAGTCATAACACACATCAGCAGAAATAGCAGAATTTTTAAAGTTTAAACATAGTATAAATACTAAGTTTTAGCAGAAATACTAAATAATATTTTTTTCCTGCCAAATCATAGCATTTGTGCTGGAACACAGAAAATTCTGCCAAATCATAGTATTTGAGCCAAATCATACATCCATCCATCCGCTTACCCTTTTCAGGGTCGTGGGGGGCGTTGGAGCCTATCCCCGACAGACTGGCAACCTGTCCAGGGTGTACCCTGCCTCTCGCCCCCAAATCATACAATTTGTGGTAAAACATTATTTATGATTTAGCAGAAACACTGGGACTTGGTAGAAATACTATGATTTACATGAAATACTTTGACTTAGCAGAAGTACTACAATCCAGGAAAAAAAAGTACTACAGCATAGCAGAAATTCTATCATTGAGCAGAATTACAAGGATTTAGAAGAAATACTAAGATTTGGCACAAACACTGATGTGGCTCAAGAACCTTTATTATGCAGTTATACTATGATTTGGAAGAAATACTATGCTTTGGCACAAATACTATGATTTGGCTCAAATACTATGATTTACCAGTAATACTATGTTTTGGTACAAATACTACACTTTGTCACAAATACTATAATTGAGTACAAGTACTATAAGATTACAGAAATACTATGATTTAGCAGAAATGCAATGTTTTTGCAGAAACACTGTAATTTCGCTTAAATAG
Source organism: Astatotilapia calliptera (assembly GCF_964374335.1). Lineage (NCBI taxonomy): Eukaryota > Metazoa > Chordata > Actinopteri > Cichliformes > Cichlidae > Astatotilapia > Astatotilapia calliptera. Next base: position 17,184,231 of record NC_137423.1, read on the forward strand.
TATGAAATAGCAGTAATACTATGATTTGGCAGAAATACTACTTTTTAGCACAAATACTATTGTACAGAATGGTGTACGTCAGTTTAATGCTGGGTGGTGCTGCAATAGTAACTATCCTCGGTCAGAAGGAGAGGCTGACACCCAGGGATTAGATTGCCACAGGTGGAGTTTATTGCGGTCAGATGGATGGTACAGGGAGGTATGGCATACAAGTAGGAGGATGTGGAGAGGTGATATGGTGTGGTTTCTATGATTAAGAACAGGGTATGCATTACAATATGCATACAGATTAAAGATTAAGAAAACTGGCAACAAATTCCTCCACTACAAATCAGTCTGATGCCACTTTTTACAGGGTTCACGTTTACTAAGGCACTACCCAAAAGGCGCCACAAGAGGGCACTCCAACACAAGTGATGACCTATTTACACTGATGCACTTAGTTAACAGCCCCTACTTAGCCACTACATAATACAGTGATATTACAGTATACAAATTCACACAAATACTATGATTTGGCAGAAATACTATGACTGAGTAGTAATACTATAACATAACAGATTTCCTAGAAAAAAAAAAACTATGAAATTGCAGTAATTCTATGACTTGGCAGAGATACTACGTTTTAGCACAAATACTATAACAACGCAGAAATACTATGACTTAGTAGTAACATTAGTACTATAACATAACAGTTCAATATTCTTGCACAAATACCACAATATGGCAGAAATACTATGTTTTAGCAGCAATACTGTGATTTGGTATAAATACTATGATTTGGCACACATACTATATTCCGCAGATGCATTATAACATAACAGATATTCTACGACTTAGTAGTAATACTATAACATAACAGAATTATTAATTGGGCACAAATACCACGATTTGGCAAAAATACCATGATTCGGCACAAATACGACATGGCAAAAATACTAGGATTGGGTACAAATACTATGATTTGGCAGAAATACTATGATTTGGCAATAATACTGCGTTTTAACACAACTACTTTTGATTGAAATACTATTACTCCATACAAATACGATGCTTTGGGACAAATACTATGTTTTGGTTCCAATACTATGATGTGCAACAAATACTATGATTTGGCACAAGTACTATGATTTAGTACAAATACTATGATTTGGCAGAAATACTATGCCTTAGTAGTAATACTATAACATAAGAGATATACTATGGTTTTGCAGACATACTATGTTTTTGCACAAATACCATGATTTGGCACAAATGCTATGATTTAGCAGAAATACTATGATTGGGTACAAATACTATGATTTGGCAATAATACTGCGTTTTAACAACAACTAATGAGATTTGATTGAAATACTATGATTTAGAAGAAATACTATGACTCCATACAAATACGATGCTTTGTCACAAATACTATGATTTGGCACAAGTACTATCATTTAGTACAAATACTATGATTTGGCAGGAATACTCTGATTTAGCAGAAATACTATGTTTTAACATCAATACCATCTTTTGGCAGAAATTCCTGCTAAAAAGGACCATTTCTTCTTTTTAGCAGAAATACTGTAATTTGGCATAAATACTATAATTTGGGATAAATACTATGATTTGGCACATATAATATATTCAGCACATATATTATAAAATAACAGAAATATTATGATTTGGCCCCAAAACCATGATTTAGCAGAAGTACTATGATTTAGCAGAAGTACTATGATTTAGCAGAAGTACTAAGATGTAGTAGAAGTACTAAGATGTAGTAGAAGTACTTTGCTTTAGCAGAAATACTATGATTGAGGAGTAATACTTAAACATAGGAGAAATATTGATACACAGACACACATACACAGAGAGTAAAAGGAACAGGAGCTGTTGAGAGTCTGGGCTTGGTATATGTAGGTCAGTTAAATTAGCTGCACCTGCTGTAGTCAGCCCTTACAGACACAGAGAGAGGTGTGAGTTTTCTTCAGTGTATTTCTGACATTCAGGATTCCCCTCGAACAAATGGCCATAATTTCCTAACCGTAGAGGCTAGAACGGTCATTCAGACATCGTTTTGTTCAGAAGAGAGGGGGGAATCTTCAGGTCTTCATAATTCAGAGATAAAATATAAATTATTAAAGATATATGACTTGTAATACACTGTAACCGAGTAGAGGCGAAGCAAAAACTGCCTTGACTTGCTCTCAAACAACCTTTGGTAACTCTAAATCTATATGGAGCATCAAAATCATTCTTTCACCGTAAGAAACAGCAGCCTTTGGTGAACAGTCATGGAATTTTTCAGGGCTCTGTGGAAATCCATCAGAAAGATATGATGAGAGAAAAAAAGTGCCTAATTTCCAGAATTTGAAATCTGATGAAATCTGAGCAAGGGACAAATTTCCTACCCTCAAACAAGTCTAACTCATCTCAGAACGGTAATAGGTGAGGAAAAAAAATTCTTGAATTGTGAGCATCAGGAGTGTCTGAAGATATACCGGGACAAGCCTCATGTCTTAACTTTGCTTCGTTAAGGAGATATGACGATTCGAATATGCCTCTCATTACAGAAATGCAGCGGTGATTTTGAACAAACTCTCCATTGACTTTATATGGAGAGTTTTCTGACCTTGTGTTGGTCTGAGGAGATTTGCCAAAATTCTATAAACCCCACAACAATGATGGTGACATTTTCTGAAAGCCAGCAAAAATACCTACGTTTTGATGTATAATTTGTGGAAGTTGAGTGAAAATTGAGCAAGTAGCAAACAGTTGTTCGGACATGAAGAGAAGACTGCAAAAGCTTCAGTGGCACACTGGAAGCCAAGAGCATAGCAACCATAACAACGCATGTATTTTGTGAAAAATCACAATTTTGCAACTCAAAACTTTAAGAGGCATAAAAGTAAAACAGTAAAAGATTTGAAAAAGCTGAATCATACCTGAATAGCCCAATAATTTGAGAACATTTTAAAGTTTGAATGGTTGTTCTACGTGAAAATATGAGGAAGTAGTTAAGTTTCAAAAACAAGCAAATTTTAGCAGAATTGCAGAAGTTTCCCATTCATTTCAATGGGACAAATTAAAGGAAAAAAGTGGAATATTTTAAAAAGTATAATAGCAAAAAATAGCAAAAGTCATAGCCGGAAAGAGCAAAAATAGCAGAATAGTTTAAAATTTGAACGGTGAAAATCGGCTGAAAATTGTGGAAGTAGTTCTACGGCTAAAAGTGTACGGAAACACCCGGAATAATAATAATAAAGAAGAAAGAGAAACAGGAACTCAATAGTGTGGATGCTTAAAGCATCCACACAAATAGTGGAATAAAGAATAAAGAGAAACAGGATCTCAATAGTGTGGATGCCCTTGAGGGCATCCACACAATAAATCCAATGAATAGTAATAAGTGTGCCTCTTGGCATAGGCACACTTAATTACACTATACCTTAAAATATATATATTGATTATAAATCAGGTTGGCGATTTGAACATGAACTTGGCCAAATTATTCTATCCTGTGTGAATTGGGTTAACAGTGATTCGGTGCTCTCCTGTCTGGATGTCTGAATCATTTTTATGTTCCAAAAATAGCATCAGTTAAACAATGAAGGCATAGTGCATAATACAAATCTGTGAAGGGGATAAAATATCAGTATCATAGGGACAATACAATTTATAAATCACATTCTAACTGAATTTAAAACTATACTTTATGTATGCATCAGTTAAACATGTTTTTGGAGGTTTAAATAGAGTTAAGTAAAATGTCTTTAAAGCAGTTGAATGTATTGCAAGTTGCTCCACTCTAGTGGAAACATGATACAGTCTGCTACAGTTAGTAACCTCTGAATCTTCTCAGTGTCACAGCAGGAAAACAATAATTCACTTCTCAAAAGCTGAGCTTTTCTTAAAAGACCCTGGTGGAGGCCTGACATCTGCTTTTAAACATTCATATCTTGGTGCTCGTGCGAAAACGTTTAGCAACGTTTCCTTCAATAGAAAGCCTGTGTGTGCATACCTGTCTCTGAGAGTCATTGAAGTAGGCTGGAACAGTGACCACAGCATTCTTCACCGTGCTTCCCAGGTAGCTCTCTACAACATGAATATGAAGCAAAACTAATGCTCACATGTGCAAAACATTTAAATTATCTTTTGACTGTCTGCACAACTATACCTGCAGTCTCTTTCATCTTCATAAGAACAAAGGCTCCTGCCTGGCTAGGGGAGTACATTTTGCCATGAGCCTCAACCCAAGCATCACCATTTGATGCACGCACAATTTTGTAGGGAACATTCTTCCTGTTGATGGAAAAAAGGTAGTTTTTTTTACCCAGCTAAGTTTATTTCTTTCATTATATCCAACATTTAAAAAAATAAACCTCGGATTTGAGATTTAAATGCAATAACTGAGAATGGTAAATGGACCGATTCTTATATAGCGCTTTTCTACTCTCCCGGAGTACTCAAAGCGCTCTATACAACACGCCACATTCACCCAGTCACACCCATTCTCACAAGCACTACCTCTATACTGAGTGCTTCCTAACTACACTCACACACATTCATACTCCGATGGATGCATCGGAGAGCAACTTGGTGTTAGTATCTTGCCCAAGGATACTTTGCATGCAGACTGGAGGAGCCTGGGATCAAATCTCCAACCTTCCGATCAGTAGGTGACCTGCTCTACCTCCTGAGCTACAGCCACCCCGGAATCTTTTTAAAGGCCAGAAATGAACTCACAGATCTTTCTGGACCTCTGGGTCTTCAAAGCGCCGTCCAATCAGTCTTTTGGTAGCATACAATGTGTTCTGAGGGTTGGTAACAGCCTGGCGTTTAGCAGGCATGCCCACCAGACGCTCACCATCTGCTGTGAAAGCAATGACTGAAGGAGTTGTCCTCGCTCCCTCTGCGTTCTCCAGCACCTGAACATAAATAAGAAAACATTTAGATTGGAGGAATCATTGTTTCATCAGATTCATCAATCAACCCCAGTTTTTAAAGTTGGAGGTAGAAGAGAAAAAAAAAGACCAAGAACCAAAAACCTCAATTAATGAGTGTTAACATTTTTCAGTTTTTTTTCTCAAAACGGTAGAAAAACTACAGAGAAAAAAAAAACAACTTTGGATTCTGTTTACACAAAGTTACCCATTTCTTTACCAGGGATGCACTGATGTGATGTTTAACTTTTGTTATTAATCATATCCTGGGGCAGTGAGGCTTTTGAGTAATGCTGCATCAGTGTCTACGATCCCATCTATTTGGCCAGTCTGATTTTTTTTCCTGTTCTGGTTTACTTACACATACAGTAACAAACTTCCATTAAGTTAATTAACACAACATTTAGTTTACCCGCTTAGAAGTTCTCTAGTATCAGCACTCAGGATGGGTTCCATTTCCATAGATACTGCTAGATTAAAGATAGGGGATTAAACAAACAAACAAACATGTGAATCATCTAAAGCATCACCTTGGCCTGTTTGCCCTCCATGACTGCAACACATGAGTTTGTGGTTCCCAGGTCAATCCCAATGACTGCACCTTTGACGGCTTCAGACCTGCAGCACATACAATGATAGTGACAAACTCAGCAGACCTCATGTTTACACCAAAAGATCCAAATTTCTCAGACTTCTATTTAGAAATACCAATACAGAATATGGCATTCTGTTTGGTGACAAAAAAGTATTTTAAATTGTGAATATGAATCACAGCCATTAGGAAGTGAATGTATAGTTTTACCTCTAAACGACAAACAAAAATTGCTAAACCAGCACCAACGTCATGCTGTTAGTGCACGTTCATATAACGCAGGCACTTTAATGTTGATACTCACGCATAGTCTCTCCTGGAGAGGGCTCTAAGAGCATCTGGTTGGAAGCCGGTCCAGCATGCCTGATAATACAGAACAACGCAGTTACACAGCTGTTAACTCAGACAAAATATTTGCGATGAACTCACAAAATTCGACATTTTGAACCTCAAAAGGAAAGATCCAAGTATATTTAAAAAAAATAAAACAGGATGAAAATTGGAAGAACCAAAGCATAGATAACATTATCGGAGTCACAAACAAGCACATGTGACAAGAAACCATTCTTAATAGTGGGATCCAGCTAAGCGAAGCCTGTAGAAGATCGAGCTCTAAATGTGTTACTTAAACTGTGGAGCAGCGTGCTGGAGGAGGGGACGCCTCACCGAAGATCACAGACCCACAGCTCTGCTACAGCCTTGGAACTAGCTCAAAACGAACATTAAAACTCACACACCAAAGTAAAATATTTCAGTAGATGACGAAGCAAGTAGTACTTGCTTCTCTAATGACCGCACTTTGAAAAACAGCTGCCAAGTAGGTCCGGTATCAAATGAAGTGAGCTAGCACGCATTAGCTTAGCCCCACAGATATGAAACACACCAGCACATCGAATGCTAGAGCGGCGGCTCAATACTATGTTGTTATTGCACATCTCTTCTCGTGACACACATTTATTACAGTGTCTGCTGGACTGTGCTCATTGTTAGTGACACAGTAATGATCTAACCACGACTACATATGCTGTCCTCAAGCTTACGCTGTTAGCATCTAAAGCTAGGAAGCTAATGGCCACATCGTAATGCATCTACTTAACTGTTTGACATTTACCTTTTTAATCAAGGACGAAACGCTTCTGATATTACTCTTCGTGGGAAGAGTCCTTGAAACGCTTCGGGCGACGCTCAACATTTTCACAACTCAGCTAACAGGCTTGCTAACTTCGATTTTAAACTACAGCTTTTAAGTAAAAGCACACTCTTCAGATAGTTCGGCAGCGAAGGAATGCTAAAATATTTCAGCTTTCCGAGCCTCTTCAGACTTTAACGCAGCGTCTCCTCAGAAAACCGCATAGAGCTCAGCTGCGACAAGACTGCTCGCCTCTGGACTGCAACGGCAAAAGACCTGCGAAGCTTCTTCTCGAATTATCCAACACATGTTGCACCATGCACCGCTCAAGGACCCCAAAAATGGGCTCTACAATGACTGCCTGTTTTTTTTTCATCGATAGTAAAATGCCTAAAACAACAGTTTAAAATCGAATATGCAAATCAATTGGAAAAACTGACATTAATTAAAGAATAAAGCTGTCTGATATAAAGATCAAATATATACCGGTGGTTTTTGGATGTTCGCGGTTTTGGCACGGGTAGGGCAGACGCATTTAGTGGGCCTGTGAAGGTCATGATGTAACGTGGGGTATTGAAGAGTTTCACGTGTGTTACATCACGGATGCTGGAAGAATTTATCAGCTGTAATTTAGCTATTCTCACTGCTCTGTTAGTTTATTCGCCGATATGACACGAGCAGCATTTAGATATGTATCCATACACACATTTGCCAACAATGTGATAGGGTAATAAGTGTCGCACTGTGTGAGGAAGTCAGGAGTGGCAGAGAAGTATGTGAGTTTGGTGTTAGGTGGGACGAGAACAGCTAGAGTGGTACTGAGCTGTGTGGTAGGAGTAACAGGCTCAAGGCCGGGGCGAGGTTACATCAGTGATCGGCTCTGATCCCCATCTTGTGACAGACAGGTTAACAGATGAGGTCAGACAGGACTCTTTGTGGAGCCTTCAAAGCTTGTGTCGAGTAATGGAGGGGGCGTTTCCGCGACGCGCGTATCGAGGCTTGCTTTATTTATGGGAGGAGCTGAAAATGATGACGTCCGAAGCCTCGCTGCCCGGCTGTACCACGTGACTGGTTCATGAAGTGGTTCGAACTTTGCCGCGAGCTATGACAGCGATATAAACCCCTCAGACTTCATTCAAAATGTGGGTGTTTGATGGAGAGTTGCGGTTAGTGAGACTTTGGAGACAATTTGGAGAGAGTTTGGAGGTTTATGAGAGTGAGGAGAGAAAGTCAGGAGAGAATGGAGCCACCTAAGAAGAGGAGGATGTCCTCCCCTGTGTGGGAACATTGTTTTTTTTCCTCCCAACAAGGTATGTAAATTTCTACAGAAGATGTATTTTCATAATACTGATGGTGCAATACAATTTATGTTAAGCTGTCGTTACTTTTGTACAAGGTGAAGTGTTTGCTATGTGCCAGGGAGCTGGGATATAACAACAACGCCTCATCCATGCTTAGGCACTACAGAGCTTTGCATGAGAATAAGGGGAACACTGATTGTGGAGCAAGACCAGGTGAGCCATCAAATGCCATGATAATATAGCATGCAGTAATGTTACTAAATGATATAACAATATTATACGACTGTTATAAGTTACGTGTGTGATATTTGTGCTTTGTTTTTATTGTCTTTCCTCAGGAGAACAATCTCAAATAGATGAAGACCTGGTTAGCATGGTGATTGAGGACTCCCAGCCATTTAGCATTGTGGAGGACAAAGAATTTAAAAGATTTGTTAAATCATTAAATCCTAGCTATGTTCTCCCCACTAAAAAGGTCATAAAAGCAGTGAAAATTTAGTTTTTACAGAATAAAATGTGGGCAGGACTGTGGCTCAAAGCCTCAGTGTGTAGCTGTCCATACCTGAACGTTACAAAAGCACAACCACTGTCCGCACCCCAACCACACCTCACCTCACAGTAAATGATCATTTCCATTTTAAGCATTTCCAAATGATAATTTTCCATACTGCCAGTATAAATATACACAGTATACTGCTATCACTACAATATACATGTTTTACACACTCCTTTTGTTGTTGACATTTACAGGCTGTGTGCAAAATGCCACACTCTTCAAATTCATGCCAACTAATATTTTTACGTCCAGTAGATGTCCTACTAGAGCAAATGAAGCTTCAAGAAGCTTTGCGCTGGGGTGAACCAATTGGATGAAAAGCTTCAGTGCTTCATGAAGCTTCATCTGCCCATCACTAGTTAGAGGACCTAGTGAGGTGGAGTTCACTCTTCTCTAGAGAGTAGAGGAATAAAAGGCTGTGTCCAAATTCAGGGGAAGGATGCTCATAAGGACACTACCTACCTACGTCACAAGGTGTCCTTAGACGGACGGGTAGTCAGGAAGGGAGCAGCTGTGGACAGCCCCCTTCTATTCTCCATATGTCATGATCGGAGGCAATAAGACGCAGGGTTCTCAAGCACGAACCGCTTTTTATTGAATTGTAGCAGCAGTGTACGTGGCTACATCAATTTCTGGAAAACACATATACAAACCAGTATTCTAGTGACCTCTAGTGGCTGCCCCCATGGTAGCCTTACTAGGACAACATAAACAGATTTCACAACATCTCCCCCTTTAACAAAAGTACTTTAAACATAAAACAGTGGCGCTGCTCTTGCGGCGACCAGCAGGTTGTCTCTGTCTGTCAGTGTCAGTGTCTTAACTTATTTTTTATTCCTTTATTTTATCTTATTTTTCTTTCTTTTTTTTGCCTGAGGAAATCCTACAGCATCGGCTTGTGCTTTGTGGAACTTCTTTTGTTGAAGATGGGTTTTTTATTTCGCTTGGTTTTATTGGCAATCCTGACGGTTGTTTGGAGTCAGTGCTACTCCCACACAATTACATACTCACGGGAGTTTCTTCTGGATCTTCGGTGGACAGGCCCGTCTTTGGACTCTTTTCACCCTCCAGTGTTTTCCAGCTCTGGATTATCCAGTAATCAAAGGGGCACTTTTGTTTTTAACAGAGTCAAAGCAAGGAAGCGGGGTAAGAAGGGAGGCCTACGTCAGCGATTGCGGAAGCAAATACGGTACAACCGTATTCCTTTACCATCAATAATCCTGGCTAATGTGCAGTCTCTGAGGAGTAAATTAGATGAACTGCATTTGAATGTTGCACATTTACGTGACTACAGGGATGCATGTCTAATGGCATTCACAGAGACTTGGCTCAAGGATTCTGACTCTGATTGTTCTCTGGAATTAAATGGCTTCGGGGTTCCCATACGTTTGGATCGAGACCCCGGAGCTACCCAGAAATCGCAAGGAGGAGGGGTGTGTTTGTATATAAATCAGAAATGGTGTAAAAACGTGACCGTTCGTAGACAAGTGTGTCTGCCTGACATTGAGCTCCTCTCTGTGTCTTTGAGGCCGTTTTATCTGCCGAGGGAATTCCCACAGATCAACGTCACCGTCGTTTACATCCACCCCAAAGCGAATCCTAAGAATGCGACTGACACCATCTCCAATGCTATCCACTCTCTACAATCTCTCTGTCCTGAAGCCCCTAATATTGTTCTTGGGGACTTTAATCGCTGCGACTTGAAGAAAACACTGAGCAGTTTTTATCAGTATGTGCACTGTCCCACTCGCTTCAATAAGACTCTGGATTTATGTTATGGCTCCATAAAAGGTGCGTATACATCTGTGGCTGGCCCCGCCCTCGGATCCTCGGATCACAACACAGTGCATCTTCTGCCAGTTTACAAGACTGTACTGAGAAGAGAGAAAGTGAGGAAACACCGCATAAAGGTTTGGAGTGATGATGCCTCTTTAGCCCTGCAGGGCTGCTTTGACTGTACAGACTGGTCGGTGTTTATAGAATCATGTAGAGACATTAATGAACTCACTGACGTTGTCTGCGGATATATATCCTTTTGTAGAGACATGATTATTCCCTCAAAGGTTGTGAATTCTTTCCCTAATAACAAACCATGGTCCTCTAAAGTTCTTACGAGGCTGATTTACGAAAGGAATAAAGCTTTTACTGAAGGGAATACCTTGAAAGTCAGAGAAATTAGGAAGGAGATTAGATCAGAAATTAAAAAAGCTAAAATAAAATACAAGGATAAGGTAGAGGCGGAGATGGGTAGCAATAACTTAAGGGTGGCTTGGGCTGGCATGAAACACATGACTGGTCACTGTCTCAGTGACTGTAATAAGATAAGTCTCCCTGGTTTTAGTTCAGATTTTCAGTTAGCCAATGAGCTGAACAGATTTTATTCGAGATTTAATGATAACTATATTCCAAGGAATACACTTGATTCCTTAATAGAGAGCACCAGAGGCCCCCCAGTTTTGTTCTTTGATGAAAGAAGGGTGGGAAATCTTTTTAAAATGAGTAAGACTAATAAAAGTCCAGGTCCTGATAATATATGTGGCCAGATGCTTAGAACATGCGCTGAGCAATTATGTGGTATTTTTTATCACATCTTTCTTTTATCTCTTCAGCAACAGAAGGTTCCAGAGGTATGGAAAAAATCAATTATTTCTCCATTTGCTAAGACCACAAAACCTACATCATTAAAGGATTTTAGGCCTGTTGCTCTTACATCTTTAGTGTTGAAGTCCTTCGAAAAACTTTTCAGGAAGGAGATCCTGCAGCAAGTAGAGAAGCTGATAGATCCACTACAATTTGCATACAGGCCTTGTAGAGGTGTGGATGATGCAGTGGTCACTCTGTTGAACTTCCTTTATCGCCATCTTGATGGCGCCAAAGCTCATGCTCGGCTTTTATTTATCGATTTTTCTTCTGCTTTTAATACTATCCAGCCACATCTTTTAGTGGACAAGCTTCTTAACCAATTTAAACTTAATTTTAATCTCGTTGGTTGGATCTTAGACTTCTTAACTGATAGATCACAGTGTGTGAGAATAAACGGCTGTTTTTCCAAACAGCTGAACTCTTCTACTGGCTCACCACAAGGTTGTTGTCTCTCTCCTCTTTTGTATATTTTGCACACTAATGACTGTCGCAGCACACAGGCCAATAGGCATTTCATCAAATACGCAGATGACACAGTCATTGTAAGCCTCCTTCATGGTGAAGAGGATTCCCATGGGCCTGTTGTGGAGGAGTTTGTTTCATGGTGTGATCAGTCCTTCTTAATGATTAACACCTTGAAAACCAAGGACATGGTTATTGATTTCAGGAAGTCATCCCCTCATCCTGCGCTTACAGTGGTAAATGGTGCAGTCATTGAAATGGTGGATAGTTACAAGTACTTGGGGGTTGTTCTTGATAAGACCCTGTCCTTTGAGTCACATCTTGCTGCTACAGTGAAAAAGGCCCAACAAAGACTGTACTTTTTAAGGAGGTTGAGAGGTTTTAATGTTTCATCTGAAATGATGACTCTCTTTTATAAATGTTTTATTGAATCTGTTTTAACTTTCTGTATCATTGCTTGGTACGGTAGTATGTCCATGGATAATAAGACCAGACTTAACAATCTGGTTAAAGTGGCGGGCAAGATTTCAGGGAGGTCTCAGGTCCAGCTTGTGGACTTTTATAACAGGCAGGTGCTGAGGAAGGCAACTTCTGTCCTGTTGTGTTCAGATCATCCTCTCTTTAACGATTTTCAACTGCTTCCATCAGGTCGTCGTTATAAAATGACTGCAGTGAAGACAAAGCGACACAAATTGTCGTTTGTACCTAGTGCTATTATCTTAATTAACAACACTAAATTGTAAGTGTTGTTGCCATTGCACATTGCACTTTTTTCGATGGAATATCTAGGTTGTTTTATCAGGCTTATATTATATTATAGTATTTTTTTAATGAGTGTACGTGATGTGTTGGTTGTATGTTTGTTGTTTGTTTTGACATACTGCGAATCAATTTCCCATCAGGGACAATAAAGTTACCATTGACCATTGACCATTGAGTGTTGTCAGAACGCAGGAAATCACGGGGGTAGACTACCCTCAGTCCTGATAAGGGATTATTCTGCCCTTAGAACATAGAAAGGAGATAGTCCTCAGTCTCTGAATCTGAGAGGTACTTTAATCTCCCGCCCCCTGGAAGTCACTCTCACAGGTGTGGTAGGGTGGAGAGGATACCCCAGGACAGGGATTGGCAATGCCTGCCTTACTGGTGGTTCTTGGGAAGCAGCCGCCCCTTTAGTTGGAGTAGTCGGTGTAGCTGGAACAGTGCTCTGCTGCTGCTCCTCAGGATCAGCGGTGCCTGGGACAGGCTGAAGGTGTCGTCTGTTGCGGCGAGTCACGTTCCCATTCGCCATCTCCACCAAGTAGGATCTCGGCTCCTTAGACTTACTGATGACCCTGGCTGGAGTCGTCCACCCCTTTTCCCCGTCAAGCTTCGCTACAACATCCTGGCTCAGGAAGTGGACGAGCTGAATGTCTGCGGTTGTAGAAGAATCTGTAAGAGTCCTTAGCTGCAACATCTCTTTGGCACACCGTGTCCCTATTGACTGGACTGGGCAGCAATGTCTTTTCGAGTACTGGGACGGTGGTGCGGATTTGACGTCCTGTCATAAGTTGCACCGGTTGCTGCAATTGGTGTAGAGCGGAAACTCATTAAGGCTAAACAGGGGTCAGGCTGCTTGAGAATGTACTTGGCCATTTGGACAGCTCTTTCAGCAGCTCCATTTGACTGGGGGTAATAAGGGCTCGACGTAGTGTGGGTGAAGCCATAACTCAGTTTGAAGTCTTGGAACTCTGATGATGTGAACTGCGTCCCATTATCACTGACCAGTTCTAACGGGATGCCCCATCTAACGAACATGTGTTTAAGCTTGTTAATGACCTGTCTGCTGGTTGTTGTAGTGAGGGAAGCAATCTCAACGTCTCTTGAAAAATAGTCAACAACGACAAGAAAGTTCTTACCCTCAAGCCCACAAAGATCACTCGCAATCTTTTGCCAGGGGCCATTGGGCAGAGGAGTAGTCACGAGAGGTTCCCGTCGCTGTGTAGGCTTGTGCTCTCTGCAAAAGTTGCATGACCTTACCTTATGTGTTATTTGAAGTCCAATGTTGGACCACCACACTGTTGATCTTGCTCGCTCTCTACATTTAGTTAGTCCTTGGTGGCCTTCATGTAATTGGTCAAGGACACTGGGTCTGAGTGCTGTGGGAATTACGATGCGATCGTGGTAGAGCACTAGACCATCTGATTCTGAAAGGTGGCTTCTGGCTGCATAAAAGCCTTGCAGTGGTGAGCTCTTTGCCATTCTCCGAGGCCACCCTTGTCTGATGAAGATGATTGCTTTTTGAAGCTCTGGGTCCCTCTGTGTAGCTCTACGAATTTCCTCCAACTTATGTGACTTGATAGGTTTGCTTGTCACTGCGTTGCTCACATATGCCTTGACCTGGCTGTCTGTCTCGGACGGGTAGCATCCGTGCAGTGGATGTCTGGAGAGTGCGTCCGCCACCACTAACTGTTTACCGGGAACATGCTCAGCAGTGACATTGAATCGCATCAGTCGCATCAGCAGTCTCTGACATCTCAGTGGCGTTTTATCAAGGTCATATGAGTTGATCAAAAGCACCAAGGGCTTATGGTCAGTTTGTAGACGTACATGACCCATGCCTTGGATGTAGCGGGTAAAACGTTTGCAGGCCCAGACAGATGCCCAGACACTCTTTTTCGATCTGCGAATATCTTTTCTCTGCGTCTGTGAGCGTGCAAGAACAAAAAGCAATGGGCCGTAACTCCCCGTCATTGTCCTATAACAGTGCAGCACCCAGGCCATAGCTGCTGGCGTCCGCACTGACAACTGTTGATTGGCCTGCATCATAATAACAAAGTGCTGGTGCAGCCACGAGCATTGCTTTTGCTTTATTGAATGCTTGCTCCTGAGGCTCGCCCCACACCCATACAGTCTCTTTTTTGAGTAGGTTGGAGAGGGGGTGCAGCACCGTGGACAGGCCTGGCAGGAATTTTCCGACATAGTTTATTAATCCAAGTACCTGCCTGAGTTGTTCTACATTGGTGGTGCTGGGCATCCTGGCAATTGCCTCCACCTTGCCATCATCAGGTTTCACACCATCCGCACTGATGATGTGACTGAAGAACTGTAGTTCGTTTTTTCCAAAGTGGCACTTGGATCTGTTGAGCTTAAGTCCTGATGCTTTGATTGTCTGTAATATTGCATCTAAGCATTGGTCATGCTCCTCTTTGTTAGCCCTGAAAACCAATATGTCGTCCATCACGACAACAGTCCCATCTAGGCCCTTGAGCAAGGTGCTCATGAGCCGCTGGAAGATCTCGGGTGCTGAAGCTATGCCAAATGGCAGGCATCTGAAGCAAAACCTGTCCATGGGAGTTATGAACGTGGTTAGTTTTTGGCAGCTGGGATCCAGTGGTATTTGCCAGAACCCACTGGAGGCATCCAAAGTGGAGAAAACTTTAGCCCCTGCTAACTTGGGAGTTATGTCATCCAATGTGGGCAAGATGTACCGTTCACGCTTTATTCCCTTATTCAGACGTTTTAAGTCCACACACACCCTGACCTCACCCCATGCGCTTTGCCACTGTCTTCCCCAGTAGGTTACTTGCATATTGCCCTTTTATAACTGTAATCCAGTAGTGGTACTTTTGGCCTTTGTACACTGTAGTAGCAAGGAATTTACCCATGCACTTGACTTTTCCACCAGGGCTGTACACAGTTGGCTTACACTGGATAAGTTTGGGTCTCTGCTGTAGCTTATTAAGGGTCGCTTCTGTCATTACAGTGGTGTCTGCGCCTGTATCAATTTTGAAATCAACTGGACTGCCAGCTACACCAGTAGCTCAATGTCCCAGTCGGCATCTGAGCCTGACTCCTCGATGACTGTTGTTTTAGGCTCAGTTACTGCTCCCAGGAAAAGCTCCCCTATGAAGAATGAATCCTCATCTGAGTCCTCTACAGCCTCAGCCCTGACCTCTTTTAGCATTTTGGTTTTGCATACAACTTCAAAGTGTCCCAACTTATTGCACTTTCTGCATCTTTTATTGCGGGCTGGGCAGTTTTCTCTTTTGTCATGCACCCTGTTGCATCTTTGGCATTTTGGTTTACTCTCACCATGTTGTTGCTCACGTACCTGATGAGGTTGGTAGTAACTCCTTCTCATGCTGTTATAATGCCTCTGTTTCACCTCATTCACTGTGCTTTCCACTCGGTCTGCACTTTGCTGTTTGACTTGTTCACTCTGGCGTGCTAGTTGAATGGCTCTATCCAGAGTTAAGTGCGCCTCGAGTTTTTGTGAAACATCTTTGTCAATTAATCCAATGACGATACGATCCTGGATCTGCTCGTCTTTACTGCCGGCAAACTCGCAGTGCTGCGTGAGCTCGTACAGGCTCCGCACGAAAGCCTCGACCGTCTCCCCGGCCCTCTGGCTCCGTAACGTTTCTCTTTGGGACAAAGTGCTCATCGAACTTTTGTATAACCAGATCATACTCAAACTGCAGAGTTGGCCTGGCCTCCGTAGCAGTGGGAAACACAAATGAGCCTTATATTGGTTCGGCATCTCTCCCCATGGAGTAAAGAAGCGAGTTCACCTGCACTTCGCCGCTCTCCATCCCTAGCTTGGACGCCACTCGAAAACGGGAGAATCTCTGCCGCCATATCGGCCACTCTGTGTAAAGTCGAACGGCTCCGGAGGTCCAAATTTAACCATTTCTTCGTGTAACTTGGCATGAAGTCCTCAATTCTGACACCATGTCATGATCGGAGGCAATAAGACGCAGGGTTCTCAAGCACGAACCGCTTTTTATTGAATTGTAGCAGCAGTGTACGTGCCTACCTCTATTTCTGGAAAACACATATACACACCAGTATTCTAGCGACCTCTAGTGGCTGCCCCCATGGTAGCCTTACTAGGACAACATAAACAGATTTCACAACACCATAGAAACTTTATTGAACAAACAATGAGTATCCAACATAACAGACGGGCTGTGGACAGCCTCCTAGTCTTCAACTCCGCCCTTACTTGCATGTTTTTCCGTCGCTAGCGCCACAGCGCGAAAACTTTAAAATGGACCCACAAATGTTGCTCCGTTGTGTGGACAATTTCATTTCTTGAGGAGCTAGAAAAACCTTATCGTTGTCGCCTGCACGTTTTGTACCTTAGGCTCGTCAGAGACAATCATATCCAGGTAAAATAATTTCCTTTAATCTACACGCAATTAGGAATTACTTAGCTAATTACATGGATAATTGAATTATTGCCAGCGTTGTGCCAAAAAGTGTTCGCCTGCCAAAACTGATTTCCAATGTTTCTGTGTGTAACATCTTCATGTATGTTGGTAAATAGACTTCGGTGAACATGGTTTACAAAGGAGTTTTATATATACAATAATTACCTGTTGTTCAAGTGTCTTCATAACTCTGGTTCTAATGTAGGTACAATTGATATATCTGTTGCGATGTCTGCTGTCCTCTTTACCAGATTACTCTTAAAAAATAAATTTGTAATGTCAACAAGATTGTTTTTGAACTGGATAAATAAAGGATATACAAAAGTCACTGCCAAAAACTGATTGCAGCTTCTACCTTGTTACAGGAATGTTGCTGGTGGCTCAAAGTAACTTGATACCATTAGTGAGGGAAACATTTGACACATGTTTCACGTATTATAGAACAACAAGTTATTTATAGCAGGTTAAATATGAGCAATCAGTTTAGGGCAAAAACCAGAAATCAGTTTTTGGCAGACGATCATTTTTTGGCACAACATTAGTCATTCTTACACACGTACTGTATCATATAACATATATAAACTAAATATCTTAGAAACGTATAGAATCTAATCTTTTGTTCGTTTGTTTTTTTACATAGCACTTTATCAAACGGTTGTCTGCTACAGAGTTACAAGTATTATACATATATATAATATATATATATATAATATAGCATCCACCATCTCTTGCTTGCATATTTCTGAAAACATCTTAGTGGTGTGGCAGCCGTGATTGAGCCAGCCCTGCAAACTCTGTGGATGGACGATGCAGTGGACAGTGGGAGGAAGCATCCTACAGCTCTCCTTGCAGACCACCCTGTGTGATTCTCCACTCGCCAACCAGAAAAGACAAACCGCAGGTCTCAGTTGCAGCACCCCATCCATGTCTAATTTTGCTCGGGCAGATTCAACAACACTGCCAGAGACTTCCTGTAATCTATTACAGTTGTAAAAGAAACGGTCCAGGAACAGGTCACTCAGCTTAATCCTGTGTGAACAACTGAAAATATTGTTTTTCCATCTTTACATACTGTGTATTTGAAATATTCTTGTTTAATTGTTATTGTTATTTACTTTATTGCTATCAAATAAATATACAAGTAATATTGTTCAAAGTTAGCGTCATGTTCATACATGTTAAAAATGCCTGTAAATCAAATTGAGTTCAGTGACAATTACTGTTTGTTTGAATCAATTTATTAATAACATAAAACCTTTAAACTAATGCAACACATATAACAATGTAACAAATATATTCAAATAAATAAATTCCTCCATACATAACTCATTTTGGAACAAATCTTTCTAGAAGTGAAAACAGTCTGTCCATCCTCTCCCTGCTCTCCTCTCCTCAGCCTCTCTTTGCTGCCTCATGTCCTCTCTGATGAGGTCTAGCAGCTCATCATCCCTGTCTCTTCCTCTTTCTCCCTGTCGTAGGTGGCTGAGCCGCTTCGTCATCGCTGTTGTTTTGGTCACCCACTGCTGTGCTTGGCCCTGGGGTGTCCTCAGGGAGAGAGGACATTAGGACAGGAGGCTTAATGGAAGACATCTGTCCTCATCGATGACCTCATCGATGAGGGCAAACCAGGGCCTCTCCTGAGCCTGGATACTTGCAATTCTAAAGGCAGAGGAAATCAAAAATGACAGCAGGCAAATAAAAACACCACAACAACTCTTAGTAATTGCACATTTCATAACTTGTGTTCTTAAGAATTATCTTCTTGATAACACACATACGTACTAGAGATGGACCGATCCGATATTACGTATCGGTATCGGTCCGATGCTGACCTAAATTACTGGATCGGATATCGGAGAAAAATAAAAAATGTAATCCGATCCATTAAATATCACGAAAGCACCTCACAAAACTTGCAACACGCCTTAACTCACCTCAGAACGTTAGCACGTCGGAGCAGTATGCATCACGTGATAGAGCGGCTGTGGCATGCAGGACCTGTTGGTGGTCTGGATAGCATGTGGAGCTTCGCTACCAACCCGGCATTTCATCTCTGACAAAGTTATCCCGAGAGAAGTAAAGCAAGTGTGTAAGTCCATCTCTGAATGTTTGTAAAGCATTCCTGCGTTAAGCTTAACAAACGACTGCGTCTTCTTGCTGCTACTTCAATCATGAAACTGCTTAACGATCAGCTGATCGGCTTTTCTGTGCGAGTCCGTGTCTCTAGTTTGCTTTTGGCCCACTTTGCACCAGAAAGAGGAAACCAGCGGCTGAACAACAGCAGCACGTTGAAGCTTGATAATCTGTTGTTAGAATTTATTTAATATTACTTTCTACAGCAGGATCTTTTTCTACGTAGCTGACGCTGGTAACTGTGCAGGGGCGGATCTAGCAAAGTTTAGCCAGGGGGGCCGATAGGGCATTAACAGGGAAAAGGGGGCACAAAGACATACTTTTCTTTCTTATTCTCATTTAAAATGTCTAGCTTTTAATAAATAATTATCTGACAGCCAAAATTTGATGCAAAATGAATAGAAGTACATTACTGTATATAGTAACTATTAAGTCTAATATATATATATATACCCTAGTAAGCTATAGTACTTTTTCCTTTGGGAAGGTACCATCTGTGCAGTCTGCAATTTTGTTGAAGAAAGATGTTGAATCTATTTAATATTTCTTGAAAAATAATTGATTTCTGTGCATTTTTTTTCACACTGCATCAAATTAAGGTTGATTACGTCGATTAAGCATCATGAGGTGGAGCGTGAGGGGTGGTTCCCTATTTTTTATTTATTTATTTTTGTTGTTGCTGGGAGTTGGAACCCTATTAGTTAGGTTGCTTAATATTTATGCTAAGTACTCTTTAAAATACCAGAATAGGGAGGATGGTGTAGGTTTAAGTTTATTAGATTGATCAGTATTGCTGAACTATGAAATATTTTTTTTTGCATACAGGTATAACAGAATAGCTTAAGTGTAGTTGTTGTTTTAAACTTGAGTATGAAGTTATACAAAATGCAGCAAGATATTTAAAAAACAGTTTTGTTGATTAAAACACACTATATCGGATTCATGTCGGTATCGGCAGATATCCAAATTTATGATATCGGTATCGGTATCGGACATAAAAAAGTGGTATCGTGCCATCTCTAATACGTACTTTGTATTCTTTAAAGTTATCTCATGTCTTCTGGCCTGCAAGGGGGTGACTTACCCCTGCAGGCCCATCTTCTCCAGAATTGTCCTGATCACACACAACAAATAAGAGAAGAAAGGAAACCATGGCAACTATGTTAATCCCTAAACCCAAAAGTTTTTACAGCAGAACATCGTCTGGACATCACAGGTTCTGTACAGCAGCGGTCCGTGAGTTGTTTGGTACCGGGCCACGAGAGTTGAGGCTCGAGCCTGTGAAATTTATGGTTTTCTGGGTTATTATTGTTGACACGGTTTCCCTGGGTCTTTTCCCTTGTTGTAGCTGTGTGTCTTATTTTGAAAGAAATATTTACACATTACCATAGCGACCAGAGAGCATGAAGCGGCAGAGAGGAGAATGTTACTGTCAATGTTGGCGCATTTTCAGGAGGACGCTGCTAATAAAGTTACACAATTACACAGTACATTCACGTTTATTATTATATTTACAAAGTACCACAGTTTTTGTCTTGGTCGGATCATTTTATGTGGTTGTATTCATCCGCGATACCTTAAAGGTCGCTCTGTGTCTGACATAATATGTCTGTGGTGCAAAAAAGGTTGGGGACTGCTGCTGTACAGCATGAGGGTTAATAGGACTGCACTCATATGAATATGATGTGTAAATTTATTTATTCTTGTACATCCAGGCCGTAGCGGCCCAATTCTTCACCCCAGTGAAGAGGTGATCGTTTTCTCTGCGTTTTAATAAATTAAGTCGTTTGGTCTTTGTTCCCCGCAACATATCACCAATTCGAAAAAATCTAAATTAGCTGTATGTAAGCGGCAATACAGGGAGTGCAGAATTATTAGGCAAGTTGTATTTTTGAGGAATAATTTTATTATTGAACAACAACCATGTTCTCAATGAACCTAAAAAACTCATTAATATCAAAGCTTAATGTTTTTGGAAGTAGTTTTTAGTTTGTTTTTAGTTTTAGCTATTTTAGGGGGATATCTGTGTGTGCAGGTGACTATTACTGTGCATAATTATTAGGCAACTTAACAAAAAACAAATATATACCCATTTCAATTATTTATTTTTACCAGTGAAACCAATATAACACCTCCACATTCACAAATATACATTTCTGACATTCAAAAACAAAACAAAAACAAATCAGCGACCAATATAGCCACCTTTCTTTGCAAGGACACTCAAAAGCAGGGCTGCCCAATCCCGGTCCTCGAGAGCTACCGTCCTGCAGCTTTTAGATGCATCCTTGTTCCCACACACCTGAATCAAATGAATGGCTTGTTATCAGGCCTTTGCCAAACATGATGGCATGCTGAAGAGGTAATCAAACCATTTGATTCAGCTGTGTTGGAGTAGGGATGCATCTAAAAGCTGCAGGATAGTAGCTCTCGAGGACTGGGATTGGGCAGCCCTGCTCAAAAGCCTGCCATCCATGGATTCTGTCAGTGTTTTGATCTGTTCACCATCAACATTGCGTGCAGCAGCAACCACAGCCTCCCAGACACTGTTCAGAGAGGTGTACTGTTTTCCCTGCTTGTAAATCTCACATTTGATGATGGACCACAGGTTCTCAATGGGGTTCAGATCAGGTGAACAAGGTGGCCATGTCATTAGTTTTTCTTCTTTTATACCCTTTCTTGTCAGCCATGCTGTGGAGTAATTGGACGCGTGTGATGGAGCATTGTCCTGCATGAAAATCATGTTTTTCTTGAAGGATGCAGACTTCTTCCTGTACCACTGCTTGAAGAAGGTGTCTTCCAGAAACTGGCAGTAGGACTGGGAGTTGAGCTTGACTCCATCCTCAACCCGAAAAGGCCCCACAAGCTCATCTTTGATGATACCAGCCCAAACCAGTACTCCACCTCCACCTTGCTGGCGTCTGAGTCGGACTGGAGCTCTCTGCCCTTTACTTACTGAGTGTACTGAGTGCTTACTGAGTGTATCACAGACTACATAACTTTCTGCACCGACTCCATTGTTCCAGCTCAGACTGTTCATTGTTACCCAAATAACAAGCCGTGGGTGACTAAGGACATCAAAGCCCTCCTCAACAACAAGAAGAGGGCTTTCAGAAGGGGCAACAAAGAGGAGGTGAGGAAGGTCCAGGTGTTACTAAAGGACAAGATCAGAGAGGCTAAGGACAATTACAGGAGGAAGCTGGAGTGGAAACTCCAGCAGAACAGCATGAGAGAGGTGTGGAGGGGCATGAAGACCATCACTGGATTCAGGCCAACCAACAGCAGGGGAGCTGAGGGAGGTGAGAATAGAGCCGACGAGTTGAATCTGTTTTTCAATAGATTCGACACCACAGTGTCTGCTCCCACCCCCACAACCTCACCTGCAGTCAGCCTGGAATCCAGAGCCACACCACTGTGCCAGGCTCTCTCTTCACATGTTGCCTCCTGTGAGATTCCTGACACCCCTCCCCCACCCATCACCTTCACTCAATACCAGGTTGAGATGCAAATGAGGAGACTTCACTCAGGCAAGTCTGCTGGACCAGACGGAGTGAGTCCCCTTGTCCTCAAGGCCTGTGCCCCCCAGCTGTGTGGAGTCTTTCATAAACTGTTTATGCTGAGTCTGAGTCTGCAGAGGGTCCCGGTGATGTGGAAGACATCATGCCTCGTCCCTGTACCAAAGACGCCTCGTCCCAGTGGCCCCCAGGATTACAGGCCCGTGGCACTGACCTCCCACATCATGAAGACCTTGGAAAGGCTCATCCTGGACCAGCTGCGACCCATAGTAAGACCACATCTGGATCCCCTTCAGTTCGCTTATCAGCCTCGTCTCGGAACAGAGGACGCCATCATCTACCTGCTCAATCGTGTCTACACCCATCTGGACCAGCCGGCGAGCACTGTGAGGGTCATGTTTTTTGACTTTTCCAGTGCTTTCAACACCATCAGGCCGACCCTCCTGGGTGATAAGTTAGCAGCGATGCAGGTGGATGCTTCTCTGGTGTCCTGGATTGTTGATTACCTGACAGGAAGACCACAATATGTACGTCTCCCACAGTGTGTGTCTGACAAGGTGATTAGCAACACAGGGGCACCACAGGGGACTGTCCTCTCCCCCTTCCTCTTCACCCTCTACACCACAGACTTCAGCCACTGCACAGAGACCTGCCATCTTCAGAAGTTTTCTGATGACTCTGCGGTGGTTGGATGCATCAGCAGGGATGATGAGACAGAGTACCGGGCTGTGGTCGACTCCTTTGTCACGTGGTGTGAGCAGAATCATCTGCAGCTCAACGTGGCAAAGACCAAGGAACTGATCGTGGACTTCAGGAAGACCAGGAAACACTTGACCCCTGTTTCAATCCAGGGGGTCAGTGTTGACATTGTGGAGGACTATAAATACCTTGGAGTACACATTGACAATAAACTGGACTGGGCTAAAAACACCACAGCACTTTACAGGAAGGGCCAGAGTCGTCTCTATTTTTTGAGGCGACTGAGGTCCTTCAACATCTGCCAGAAAATGCTGAGGATTTTCTATGAGTCTGTGGTGGCCAGTGCGATCCTCTATGCTGTTGCATGCTGGGGGAGCAGGCTGAGGGTCGCAGATGCCAACAGACTTAATAAACTGATCAGTAAGGCCAGCAATGTTGTGGGGATGGAGCTGGACTCCCTCAAGGTGGTGTCGGAGAGGCGGATGCTGTCCAAGATAAAGACAATGTTGGATAACACCTCCCACCCACTCCATGACATGCTGGTCAGTCACAGGAGCTCGTTCAGTGAGAGACTGAGATTACCGAAAAGCACCAGTGAACGACACAGGAAATCATTCCTGCCTGTGGCCATCTCCCTGTACAACGCATCCACTTAACACACTGTTTGCTGCTACAGCTACACATGTTTCTTTTCCAAATATTTATTTATAAGTGACTTATGTATGTATGTATGTATATATATATGTATATATTGTACTATTCTTAGTTAGCATATTGTCTGTCTTGTCTTAATGTTGGTTTATAATGGAGCACTGTAACAAAAAATAATTTCCCCCAGGGATCAATAAAGTATTCTGATTCTGATTCTGATTTACCAATCCAGCCACGGGCCCAGCCATCTGGCCCATCAAGACTCACTCTCATTTCATCAGTCCATAAAACCTTAGAAAAATCAGTCTTGAGATATTTCTTGGCCCAGTCTTGACGTTTCAGCTTGTGTGTCTTGTTCAGTGGTGGTCGTCTTTCGGCCTTTCTTACCTTGGCCATGTCTCTGAGTATTGCACACCTTGTGCTCTTGGGCACTCCAGTGATGTTGCAGCTCTGAAATATGGCCAAACTGGTGGCAAGTGGCATCTTGGCAGCTGCACGCTTGACTTTTCTCAGTTCATGGGCAGTTATTTTGCACCTTGGTTTTCCCACACGCTTCTTGCGACCCTGTTGACTATTTTGAATGAAATGCTTGATTGTTGGATGATCACGCTTCAGAAGCTTTGCAATTTTGAGACTGCTGCATCCCTCTGCAAGATATCTCACTATTTTTGACTTTTCTGAGCCTGTCAAGTCCTTCTTTTGACCCATTTTGCCAAAGGAAAGGACGTTGCCTAATAATTATGCACACCTGACATAGGGTGTTGATGTCATTAGACCACACCCCTTCTCATTACAGAGATGCACATCACCTAATATGCTTAATTGGTAGTAGGCTTTCGAGCCTATACAGCTTGGAGTAAGACAACATGCATGAAGAGGATGATGTGGACAAAATACTCATTTGCCTAATAATTCTGCACTCCCTGTACATGAAGAACCGCGGGACCCGCGATACAAGCTGGTTTACGGTTATTTTAAATAAAAGAAACATGTCTATGCAGATGCCCAAAGCTTAACAACACAACCGCTATAACAATTTAACTTTTGTACAAAACTGAGGAAGCAGTTAAGTGCTGAAAAACGTACGGAAGCAACTTGAAGATGAAGAAAAGACTAGAAAAATTTGCATTTCCTGCGAAAATGCTGTGTGGATACCTTAACGCTGAAGATTTCTGCTGAAAAAAGATGTTGCCCTGAGCAGGATTCGAACCTGGCCCTTCTGCTCTCAAGGAGGCTACTCATCTCACTGAGCCAAACTCATTCTCACAAAGAAGAGGGGGAGAGACTGACAATTCTGCTGAAATGAGCAGAAGCTCCTGAGAATTGTGCTGATAAGAGGTGAGAAGGCTGAAAATTTTTCAGAAGAGGTGAAAAAGCAGAATTTGGGCAGAAAAGAGGTGAAAATTCTGAAAAATCTGCTGAAAAGAGTTCAATCAGCAGAATTTCTGCTGAAAAGAGGTTTTTTGCTGAAAACAGCTGAAAAAGCTTGGATTTGTGCTGAAAAGTGGTGAAAAAAAAAGAAAATTCTGCTGAAAACGGGTGAAAAAGCTCAAATTTGTGTTGAAAAGAGTTTAAAAAGTATAACTGTTAACTGAAAGAAATGTTGCCATAAGCGGGATTTGAACCCGGGCCTCCCAGTCTGAGAATGGATCCTCAGACTGGGAGCAGCAACAAGGACACAGAAACTAATTATCCGACATCTACATATCACCTTAACTGCTCTGAGACTGAGGTAGATTAGTCTTATCAAAAACTTCGAACAGTTTTAAAAAAAAAAAAAAAAAAAGGGGGGGGGGTGGAAAAATAAAGAAAGTATAAAAAGAAAGTATATGATGAACTAGAAAGTGAAAATTTCAGAAGAAATTTTAAGTGTGCCTATGCCGCTGCTAATCAGTGTAGTTTGCCATTCATACGGCTACAGAGAGCAAAACTCAGCAGAGCAGCCATTCTCAACTATGGTAAAACCAAACACAGCTCACGCCTCACAGATGACAGCTTACAGTTTTGCGTAAAGATGAGGTGACTTTTTACAGCCCCGATTTGCAGACGCTGTGCGCAGAGCTTCATGAGCAGAAGTCCCATTGTACCACGGCAGACCCGACAATGTTTGCATGAACACGCTTTGTAGCATTACTTTATTGACCACTTTTCACACATGGTTGCTGTACCCACACAGCCGGCTGTAGCTTTTCATCTCACAGCCCAACACATACCAAAAAAAACAGCCGAGAGCACGCCTGAGAGGCGTGATTGCAGATGTCGCTGAGGTGAGTCCACCTCCCCTGCAGCGGCACTGCAGACCACGCCCTGCCACACACATCAAACACGTAAAATAAATATTTGTGCACTTTTGCATTCACTTTTTGTTTTTTGTTATTTTTACACAGTGTTCTGAATGATTAACAATGGTCTACAGCCAATCTTGTGTATTATTATACAAACTTTGGTTATAAGATTCAGATAACTATTTAATAAAAGCTAAATATTTTATATGAGAGTAAGAAAGAAAAGTATATCTTTGTGCCCCCCTTTTCCTGTTAATGCCCTACCTGGCCCCCTGGCAAAAGCTTTGCTAGATCTGCCCCTGCACAGTTACCAGTTGTCTCTCAGAAACAGTTCATAACTTTCTTACAACTCATTCATGTCACCTGTTTCTCCATCACCAGTTCAGCTCTAATGATTCAGTAAGGACATCTCCTGGTTCCGACCACCCGCCTTTACAGCTGTGACTCCAGCAAACATCAGCTGATACTAGAAATTAATATCAAATAAATGCTAACAGCAGCTGATCAAGCTTAAACTGCTGCTGCTGTTGTTGTTTAGCGCGATAATTTATTTATTTATTTATTTATTATTTTTTCCACATCGACCAGCATCATCGGCCCATATAAACGAAAAATAAGTCCAGCTAAGACAAAGACTGTTTGCGAGCGATCGGGGGTGAAAGGAGTTGCCTCATTGAAAGCCTCATTGAAAGCCAAGCCCATGTGCTTTTTAGCGAAGGGTCACTAGCCGCGCTAGGTAGCTAGCCGGCTAGCAGCAACACGTAAGAGAACGGTTGCTAATTTGGGAGTTCTTGATAAAACGAGCATATATTTGAAGTTTACACACCTACTTTCTCACCTGAAAATATCTTAAAAGTTTATTTTGTGACCTAGAAACACTAATAAAAGACATAAAACGAAGTGGTGGCCGCCATTGTTTGACTCTGTAGAGGCGTGCTATGAATTGTGGGATATGGAGTTTTCCACCAAGCATACACCCTTGCGGTTACCGTAACTATTCAATGGTTCGCGCAACCTTAAAACTTCCAATGGTTCCTGAAAGCAGCGACGCTGTGTGCGCCGTTGATATTCTCGTCATTACGGTAATCCAAATACGGGTAGACAGGCCGTACCACTCCCGACATACCACTAGAGAGAGCCAACACACCACAAATGAAGTTTGAAATCTGTTTCTATGGGGCCAAAAGTTGAATCTTTCTCATGGGCCTAGAAATGGGCCAAAATTTGCACTAAAATCTAAATATTTAAAAAACTATAAAAGTCATAAACACCAAAAGTCATAGCATTCTAGTCCAGACCCAGATGCACAAAATGATATAACACATGTAACCCTTGTCTCAAAACTGTGCGGCACATAAGCGCGGGAGATTTTTCACTAAAATATTAATATTTCAAAAATGATAAAAGTCATAGACACTGCGTACCACGGCGTTGATTAGCCATCCCTCCATTGAAGAATGAAGGGCTTTAGCTGGATCTGCCCCTTTGACCTAGGTCACAGCCACGTTACCACGCTCCTGATTGGTTGTGGTGGCGTGATTTGACGCTGGAGTTCAGATTTTTCCAACTCAAGAGGTAGACCCGAAACGCCCGTAAAAAAAAAGAAAAGGTAAATGGCCTGCCTTTGTATAGGGCTTGACTCAGTCCCTAAGGACCCCAAAGCGCCATTACACTACATTCAGTCATTCACCCATTCACACACACATTCACACACAGGCAATGGCAAGCTACATTGTAGCCACAGCTGCCCTGGGGCGCACTGACAGAGGCGAGGCTGCCGGTCACTTTTTGTGTTGCACAAAATGCAACACAAAAACTGACATGGTTTTTTTCGCGTGTCAAACCCGCCAGACGCGGTACACTGACGCGCGTTTCCCGCATTTTGGCGTTTTCGCGACGCAAATCTGCTTCCGAATTCCGAATTCCCGCAATCGCGTGTCATCACGTTTTTCCATTGACTTTACATGTAAACCTGACGCTCTGGCCGACTCTATCACGTTCGGTGTGAACACACCGTTATGATCCCATGCATTTGAATGGAGTTCTCGCCTGACACAAGGTACAGGTTTTCATTATGTGAATAACTTAAAAATCTTAGCTCAAACAGCTGCAAAACCTGTTTACCCAGCACTGAGATGCTGAATTCTATAAGGCAAAGCCATAAATATGTGTGCCTGAGTCTTCTATCAAAAGTTACAGCTATCCTTATGAAGTTGATGAAAAACACTTTAATTCGCCAAGACAGTGCGTTTCTTACGATCCCATGTATTTGAATTGAGTTCTCGCCCAACACAAAGTATAGGTTTTCATTATGTGAATAACTTGAAAATCTTAACTCAAAAAACTGCAAAACCTGTTTGCCCAGCACAGAGATATTGAATTTCACCAGGGCGTATGTTGCCAATTGAGGCCATCTACATCTCACCAGCGCCTGTGTTCATGGCTTAGTCCCACTACATTTCACAAGCTATTTATATGAAGTTGTACAAAAACACTTTATTCAAGACAATGCGTTTCTCACTGTTACATGCACCGATATCATGCACATTTCACCAGAGCCAGTGTTGGTAGATGAGGCCATCGACATTATAACAGGGCCTGTGCTACTGGCTGATGCCTTCCACATTACACCAGGGCCAGTTCTCCCTGTGAGGCCATCTTCACCAAACCAGGGCCTGTGTTGCTTGCTGACACCCTCTACATTTCACCAGGGCCTGCGTTGCTGCTTGATGCCATCCACATTTCACCAGGGCCTGTACTGCTGTCTGAGGCCATTCACATTACAATAGGGACTGTGATGCCAGCTTCACCAGCGCCTGTGTTCATGGCTTAGGCCCACTACATTTCACCATATGAAGTTGTACAAAAACGCTTTATTTCGTCAAGACAGTGCGTTTCTCACTGTTACATGCACCGATATCATGCACATTTCAACAGAGCCAGTGTTGCTGGCTGATGCGATCCACAATACACCAGGGCCTGTGCTACTGGCTGAGGCCAACTACATTTCACCAGGGCGTATGTTGCTAGCTAAGGTCATCTGCATTTCACCAGGGCCTGCGTTACTGGCTGATTCCATCAACAATACACCATGGCCACAGCTTTTCTTGCACGAAAAAAAGAGTATCAGTTTTCATCTTGTGAATAACTTGAAAATCAAAACCTGTTTGCCCAGCATGGGGATATTGAATTCTATAAGATAAAGCCATAAATATGTGTGCCTGAGTCTTCTATCAAAAGTTACAGCTATTTATATGAAGTTGTACAAAAACGCTTTATTTCGTCAAGACATGATTACATGCATTTGAATGGGGAATTCGCCTGAAACAAAGTAAAGGTTTTCATTATGTGAATAACTTGAAAATCTTAGCTTAAACAACTGCAAAACCTGTTTGCCCAGCACGGGGATAATTAATTTCACCAGGGTGTATGTTGCCGGTTGAGTCCAACTACATTTCACCAGGGCCTGTGTTGGTGGCTGATGCGATCCACAATACACAAAGGCCTGTGTTGCTGGCTGAGGCCATCTACATTTCACCAGGGCCTGTGTTGCTGCCTGAGGCACACTACAATACACAAGGGCCTCTGCTACTTGCTGATGTCATCCGTATTTCACCACGGCCAGTACTCCTTGGGAGGCCATCTTCACCACACCAGGGCTTCAAAAGACCAGGGCTTGTGCTGCTGGCTGATTCCATCCACATTTCACCAGGGCCTGTGGTGCTGGCGGAAAACATCCACATTTCACCAGGGCTTGTGTTACTGGCTGATGCGATCCACAATACACAAGAACCTGTGCTACTGGCTGATGCCATCCACATTACACCAGGGCCATTGTTGTTGGCTAAGCCCATACACATTACACCAGGGCCAGTGCTGCTGTCTGAGGCCACATTTCACCAGGGACTGTGATGCTGGCTTCTACCATCCACATTACACCAGGGACAGGGCTTCCTGTTAGGCCATCTTCACCCCAACAGGTCCTCTGCTGCTTGTTGATGCCATCTGCTATAGGGCCTGTTGTGCTGACCGATATCATGCACATTTTCACCAGGGACAGTGGTTTTAGCTTAGGCCCTCCACATTTCATCAGGGCCTGTATTGCTGGCTGAGGCCATCCACAATACACAACGGAGTGTGCTACTGGCTGATGTAATACACATTGCAGCAGGGCTAGTGCTCCCTGTGAGGCCAACTTCACCACACCAGGGCCAGTTGTGTTGGCTGAGGCCATCCACATTACACCAGGGCCTGTGGTGTTGGCTAAGGCCATCTACATTTCACCAGGGCCTGTGGTGCTGGCTGATGCCATCCACAATACACCAGGGCCAGTGCTTCCTGTGAGGCCATATTCAATACACCACACCAGGGCCTGTGCTGCTGGCTGATACCATCCACATTTCACCAGGGCCTGCGTTGCTGGCTCATGCCATCCACATTACACCAGGGCCTGCGTTGCTGGCTGAGGCCATCCACATTTCACCAGGGCCCTGTCTTTCTGGTTTAGGCCAACTACATTTCACCAGGGCCTGTGCTACTCGTTGATGCCATGTACATTACACCAGGGCCTGTGGTTTTGAACGTTACCATCCACATTACACCAGAGCCTGTGATGCTGGCTTATACCATCCACATTACATCACGGCAATTGATTCCTGGGAGTCCATAATCACCACACCAGGGCTTGTGCTGCTCGTTGATGCCATCCACATTACACCAGGGTGTGTGGTGCTGACCAATACCATCCATATTTCACTAGCGCCAGTGTTGTTAAATGAGGCCATCTACATTTCACCAGGGCCTGTGTTCATGGCTGAAGCCATCAACATTACACCAGGGCCAGAGCTCCCTGTGAGGCCAGCTTCACCACACCAGGGCCTGCGTTGCTGGCTTAGGCCATCCACATTGCACCAGGGCCACTGCTCCCTGTGAGGCCATCTTCACCACACCAGGGTCTGCGTTGCCGGCTGATTCCATCAACATTACACCGCGGCCTGTGCTTTTCTCGGACTAAAAAAAAGAGTATAAGTTTTCATCTTTTGAATAACTTGAAAATCTTAGCTCAAACAGCTGCAAAACCTGTTTGCTCAAAACGGGGATATTGAATTCTATAAGATAAAGCCATAAATATGTGAGTCTGAGGCGTCTATCAAAAGTTACAGCTATTTGTATGAAGGTGTACAAAAACGCTTTATTTCACCACGTTAGTGCGTTTCTCACTATTACATGCATTTGAATGGGGAACTCGTCCAAAACAAAGTATAGGTTTTCATTATGTGAATAACTTGAAAATCTTAGCTCAAACAGCTGAAAAACCTGTTTGCCCAGCACGGGGATATTGAATTCTATAAGATAAAGCCATAAATATGTATTTCTGAGTCTTCTATCAAAAGTTACAGCTGTTTTTATGAAGACCATTAAAACGCTTTATTTCACCAGTTAGTGCGTTTCTCGCTATTACATGCATTTGAATGGAGTTCTCGCACGAAACAAAGTATAGGTTTTCATTATGTGAATAACTTGAAAATCTTAGCTCACACAGCTGCAAAACCTGTTTGCCCAGCACGGTGATATTGAATTCTATACGATAAATCCAGGAATACGTATATCTGAATCGTCTATCAAAAGTTACAGCTATTTATATGAAGTTGTACAAAAACGCTTTCTTTCGCCAAGACAGTGCGTTTCTCACTGTTACATGCATTTGAATGGGGAACTCGACCGAAACAAAGTATAGGTTTTCATTATGTGAATAACTTGAAAATCTTAGCTCAAACAGCTGCAAAACCTGTTTGCCCAGCACGGTGATATTGAATTCTATACGATAAATCCAGGAATACGTATATCTGAATCGTCTATCAAAAGTTACAGCTATTTATATGAAGTTGTACAAAAACGCTTTCTTTCGCCAAGACAGTGCGTTTCTCACTGTTACATGCATTTGAAAGGGGAACTCGACCGAAACAAAGTATAGGTTTTCATTATGTGAATAACTTGGAAATCTTAGCTCACACAGCTGCAAAACCCGTTTGCCCAGCACGGGGATATTGAATTCTATAAGATAAAGCCAAAAATATGTATTTCTGAGTCTTCTATCAAAAGTTACAGCTGTCTTTATGAAGACCATTAAAAACGCTTTATTTCACCAGTTAGTGCGTCTCGCTATTACATGCATTTGAATGGAGTTCTCGCACGAAACAAAGTATAGGTTTTCATTATGTGAATAACTTGAAAATCTTAGCTCAAACAGCTGCAAAACCTGTTTGCCCAGCACGGGGATATTGAATTCTATAAGATAAAGCCATAAATATATATTTCTGAGTCTTCTATCAAAAGTTACAGCTGTTTTTATGAAGACCATTAAAACGCTTTATTTCACCAGTTAGTGCGTTTCTCACTGTTACATGCATTTGAATGGGAAACTCGCCTGAAACAAAGTATAGGTTTTCATTATGTGAATAATTTTAAAATCTTAGCTCAAACGGCTGCAAAACCTGTTCTGTTTGCCCAGCACGGGGATATTGAATTCTATAAGATGAAGCCATAAATATGTATTTCTGAGTCTTCTATCAAAAGTTACAGCTGTTTTTATGAAGACCATTAAAACGCTTTATTTCACCAGTTAGTGCGTTTCTCGCTATTACATGCATTTGAATGGAGTTCTCGCACGAAACAAAGTATAGGTTTTCATTATGTGAATAACTTGAAAATCTTAGCTCACACAGCTGCAAAACCTGTTTGCCCAGCACGGTGATATTGAATTCTATACGATAAATCCAGGAATACGTATATCTGAATCGTCTATCAAAAGTTACAGCTATTTATATGAAGTTGTACAAAAACGCTTTCTTTCGCCAAGACAGTGCGTTTCTCACTGTTACATGCATTTGAATGGGGAACTCGACCGAAACAAAGTATAGGTTTTCATTATGTGAATAACTTGAAAATCTTAGCTCAAACAGCTGCAAAACCTGTTTGCCCAGCACGGTGATATTGAATTCTATACGATAAATCCAGGAATACGTATATCTGAATCGTCTATCAAAAGTTACAGCTATTTATATGAAGTTGTACAAAAACGCTTTATTTCGCCAAGACAGTGCGTTTCTCACTGTTACATGCATTTGAAAGGGGAACTCGACCGAAACAAAGTACAGGTTTTCATTATGTGAATAACTTGGAAATCTTAGCTCACACAGCTGCAAAACCCGTTTGCCCAGCACGGGGATATTGAATTCTATAAGATAAAGCCATAAATATGTATTTCTGAGTCTTCTATCAAAAGTTACAGCTGTTTTTATGAAGACCATTAAAACGCTTTATTTCACCAGTTAGTGCGTTTCTCGCTATTACATGCATTTGAATGGAGTTCTCGCACGAAACAAAGTATAGGTTTTCATTATGTGAATAACTTGAAAATCTTAGCTCAAACAGCTGCAAAACCTGTTTGCCCAGCACGGGGATATTGAATTCTATAAGATAAAGCCATAAATATATATTTCTGAGTCTTCTATCAAAAGTTACAGCTGTTTTTATGAAGACCATTAAAACGCTTTATTTCACCAGTTAGTGCGTTTCTCACTGTTACATGCATTTGAATGGGAAACTCGCCTGAAACAAAGTATAGGTTTTCATTATGTGAATAATTTTAAAATCTTAGCTCAAACGGCTGCAAAACCTGTTTGCCCAGCACGGTGATATTGAATTCTATACGATAAATCCAGGAATATGTATATCTGAATCGTCTATCAAAAGTTACAGCTATTTATATGAAGTTGTACAAAAACGCTTTCTTTCGCCAAGACAGTGCGTTTCTCACTGTTACATGCATTTGAATGGGGAACTCGACCGAAACAAAGTATAGGTTTTCATTATGTGAATAACTTGAAAATCTTAGCTCAAACAGCTGCAAAACCTGTTTGCCCAGCACGGTGATATTGAATTCTATACGATAAATCCAGGAATACGTATATCTGAATCGTCTATCAAAAGTTACAGCTATTTATATGAAGTTGTACAAAAACGCTTTCTTTCGCCAAGACAGTGCGTTTCTCACTGTTACATGCATTTGAAAGGGGAACTCGACCGAAACAAAGTATAGGTTTTCATTATGTGAATAACTTGGAAATCTTAGCTCACACAGCTGCAAAACCCGTTTGCCCAGCACGGGGATATTGAATTCTATAAGATAAAGCCATAAATATGTATTTCTGAGTCTTCTATCAAAAGTTACAGCTGTTTTTATGAAGACCATTAAAACGCTTTATTTCACCAGTTAGTGCGTTTCTCGCTATTACATGCATTTGAATGGAGTTCTTGCACGAAACAAAGTATAGGTTTTCATTATGTGAATAACTTGAAAATCTTAGCTCCAACAGCTGCAAAACCTGTTTGCCCAGCACGGGGATATTGAATTCTATAAGATAAAGCCATAAATATATATTTCTGAGTCTTCTATCAAAAGTTACAGCTGTTTTTATGAAGACCATTAAAACGCTTTATTTCACCAGTTAGTGCGTTTCTCACTGTTACATGCATTTGAATGGGAAACTCGCCTGAAACAAAGTATAGGTTTTCATTATGTGAATAATTTTAAAATCTTAGCTCAAACGGCTGCAAAACCTGTTTGCCCAGCACGGTGATATTGAATTCTATACGATAAATCCAGGAATATGTATATCTGAATCGTCTATCAAAAGTTACAGCTATTTATATGAAGTTGTACAAAAACGCTTTCTTTCGCCAAGACAGTGCGTTTCTCACTGTTACATGCATTTGAATGGGGAACTCGACCGAAACAAAGTATAGGTTTTCATTATGTGAATAACTTGAAAATCTTAGCTCAAACAGCTGCAAAACCTGTTTGCCCAGCACGGTGATATTGAATTCTATACGATAAATCCAGGAATACGTATATCTGAATCGTCTATCAAAAGTTACAGCTATTTATATGAAGTTGTACAAAAACGCTTTCTTTCGCCAAGACAGTGTATTTCTCACTGTTACATGCATTTGAAAGGGGAACTCGACCGAAACAAAGTATAGGTTTTCATTATGTGAATAACTTGGAAATCTTAGCTCACACGGCTGCAAAACCCGTTTGCCCAGCACGGGGATATTGAATTCTATAAGATAAAGCCAAAAATATGTATTTCTGAGTCTTCTATCAAAAGTTACAGCTGTCTTTATGAAGATCATTAAAAACGCTTTATTTCACCAGTTAGTGCGTCTCGCTATTACATGCATTTGAATGGAGTTCTCGCACGAAACAAAGTATAGGTTTTCATTATGTGAATAACTTGAAAATCTTAGCTCAAACAGCTGCAAAACCTGTTTGCCCAGCACGGGGATATTGAATTCTATAAGATAAAGCCATAAATATATATTTCTGAGTCTTCTATCAAAAGTTACAGCTGTTTTTATGAAGACCATTAAAACGCTTTATTTCACCAGTTAGTGCGTTTCTCACTGTTACATGCATTTGAATGGGA
Source organism: Astatotilapia calliptera (assembly GCF_964374335.1). Taxonomy (NCBI): domain Eukaryota; kingdom Metazoa; phylum Chordata; class Actinopteri; order Cichliformes; family Cichlidae; genus Astatotilapia; species Astatotilapia calliptera. Next base: position 17,219,808 of record NC_137423.1, read on the forward strand.
AACTCGCCTGAAACAAAGTATAGGTTTTCATTATGTGAATAATTTTAAAATCTTAGCTCAAACGGCTGCAAAACCTGTTTGCCCAGCACGGTGATATTGAATTCTATACGATAAATCCAGGAATATGTATATCTGAATCGTCTATCAAAAGTTACAGCTATTTATATGAAGTTGTACAAAAACGCTTTCTTTCGCCAAGACAGTGCGTTTCTCACTGTTACATGCATTTGAATGGGGAACTCGACCGAAACAAAGTATAGGTTTTCATTATGTGAATAACTTGAAAATCTTAGCTCAAACAGCTGCAAAACCTGTTTGCCCAGCACGGTGATATTGAATTCTATACGATAAATCCAGGAATACGTATATCTGAATCGTCTATCAAAAGTTACAGCTATTTATATGAAGTTGTACAAAAACGCTTTCTTTCGCCAAGACAGTGCGTTTCTCACTGTTACATGCATTTGAATGGGAAACTCGCCTGAAACAAAGTATAGGTTTTCATTATGTGAATAATTTTAAAATCTTAGCTCAAACGGCTGCAAAACCTGTTTGCCCAGCACGGGGATATTGAGTTCTATAAGATAAAGCCATAAACATGTTTGTCTGAGTCTTCTATCAAAAGTTACAGCGATTTATATGAAGTGGTTGAAAAACGCTTTATTTCGCCAAGACAGTGTATTTCTCACTGTTACATGCATTTGAATGGGAAACTCACCCGAGACAAAGTATAGGTTTTCATTATGTGAATAATTTTAAAATCTTAGCTCAAACGGCTGCAAAACCTGTTCTGTTTGCCCAGCACGGGGGTTTTGAGTTCTATAAGATAAAGCCATAAACATGTTTGTCTGAGTCTTCTATCAAAAGTTACAGCGATTTATATGAAGTTGTTCAAAAACGCTTTATTTCGCCAAGACAATGCGTTTCTCACTGTTACATGCATTTGAATGGGAAACTCGCCTGAAACAAAGTATAGGTTTTCATTATGTGAATAATTTTAAAATCTTAGCTCAAACGGCTGCAAAACCTGTTCTGTTTGCCCAGCACGGGGGTTTTGAGTTCTATAAGATAAAGCCATAAACATGTTTGTCTGAGTCTTCTATCAAAAGTTACAGCGATTTATATGAAGTTGTTCAAAAACGCTTTATTTCGCCAAGACAATGCGTTTCTCACTGTTACATGCATTTGAATGGGAAACTCGCCTGAAACAAAGTATAGGTTTTCATTATGTGAATAATTTTAAAATCTTTGCTCAAACGGCTGCAAAACCTGTTCTGTTTGCCCAGCACGGGGATATTGAGTTCTATAAGATAAAGCCATAAACATGTTTGTCTGAGTCTTCTATCAAAAGTTACAGCGATTTATATGAAGTTGTACAAAAACGCTTTATTTCGCCAAGACAGTGTGTTTCTCACTGTTACATGCATTTGAATGGGAAACTCGCCCGAGACAAAGTATAGGTTTTCATTATGTGAATAATTTTAAAATCTTAGCTCAAACGGCTTCAAAACCTGTTTGCCCAGCACGGGATATTGAGTTCTATAAGATAAAGCCATAAACATGTTTGTCTGAGTCTTCTATCAAAAGTTACAGCGATTTATATGAAGTTGTTCAAAAACGCTTTATTTCGCCAAGACAGTGCGTTTCTCACTGTTACATGCATTTGAATGGGAAACTCGCCTGAAACAAAGTATAGGTTTTCATTATGTGAATAATTTTAAAATCTTTGCTCAAACGGCTGCAAAACCTGTTCTGTTTGCCCAGCACGGGGATATTGAGTTCTATAAGATAAAGCCATAAACATGTTTGTCTGAGTCTTCTATCAAAAGTTACAGCGATTTATATGAAGTTGTACAAAAACGCTTTATTTCGCCAAGACAGTGTGTTTCTCACTGTTACATGCATTTGAATGGGAAACTCACCCGAGACAAAGTATAGGTTTTCATTATGTGAATAATTTTAAAATCTTAGCTCAAACGGCTGCAAAACCTGTTTGCCCAGCACAGGGATATTGAGTTCTATAAGATAAAGCCATAAACATGTTTGTCTGAGTCTTCTATCAAAAGTTACAGCGATTTATATGAAGTGGTTGAAAAACGCTTTATTTCGCCAAGACAGTGTATTTCTCACTGTTACATGCATTTGAATGGGAAACTCACCCGAGACAAAGTATAGGTTTTCATTATGTGAATAATTTTAAAATCTTTGCTCAAACGGCTGCAAAACCTGTTCTGTTTGCCCAGCACGGGGATATTGAGTTCTATAAGATAAAGCCATAAACATGTTTGTCTGAGTCTTCTATCAAAAGTTACAGCGATTTATATGAAGTTGTACAAAAACGCTTTATTTCGCCAAGACAATGCGTTTCTCACTGTTACATGCATTTGAATGGGAAACTCGCCTGAAACAAAGTATAGGTTTTCATTATGTGAATAATTTTAAAATCTTAGCTCAAACGGCTGCAAAACCTGTTTGCCCAGCACGGGGATATTGAGTTCTATAAGATAAAGCCATAAACATGTTTGTCTGAGTCTTCTATCAAAAGTTACAGCGATTTATATGAAGTTGTTCAAAAACGCTTTATTTCGCCAAGACAATGCGTTTCTCACTGTTACATGCATTTGAATGGGAAACTCGCCTGAAACAAAGTATAGGTTTTCATTATGTGAATAATTTTAAAATCTTAGCTCAAACGGCTGCAAAACCTGTTTGCCCAGCACGGGGATATTGAGTTCTATAAGATAAAGCCATAAACATGTTTGTCTGAGTCTTCTATCAAAAGTTACAGCGATTTATATGAAGTTGTACAAAAACGCTTTATTTCGCCAAGACAGTGTGTTTCTCACTGTTACATGCATTTGAATGGGAAACTCACCCGAGACAAAGTATAGGTTTTCATTATGTGAATAATTTTAAAATCTTAGCTCAAACGGCTGCAAAACCTGTTTGCCCAGCACGGGATATTGAGTTCTATAAGATAAAGCCATAAACATGTTTGTCTGAGTCTTCTATCAAAAGTTACAGCGATTTATATGAAGTGGTTGAAAAACGCTTTATTTCGCCAAGACAGTGTATTTCTCACTGTTACATGCATTTGAATGGGAAACTCACCCGAGACAAAGTATAGGTTTTCATTATGTGAATAATTTTAAAATCTTAGCTCAAACGGCTGCAAAACCTGTTCTGTTTGCCCAGCACGGGGATATTGAGTTCTATAAGATAAAGCCATAAACATGTTTGTCTGAGTCTTCTATCAAAAGTTACAGCGATTTATATGAAGTTGTACAAAAACGCTTTATTTCGCCAAGACAGTGTGTTTCTCACTGTTACATGCATTTGAATGGGAAAATCACCCGAGACAAAGTATAGGTTTTCATTATGTGAATAATTTTAAAATCTTAGCTCAAACGGCTGCAAAACCTGTTTGCCCAGCACGGGATATTGAGTTCTATAAGATAAAGCCATAAACATGTTTGTCTGAGTCTTCTATCAAAAGTTACAGCGATTTATATGAAGTTGTTCAAAAACGCTTTATTTCGCCAAGACAATGCGTTTCTCACTGTTACATGCATTTGAATGGGAAACTCGCCTGAAACAAAGTATAGGTTTTCATTATGTGAATAATTTTAAAATCTTTGCTCAAACGGCTGCAAAACCTGTTCTGTTTGCCCAGCACGGGGATATTGAGTTCTATAAGATAAAGCCATAAACATGTTTGTCTGAGTCTTCTATCAAAAGTTACAGCGATTTATATGAAGTGGTTGAAAAACGCTTTATTTCGCCAAGACAGTGTATTTCTCACTGTTACATGCATTTGAATGGGAAACTCACCCGAGACAAAGTATAGGTTTTCATTATGTGAATAATTTTAAAATCTTTGCTCAAACGGCTGCAAAACCTGTTCTGTTTGCCCAGCACGGGGATATTGAGTTCTATAAGATAAAGCCATAAACATGTTTGTCTGAGTCTTCTATCAAAAGTTACAGCGATTTATATGAAGTTGTACAAAAACGCTTTATTTCGCCAAGACAATGCGTTTCTCACTGTTACATGCATTTGAATGGGAAACTCGCCTGAAACAAAGTATAGGTTTTCATTATGTGAATAATTTTAAAATCTTAGCTCAAACGGCTGCAAAACCTGTTTGCCCAGCACGGGGATATTGAGTTCTATAAGATAAAGCCATAAACATGTTTGTCTGAGTCTTCTATCAAAAGTTACAGCGATTTATATGAAGTTGTTCAAAAAGGCTTTATTTCGCCAAGACAATGCGTTTCTCACTGTTACATGCATTTGAATGGGAAACTCGCCTGAAACAAAGTATAGGTTTTCATTATGTGAATAATTTTAAAATCTTAGCTCAAACGGCTGCAAAACCTGTTTGCCCAGCACGGGATATTGAGTTCTATAAGATAAAGCCATAAACATGTTTGTCTGAGTCTTCTATCAAAAGTTACAGCGATTTATATGAAGTTGTTCAAAAACGCTTTATTTCGCCAAGACAATGCGTTTCTCACTGTTACATGCATTTGAATGGGAAACTCGCCTGAAACAAAGTATAGGTTTTCATTATGTGAATAATTTTAAAATCTTTGCTCAAACGGCTGCAAAACCTGTTCTGTTTGCCCAGCACGGGGATATTGAGTTCTATAAGATAAAGCCATAAACATGTTTGTCTGAGTCTTCTATCAAAAGTTACAGCGATTTATATGAAGTGGTTGAAAAACGCTTTATTTCGCCAAGACAGTGTATTTCTCACTGTTACATGCATTTGAATGGGAAACTCACCCGAGACAAAGTATAGGTTTTCATTATGTGAATAATTTTAAAATCTTTGCTCAAACGGCTGCAAAACCTGTTCTGTTTGCCCAGCACGGGGATATTGAGTTCTATAAGATAAAGCCATAAACATGTTTGTCTGAGTCTTCTATCAAAAGTTACAGCGATTTATATGAAGTTGTACAAAAACGCTTTATTTCGCCAAGACAATGCGTTTCTCACTGTTACATGCATTTGAATGGGAAACTCGCCTGAAACAAAGTATAGGTTTTCATTATGTGAATAATTTTAAAATCTTAGCTCAAACGGCTGCAAAACCTGTTCTGTTTGCCCAGCACGGGGATATTGAGTTCTATAAGATAAAGCCATAAACATGTTTGTCTGAGTCTTCTATCAAAAGTTACAGCGATTTATATGAAGTTGTTCAAAAACGCTTTATTTCGCCAAGACAATGCGTTTCTCACTGTTACATGCATTTGAATGGGAAACTCGCCTGAAACAAAGTATAGGTTTTCATTATGTGAATAATTTTAAAATCTTAGCTCAAACGGCTGCAAAACCTGTTTGCCCAGCACGGGGATATTGAGTTCTATAAGATAAAGCCATTAACATGTTTGTCTGAGTCTTCTATCAAAAGTTACAGCGATTTATATGAAGTGGTTGAAAAACGCTTTATTTCGCCAAGACAGTGTATTTCTCACTGTTACATGCATTTGAATGGGAAACTCACCCGAGACAAAGTATAGGTTTTCATTATGTGAATAATTTTAAAATCTTAGCTCAAACGGCTGCAAAACCTGTTTGCCCAGCACGGGGATATTGAGTTCTATAAGATAAAGCCATAAACATGTTTGTCTGAGTCTTCTATCAAAAGTTACAGCGATTTATATGAAGTTGTTCAAAAACGCTTTATTTCGCCAAGACAATGCGTTTCTCACTGTTACATGCATTTGAATGGGAAACTCGCCTGAAACAAAGTATAGGTTTTCATTATGTGAATAATTTTAAAATCTTAGCTCAAACGGCTGCAAAACCTGTTCTGTTTGCCCAGCACGGGGGTTTTGAGTTCTATAAGATAAAGCCATAAACATGTTTGTCTGAGTCTTCTATCAAAAGTTACAGCGATTTATATGAAGTTGTACAAAAACGCTTTATTTCGCCAAGACAGTGTGTTTCTCACTGTTACATGCATTTGAATGGGAAACTCACCTGAAACAAAGTATAGGTTTTCATTATGTGAATAATTTTAAAATCTTTGCTCAAACGGCTGCAAAACCTGTTCTGTTTGCCCAGCACGGGGATATTGAGTTCTATAAGATAAAGCCATAAACATGTTTGTCTGAGTCTTCTATCAAAAGTTATAGCGATTTATATGAAGTTGTACAAAAACGCTTTATTTCGCCAAGACAGTGTGTTTCTCACTGTTACATGCATTTGAATGGGAAACTCACCCGAGACAAAGTATAGGTTTTCATTATGTGAATAATTTTAAAATCTTAGCTCAAACGGCTGCAAAACCTGTTTGCCCAGCACGGGGATATTGAGTTCTATAAGATAAACACATAAACATGTTTGTCTGAGTCTTCTATCAAAAGTTACAGCGATTTATATGAAGTGGTTGAAAAACGCTTTATTTCGCCAAGACAGTGTATTTCTCACTGTTACATGCATTTGAATGGGAAACTCACCCGAGACAAAGTATAGGTTTTCATTATGTGAATAATTTTAAAATCTTAGCTCAAACGGCTGCAAAACCTGTTTGCCCAGCACGGGGATATTGGGTTCTATAAGATAAAGCCATAAACATCTTTGTCTGAGTCTTCTATCAAAAGTTACAGCGATTTATATGAAGTTGTTCAAAAACGCTTTATTTCGCCAAGACAATGCGTTTCTCACTGTTACATGCATTTGAATGGGAAACTCGCCTGAAACAAAGTATAGGTTTTCATTATGTGAATAATTTTAAAATCTTAGCTCAAACGGCTGCAAAACCTGTTCTGTTTGCCCAGCACGGGGGTTTTGAGTTCTATAAGATAAAGCCATAAACATGTTTGTCTGAGTCTTCTATCAAAAGTTACAGCGATTTATATGAAGTTGTACAAAAACGCTTTATTTCGCCAAGACAGTGTGTTTCTCACTGTTACATGCATTTGAATGGGAAACTCACCTGAAACAAAGTATAGGTTTTCATTATGTGAATAATTTTAAAATCTTAGCTCAAACGGCTGCAAAACCTGTTTGCCCAGCACGGGGATATTGAGTTCTATAAGATAAAGCCATAAACATGTTTGTCTGAGTCTTCTATCAAAAGTTACAGCGATTTATATGAAGTTGTACAAAAACGCTTTATTTCGCCAAGACAATGCGTTTCTCACTGTTACATGCATTTGAATGGGAAACTCGCCTGAAACAAAGTATAGGTTTTCATTATGTGAATAATTTTAAAATCTTAGCTCAAACGGCTGCAAAACCTGTTTGCCCAGCACGGGATATTGAGTTCTATAAGATAAAGCCATAAACATGTTTGTCTGAGTCTTCTATCAAAAGTTACAGCGATTTATATGAAGTTGTTCAAAAACGCTTTATTTCGCCAAGACAATGCGTTTCTCACTGTTACATGCATTTGAATGGGAAACTCGCCTGAAACAAAGTATAGGTTTTCATTATGTGAATAATTTTAAAATCTTTGCTCAAACGGCTGCAAAACCTGTTCTGTTTGCCCAGCACGGGGATATTGAGTTCTATAAGATAAAGCCATAAACATGTTTGTCTGAGTCTTCTATCAAAAGTTACAGCGATTTATATGAAGTTGTACAAAAACGCTTTATTTCGCCAAGACAGTGTGTTTCTCACTGTTACATGCATTTGAATGGGAAACTCACCCGAGACAAAGTATAGGTTTTCATTATGTGAATAATTTTAAAATCTTAGCTCAAACGGCTGCAAAACCTGTTTGCCCAGCACGGGGATATTGAGTTCTATAAGATAAAGCCATAAACATGTTTGTCTGAGTCTTCTATCAAAAGTTACAGCGATTTATATGAAGTGGTTGAAAAACGCTTTATTTCGCCAAGACAGTGTATTTCTCACTGTTACATGCATTTGAATGGGAAACTCACCCGAGACAAACTATAGGTTTTCATTATGTGAATAATTTTAAAATCTTTGCTCAAACGGCTGCAAAACCTGTTCTGTTTGCCCAGCACGGGGATATTGAGTTCTATAAGATAAAGCCATAAACATGTTTGTCTGAGTCTTCTATCAAAAGTTACAGCGATTTATATGAAGTGGTTGAAAAACGCTTTATTTCGCCAAGACAGTGTATTTCTCACTGTTACATGCATTTGAATGGGAAACTCACCCGAGACAAAGTATAGGTTTTCATTATGTGAATAATTTTAAAATCTTTGCTCAAACGGCTGCAAAACCTGTTCTGTTTGCCCAGCACGGGGATATTGAGTTCTATAAGATAAAGCCATAAACATGTTTGTCTGAGTCTTCTATCAAAAGTTACAGCGATTTATATGAAGTTGTACAAAAACGCTTTATTTCGCCAAGACAATGCGTTTCTCACTGTTACATGCATTTGAATGGGAAACTCGCCTGAAACAAAGTATAGGTTTTCATTATGTGAATAATTTTAAAATCTTAGCTCAAACGGCTGCAAAACCTGTTTGCCCAGCACGGGGATATTGAGTTCTATAAGATAAAGCCATAAACATGTTTGTCTGAGTCTTCTATCAAAAGTTACAGCGATTTATATGAAGTTGTTCAAAAAGGCTTTATTTCGCCAAGACAATGCGTTTCTCACTGTTACATGCATTTGAATGGGAAACTCGCCTGAAACAAAGTATAGGTTTTCATTATGTGAATAATTTTAAAATCTTAGCTCAAACGGCTGCAAAACCTGTTCTGTTTGCCCAGCACGGGGATATTGAGTTCTATAAGATAAAGCCATAAACATGTTTGTCTGAGTCTTCTATCAAAAGTTACAGCGATTTATATGAAGTTGTTCAAAAACGCTTTATTTCGCCAAGACAATGCGTTTCTCACTGTTACATGCATTTGAATGGGAAACTCGCCTGAAACAAAGTATAGGTTTTCATTATGTGAATAATTTTAAAATCTTAGCTCAAACGGCTGCAAAACCTGTTTGCCCAGCACGGGGATATTGAGTTCTATAAGATAAAGCCATAAACATGTTTGTCTGAGTCTTCTATCAAAAGTTACAGCGATTTATATGAAGTGGTTGAAAAACGCTTTATTTCGCCAAGACAGTGTATTTCTCACTGTTACATGCATTTGAATGGGAAACTCACCCGAGACAAAGTATAGGTTTTCATTATGTGAATAATTTTAAAATCTTAGCTCAAACGGCTGCAAAACCTGTTTGCCCAGCACGGGGATATTGAGTTCTATAAGATAAAGCCATAAACATGTTTGTCTGAGTCTTCTATCAAAAGTTACAGCGATTTATATGAAGTTGTTCAAAAACGCTTTATTTCGCCAAGACAATGCGTTTCTCACTGTTACATGCATTTGAATGGGAAACTCGCCTGAAACAAAGTATAGGTTTTCATTATGTGAATAATTTTAAAATCTTAGCTCAAACGGCTGCAAAACCTGTTCTGTTTGCCCAGCACGGGGGTTTTGAGTTCTATAAGATAAAGCCATAAACATGTTTGTCTGAGTCTTCTATCAAAAGTTACAGCGATTTATATGAAGTTGTACAAAAACGCTTTATTTCGCCAAGACAGTGTGTTTCTCACTGTTACATGCATTTGAATGGGAAACTCACCTGAAACAAAGTATAGGTTTTCATTATGTGAATAATTTTAAAATCTTAGCTCAAACGGCTGCAAAACCTGTTCTGTTTGCCCAGCACGGGGATATTGAGTTCTATAAGATAAAGCCATAAACATGTTTGTCTGAGTCTTCTATCAAAAGTTACAGCGATTTATATGAAGTTGTTCAAAAACGCTTTATTTCGCCAAGACAATGCGTTTCTCACTGTTACATGCATTTGAATGGGAAACTCGCCTGAAACAAAGTATAGGTTTTCATTATGTGAATAATTTTAAAATCTTTGCTCAAACGGCTGCAAAACCTGTTCTGTTTGCCCAGCACGGGGATATTGAGTTCTATAAGATAAAGCCATAAACATGTTTGTCTGAGTCTTCTATCAAAAGTTACAGCGATTTATATGAAGTTGTACAAAAACGCTTTATTTCGCCAAGACAGTGTGTTTCTCACTGTTACATGCATTTGAATGGGAAAATCACCCGAGACAAAGTATAGGTTTTCATTATGTGAATAATTTTAAAATCTTAGCTCAAACGGCTGCAAAACCTGTTTGCCCAGCACGGGATATTGAGTTCTATAAGATAAAGCCATAAACATGTTTGTCTGAGTCTTCTATCAAAAGTTACAGCGATTTATATGAAGTTGTTCAAAAACGCTTTATTTCGCCAAGACAATGCGTTTCTCACTGTTACATGCATTTGAATGGGAAACTCGCCTGAAACAAAGTATAGGTTTTCATTATGTGAATAATTTTAAAATCTTTGCTCAAACGGCTGCAAAACCTGTTCTGTTTGCCCAGCACGGGGATATTGAGTTCTATAAGATAAAGCCATAAACATGTTTGTCTGAGTCTTCTATCAAAAGTTACAGCGATTTATATGAAGTGGTTGAAAAACGCTTTATTTCGCCAAGACAGTGTATTTCTCACTGTTACATGCATTTGAATGGGAAACTCACCCGAGACAAAGTATAGGTTTTCATTATGTGAATAATTTTAAAATCTTTGCTCAAACGGCTGCAAAACCTGTTCTGTTTGCCCAGCACGGGGATATTGAGTTCTATAAGATAAAGCCATAAACATGTTTGTCTGAGTCTTCTATCAAAAGTTACAGCGATTTATATGAAGTTGTACAAAAACGCTTTATTTCGCCAAGACAATGCGTTTCTCACTGTTACATGCATTTGAATGGGAAACTCGCCTGAAACAAAGTATAGGTTTTCATTATGTGAATAATTTTAAAATCTTAGCTCAAACGGCTGCAAAACCTGTTTGCCCAGCACGGGGATATTGAGTTCTATAAGATAAAGCCATAAACATGTTTGTCTGAGTCTTCTATCAAAAGTTACAGCGATTTATATGAAGTTGTTCAAAAAGGCTTTATTTCGCCAAGACAATGCGTTTCTCACTGTTACATGCATTTGAATGGGAAACTCGCCTGAAACAAAGTATAGGTTTTCATTATGTGAATAATTTTAAAATCTTAGCTCAAACGGCTGCAAAACCTGTTTGCCCAGCACGGGATATTGAGTTCTATAAGATAAAGCCATAAACATGTTTGTCTGAGTCTTCTATCAAAAGTTACAGCGATTTATATGAAGTTGTTCAAAAACGCTTTATTTCGCCAAGACAATGCGTTTCTCACTGTTACATGCATTTGAATGGGAAACTCGCCTGAAACAAAGTATAGGTTTTCATTATGTGAATAATTTTAAAATCTTTGCTCAAACGGCTGCAAAACCTGTTCTGTTTGCCCAGCACGGGGATATTGAGTTCTATAAGATAAAGCCATAAACATGTTTGTCTGAGTCTTCTATCAAAAGTTACAGCGATTTATATGAAGTGGTTGAAAAACGCTTTATTTCGCCAAGACAGTGTATTTCTCACTGTTACATGCATTTGAATGGGAAACTCACCCGAGACAAAGTATAGGTTTTCATTATGTGAATAATTTTAAAATCTTTGCTCAAACGGCTGCAAAACCTGTTCTGTTTGCCCAGCACGGGGATATTGAGTTCTATAAGATAAAGCCATAAACATGTTTGTCTGAGTCTTCTATCAAAAGTTACAGCGATTTATATGAAGTTGTACAAAAACGCTTTATTTCGCCAAGACAATGCGTTTCTCACTGTTACATGCATTTGAATGGGAAACTCGCCTGAAACAAAGTATAGGTTTTCATTATGTGAATAATTTTAAAATCTTAGCTCAAACGGCTGCAAAACCTGTTTGCCCAGCACGGGGATATTGAGTTCTATAAGATAAAGCCATAAACATGTTTGTCTGAGTCTTCTATCAAAAGTTACAGCGATTTATATGAAGTTGTTCAAAAAGGCTTTATTTCGCCAAGACAATGCGTTTCTCACTGTTACATGCATTTGAATGGGAAACTCGCCTGAAACAAAGTATAGGTTTTCATTATGTGAATAATTTTAAAATCTTAGCTCAAACGGCTGCAAAACCTGTTCTGTTTGCCCAGCACGGGGGTTTTGAGTTCTATAAGATAAAGCCATAAACATGTTTGTCTGAGTCTTCTATCAAAAGTTACAGCGATTTATATGAAGTTGTACAAAAACGCTTTATTTCGCCAAGACAGTGTGTTTCTCACTGTTACATGCATTTGAATGGGAAACTCACCTGAAACAAAGTATAGGTTTTCATTATGTGAATAATTTTAAAATCTTAGCTCAAACGGCTGCAAAACCTGTTCTGTTTGCCCAGCACGGGGATATTGAGTTCTATAAGATAAAGCCATAAACATGTTTGTCTGAGTCTTCTATCAAAAGTTACAGCGATTTATATGAAGTTGTTCAAAAACGCTTTATTTCGCCAAGACAATGCGTTTCTCACTGTTACATGCATTTGAATGGGAAACTCGCCTGAAACAAAGTATAGGTTTTCATTATGTGAATAATTTTAAAATCTTTGCTCAAACGGCTGCAAAACCTGTTCTGTTTGCCCAGCACGGGGATATTGAGTTCTATAAGATAAAGCCATAAACATGTTTGTCTGAGTCTTCTATCAAAAGTTACAGCGATTTATATGAAGTTGTACAAAAACGCTTTATTTCGCCAAGACAGTGTGTTTCTCACTGTTACATGCATTTGAATGGGAAAATCACCCGAGACAAAGTATAGGTTTTCATTATGTGAATAATTTTAAAATCTTAGCTCAAACGGCTGCAAAACCTGTTTGCCCAGCACGGGATATTGAGTTCTATAAGATAAAGCCATAAACATGTTTGTCTGAGTCTTCTATCAAAAGTTACAGCGATTTATATGAAGTTGTTCAAAAACGCTTTATTTCGCCAAGACAATGCGTTTCTCACTGTTACATGCATTTGAATGGGAAACTCGCCTGAAACAAAGTATAGGTTTTCATTATGTGAATAATTTTAAAATCTTTGCTCAAACGGCTGCAAAACCTGTTCTGTTTGCCCAGCACGGGGATATTGAGTTCTATAAGATAAAGCCATAAACATGTTTGTCTGAGTCTTCTATCAAAAGTTACAGCGATTTATATGAAGTGGTTGAAAAACGCTTTATTTCGCCAAGACAGTGTATTTCTCACTGTTACATGCATTTGAATGGGAAACTCACCCGAGACAAAGTATAGGTTTTCATTATGTGAATAATTTTAAAATCTTTGCTCAAACGGCTGCAAAACCTGTTCTGTTTGCCCAGCACGGGGATATTGAGTTCTATAAGATAAAGCCATAAACATGTTTGTCTGAGTCTTCTATCAAAAGTTACAGCGATTTATATGAAGTTGTACAAAAACGCTTTATTTCGCCAAGACAATGCGTTTCTCACTGTTACATGCATTTGAATGGGAAACTCGCCTGAAACAAAGTATAGGTTTTCATTATGTGAATAATTTTAAAATCTTAGCTCAAACGGCTGCAAAACCTGTTTGCCCAGCACGGGGATATTGAGTTCTATAAGATAAAGCCATAAACATGTTTGTCTGAGTCTTCTATCAAAAGTTACAGCGATTTATATGAAGTTGTTCAAAAAGGCTTTATTTCGCCAAGACAATGCGTTTCTCACTGTTACATGCATTTGAATGGGAAACTCGCCTGAAACAAAGTATAGGTTTTCATTATGTGAATAATTTTAAAATCTTAGCTCAAACGGCTGCAAAACCTGTTTGCCCAGCACGGGATATTGAGTTCTATAAGATAAAGCCATAAACATGTTTGTCTGAGTCTTCTATCAAAAGTTACAGCGATTTATATGAAGTTGTTCAAAAACGCTTTATTTCGCCAAGACAATGCGTTTCTCACTGTTACATGCATTTGAATGGGAAACTCGCCTGAAACAAAGTATAGGTTTTCATTATGTGAATAATTTTAAAATCTTTGCTCAAACGGCTGCAAAACCTGTTCTGTTTGCCCAGCACGGGGATATTGAGTTCTATAAGATAAAGCCATAAACATGTTTGTCTGAGTCTTCTATCAAAAGTTACAGCGATTTATATGAAGTGGTTGAAAAACGCTTTATTTCGCCAAGACAGTGTATTTCTCACTGTTACATGCATTTGAATGGGAAACTCACCCGAGACAAAGTATAGGTTTTCATTATGTGAATAATTTTAAAATCTTTGCTCAAACGGCTGCAAAACCTGTTCTGTTTGCCCAGCACGGGGATATTGAGTTCTATAAGATAAAGCCATAAACATGTTTGTCTGAGTCTTCTATCAAAAGTTACAGCGATTTATATGAAGTTGTACAAAAACGCTTTATTTCGCCAAGACAATGCGTTTCTCACTGTTACATGCATTTGAATGGGAAACTCGCCTGAAACAAAGTATAGGTTTTCATTATGTGAATAATTTTAAAATCTTAGCTCAAACGGCTGCAAAACCTGTTTGCCCAGCACGGGGATATTGAGTTCTATAAGATAAAGCCATAAACATGTTTGTCTGAGTCTTCTATCAAAAGTTACAGCGATTTATATGAAGTTGTTCAAAAAGGCTTTATTTCGCCAAGACAATGCGTTTCTCACTGTTACATGCATTTGAATGGGAAACTCGCCTGAAACAAAGTATAGGTTTTCATTATGTGAATAATTTTAAAATCTTAGCTCAAACGGCTGCAAAACCTGTTCTGTTTGCCCAGCACGGGGATATTGAGTTCTATAAGATAAAGCCATAAACATGTTTGTCTGAGTCTTCTATCAAAAGTTACAGCGATTTATATGAAGTTGTTCAAAAACGCTTTATTTCGCCAAGACAATGCGTTTCTCACTGTTACATGCATTTGAATGGGAAACTCGCCTGAAACAAAGTATAGGTTTTCATTATGTGAATAATTTTAAAATCTTAGCTCAAACGGCTGCAAAACCTGTTTGCCCAGCACGGGGATATTGAGTTCTATAAGATAAAGCCATTAACATGTTTGTCTGAGTCTTCTATCAAAAGTTACAGCGATTTATATGAAGTGGTTGAAAAACGCTTTATTTCGCCAAGACAGTGTATTTCTCACTGTTACATGCATTTGAATGGGAAACTCACCCGAGACAAAGTATAGGTTTTCATTATGTGAATAATTTTAAAATCTTAGCTCAAACGGCTGCAAAACCTGTTTGCCCAGCACGGGGATATTGAGTTCTATAAGATAAAGCCATAAACATGTTTGTCTGAGTCTTCTATCAAAAGTTACAGCGATTTATATGAAGTTGTTCAAAAACGCTTTATTTCGCCAAGACAATGCGTTTCTCACTGTTACATGCATTTGAATGGGAAACTCGCCTGAAACAAAGTATAGGTTTTCATTATGTGAATAATTTTAAAATCTTAGCTCAAACGGCTGCAAAACCTGTTCTGTTTGCCCAGCACGGGGGTTTTGAGTTCTATAAGATAAAGCCATAAACATGTTTGTCTGAGTCTTCTATCAAAAGTTACAGCGATTTATATGAAGTTGTACAAAAACGCTTTATTTCGCCAAGACAGTGTGTTTCTCACTGTTACATGCATTTGAATGGGAAACTCACCTGAAACAAAGTATAGGTTTTCATTATGTGAATAATTTTAAAATCTTAGCTCAAACGGCTGCAAAACCTGTTCTGTTTGCCCAGCACGGGGATATTGAGTTCTATAAGATAAAGCCATAAACATGTTTGTCTGAGTCTTCTATCAAAAGTTACAGCGATTTATATGAAGTTGTTCAAAAACGCTTTATTTCGCCAAGACAATGCGTTTCTCACTGTTACATGCATTTGAATGGGAAACTCGCCTGAAACAAAGTATAGGTTTTCATTATGTGAATAATTTTAAAATCTTTGCTCAAACGGCTGCAAAACCTGTTCTGTTTGCCCAGCACGGGGATATTGAGTTCTATAAGATAAAGCCATAAACATGTTTGTCTGAGTCTTCTATCAAAAGTTACAGCGATTTATATGAAGTTGTACAAAAACGCTTTATTTCGCCAAGACAGTGTGTTTCTCACTGTTACATGCATTTGAATGGGAAAATCACCCGAGACAAAGTATAGGTTTTCATTATGTGAATAATTTTAAAATCTTAGCTCAAACGGCTGCAAAACCTGTTTGCCCAGCACGGGATATTGAGTTCTATAAGATAAAGCCATAAACATGTTTGTCTGAGTCTTCTATCAAAAGTTACAGCGATTTATATGAAGTTGTACAAAAACGCTTTATTTCACCAAGACAGTGTGTTTCTCACTGTTACATGCATTTGAATGGGAAACTCGCCTGAAACAAAGTATAGGTTTTCATTATGTGAATAATTTTAAAATCTTAGCTCAAACGGCTGCAAAACCTGTTCTGTTTGCCCAGCACGGGGATATTGAGTTCTATAAGATAAAGCCATAAACATGTTTGTCTGAGTCTTCTATCAAAAGTTACAGCGATTTATATGAAGTGGTTGAAAAACGCTTTATTTCGCCAAGACAGTGTATTTCTCACTGTTACATGCATTTGAATGGGAAACTCACCCGAGACAAAGTATAGGTTTTCATTATGTGAATAATTTTAAAATCTTAGCTCAAACGGCTGCAAAACCTGTTCTGTTTGCCCAGCACGGGGATATTGAGTTCTATAAGATAAAGCCATAAATATGTTTGTCTGAGTCTTCTATCAAAAGTTACAGCGATTTATATGAAGTTGTACAAAAACGCTTTATTTCGCCAAGACAGTGTGTTTCTCACTGTTACATGCATTTGAATGGGAAACTCACCCGAGACAAAGTATAGGTTTTCATTATGTGAATAATTTTAAAATCTTAGCTCAAACGGCTGCAAAACCTGTTTGCCCAGCACGGGATATTGAGTTCTATAAGATAAAGCCATAAACATGTTTGTCTGAGTCTTCTATCAAAAGTTACAGCGATTTATATGAAGTGGTTGAAAAACGCTTTATTTCGCCAAGACAGTGTATTTCTCACTGTTACATGCATTTGAATGGGAAACTCACCCGAGACAAAGTATAGGTTTTCATTATGTGAATAATTTTAAAATCTTAGCTCAAACGGCTGCAAAACCTGTTCTGTTTGCCCAGCACGGGGATATTGAGTTCTATAAGATAAAGCCATAAACATGTTTGTCTGAGTCTTCTATCAAAAGTTACAGCGATTTATATGAAGTTGTTCAAAAACGCTTTATTTCGCCAAGACAATGCGTTTCTCACTGTTACATGCATTTGAATGGGAAACTCGCCTGAGACAAAGTATAGGTTTTCATTATGTGAATAATTTTAAAATCTTTGCTCAAACGGCTGCAAAACCTGTTCTGTTTGCCCAGCACGGGGATATTGAGTTCTATAAGATAAAGCCATAAACATGTTTGTCTGAGTCTTCTATCAAAAGTTACAGCGATTTATATGAAGTTGTACAAAAACGCTTTATTTCGCCAAGACAGTGTGTTTCTCACTGTTACATGCATTTGAATGGGAAACTCACCCGAGACAAAGTATAGGTTTTCATTATGTGAATAATTTTAAAATCTTAGCTCAAACGGCTGCAAAACCTGTTTGCCCAGCACGGGGATATTGAGTTCTATAAGATAAAGCCATAAACATGTTTGTCTGAGTCTTCTATCAAAAGTTACAGCGATTTATATGAAGTGGTTGAAAAACGCTTTATTTCGCCAAGACAGTGTATTTCTCACTGTTACATGCATTTGAATGGGAAACTCACCCGAGACAAAGTATAGGTTTTCATTATGTGAATAATTTTAAAATCTTAGCTCAAACGGCTGCAAAACCTGTTTGCCCAGCACGGGGATATTGGGTTCTATAAGATAAAGCCATAAACATCTTTGTCTGAGTCTTCTATCAAAAGTTACAGCGATTTATATGAAGTGGTTGAAAAACGCTTTATTTCGCCAAGACAATGCGTTTCTCACTGTTACATGCATTTGAATGGGAAACTCGCCTGAAACAAAGTATAGGTTTTCATTATGTGAATAATTTTAAAATCTTAGCTCAAACGGCTGCAAAACCTGTTCTGTTTGCCCAGCACGGGGGTTTTGAGTTCTATAAGATAAAGCCATAACCATGTTTGTCTGAGTCTTCTATCAAAAGTTACAGCGATTTATATGAAGTTGTACAAAAACGCTTTATTTCGCCAAGACAGTGTGTTTCTCACTGTTACATGCATTTGAATGGGAAACTCACCTGAAACAAAGTATAGGTTTTCATTATGTGAATAATTTTAAAATCTTAGCTCAAACGGCTGCAAAACCTGTTTGCCCAGCACGGGGATATTGAGTTCTATAAGATAAAGCCATAAACATGTTTGTCTGAGTCTTCTATCAAAAGTTACAGCGATTTATATGAAGTTGTACAAAAACGCTTTATTTCGCCAAGACAATGCGTTTCTCACTGTTACATGCATTTGAATGGGAAACTCGCCTGAAACAAAGTATAGGTTTTCATTATGTGAATAATTTTAAAATCTTAGCTCAAACGGCTGCAAAACCTGTTTGCCCAGCACGGGGATATTGAGTTCTATAAGATAAAGCCATAAACATGTTTGTCTGAGTCTTCTATCAAAAGTTACAGCGATTTATATGAAGTTGTTCAAAAACGCTTTATTTCGCCAAGACAATGCGTTTCTCACTGTTACATGCATTTGAATGGGAAACTCGCCTGAAACAAAGTATAGGTTTTCATTATGTGAATAATTTTAAAATCTTTGCTCAAACGGCTGCAAAACCTGTTCTGTTTGCCCAGCACGGGGATATTGAGTTCTATAAGATAAAGCCATAAACATGTTTGTCTGAGTCTTCTATCAAAAGTTACAGCGATTTATATGAAGTTGTACAAAAACGCTTTATTTCGCCAAGACAGTGTGTTTCTCACTGTTACATGCATTTGAATGGGAAACTCACCCGAGACAAAGTATAGGTTTTCATTATGTGAATAATTTTAAAATCTTAGCTCAAACGGCTTCAAAACCTGTTTGCCCAGCACGGGAAATTGAGTTCTATAAGATAAAGCCATAAACATGTTTGTCTGAGTCTTCTATCAAAAGTTACAGCGATTTATATGAAGTTGTTCAAAAACGCTTTATTTCGCCAAGACAATGCGTTTCTCACTGTTACATGCATTTGAATGGGAAACTCGCCTGAAACAAAGTATAGGTTTTCATTATGTGAATAATTTTAAAATCTTAGCTCAAACGGCTGCAAAACCTGTTCTGTTTGCCCAGCACGGGGATATTGAGTTCTATAAGATAAAGCCATAAACATGTTTGTCTGAGTCTTCTATCAAAAGTTACAGCGATTTATATGAAGTGGTTGAAAAACGCTTTATTTCGCCAAGACAGTGTATTTCTCACTGTTACATGCATTTGAATGGGAAACTCGCCTGAAACAAAGTATAGGTTTTCATTATGTGAATAATTTTAAAATCTTAGCTCAAACGGCTGCAAAACCTGTTTGCCCAGCACGGGGATATTGAGTTCTATAAGATAAAGCCATAAACATGTTTGTCTGAGTCTTCTATCAAAAGTTACAGCGATTTATATGAAGTGGTTGAAAAACGCTTTATTTCGCCAAGACAGTGTATTTCTCACTGTTACATGCATTTGAATGGGAAACTCACCCGAGACAAAGTATAGGTTTTCATTATGTGAATAATTTTAAAATCTTAGCTCAAACGGCTGCAAAACCTGTTCTGTTTGCCCAGCACGGGGATATTGAGTTCTATAAGATAAAGCCATAAACATGTTTGTCTGAGTCTTCTATCAAAAGTTACAGCGATTTATATGAAGTTGTACAAAAACGCTTTATTTCGCCAAGACAGTGTGTTTCTCACTGTTACATGCATTTGAATGGGAAACTCACCTGAAACAAAGTATAGGTTTTCATTATGTGAATAATTTTAAAATCTTAGCTCAAACGGCTGCAAAACCTGTTTGCCCAGCACGGGGATATTGAGTTCTATAAGATAAAGCCATAAACATGTTTGTCTGAGTCTTCTATCAAAAGTTACAGCGATTTATATGAAGTTGTACAAAAACGCTTTATTTCGCCAAGACAATGCGTTTCTCACTGTTACATGCATTTGAATGGGAAACTCGCCTGAAACAAAGTATAGGTTTTCATTATGTGAATAATTTTAAAATCTTAGCTCAAACGGCTGCAAAACCTGTTCTGTTTGCCCAGCACGGGGATATTGAGTTCTATAAGATAAAGCCATAAACATGTTTGTCTGAGTCTTCTATCAAAAGTTACAGCGATTTATATGAAGTTGTTCAAAAACGCTTTATTTCGCCAAGACAATGCGTTTCTCACTGTTACATGCATTTGAATGGGAAACTCGCCTGAAACAAAGTATAGGTTTTCATTATGTGAATAATTTTAAAATCTTTGCTCAAACGGCTGCAAAACCTGTTCTGTTTGCCCAGCACGGGGATATTGAGTTCTATAAGATAAAGCCATAAACATGTTTGTCTGAGTCTTCTATCAAAAGTTACAGCGATTTATATGAAGTTGTACAAAAACGCTTTATTTCGCCAAGACAGTGTGTTTCTCACTGTTACATGCATTTGAATGGGAAACTCACCCGAGACAAAGTATAGGTTTTCATTATGTGAATAACTTGAAAATCTTAGCTCAAACGGCTGCAAAACCTGTTTGCCCAGCACGGGGATATTGAGTTCTATAAGATAAAGCCATAAACATGTTTGTCTGAGTCTTCTATCAAAAGTTACAGCGATTTATATGAAGTGGTTGAAAAACGCTTTATTTCGCCAAGACAGTGTATTTCTCACTGTTACATGCATTTGAATGGGAAACTCACCCGAGACAAACTATAGGTTTTCATTATGTGAATAATTTTAAAATCTTAGCTCAAACGGCTGCAAAACCTGTTTGCCCAGCACGGGGATATTGAGTTCTATAAGATAAAGCCATAAACATGTTTGTCTGAGTCTTCTATCAAAAGTTACAGCGATTTATATGAAGTTGTTCAAAAACGCTTTATTTCGCCAAGACAATGCGTTTCTCACTGTTACATGCATTTGAATGGGAAACTCGCCTGAAACAAAGTATAGGTTTTCATTATGTGAATAATTTTAAAATCTTAGCTCAAACGGCTGCAAAACCTGTTCTGTTTGCCCAGCACGGGGGTTTTGAGTTCTATAAGATAAAGCCATAAACATGTTTGTCTGAGTCTTCTATCAAAAGTTACAGCGATTTATATGAAGTTGTACAAAAACGCTTTATTTCGCCAAGACAATGCGTTTCTCACTGTTACATGCATTTGAATGGGAAACTCGCCTGAAACAAAGTATAGGTTTTCATTATGTGAATAATTTTAAAATCTTAGCTCAAACGGCTGCAAAACCTGTTTGCCCAGCACGGGGATATTGAGTTCTATAAGATAAAGCCATAAACATGTTTGTCTGAGTCTTCTATCAAAAGTTACAGCGATTTATATGAAGTTGTTCAAAAACGCTTTATTTCGCCAAGACAATGCGTTTCTCACTGTTACATGCATTTGAATGGGAAACTCGCCTGAAACAAAGTATAGGTTTTCATTATGTGAATAATTTTAAAATCTTAGCTCAAACGGCTGCAAAACCTGTTCTGTTTGCCCAGCACGGGGATATTGAGTTCTATAAGATAAAGCCATAAACATGTTTGTCTGAGTCTTCTATCAAAAGTTACAGCGATTTATATGAAATTGTTCAAAAAGGCTTTATTTCGCCAAGACAATGCGTTTCTCACTGTTACATGCATTTGAATGGGAAACTCGCCTGAAACAAAGTATAGGTTTTCATTATGTGAATAATTTTAAAATCTTAGCTCAAACGGCTGCAAAACCTGTTTGCCCAGCACGGGGATATTGAGTTCTATAAGATAAAGCCATAAACATGTTTGTCTGAGTCTTCTATCAAAAGTTACAGCGATTTATATGAAGTGGTTGAAAAACGCTTTATTTCGCCAAGACAGTGTATTTCTCACTGTTACATGCATTTGAATGGGAAACTCACCCGAGACAAAGTATAGGTTTTCATTATGTGAATAATTTTAAAATCTTAGCTCAAACGGCTGCAAAACCTGTTTGCCCAGCACGGGGATATTGAGTTCTATAAGATAAAGCCATAAACATGTTTGTCTGAGTCTTCTATCAAAAGTTACAGCGATTTATATGAAGTTGTACAAAAACGCTTTATTTCGCCAAGACAGTGTGTTTCTCACTGTTACATGCATTTGAATGGGAAACTCACCCGAGACAAAGTATAGGTTTTCATTATGTGAATAATTTTAAAATCTTAGCTCAAACGGCTGCAAAACCTGTTCTGTTTGCCCAGCACGGGGATATTGAGTTCTATAAGATAAAGCCATAAATATGTTTGTCTGAGTCTTCTATCAAAAGTTACAGCGATTTATATGAAGTTGTACAAAAACGCTTTATTTCGCCAAGACAGTGTGTTTCTCACTGTTACATGCATTTGAATGGGAAACTCACCCGAGACAAAGTATAGGTTTTCATTATGTGAATAATTTTAAAATCTTAGCTCAAACGGCTGCAAAACCTGTTTGCCCAGCACGGGATATTGAGTTCTATAAGATAAAGCCATAAACATGTTTGTCTGAGTCTTCTATCAAAAGTTACAGCGATTTATATGAAGTGGTTGAAAAACGCTTTATTTCGCCAAGACAGTGTATTTCTCACTGTTACATGCATTTGAATGGGAAACTCACCCGAGACAAAGTATAGGTTTTCATTATGTGAATAATTTTAAAATCTTAGCTCAAACGGCTGCAAAACCTGTTCTGTTTGCCCAGCACGGGGATATTGAGTTCTATAAGATAAAGCCATAAACATGTTTGTCTGAGTCTTCTATCAAAAGTTACAGCGATTTATATGAAGTTGTACAAAAACGCTTTATTTCGCCAAGACAGTGTGTTTCTCACTGTTACATGCATTTGAATGGGAAACTCACCCGAGACAAAGTATAGGTTTTCATTATGTGAATAATTTTATAATCTTAGCTCAAACGGCTGCAAAACCTGTTCTGTTTGCCCAGCACGGGGATATTGAGTTCTATAAGATAAAGCCATAAACATGTTTGTCTGAGTCTTCTATCAAAAGTTACAGCGATTTATATGAAGTTGTACAAAAACGCTTTATTTCGCCAAGACAGTGTGTTTCTCACTGTTACATGCATTTGAATGGGAAACTCACCTGAAACAAAGTATAGGTTTTCATTATGTGAATAATTTTAAAATCTTAGCTCAAACGGCTGCAAAACCTGTTTGCCCAGCACGGGGATATTGAGTTCTATAAGATAAAGCCATAAACATGTTTGTCTGAGTCTTCTATCAAAAGTTACAGCGATTTATATGAAGTTGTACAAAAACGCTTTATTTCGCCAAGACAATGCGTTTCTCACTGTTACATGCATTTGAATGGGAAACTCGCCTGAAACAAAGTATAGGTTTTCATTATGTGAATAATTTTAAAATCTTAGCTCAAACGGCTGCAAAACCTGTTTGCCCAGCACGGGGATATTGAGTTCTATAAGATAAAGCCATAAACATGTTTGTCTGAGTCTTCTATCAAAAGTTACAGCGATTTATATGAAGTTGTTCAAAAACGCTTTATTTCGCCAAGACAATGCGTTTCTCACTGTTACATGCATTTGAATGGGAAACTCGCCTGAAACAAAGTATAGGTTTTCATTATGTGAATAATTTTAAAATCTTTGCTCAAACGGCTGCAAAACCTGTTCTGTTTGCCCAGCACGGGGATATTGAGTTCTATAAGATAAAGCCATAAACATGTTTGTCTGAGTCTTCTATCAAAAGTTACAGCGATTTATATGAAGTTGTACAAAAACGCTTTATTTCGCCAAGACAGTGCGTTTCTCACTGTTACATGCATTTGAATGGGAAACTCACCCGAGACAAAGTATAGGTTTTCATTATGTGAATAATTTTAAAATCTTAGCTCAAACGGCTTCAAAACCTGTTTGCCCAGCACGGGATATTGAGTTCTATAAGATAAAGCCATAAACATGTTTGTCTGAGTCTTCTATCAAAAGTTACAGCGATTTATATGAAGTTGTTCAAAAACGCTTTATTTCGCCAAGACAATGCGTTTCTCACTGTTACATGCATTTGAATGGGAAACTCGCCTGAAACAAAGTATAGGTTTTCATTATGTGAATAATTTTAAAATCTTAGCTCAAACGGCTGCAAAACCTGTTCTGTTTGCCCAGCACGGGGATATTGAGTTCTATAAGATAAAGCCATAAACATGTTTGTCTGAGTCTTCTATCAAAAGTTACAGCGATTTATATGAAGTTGTTCAAAAAGGTTTTATTTCGCCAAGACAATGCGTTTCTCACTGTTACATGCATTTGAATGGGAAACTCGCCTGAAACAAAGTATAGGTTTTCATTATGTGAATAATTTTAAAATCTTAGCTCAAACGGCTGCAAAACCTGTTCTGTTTGCCCAGCACGGGGATATTGAGTTCTATAAGATAAAGCCATAAACATGTTTGTCTGAGTCTTCTATCAAAAGTTACAGCGATTTATATGAAGTTGTTCAAAAAGGTTTTATTTCGCCAAGACAATGCGTTTCTCACTGTTACATGCATTTGAATGGGAAACTCGCCTGAAACAAAGTATAGGTTTTCATTATGTGAATAATTTTAAAATCTTAGCTCAAACGGCTGCAAAACCTGTTTGCCCAGCACGGGGATATTGAGTTCTATAAGATAAAGCCATAAACATGTTTGTCTGAGTCTTCTATCAAAAGTTACAGCGATTTATATGAAGTGGTTGAAAAAAGCTTTATTTCGCCAAGACAGTGTATTTCTCACTGTTACATGCATTTGAATGGGAAACTCATCCGAGACAAAGTATAGGTTTTCATTATGTGAATAATTTTAAAATCTTAGCTCAAACGGCTGCAAAACCTGTTCTGTTTGCCCAGCACGGGGATATTGAGTTCTATAAGATAAAGCCATAAACATGTTTGTCTGAGTCTTCTATCAAAAGTTACAGCGATTTATATGAAGTTGTTCAAAAACGCTTTATTTCGCCAAGACAATGCGTTTCTCACTGTTACATGCATTTGAATGGGAAACTCGCCTGAAACAAAGTATAGGTTTTCATTATGTGAATAATTTTAAAATCTTAGCTCAAACGGCTGCAAAACCTGTTCTGTTTGCCCAGCACGGGGACATTGAGTTCTATAAGATAAAGCCATAAACATGTTTGTCTGAGTCTTCTATCAAAAGTTACAGCGATTTATATGAAGTTGTTCAAAAAGGTTTTATTTCGCCAAGACAATGCGTTTCTCACTGTTACATGCATTTGAATGGGAAACTCGCCTGAAACAAAGTATAGGTTTTCATTATGTGAATAATTTTAAAATCTTAGCTCAAACGGCTGCAAAACCTGTTTGCCCAGCACGGGGATATTGAGTTCTATAAGATAAAGCCATAAACATGTTTGTCTGAGTCTTTTATCAAAAGTTACAGCGATTTATATGAAGTGGTTGAAAAACGCTTTATTTCGCCAAGACAGTGTATTTCTCACTGTTACATGCATTTGAATGGGAAAATCACCCGAGACAAAGTATAGGTTTTCATTATGTGAATAATTTTAAAATCTTAGCTCAAACGGCTGCAAAACCTGTTTGCCCAGCACGGGGATATTGAGTTCTATAAGATAAAGCCATAAACATGTTTGTCTGAGTCTTCTATCAAAAGTTACAGCGATTTATATGAAGTTGTTCAAAAACGCTTTATTTCGCCAAGACAATGCGTTTCTCACTGTTACATGCATTTGAATGGGAAACTCGCCTGAAACAAAGTATAGGTTTTCATTATGTGAATAATTTTAAAATCTTTGCTCAAACGGCTGCAAAACCTGTTCTGTTTGCCCAGCACGGGGATATTGAGTTCTATAAGATAAAGCCATAAACATGTTTGTCTGAGTCTTCTATCAAAAGTTACAGCGATTTATATGAAGTTGTACAAAAACGCTTTATTTCGCCAAGACAGTGTGTTTCTCACTGTTACATGCATTTGAATGGGAAACTCACCCGAGACAAAGTATAGGTTTTCATTATGTGAATAATTTTAAAATCTTAGCTCAAACGGCTGCAAAACCTGTTTGCCCAGCACGGGATATTGAGTTCTATAAGATAAAGCCATAAACATGTTTGTCTGAGTCTTCTATCAAAAGTTACAGCGATTTATATGAAGTTGTACAAAAACGCTTTATTTCACCAAGACAGTGTGTTTCTCACTGTTACATGCATTTGAATGGGAAACTCGCCTGAGACAAAGTATAGGTTTTCATTATGTGAATAATTTTAAAATCTTAGCTCAAACGGCTGCAAATCCTGTTCTGTTTGCCCAGCACGGGGATATTGAGTTCTATAAGATAAAGCCATAAACATGTTTGTCTGAGTCTTCTATCAAAAGTTACAGCGATTTATATGAAGTTGTACAAAAATGCTTTATTTCGCCAAGACAGTGTGTTTCTCACTGTTACATGCAGTTGAATGGGAAACTCGCCTGAGACAAAGTATAGGTTTTCATTATGTGAATAATTTTAAAATCTTAGCTCAAACGGCTGCAAAACCTGTTCTGTTTGCCCAGCACGGGGATATTGAGTTCTATAAGATAAAGCCATAAACATGTTTGTCTGAGTCTTCTATCAAAAGTTACAGCGATTTATATGAAGTTGTTCAAAAACGCTTTATTTCGCCAAGACAATGCGTTTCTCACTGTTACATGCATTTGAATGGGAAACTCGCCTGAAACAAAGTATAGGTTTTCATTATGTGAATAATTTTAAAAGCTTAGCTCAAACGGCTGCAAAACCTGTTTGCCCAGCACGGGGATATTGAGTTCTATAAGATAAAGCCATAAACATGTTTGTCTGAGTCTTCTATCAAAAGTTACAGCGATTTATATGAAGTTGATCAAAAACGCTTTATTTCGCCAAGACAATGCGTTTCTCACTGTTACATGCATTTGAATGGGAAACTCGCCTGAAACAAAGTATAGGTTTTCATTATGTGAATAATTTTAAAATCTTTGCTCAAACGGCTGCAAAACCTGTTCTGTTTGCCCAGCACGGGGATATTGAGTTCTATAAGATAAAGCCATAAACATGTTTGTCTGAGTCTTCTATCAAAAGTTACAGCGATTTATATGAAGTTGTACAAAAACGCTTTATTTCGCCAAGACAGTGTGTTTCTCACTGTTACATGCATTTGAATGGGAAACTCACCCGAGACAAAGTATAGGTTTTCATTATGTGAATAATTTTAAAATCTTAGCTCAAACGGCTGCAAAACCTGTTTGCCCAGCACGGGATATTGAGTTCTATAAGATAAAGCCATAAACATGTTTGTCTGAGTCTTCTATCAAAAGTTACAGCGATTTATATGAAGTGGTTGAAAAACGCTTTATTTCGCCAAGACAGTGTATTTCTCACTGTTACATGCATTTGAATGGGAAACTCACCCGAGACAAAGTATAGGTTTTCATTATGTGAATAATTTTAAAATCTTAGCTCAAACGGCTGCAAAACCTGTTCTGTTTGCCCAGCACGGGGATATTGAGTTCTATAAGATAAAGCCATAAACATGTTTGTCTGAGTCTTCTATCAAAAGTTACAGCGATTTATATGAAGTTGATCAAAAACGCTTTATTTCGCCAAGACAATGCGTTTCTCACTGTTACATGCATTTGAATGGGAAACTCGCCTGAAACAAAGTATAGGTTTTCATTATGTGAATAATTTTAAAATCTTTGCTCAAACGGCTGCAAAACCTGTTCTGTTTGCCCAGCACGGGGATATTGAGTTCTATAAGATAAAGCCATAAACATGTTTGTCTGAGTCTTCTATCAAAAGTTACAGCGATTTATATGAAGTTGTACAAAAACGCTTTATTTCGCCAAGACAGTGTGTTTCTCACTGTTACATGCATTTGAATGGGAAACTCACCCGAGACAAAGTATAGGTTTTCATTATGTGAATAATTTTAAAATCTTAGCTCAAACGGCTGCAAAACCTGTTTGCCCAGCACGGGATATTGAGTTCTATAAGATAAAGCCATAAACATGTTTGTCTGAGTCTTCTATCAAAAGTTACAGCGATTTATATGAAGTGGTTGAAAAACGCTTTATTTCGCCAAGACAGTGTATTTCTCACTGTTACATGCATTTGAATGGGAAACTCACCCGAGACAAAGTATAGGTTTTCATTATGTGAATAATTTTAAAATCTTAGCTCAAACGGCTGCAAAACCTGTTCTGTTTGCCCAGCACGGGGATATTGAGTTCTATAAGATAAAGCCATAAACATGTTTGTCTGAGTCTTCTATCAAAAGTTACAGCGATTTATATGAAGTTGTACAAAAACGCTTTATTTCGCCAAGACAATGCGTTTCTCACTGTTACATGCATTTGAATGGGAAACTCACCCGAGACAAAGTATAGGTTTTCATTATGTGAATAATTTTAAAATCTTAGCTCAAACGGCTGCAAAACCTGTTTGCCCAGCACGGGGATATTGAGTTCTATAAGATAAAGCCATAAACATGTTTGTCTGAGTCTTCTATCAAAAGTTACAGCGATTTATATGAAGTGGTTGAAAAACGCTTTATTTCGCCAAGACAGTGTATTTCTCACTGTTACATGCATTTGAATGGGAAACTCACCCGAGACAAAGTATAGGTTTTCATTATGTGAATAATTTTAAAATCTTAGCTCAAACGGCTGCAAAACCTGTTTGCCCAGCACGGGGATATTGGGTTCTATAAGATAAAGCCATAAACATCTTTGTCTGAGTCTTCTATCAAAAGTTACAGCGATTTATATGAAGTTGTACAAAAACGCTTTATTTCGCCAAGACAATGCGTTTCTCACTGTTACATGCATTTGAATGGGAAACTCGCCTGAAACAAAGTATAGGTTTTCATTATGTGAATAATTTTAAAATCTTAGCTCAAACGGCTGCAAAACCTGTTCTGTTTGCCCAGCACGGGGGTTTTGAGTTCTATAAGATAAAGCCATAAACATGTTTGTCTGAGTCTTCTATCAAAAGTTACAGCGATTTATATGAAGTTGTTCAAAAAGGTTTTATTTCGCCAAGACAGTGTGTTTCTCACTGTTACATGCATTTGAATGGGAAACTCACCTGAAACAAAGTATAGGTTTTCATTATGTGAATAATTTTAAAATCTTAGCTCAAACGGCTGCAAAACCTGTTTGCCCAGCACGGGGATATTGAGTTCTATAAGATAAAGCCATAAACATGTTTGTCTGAGTCTTCTATCAAAAGTTACAGCGATTTATATGAAGTTGTTCAAAAACGCTTTATTTCGCCAAGACAATGCGTTTCTCACTGTTACATGCATTTGAATGGGAAACTCGCCTGAAACAAAGTATAGGTTTTCATTATGTGAATAATTTTAAAATCTTAGCTCAAACGGCTGCAAAACCTGTTCTGTTTGCCCAGCACGGGGATATTGAGTTCTATAAGATAAAGCCATAAACATGTTTGTCTGAGTCTTCTATCAAAAGTTACAGCGATTTATATGAAGTTGTACAAAAACGCTTTATTTCGCCAAGACAGTGTGTTTCTCACTGTTACATGCATTTGAATGGGAAACTCACCTGAAACAAAGTATAGGTTTTCATTATGTGAATAATTTTAAAATCTTAGCTCAAACGGCTGCAAAACCTGTTTGCCCAGCACGGGGATATTGAGTTCTATAAGATAAAGCCATAAACATGTTTGTCTGAGTCTTCTATCAAAAGTTACAGCGATTTATATGAAGTTGTACAAAAACGCTTTATTTCGCCAAGACAATGCGTTTCTCACTGTTACATGCATTTGAATGGGAAACTCGCCTGAAACAAAGTATAGGTTTTCATTATGTGAATAATTTTAAAATCTTAGCTCAAACGGCTGCAAAACCTGTTCTGTTTGCCCAGTACGGGGGTTTTGAGTTCTATAAGATAAAGCCATAAACATGTTTGTCTGAGTCTTCTATCAAAAGTTACAGCGATTTATATGAAGTTGTTCAAAAAGGTTTTATTTCGCCAAGACAGTGTGTTTCTCACTGTTACATGCATTTGAATGGGAAACTCACCTGAAACAAAGTATAGGTTTTCATTATGTGAATAATTTTAAAATCTTAGCTCAAACGGCTGCAAAACCTGTTTGCCCAGCACGGGGATATTGAGTTCTATAAGATAAAGCCATAAACATGTTTGTCTGAGTCTTCTATCAAAAGTTACAGCGATTTATATGAAGTTGTACAAAAACGCTTTATTTCGCCAAGACAATGCGTTTCTCACTGTTACATGCATTTGAATGGGAAACTCGCCTGAAACAAAGTATAGGTTTTCATTATGTGAATAATTTTAAAATCTTAGCTCAAACGGCTGCAAAACCTGTTTGCCCAGCACGGGGATATTGAGTTCTATAAGATAAAGCCATAAACATGTTTGTCTGAGTCTTCTATCAAAAGTTACAGCGATTTATATGAAGTTGTTCAAAAACGCTTTATTTCGCCAAGACAATGCGTTTCTCACTGTTACATGCATTTGAATGGGAAACTCGCCTGAAACAAAGTATAG
Source organism: Astatotilapia calliptera (assembly GCF_964374335.1). NCBI lineage: Eukaryota > Metazoa > Chordata > Actinopteri > Cichliformes > Cichlidae > Astatotilapia > Astatotilapia calliptera. Next base: position 17,250,480 of record NC_137423.1, read on the forward strand.
GTTTTCATTATGTGAATAATTTTAAAATCTTTGCTCAAACGGCTGCAAAACCTGTTCTGTTTGCCCAGCACGGGGATATTGAGTTCTATAAGATAAAGCCATAAACATGTTTGTCTGAGTCTTCTATCAAAAGTTACAGCGATTTATATGAAGTTGTACAAAAACGCTTTATTTCGCCAAGACAGTGTGTTTCTCACTGTTACATGCATTTGAATGGGAAACTCACCCGAGACAAAGTATAGGTTTTCATTATGTGAATAATTTTAAAATCTTAGCTCAAACGGCTGCAAAACCTGTTTGCCCAGCACGGGATATTGAGTTCTATAAGATAAAGCCATAAACATGTTTGTCTGAGTCTTCTATCAAAAGTTACAGCGATTTATATGAAGTTGTACAAAAACGCTTTATTTCGCCAAGACAGTGTGTTTCTCACTGTTACATGCAGTTGAATGGGAAACTCGCCTGAGACAAAGTATAGGTTTTCATTATGTGAATAATTTTAAAATCTTAGCTCAAACGGCTGCAAAACCTGTTCTGTTTGCCCAGCACGGGGATATTGAGTTCTATAAGATAAAGCCATAAACATGTTTGTCTGAGTCTTCTATCAAAAGTTACAGCGATTTATATGAAGTTGTTCAAAAACGCTTTATTTCGCCAAGACAATGCGTTTCTCACTGTTACATGCATTTGAATGGGAAACTCGCCTGAAACAAAGTATAGGTTTTCATTATGTGAATAATTTTAAAATCTTAGCTCAAACGGCTGCAAAACCTGTTTGCCCAGCACGGGGATATTGAGTTCTATAAGATAAAGCCATAAACATGTTTGTCTGAGTCTTCTATCAAAAGTTACAGCGATTTATATGAAGTGGTTGAAAAACGCTTTATTTCGCCAAGACAGTGTATTTCTCACTGTTACATGCATTTGAATGGGAAACTCACCCGAGACAAAGTATAGGTTTTCATTATGTGAATAATTTTAAAATCTTAGCTCAAACGGCTGCAAAACCTGTTCTGTTTGCCCAGCACGGGGATATTGAGTTCTATAAGATAAAGCCATAAACATGTTTGTCTGAGTCTTCTATCAAAAGTTACAGCGATTTATATGAAGTTGATCAAAAACGCTTTATTTCGCCAAGACAATGCGTTTCTCACTGTTACATGCATTTGAATGGGAAACTCGCCTGAAACAAAGTATAGGTTTTCATTATGTGAATAATTTTAAAATCTTTGCTCAAACGGCTGCAAAACCTGTTCTGTTTGCCCAGCACGGGGATATTGAGTTCTATAAGATAAAGCCATAAACATGTTTGTCTGAGTCTTCTATCAAAAGTTACAGCGATTTATATGAAGTTGTACAAAAACGCTTTATTTCGCCAAGACAGTGTGTTTCTCACTGTTACATGCATTTGAATGGGAAACTCACCCGAGACAAAGTATAGGTTTTCATTATGTGAATAATTTTAAAATCTTAGCTCAAACGGCTGCAAAACCTGTTTGCCCAGCACGGGATATTGAGTTCTATAAGATAAAGCCATAAACATGTTTGTCTGAGTCTTCTATCAAAAGTTACAGCGATTTATATGAAGTGGTTGAAAAACGCTTTATTTCGCCAAGACAGTGTATTTCTCACTGTTACATGCATTTGAATGGGAAACTCACCCGAGACAAAGTATAGGTTTTCATTATGTGAATAATTTTAAAATCTTAGCTCAAACGGCTGCAAAACCTGTTCTGTTTGCCCAGCACGGGGATATTGAGTTCTATAAGATAAAGCCATAAACATGTTTGTCTGAGTCTTCTATCAAAAGTTACAGCGATTTATATGAAGTTGTACAAAAACGCTTTATTTCGCCAAGACAATGCGTTTCTCACTGTTACATGCATTTGAATGGGAAACTCACCCGAGACAAAGTATAGGTTTTCATTATGTGAATAATTTTAAAATCTTAGCTCAAACGGCTGCAAAACCTGTTCTGTTTGCCCAGCACGGGGATATTGAGTTCTATAAGATAAAGCCATAAACATGTTTGTCTGAGTCTTCTATCAAAAGTTACAGCGATTTATATGAAGTTGTACAAAAACGCTTTATTTCGCCAAGACAATGCGTTTCTCACTGTTACATGCATTTGAATGGGAAACTCACCCGAGACAAAGTATAGGTTTTCATTATGTGAATAATTTTAAAATCTTAGCTCAAACGGCTGCAAAACCTGTTTGCCCAGCACGGGGATATTGAGTTCTATAAGATAAAGCCATAAACATGTTTGTCTGAGTCTTCTATCAAAAGTTACAGCGATTTATATGAAGTGGTTGAAAAACGCTTTATTTCGCCAAGACAGTGTATTTCTCACTGTTACATGCATTTGAATGGGAAACTCACCCGAGACAAAGTATAGGTTTTCATTATGTGAATAATTTTAAAATCTTAGCTCAAACGGCTGCAAAACCTGTTTGCCCAGCACGGGGATATTGGGTTCTATAAGATAAAGCCATAAACATCTTTGTCTGAGTCTTCTATCAAAAGTTACAGCGATTTATATGAAGTTGTACAAAAACGCTTTATTTCGCCAAGACAATGCGTTTCTCACTGTTACATGCATTTGAATGGGAAACTCGCCTGAAACAAAGTATAGGTTTTCATTATGTGAATAATTTTAAAATCTTAGCTCAAACGGCTGCAAAACCTGTTCTGTTTGCCCAGCACGGGGGTTTTGAGTTCTATAAGATAAAGCCATAAACATGTTTGTCTGAGTCTTCTATCAAAAGTTACAGCGATTTATATGAAGTTGTACAAAAACGCTTTATTTCGCCAAGACAATGCGTTTCTCACTGTTACATGCATTTGAATGGGAAACTCGCCTGAAACAAAGTATAGGTTTTCATTATGTGAATAATTTTAAAATCTTAGCTCAAACGGCTGCAAAACCTGTTTGCCCAGCACGGGGATATTGAGTTCTATAAGATAAAGCCATAAACATGTTTGTCTGAGTCTTCTATCAAAAGTTACAGCGATTTATATGAAGTTGTTCAAAAACGCTTTATTTCGCCAAGACAATGCGTTTCTCACTGTTACATGCATTTGAATGGGAAACTCGCCTGAAACAAAGTATAGGTTTTCATTATGTGAATAATTTTAAAATCTTTGCTCAAACGGCTGCAAAACCTGTTCTGTTTGCCCAGCACGGGGATATTGAGTTCTATAAGATAAAGCCATAAACATGTTTGTCTGAGTCTTCTATCAAAAGTTACAGCGATTTATATGAAGTTGTACAAAAACGCTTTATTTCGCCAAGACAGTGTGTTTCTCACTGTTACATGCATTTGAATGGGAAACTCACCCGAGACAAAGTATAGGTTTTCATTATGTGAATAATTTTAAAATCTTAGCTCAAACGGCTGCAAAACCTGTTTGCCCAGCACGGGATATTGAGTTCTATAAGATAAAGCCATAAACATGTTTGTCTGAGTCTTCTATCAAAAGTTACAGCGATTTATATGAAGTTGTACAAAAACGCTTTATTTCGCCAAGACAGTGTGTTTCTCACTGTTACATGCAGTTGAATGGGAAACTCGCCTGAGACAAAGTATAGGTTTTCATTATGTGAATAATTTTAAAATCTTAGCTCAAACGGCTGCAAAACCTGTTCTGTTTGCCCAGCACGGGGATATTGAGTTCTATAAGATAAAGCCATAAACATGTTTGTCTGAGTCTTCTATCAAAAGTTACAGCGATTTATATGAAGTTGTTCAAAAACGCTTTATTTCGCCAAGACAATGCGTTTCTCACTGTTACATGCATTTGAATGGGAAACTCGCCTGAAACAAAGTATAGGTTTTCATTATGTGAATAATTTTAAAATCTTAGCTCAAACGGCTGCAAAACCTGTTTGCCCAGCACGGGGATATTGAGTTCTATAAGATAAAGCCATAAACATGTTTGTCTGAGTCTTCTATCAAAAGTTACAGCGATTTATATGAAGTGGTTGAAAAACGCTTTATTTCGCCAAGACAGTGTATTTCTCACTGTTACATGCATTTGAATGGGAAACTCACCCGAGACAAAGTATAGGTTTTCATTATGTGAATAATTTTAAAATCTTAGCTCAAACGGCTGCAAAACCTGTTCTGTTTGCCCAGCACGGGGATATTGAGTTCTATAAGATAAAGCCATAAACATGTTTGTCTGAGTCTTCTATCAAAAGTTACAGCGATTTATATGAAGTTGATCAAAAACGCTTTATTTCGCCAAGACAATGCGTTTCTCACTGTTACATGCATTTGAATGGGAAACTCGCCTGAAACAAAGTATAGGTTTTCATTATGTGAATAATTTTAAAATCTTTGCTCAAACGGCTGCAAAACCTGTTCTGTTTGCCCAGCACGGGGATATTGAGTTCTATAAGATAAAGCCATAAACATGTTTGTCTGAGTCTTCTATCAAAAGTTACAGCGATTTATATGAAGTTGTACAAAAACGCTTTATTTCGCCAAGACAGTGTGTTTCTCACTGTTACATGCATTTGAATGGGAAACTCACCCGAGACAAAGTATAGGTTTTCATTATGTGAATAATTTTAAAATCTTAGCTCAAACGGCTGCAAAACCTGTTTGCCCAGCACGGGATATTGAGTTCTATAAGATAAAGCCATAAACATGTTTGTCTGAGTCTTCTATCAAAAGTTACAGCGATTTATATGAAGTGGTTGAAAAACGCTTTATTTCGCCAAGACAGTGTATTTCTCACTGTTACATGCATTTGAATGGGAAACTCACCCGAGACAAAGTATAGGTTTTCATTATGTGAATAATTTTAAAATCTTAGCTCAAACGGCTGCAAAACCTGTTCTGTTTGCCCAGCACGGGGATATTGAGTTCTATAAGATAAAGCCATAAACATGTTTGTCTGAGTCTTCTATCAAAAGTTACAGCGATTTATATGAAGTTGTACAAAAACGCTTTATTTCGCCAAGACAATGCGTTTCTCACTGTTACATGCATTTGAATGGGAAACTCACCCGAGACAAAGTATAGGTTTTCATTATGTGAATAATTTTAAAATCTTAGCTCAAACGGCTGCAAAACCTGTTCTGTTTGCCCAGCACGGGGATATTGAGTTCTATAAGATAAAGCCATAAACATGTTTGTCTGAGTCTTCTATCAAAAGTTACAGCGATTTATATGAAGTTGTACAAAAACGCTTTATTTCGCCAAGACAATGCGTTTCTCACTGTTACATGCATTTGAATGGGAAACTCACCCGAGACAAAGTATAGGTTTTCATTATGTGAATAATTTTAAAATCTTAGCTCAAACGGCTGCAAAACCTGTTTGCCCAGCACGGGGATATTGAGTTCTATAAGATAAAGCCATAAACATGTTTGTCTGAGTCTTCTATCAAAAGTTACAGCGATTTATATGAAGTGGTTGAAAAACGCTTTATTTCGCCAAGACAGTGTATTTCTCACTGTTACATGCATTTGAATGGGAAACTCACCCGAGACAAAGTATAGGTTTTCATTATGTGAATAATTTTAAAATCTTAGCTCAAACGGCTGCAAAACCTGTTTGCCCAGCACGGGGATATTGGGTTCTATAAGATAAAGCCATAAACATCTTTGTCTGAGTCTTCTATCAAAAGTTACAGCGATTTATATGAAGTTGTACAAAAACGCTTTATTTCGCCAAGACAATGCGTTTCTCACTGTTACATGCATTTGAATGGGAAACTCGCCTGAAACAAAGTATAGGTTTTCATTATGTGAATAATTTTAAAATCTTAGCTCAAACGGCTGCAAAACCTGTTCTGTTTGCCCAGCACGGGGGTTTTGAGTTCTATAAGATAAAGCCATAAACATGTTTGTCTGAGTCTTCTATCAAAAGTTACAGCGATTTATATGAAGTTGTTCAAAAAGGTTTTATTTCGCCAAGACAGTGTGTTTCTCACTGTTACATGCATTTGAATGGGAAACTCACCTGAAACAAAGTATAGGTTTTCATTATGTGAATAATTTTAAAATCTTAGCTCAAACGGCTGCAAAACCTGTTTGCCCAGCACGGGGATATTGAGTTCTATAAGATAAAGCCATAAACATGTTTGTCTGAGTCTTCTATCAAAAGTTACAGCGATTTATATGAAGTTGTTCAAAAACGCTTTATTTCGCCAAGACAATGCGTTTCTCACTGTTACATGCATTTGAATGGGAAACTCGCCTGAAACAAAGTATAGGTTTTCATTATGTGAATAATTTTAAAATCTTAGCTCAAACGGCTGCAAAACCTGTTCTGTTTGCCCAGCACGGGGGTTTTGAGTTCTATAAGATAAAGCCATAAACATGTTTGTCTGAGTCTTCTATCAAAAGTTACAGCGATTTATATGAAGTTGTTCAAAAACGCTTTATTTCGCCAAGACAATGCGTTTCTCACTGTTACATGCATTTGAATGGGAAACTCGCCTGAAACAAAGTATAGGTTTTCATTATGTGAATAATTTTAAAATCTTAGCTCAAACGGCTGCAAAACCTGTTTGCCCAGCACGGGGATATTGAGTTCTATAAGATAAAGCCATAAACATGTTTGTCTGAGTCTTCTATCAAAAGTTACAGCGATTTATATGAAGTTGTTCAAAAACGCTTTATTTCGCCAAGACAATGCGTTTCTCACTGTTACATGCATTTGAATGGGAAACTCGCCTGAAACAAAGTATAGGTTTTCATTATGTGAATAATTTTAAAATCTTTGCTCAAACGGCTGCAAAACCTGTTCTGTTTGCCCAGCACGGGGATATTGAGTTCTATAAGATAAAGCCATAAACATGTTTGTCTGAGTCTTCTATCAAAAGTTACAGCGATTTATATGAAGTTGTACAAAAACGCTTTATTTCGCCAAGACAGTGTGTTTCTCACTGTTACATGCATTTGAATGGGAAACTCACCCGAGACAAAGTATAGGTTTTCATTATGTGAATAATTTTAAAATCTTAGCTCAAACGGCTGCAAAACCTGTTTGCCCAGCACGGGATATTGAGTTCTATAAGATAAAGCCATAAACATGTTTGTCTGAGTCTTCTATCAAAAGTTACAGCGATTTATATGAAGTTGTACAAAAACGCTTTATTTCGCCAAGACAGTGTGTTTCTCACTGTTACATGCAGTTGAATGGGAAACTCGCCTGAGACAAAGTATAGGTTTTCATTATGTGAATAATTTTAAAATCTTAGCTCAAACGGCTGCAAAACCTGTTCTGTTTGCCCAGCACGGGGATATTGAGTTCTATAAGATAAAGCCATAAACATGTTTGTCTGAGTCTTCTATCAAAAGTTACAGCGATTTATATGAAGTTGTTCAAAAACGCTTTATTTCGCCAAGACAATGCGTTTCTCACTGTTACATGCATTTGAATGGGAAACTCGCCTGAAACAAAGTATAGGTTTTCATTATGTGAATAATTTTAAAATCTTAGCTCAAACGGCTGCAAAACCTGTTTGCCCAGCACGGGGATATTGAGTTCTATAAGATAAAGCCATAAACATGTTTGTCTGAGTCTTCTATCAAAAGTTACAGCGATTTATATGAAGTTGTACAAAAATGCTTTATTTCGCCAAGACAGTGTGTTTCTCACTGTTACATGCAGTTGAATGGGAAACTCGCCTGAGACAAAGTATAGGTTTTCATTATGTGAATAATTTTAAAATCTTAGCTCAAACGGCTGCAAAACCTGTTCTGTTTGCCCAGCACGGGGATATTGAGTTCTATAAGATAAAGCCATAAACATGTTTGTCTGAGTCTTCTATCAAAAGTTACAGCGATTTATATGAAGTTGTTCAAAAACGCTTTATTTCGCCAAGACAATGCGTTTCTCACTGTTACATGCATTTGAATGGGAAACTCGCCTGAAACAAAGTATAGGTTTTCATTATGTGAATAATTTTAAAAGCTTAGCTCAAACGGCTGCAAAACCTGTTTGCCCAGCACGGGGATATTGAGTTCTATAAGATAAAGCCATAAACATGTTTGTCTGAGTCTTCTATCAAAAGTTACAGCGATTTATATGAAGTTGATCAAAAACGCTTTATTTCGCCAAGACAATGCGTTTCTCACTGTTACATGCATTTGAATGGGAAACTCGCCTGAAACAAAGTATAGGTTTTCATTATGTGAATAATTTTAAAATCTTTGCTCAAACGGCTGCAAAACCTGTTCTGTTTGCCCAGCACGGGGATATTGAGTTCTATAAGATAAAGCCATAAACATGTTTGTCTGAGTCTTCTATCAAAAGTTACAGCGATTTATATGAAGTTGTACAAAAACGCTTTATTTCGCCAAGACAGTGTGTTTCTCACTGTTACATGCATTTGAATGGGAAACTCACCCGAGACAAAGTATAGGTTTTCATTATGTGAATAATTTTAAAATCTTAGCTCAAACGGCTGCAAAACCTGTTTGCCCAGCACGGGATATTGAGTTCTATAAGATAAAGCCATAAACATGTTTGTCTGAGTCTTCTATCAAAAGTTACAGCGATTTATATGAAGTGGTTGAAAAACGCTTTATTTCGCCAAGACAGTGTATTTCTCACTGTTACATGCATTTGAATGGGAAACTCACCCGAGACAAAGTATAGGTTTTCATTATGTGAATAATTTTAAAATCTTAGCTCAAACGGCTGCAAAACCTGTTCTGTTTGCCCAGCACGGGGATATTGAGTTCTATAAGATAAAGCCATAAACATGTTTGTCTGAGTCTTCTATCAAAAGTTACAGCGATTTATATGAAGTTGATCAAAAACGCTTTATTTCGCCAAGACAATGCGTTTCTCACTGTTACATGCATTTGAATGGGAAACTCGCCTGAAACAAAGTATAGGTTTTCATTATGTGAATAATTTTAAAATCTTTGCTCAAACGGCTGCAAAACCTGTTCTGTTTGCCCAGCACGGGGATATTGAGTTCTATAAGATAAAGCCATAAACATGTTTGTCTGAGTCTTCTATCAAAAGTTACAGCGATTTATATGAAGTTGTACAAAAACGCTTTATTTCGCCAAGACAGTGTGTTTCTCACTGTTACATGCATTTGAATGGGAAACTCACCCGAGACAAAGTATAGGTTTTCATTATGTGAATAATTTTAAAATCTTAGCTCAAACGGCTGCAAAACCTGTTTGCCCAGCACGGGATATTGAGTTCTATAAGATAAAGCCATAAACATGTTTGTCTGAGTCTTCTATCAAAAGTTACAGCGATTTATATGAAGTGGTTGAAAAACGCTTTATTTCGCCAAGACAGTGTATTTCTCACTGTTACATGCATTTGAATGGGAAACTCACCCGAGACAAAGTATAGGTTTTCATTATGTGAATAATTTTAAAATCTTAGCTCAAACGGCTGCAAAACCTGTTCTGTTTGCCCAGCACGGGGATATTGAGTTCTATAAGATAAAGCCATAAACATGTTTGTCTGAGTCTTCTATCAAAAGTTACAGCGATTTATATGAAGTTGTACAAAAACGCTTTATTTCGCCAAGACAATGCGTTTCTCACTGTTACATGCATTTGAATGGGAAACTCACCCGAGACAAAGTATAGGTTTTCATTATGTGAATAATTTTAAAATCTTAGCTCAAACGGCTGCAAAACCTGTTTGCCCAGCACGGGGATATTGAGTTCTATAAGATAAAGCCATAAACATGTTTGTCTGAGTCTTCTATCAAAAGTTACAGCGATTTATATGAAGTGGTTGAAAAACGCTTTATTTCGCCAAGACAGTGTATTTCTCACTGTTACATGCATTTGAATGGGAAACTCACCCGAGACAAAGTATAGGTTTTCATTATGTGAATAATTTTAAAATCTTAGCTCAAACGGCTGCAAAACCTGTTTGCCCAGCACGGGGATATTGGGTTCTATAAGATAAAGCCATAAACATCTTTGTCTGAGTCTTCTATCAAAAGTTACAGCGATTTATATGAAGTTGTACAAAAACGCTTTATTTCGCCAAGACAATGCGTTTCTCACTGTTACATGCATTTGAATGGGAAACTCGCCTGAAACAAAGTATAGGTTTTCATTATGTGAATAATTTTAAAATCTTAGCTCAAACGGCTGCAAAACCTGTTCTGTTTGCCCAGCACGGGGGTTTTGAGTTCTATAAGATAAAGCCATAAACATGTTTGTCTGAGTCTTCTATCAAAAGTTACAGCGATTTATATGAAGTTGTTCAAAAAGGTTTTATTTCGCCAAGACAGTGTGTTTCTCACTGTTACATGCATTTGAATGGGAAACTCACCTGAAACAAAGTATAGGTTTTCATTATGTGAATAATTTTAAAATCTTAGCTCAAACGGCTGCAAAACCTGTTTGCCCAGCACGGGGATATTGAGTTCTATAAGATAAAGCCATAAACATGTTTGTCTGAGTCTTCTATCAAAAGTTACAGCGATTTATATGAAGTTGTTCAAAAACGCTTTATTTCGCCAAGACAATGCGTTTCTCACTGTTACATGCATTTGAATGGGAAACTCGCCTGAAACAAAGTATAGGTTTTCATTATGTGAATAATTTTAAAATCTTAGCTCAAACGGCTGCAAAACCTGTTCTGTTTGCCCAGCACGGGGGTTTTGAGTTCTATAAGATAAAGCCATAAACATGTTTGTCTGAGTCTTCTATCAAAAGTTACAGCGATTTATATGAAGTTGTACAAAAACGCTTTATTTCGCCAAGACAATGCGTTTCTCACTGTTACATGCATTTGAATGGGAAACTCGCCTGAAACAAAGTATAGGTTTTCATTATGTGAATAATTTTAAAATCTTAGCTCAAACGGCTGCAAAACCTGTTTGCCCAGCACGGGGATATTGAGTTCTATAAGATAAAGCCATAAACATGTTTGTCTGAGTCTTCTATCAAAAGTTACAGCGATTTATATGAAGTTGTTCAAAAACGCTTTATTTCGCCAAGACAATGCGTTTCTCACTGTTACATGCATTTGAATGGGAAACTCGCCTGAAACAAAGTATAGGTTTTCATTATGTGAATAATTTTAAAATCTTTGCTCAAACGGCTGCAAAACCTGTTCTGTTTGCCCAGCACGGGGATATTGAGTTCTATAAGATAAAGCCATAAACATGTTTGTCTGAGTCTTCTATCAAAAGTTACAGCGATTTATATGAAGTTGTACAAAAACGCTTTATTTCGCCAAGACAGTGTGTTTCTCACTGTTACATGCATTTGAATGGGAAACTCACCCGAGACAAAGTATAGGTTTTCATTATGTGAATAATTTTAAAATCTTAGCTCAAACGGCTGCAAAACCTGTTTGCCCAGCACGGGATATTGAGTTCTATAAGATAAAGCCATAAACATGTTTGTCTGAGTCTTCTATCAAAAGTTACAGCGATTTATATGAAGTTGTACAAAAACGCTTTATTTCGCCAAGACAGTGTGTTTCTCACTGTTACATGCAGTTGAATGGGAAACTCGCCTGAGACAAAGTATAGGTTTTCATTATGTGAATAATTTTAAAATCTTAGCTCAAACGGCTGCAAAACCTGTTCTGTTTGCCCAGCACGGGGATATTGAGTTCTATAAGATAAAGCCATAAACATGTTTGTCTGAGTCTTCTATCAAAAGTTACAGCGATTTATATGAAGTTGTTCAAAAACGCTTTATTTCGCCAAGACAATGCGTTTCTCACTGTTACATGCATTTGAATGGGAAACTCGCCTGAAACAAAGTATAGGTTTTCATTATGTGAATAATTTTAAAATCTTAGCTCAAACGGCTGCAAAACCTGTTTGCCCAGCACGGGGATATTGAGTTCTATAAGATAAAGCCATAAACATGTTTGTCTGAGTCTTCTATCAAAAGTTACAGCGATTTATATGAAGTTGTACAAAAACGCTTTATTTCGCCAAGACAGTGTGTTTCTCACTGTTACATGCATTTGAATGGGAAACTCACCCAAGACAAAGTATAGGTTTTCATTATGTGAATAATTTTAAAATCTTAGCTCAAACGGCTGCAAAACCTGTTTGCCCAGCACGGGGATATTGAGTTCTATAAGATAAAGCCATAAACATGTTTGTCTGAGTCTTCTATCAAAAGTTACAGCGATTTATATGAAGTGGTTGAAAAACGCTTTATTTCGCCAAGACAGTGTATTTCTCACTGTTACATGCATTTGAATGGGAAACTCACCCGAGACAAAGTATAGGTTTTCATTATGTGAATAATTTTAAAATCTTAGCTCAAACGGCTGCAAAACCTGTTTGCCCAGCACGGGGATATTGGGTTCTATAAGATAAAGCCATAAACATCTTTGTCTGAGTCTTCTATCAAAAGTTACAGCGATTTATATGAAGTTGTACAAAAACGCTTTATTTCGCCAAGACAATGCGTTTCTCACTGTTACATGCATTTGAATGGGAAACTCGCCTGAAACAAAGTATAGGTTTTCATTATGTGAATAATTTTAAAATCTTAGCTCAAACGGCTGCAAAACCTGTTCTGTTTGCCCAGCACGGGGGTTTTGAGTTCTATAAGATAAAGCCATAAACATGTTTGTCTGAGTCTTCTATCAAAAGTTACAGCGATTTATATGAAGTTGTACAAAAACGCTTTATTTCACCAGTTAGTGCGTCTCGCTATTACATGCATTTGAATGGAGTTCTCGCCTGAAACAAAGTATAGGTTTTCATTATGTGAATAACTTGAAAATCTTAGCTCAAACAGCTGCAAAACCTGTTTGCCCAGCACGGGGATATTGAATTATATAAGATAAAGCCATAAATATATATTTCTGAGTCTTCTATCAAAAGTTACAGCTGTTTTTATGAAGACCATTAAAACGCTTTATTTCACCAGTTAGTGCGTTTCTCGCTATTACATGCATTTGAATGGGAAACTCGCCTGAAACAAAGTATAGGTTTTCATTATGTGAATAATTTTAAAATCTTAGCTCAAACGGCTGCAAAACCTGTTTGCCCAGCACGGGGATATTGAGTTCTATAAGATAAAGCCATAAACATGTTTGTCTGAGTCTTCTATCAAAAGTTACAGCGATTTATATGAAGTGGTTGAAAAACGCTTTATTTCGCCAAGACAGTGTATTTCTCACTGTTACATGCATTTGAATGGGAAACTCACCCGAGACAAAGTATAGGTTTTCATTATGTGAATAATTTTAAAATCTTAGCTCAAACGGCTGCAAAACCTGTTCTGTTTGCCCAGCACGGGGATATTGAGTTCTATAAGATAAAGCCATAAACATGTTTGTCTGAGTCTTCTATCAAAAGTTACAGCGATTTATATGAAGTTGTTCAAAAAGGTTTTATTTCACCAAGACAATGCGTTTCTCACTGTTACATGCATTTGAATGGGAAACTCGCCTGAAACAAAGTATAGGTTTTCATTATGTGAATAATTTTAAAATCTTAGCTCAAACGGCTGCAAAACCTGTTCTGTTTGCCCAGCACGGGGATATTGAGTTCTATAAGATAAAGCCATAAACATGTTTGTCTGAGTCTTCTATCAAAAGTTACAGCGATTTATATGAAGTTGTTCAAAAACGCTTTATTTCGCCAAGACAATGCGTTTCTCACTGTTACATGCATTTGAATGGGAAACTCGCCTGAAACAAAGTATAGGTTTTCATTATGTGAATAATTTTAAAATCTTTGCTCAAACGGCTGCAAAACCTGTTCTGTTTGCCCAGCACGGGGATATTGAGTTCTATAAGATAAAGCCATAAACATGTTTGTCTGAGTCTTCTATCAAAAGTTACAGCGATTTATATGAAGTTGTACAAAAACGCTTTATTTCGCCAAGACAGTGTGTTTCTCACTGTTACATGCATTTGAATGGGAAACTCACCCGAGACAAAGTATAGGTTTTCATTATGTGAATAATTTTAAAATCTTAGCTCAAACGGCTGCAAAACCTGTTTGCCCAGCACGGGATATTGAGTTCTATAAGATAAAGCCATAAACATGTTTGTCTGAGTCTTCTATCAAAAGTTACAGCGATTTATATGAAGTGGTTGAAAAACGCTTTATTTCGCCAAGACAGTGTATTTCTCACTGTTACATGCATTTGAATGGGAAACTCACCCGAGACAAAGTATAGGTTTTCATTATGTGAATAATTTTAAAATCTTAGCTCAAACGGCTGCAAAACCTGTTCTGTTTGCCCAGCACGGGGATATTGAGTTCTATAAGATAAAGCCATAAACATGTTTGTCTGAGTCTTCTATCAAAAGTTACAGCGATTTATATGAAGTTGTACAAAAACGCTTTATTTCGCCAAGACAATGCGTTTCTCACTGTTACATGCATTTGAATGGGAAACTCACCCGAGACAAAGTATAGGTTTTCATTATGTGAATAATTTTAAAATCTTAGCTCAAACGGCTGCAAAACCTGTTTGCCCAGCACGGGGATATTGAGTTCTATAAGATAAAGCCATAAACATGTTTGTCTGAGTCTTCTATCAAAAGTTACAGCGATTTATATGAAGTGGTTGAAAAACGCTTTATTTCGCCAAGACAGTGTATTTCTCACTGTTACATGCATTTGAATGGGAAACTCACCCGAGACAAAGTATAGGTTTTCATTATGTGAATAATTTTAAAATCTTAGCTCAAACGGCTGCAAAACCTGTTTGCCCAGCACGGGGATATTGGGTTCTATAAGATAAAGCCATAAACATCTTTGTCTGAGTCTTCTATCAAAAGTTACAGCGATTTATATGAAGTTGTACAAAAACGCTTTATTTCGCCAAGACAATGCGTTTCTCACTGTTACATGCATTTGAATGGGAAACTCGCCTGAAACAAAGTATAGGTTTTCATTATGTGAATAATTTTAAAATCTTAGCTCAAACGGCTGCAAAACCTGTTCTGTTTGCCCAGCACGGGGGTTTTGAGTTCTATAAGATAAAGCCATAAACATGTTTGTCTGAGTCTTCTATCAAAAGTTACAGCGATTTATATGAAGTTGTACAAAAACGCTTTATTTCACCAGTTAGTGCGTCTCGCTATTACATGCATTTGAATGGAGTTCTCGCCTGAAACAAAGTATAGGTTTTCATTATGTGAATAACTTGAAAATCTTAGCTCAAACAGCTGCAAAACCTGTTTGCCCAGCACGGGGATATTGAATTATATAAGATAAAGCCATAAATATATATTTCTGAGTCTTCTATCAAAAGTTACAGCTGTTTTTATGAAGACCATTAAAACGCTTTATTTCACCAGTTAGTGCGTTTCTCGCTATTACATGCATTTGAATGGGAAACTCGCCTGAAACAAAGTATAGGTTTTCATTATGTGAATAATTTTAAAATCTTAGCTCAAACGGCTGCAAAACCTGTTTGCCCAGCACGGGGATATTGAGTTCTATAAGATAAAGCCATAAACATGTTTGTCTGAGTCTTCTATCAAAAGTTACAGCGATTTATATGAAGTGGTTGAAAAACGCTTTATTTCGCCAAGACAGTGTATTTCTCACTGTTACATGCATTTGAATGGGAAACTCACCCGAGACAAAGTATAGGTTTTCATTATGTGAATAATTTTAAAATCTTAGCTCAAACGGCTGCAAAACCTGTTCTGTTTGCCCAGCACGGGGATATTGAGTTCTATAAGATAAAGCCATAAACATGTTTGTCTGAGTCTTCTATCAAAAGTTACAGCGATTTATATGAAGTTGTACAAAAACGCTTTATTTCACCAAGACAGTGTATTTCTCACTGTTACATGCATTTGAATGGGAAACTCGCCTGAAACAAAGTATAGGTTTTCATTATGTGAATAATTTTAAAATCTTAGCTCAAACGGCTGCAAAACCTGTTCTGTTTGCCCAGCACGGGGATATTGAGTTCTATAAGATAAAGCCATAAACATGTTTGTCTGAGTCTTCTATCAAAAGTTACAGCGATTTATATGAAGTGGTTGAAAAACGCTTTATTTCGCCAAGACAGTGTATTTCTTTCTGTTACATGTATTTGAATGGGAAACTCGCCTGAAACAAAGTATAGGTTTTCATTATGTGAATAATTTTAAAATCTTAGCTCAAACGGCTGCAAAACCTGTTTGCCCAGCACGGGGATATTGAGTTCTATAAGATAAAGCCATAAACATCTTTGTCTGAGTCTTCTATCAAAAGTTACAGCGATTTATATGAAGTTGTACAAAAACGCTTTATTTCGCCAAGACAATGCGTTTCTCACTGTTACATGCATTTGAATGGGAAACTCGCCTGAAACAAAGTATAGGTTTTCATTATGTGAATAATTTTAAAATCTTAGCTCAAACGGCTGCAAAACCTGTTCTGTTTGCCCAGCACGGGGGTTTTGAGTTCTATAAGATAAAGCCATAAACATGTTTGTCTGAGTCTTCTATCAAAAGTTACAGCGATTTATATGAAGTTGTACAAAAACGCTTTATTTCACCAGTTAGTGCGTCTCGCTATTACATGCATTTGAATGGAGTTCTCGCCTGAAACAAAGTATAGGTTTTCATTATGTGAATAACTTGAAAATCTTAGCTCAAACAGCTGCAAAACCTGTTTGCCCAGCACGGGGATATTGAATTATATAAGATAAAGCCATAAATATATATTTCTGAGTCTTCTATCAAAAGTTACAGCTGTTTTTATGAAGACCATTAAAACGCTTTATTTCACCAGTTAGTGCGTTTCTCGCTATTACATGCATTTGAATGGGAAACTCGCCTGAAACAAAGTATAGGTTTTCATTATGTGAATAATTTTAAAATCTTAGCTCAAACGGCTGCAAAACCTGTTTGCCCAGCACGGGGATATTGAGTTCTATAAGATAAAGCCATAAACATGTTTGTCTGAGTCTTCTATCAAAAGTTACAGCGATTTATATGAAGTGGTTGAAAAACGCTTTATTTCGCCAAGACAGTGTATTTCTCACTGTTACATGCATTTGAATGGGAAACTCACCCGAGACAAAGTATAGGTTTTCATTATGTGAATAATTTTAAAATCTTAGCTCAAACGGCTGCAAAACCTGTTCTGTTTGCCCAGCACGGGGATATTGAGTTCTATAAGATAAAGCCATAAACATGTTTGTCTGAGTCTTCTATCAAAAGTTACAGCGATTTATATGAAGTTGTACAAAAACGCTTTATTTCACCAAGACAGTGTATTTCTCACTGTTACATGCATTTGAATGGGAAACTCGCCTGAAACAAAGTATAGGTTTTCATTATGTGAATAATTTTAAAATCTTAGCTCAAACGGCTGCAAAACCTGTTCTGTTTGCCCAGCACGGGGATATTGAGTTCTATAAGATAAAGCCATAAACATGTTTGTCTGAGTCTTCTATCAAAAGTTACAGCGATTTATATGAAGTGGTTGAAAAACGCTTTATTTCGCCAAGACAGTGTATTTCTTTCTGTTACATGTATTTGAATGGGAAACTCGCCTGAAACAAAGTATAGGTTTTCATTATGTGAATAATTTTAAAATCTTAGCTCAAACGGCTGCAAAACCTGTTTGCCCAGCACGGGGATATTGAGTTCTATAAGATAAAGCCATAAACATGTTTGTCTGAGTCTTCTATCAAAAGTTACAGCGATTTATATGAAGTGGTTGAAAAACGCTTTATTTCGCCAAGACAGTGTATTTCTCACTGTTACATGCATTTGAATGGGAAACTCACCCGAGACAAAGTATAGGTTTTCATTATGTGAATAATTTTAAAATCTTAGCTCAAACGGCTGCAAAACCTGTTCTGTTTGCCCAGCACGGGGATATTGAGTTCTATAAGATAAAGCCATAAATATGTTTGTCTGAGTCTTCTATCAAAAGTTACAGCGATTTATATGAAGTTGTACAAAAACGCTTTATTTCGCCAAGACAGTGTGTTTCTCACTGTTACATGCATTTGAATGGGAAACTCACCCGAGACAAAGTATAGGTTTTCATTATGTGAATAATTTTAAAATCTTAGCTCAAACGGCTGCAAAACCTGTTTGCCCAGCACGGGGATATTGAGTTCTATAAGATAAAGCCATAAACATGTTTGTCTGAGTCTTCTATCAAAAGTTACAGCGATTTATATGAAGTGGTTGAAAAACGCTTTATTTCGCCAAGACAGTGTATTTCTCACTGTTACATGCATTTGAATGGGAAACTCACCCGAGACAAAGTATAGGTTTTCATTATGTGAATAATTTTAAAATCTTAGCTCAAACGGCTGCAAAACCTGTTCTGTTTGCCCAGCACGGGGATATTGAGTTCTATAAGATAAAGCCATAAACATGTTTGTCTGAGTCTTCTATCAAAAGTTACAGCGATTTATATGAAGTTGTTCAAAAACGCTTTATTTCGCCAAGACAATGCGTTTCTCACTGTTACATGCATTTGAATGGGAAACTCGCCTGAGACAAAGTATAGGTTTTCATTATGTGAATAATTTTAAAATCTTTGCTCAAACGGCTGCAAAACCTGTTCTGTTTGCCCAGCACGGGGATATTGAGTTCTATAAGATAAAGCCATAAACATGTTTGTCTGAGTCTTCTATCAAAAGTTACAGCGATTTATATGAAGTTGTACAAAAACGCTTTATTTCGCCAAGACAGTGTGTTTCTCACTGTTACATGCATTTGAATGGGAAACTCACCCGAGACAAAGTATAGGTTTTCATTATGTGAATAATTTTAAAATCTTAGCTCAAACGGCTGCAAAACCTGTTTGCCCAGCACGGGGATATTGAGTTCTATAAGATAAAGCCATAAACATGTTTGTCTGAGTCTTCTATCAAAAGTTACAGCGATTTATATGAAGTGGTTGAAAAACGCTTTATTTCGCCAAGACAATGCGTTTCTCACTGTTACATGCATTTGAATGGGAAACTCGCCTGAAACAAAGTATAGGTTTTCATTATGTGAATAATTTTAAAATCTTAGCTCAAACGGCTGCAAAACCTGTTCTGTTTGCCCAGCACGGGGGTTTTGAGTTCTATAAGATAAAGCCATAACCATGTTTGTCTGAGTCTTCTATCAAAAGTTACAGCGATTTATATGAAGTTGTACAAAAACGCTTTATTTCGCCAAGACAGTGTGTTTCTCACTGTTACATGCATTTGAATGGGAAACTCACCTGAAACAAAGTATAGGTTTTCATTATGTGAATAATTTTAAAATCTTAGCTCAAACGGCTGCAAAACCTGTTTGCCCAGCACGGGGATATTGAGTTCTATAAGATAAAGCCATAAACATGTTTGTCTGAGTCTTCTATCAAAAGTTACAGCGATTTATATGAAGTTGTACAAAAACGCTTTATTTCGCCAAGACAATGCGTTTCTCACTGTTACATGCATTTGAATGGGAAACTCGCCTGAAACAAAGTATAGGTTTTCATTATGTGAATAATTTTAAAATCTTAGCTCAAACGGCTGCAAAACCTGTTTGCCCAGCACGGGGATATTGAGTTCTATAAGATAAAGCCATAAACATGTTTGTCTGAGTCTTCTATCAAAAGTTACAGCGATTTATATGAAGTTGTTCAAAAACGCTTTATTTCGCCAAGACAATGCGTTTCTCACTGTTACATGCATTTGAATGGGAAACTCGCCTGAAACAAAGTATAGGTTTTCATTATGTGAATAATTTTAAAATCTTTGCTCAAACGGCTGCAAAACCTGTTCTGTTTGCCCAGCACGGGGATATTGAGTTCTATAAGATAAAGCCATAAACATGTTTGTCTGAGTCTTCTATCAAAAGTTACAGCGATTTATATGAAGTTGTACAAAAACGCTTTATTTCGCCAAGACAGTGTGTTTCTCACTGTTACATGCATTTGAATGGGAAACTCACCCGAGACAAAGTATAGGTTTTCATTATGTGAATAATTTTAAAATCTTAGCTCAAACGGCTGCAAAACCTGTTTGCCCAGCACGGGAAATTGAGTTCTATAAGATAAAGCCATAAACATGTTTGTCTGAGTCTTCTATCAAAAGTTACAGCGATTTATATGAAGTTGTTCAAAAACGCTTTATTTCGCCAAGACAATGCGTTTCTCACTGTTACATGCATTTGAATGGGAAACTCGCCTGAAACAAAGTATAGGTTTTCATTATGTGAATAATTTTAAAATCTTAGCTCAAACGGCTGCAAAACCTGTTTGCCCAGCACGGGGATATTGAGTTCTATAAGATAAAGCCATAAACATGTTTGTCTGAGTCTTCTATCAAAAGTTACAGCGATTTATATGAAGTGGTTGAAAAACGCTTTATTTCGCCAAGACAGTGTATTTCTCACTGTTACATGCATTTGAATGGGAAACTCACCCGAGACAAAGTATAGGTTTTCATTATGTGAATAATTTTAAAATCTTAGCTCAAACGGCTGCAAAACCTGTTCTGTTTGCCCAGCACGGGGATATTGAGTTCTATAAGATAAAGCCATAAACATGTTTGTCTGAGTCTTCTATCAAAAGTTACAGCGATTTATATGAAGTTGTACAAAAACGCTTTATTTCGCCAAGACAGTGTGTTTCTCACTGTTACATGCATTTGAATGGGAAACTCACCTGAAACAAAGTATAGGTTTTCATTATGTGAATAATTTTAAAATCTTAGCTCAAACGGCTGCAAAACCTGTTTGCCCAGCACGGGGATATTGAGTTCTATAAGATAAAGCCATAAACATGTTTGTCTGAGTCTTCTATCAAAAGTTACAGCGATTTATATGAAGTTGTACAAAAACGCTTTATTTCGCCAAGACAATGCGTTTCTCACTGTTACATGCATTTGAATGGGAAACTCGCCTGAAACAAAGTATAGGTTTTCATTATGTGAATAATTTTAAAATCTTAGCTCAAACGGCTGCAAAACCTGTTCTGTTTGCCCAGCACGGGGATATTGAGTTCTATAAGATAAAGCCATAAACATGTTTGTCTGAGTCTTCTATCAAAAGTTACAGCGATTTATATGAAGTTGTTCAAAAACGCTTTATTTCGCCAAGACAATGCGTTTCTCACTGTTACATGCATTTGAATGGGAAACTCGCCTGAAACAAAGTATAGGTTTTCATTATGTGAATAATTTTAAAATCTTTGCTCAAACGGCTGCAAAACCTGTTCTGTTTGCCCAGCACGGGGATATTGAGTTCTATAAGATAAAGCCATAAACATGTTTGTCTGAGTCTTCTATCAAAAGTTACAGCGATTTATATGAAGTTGTACAAAAACGCTTTATTTCGCCAAGACAGTGTGTTTCTCACTGTTACATGCATTTGAATGGGAAACTCACCCGAGACAAAGTATAGGTTTTCATTATGTGAATAACTTGAAAATCTTAGCTCAAACGGCTGCAAAACCTGTTTGCCCAGCACGGGGATATTGAGTTCTATAAGATAAAGCCATAAACATGTTTGTCTGAGTCTTCTATCAAAAGTTACAGCGATTTATATGAAGTTGTTCAAAAACGCTTTATTTCGCCAAGACAATGCGTTTCTCACTGTTACATGCATTTGAATGGGAAACTCGCCTGAAACAAAGTATAGGTTTTCATTATGTGAATAATTTTAAAATCTTAGCTCAAACGGCTGCAAAACCTGTTCTGTTTGCCCAGCACGGGGGTTTTGAGTTCTATAAGATAAAGCCATAAACATGTTTGTCTGAGTCTTCTATCAAAAGTTACAGCGATTTATATGAAGTTGTACAAAAACGCTTTATTTCGCCAAGACAATGCGTTTCTCACTGTTACATGCATTTGAATGGGAAACTCGCCTGAAACAAAGTATAGGTTTTCATTATGTGAATAATTTTAAAATCTTAGCTCAAACGGCTGCAAAACCTGTTTGCCCAGCACGGGGATATTGAGTTCTATAAGATAAAGCCATAAACATGTTTGTCTGAGTCTTCTATCAAAAGTTACAGCGATTTATATGAAGTTGTTCAAAAACGCTTTATTTCGCCAAGACAATGCGTTTCTCACTGTTACATGCATTTGAATGGGAAACTCGCCTGAAACAAAGTATAGGTTTTCATTATGTGAATAATTTTAAAATCTTAGCTCAAACGGCTGCAAAACCTGTTCTGTTTGCCCAGCACGGGGATATTGAGTTCTATAAGATAAAGCCATAAACATGTTTGTCTGAGTCTTCTATCAAAAGTTACAGCGATTTATATGAAATTGTTCAAAAAGGCTTTATTTCGCCAAGACAATGCGTTTCTCACTGTTACATGCATTTGAATGGGAAACTCGCCTGAAACAAAGTATAGGTTTTCATTATGTGAATAATTTTAAAATCTTAGCTCAAACGGCTGCAAACCCTGTTTGCCCAGCACGGGGATATTGAGTTCTATAAGATAAAGCCATAAACATGTTTGTCTGAGTCTTCTATCAAAAGTTACAGCGATTTATATGAAGTGGTTGAAAAACGCTTTATTTCGCCAAGACAGTGTATTTCTCACTGTTACATGCATTTGAATGGGAAACTCACCCGAGACAAAGTATAGGTTTTCATTATGTGAATAATTTTAAAATCTTAGCTCAAACGGCTGCAAAACCTGTTTGCCCAGCACGGGGATATTGAGTTCTATAAGATAAAGCCATAAACATGTTTGTCTGAGTCTTCTATCAAAAGTTACAGCGATTTATATGAAGTTGTACAAAAACGCTTTATTTCGCCAAGACAGTGTGTTTCTCACTGTTACATGCATTTGAATGGGAAACTCACCCGAGACAAAGTATAGGTTTTCATTATGTGAATAATTTTAAAATCTTAGCTCAAACGGCTGCAAAACCTGTTCTGTTTGCCCAGCACGGGGATATTGAGTTCTATAAGATAAAGCCATAAATATGTTTGTCTGAGTCTTCTATCAAAAGTTACAGCGATTTATATGAAGTTGTACAAAAACGCTTTATTTCGCCAAGACAGTGTGTTTCTCACTGTTACATGCATTTGAATGGGAAACTCACCCGAGACAAAGTATAGGTTTTCATTATGTGAATAATTTTAAAATCTTAGCTCAAACGGCTGCAAAACCTGTTTGCCCAGCATGGGATATTGAGTTCTATAAGATAAAGCCATAAACATGTTTGTCTGAGTCTTCTATCAAAAGTTACAGCGATTTATATGAAGTGGTTGAAAAACGCTTTATTTCGCCAAGACAGTGTATTTCTCACTGTTACATGCATTTGAATGGGAAACTCACCCGAGACAAAGTATAGGTTTTCATTATGTGAATAATTTTAAAATCTTAGCTCAAACGGCTGCAAAACCTGTTCTGTTTGCCCAGCACGGGGATATTGAGTTCTATAAGATAAAGCCATAAACATGTTTGTCTGAGTCTTCTATCAAAAGTTACAGCGATTTATATGAAGTTGTACAAAAACGCTTTATTTCGCCAAGACAGTGTGTTTCTCACTGTTACATGCATTTGAATGGGAAACTCACCCGAGACAAAGTATAGGTTTTCATTATGTGAATAATTTTAAAATCTTAGCTCAAACGGCTGCAAAACCTGTTCTGTTTGCCCAGCACGGGGATATTGAGTTCTATAAGATAAAGCCATAAACATGTTTGTCTGAGTCTTCTATCAAAAGTTACAGCGATTTATATGAAGTTGTACAAAAACGCTTTATTTCGCCAAGACAGTGTGTTTCTCACTGTTACATGCATTTGAATGGGAAACTCACCTGAAACAAAGTATAGGTTTTCATTATGTGAATAATTTTAAAATCTTAGCTCAAACGGCTGCAAAACCTGTTTGCCCAGCACGGGGATATTGAGTTCTATAAGATAAAGCCATAAACATGTTTGTCTGAGTCTTCTATCAAAAGTTACAGCGATTTATATGAAGTTGTACAAAAACGCTTTATTTCGCCAAGACAATGCGTTTCTCACTGTTACATGCATTTGAATGGGAAACTCGCCTGAAACAAAGTATAGGTTTTCATTATGTGAATAATTTTAAAATCTTAGCTCAAACGGCTTCAAAACCTGTTTGCCCAGCACGGGATATTGAGTTCTATAAGATAAAGCCATAAACATGTTTGTCTGAGTCTTCTATCAAAAGTTACAGCGATTTATATGAAGTTGTTCAAAAACGCTTTATTTCGCCAAGACAATGCGTTTCTCACTGTTACATGCATTTGAATGGGAAACTCGCCTGAAACAAAGTATAGGTTTTCATTATGTGAATAATTTTAAAATCTTAGCTCAAACGGCTGCAAAACCTGTTCTGTTTGCCCAGCACGGGGATATTGAGTTCTATAAGATAAAGCCATAAACATGTTTGTCTGAGTCTTCTATCAAAAGTTACAGCGATTTATATGAAGTTGTTCAAAAAGGTTTTATTTCGCCAAGACAATGCGTTTCTCACTGTTACATGCATTTGAATGGGAAACTCGCCTGAAACAAAGTATAGGTTTTCATTATGTGAATAATTTTAAAATCTTAGCTCAAACGGCTGCAAAACCTGTTCTGTTTGCCCAGCACGGGGATATTGAGTTCTATAAGATAAAGCCATAAACATGTTTGTCTGAGTCTTCTATCAAAAGTTACAGCGATTTATATGAAGTTGTTCAAAAAGGTTTTATTTCGCCAAGACAATGCGTTTCTCACTGTTACATGCATTTGAATGGGAAACTCGCCTGAAACAAAGTATAGGTTTTCATTATGTGAATAATTTTAAAATCTTAGCTCAAACGGCTGCAAAACCTGTTTGCCCAGCACGGGGATATTGAGTTCTATAAGATAAAGCCATAAACATGTTTGTCTGAGTCTTCTATCAAAAGTTACAGCGATTTATATGAAGTGGTTGAAAAACGCTTTATTTCGCCAAGACAGTGTATTTCTCACTGTTACATGCATTTGAATGGGAAACTCACCCGAGACAAAGTATAGGTTTTCATTATGTGAATAATTTTAAAATCTTAGCTCAAACGGCTGCAAAACCTGTTCTGTTTGCCCAGCACGGGGATATTGAGTTCTATAAGATAAAGCCATAAACATGTTTGTCTGAGTCTTCTATCAAAAGTTACAGCGATTTATATGAAGTTGTTCAAAAAGGTTTTATTTCGCCAAGACAATGCGTTTCTCACTGTTACATGCATTTGAATGGGAAACTCGCCTGAAACAAAGTATAGGTTTTCATTATGTGAATAATTTTAAAATCTTAGCTCAAACGGCTGCAAAACCTGTTCTGTTTGCCCAGCACGGGGACATTGAGTTCTATAAGATAAAGCCATAAACATGTTTGTCTGAGTCTTCTATCAAAAGTTACAGCGATTTATATGAAGTTGTTCAAAAAGGTTTTATTTCGCCAAGACAATGCGTTTCTCACTGTTACATGCATTTGAATGGGAAACTCGCCTGAAACAAAGTATAGGTTTTCATTATGTGAATAATTTTAAAATCTTAGCTCAAACGGCTGCAAAACCTGTTTGCCCAGCACGGGGATATTGAGTTCTATAAGATAAAGCCATAAACATGTTTGTCTGAGTCTTTTATCAAAAGTTACAGCGATTTATATGAAGTGGTTGAAAAACGCTTTATTTCGCCAAGACAGTGTATTTCTCACTGTTACATGCATTTGAATGGGAAACTCACCCGAGACAAAGTATAGGTTTTCATTATGTGAATAATTTTAAAATCTTAGCTCAAACGGCTGCAAAACCTGTTTGCCCAGCACGGGGATATTGAGTTCTATAAGATAAAGCCATAAACATGTTTGTCTGAGTCTTCTATCAAAAGTTACAGCGATTTATATGAAGTTGTTCAAAAACGCTTTATTTCGCCAAGACAATGCGTTTCTCACTGTTACATGCATTTGAATGGGAAACTCGCCTGAAACAAAGTATAGGTTTTCATTATGTGAATAATTTTAAAATCTTTGCTCAAACGGCTGCAAAACCTGTTCTGTTTGCCCAGCACGGGGATATTGAGTTCTATAAGATAAAGCCATAAACATGT
Organism: Astatotilapia calliptera; assembly: GCF_964374335.1. Taxonomy (NCBI): domain Eukaryota; kingdom Metazoa; phylum Chordata; class Actinopteri; order Cichliformes; family Cichlidae; genus Astatotilapia; species Astatotilapia calliptera. Next base: position 17,276,429 of record NC_137423.1, read on the forward strand.
TTGTCTGAGTCTTCTATCAAAAGTTACAGCGATTTATATGAAGTTGTACAAAAACGCTTTATTTCGCCAAGACAGTGTGTTTCTCACTGTTACATGCATTTGAATGGGAAACTCACCCGAGACAAAGTATAGGTTTTCATTATGTGAATAATTTTAAAATCTTAGCTCAAACGGCTGCAAAACCTGTTTGCCCAGCACGGGATATTGAGTTCTATAAGATAAAGCCATAAACATGTTTGTCTGAGTCTTCTATCAAAAGTTACAGCGATTTATATGAAGTTGTACAAAAACGCTTTATTTCACCAAGACAGTGTGTTTCTCACTGTTACATGCATTTGAATGGGAAACTCGCCTGAGACAAAGTATAGGTTTTCATTATGTGAATAATTTTAAAATCTTAGCTCAAACGGCTGCAAAACCTGTTCTGTTTGCCCAGCACGGGGATATTGAGTTCTATAAGATAAAGCCATAAACATGTTTGTCTGAGTCTTCTATCAAAAGTTACAGCGATTTATATGAAGTTGTACAAAAATGCTTTATTTCGCCAAGACAGTGTGTTTCTCACTGTTACATGCAGTTGAATGGGAAACTCGCCTGAGACAAAGTATAGGTTTTCATTATGTGAATAATTTTAAAATCTTAGCTCAAACGGCTGCAAAACCTGTTCTGTTTGCCCAGCACGGGGATATTGAGTTCTATAAGATAAAGCCATAAACATGTTTGTCTGAGTCTTCTATCAAAAGTTACAGCGATTTATATGAAGTTGTTCAAAAACGCTTTATTTCGCCAAGACAATGCGTTTCTCACTGTTACATGCATTTGAATGGGAAACTCGCCTGAAACAAAGTATAGGTTTTCATTATGTGAATAATTTTAAAAGCTTAGCTCAAACGGCTGCAAAACCTGTTTGCCCAGCACGGGGATATTGAGTTCTATAAGATAAAGCCATAAACATGTTTGTCTGAGTCTTCTATCAAAAGTTACAGCGATTTATATGAAGTTGATCAAAAACGCTTTATTTCGCCAAGACAATGCGTTTCTCACTGTTACATGCATTTGAATGGGAAACTCGCCTGAAACAAAGTATAGGTTTTCATTATGTGAATAATTTTAAAATCTTTGCTCAAACGGCTGCAAAACCTGTTCTGTTTGCCCAGCACGGGGATATTGAGTTCTATAAGATAAAGCCATAAACATGTTTGTCTGAGTCTTCTATCAAAAGTTACAGCGATTTATATGAAGTTGTACAAAAACGCTTTATTTCGCCAAGACAGTGTGTTTCTCACTGTTACATGCATTTGAATGGGAAACTCACCCGAGACAAAGTATAGGTTTTCATTATGTGAATAATTTTAAAATCTTAGCTCAAACGGCTGCAAAACCTGTTTGCCCAGCACGGGATATTGAGTTCTATAAGATAAAGCCATAAACATGTTTGTCTGAGTCTTCTATCAAAAGTTACAGCGATTTATATGAAGTGGTTGAAAAACGCTTTATTTCGCCAAGACAGTGTATTTCTCACTGTTACATGCATTTGAATGGGAAACTCACCCGAGACAAAGTATAGGTTTTCATTATGTGAATAATTTTAAAATCTTAGCTCAAACGGCTGCAAAACCTGTTCTGTTTGCCCAGCACGGGGATATTGAGTTCTATAAGATAAAGCCATAAACATGTTTGTCTGAGTCTTCTATCAAAAGTTACAGCGATTTATATGAAGTTGATCAAAAACGCTTTATTTCGCCAAGACAATGCGTTTCTCACTGTTACATGCATTTGAATGGGAAACTCGCCTGAAACAAAGTATAGGTTTTCATTATGTGAATAATTTTAAAATCTTTGCTCAAACGGCTGCAAAACCTGTTCTGTTTGCCCAGCACGGGGATATTGAGTTCTATAAGATAAAGCCATAAACATGTTTGTCTGAGTCTTCTATCAAAAGTTACAGCGATTTATATGAAGTTGTACAAAAACGCTTTATTTCGCCAAGACAGTGTGTTTCTCACTGTTACATGCATTTGAATGGGAAACTCACCCGAGACAAAGTATAGGTTTTCATTATGTGAATAATTTTAAAATCTTAGCTCAAACGGCTGCAAAACCTGTTTGCCCAGCACGGGATATTGAGTTCTATAAGATAAAGCCATAAACATGTTTGTCTGAGTCTTCTATCAAAAGTTACAGCGATTTATATGAAGTGGTTGAAAAACGCTTTATTTCGCCAAGACAGTGTATTTCTCACTGTTACATGCATTTGAATGGGAAACTCACCCGAGACAAAGTATAGGTTTTCATTATGTGAATAATTTTAAAATCTTAGCTCAAACGGCTGCAAAACCTGTTCTGTTTGCCCAGCACGGGGATATTGAGTTCTATAAGATAAAGCCATAAACATGTTTGTCTGAGTCTTCTATCAAAAGTTACAGCGATTTATATGAAGTTGTACAAAAACGCTTTATTTCGCCAAGACAATGCGTTTCTCACTGTTACATGCATTTGAATGGGAAACTCACCCGAGACAAAGTATAGGTTTTCATTATGTGAATAATTTTAAAATCTTAGCTCAAACGGCTGCAAAACCTGTTTGCCCAGCACGGGGATATTGAGTTCTATAAGATAAAGCCATAAACATGTTTGTCTGAGTCTTCTATCAAAAGTTACAGCAATTTATATGAAGTGGTTGAAAAACGCTTTATTTCGCCAAGACAGTGTATTTCTCACTGTTACATGCATTTGAATGGGAAACTCACCCGAGACAAAGTATAGGTTTTCATTATGTGAATAATTTTAAAATCTTAGCTCAAACGGCTGCAAAACCTGTTTGCCCAGCACGGGGATATTGGGTTCTATAAGATAAAGCCATAAACATCTTTGTCTGAGTCTTCTATCAAAAGTTACAGCGATTTATATGAAGTTGTACAAAAACGCTTTATTTCGCCAAGACAATGCGTTTCTCACTGTTACATGCATTTGAATGGGAAACTCGCCTGAAACAAAGTATAGGTTTTCATTATGTGAATAATTTTAAAATCTTAGCTCAAACGGCTGCAAAACCTGTTCTGTTTGCCCAGCACGGGGGTTTTGAGTTCTATAAGATAAAGCCATAAACATGTTTGTCTGAGTCTTCTATCAAAAGTTACAGCGATTTATATGAAGTTGTTCAAAAAGGTTTTATTTCGCCAAGACAGTGTGTTTCTCACTGTTACATGCATTTGAATGGGAAACTCGCCTGAAACAAAGTATAGGTTTTCATTATGTGAATAATTTTAAAATTTTAGCTCAAACGGCTGCAAAACCTGTTTGCCCAGCACGGGGATATTGAGTTCTATAAGATAAAGCCATAAACATGTTTGTCTGAGTCTTCTATCAAAAGTTACAGCGATTTATATGAAGTTGTTCAAAAACGCTTTATTTCGCCAAGACAATGCGTTTCTCACTGTTACATGCATTTGAATGGGAAACTCGCCTGAAACAAAGTATAGGTTTTCATTATGTGAATAATTTTAAAATCTTAGCTCAAACGGCTGCAAAACCTGTTCTGTTTGCCCAGCACGGGGGTTTTGAGTTCTATAAGATAAAGCCATAAACATGTTTGTCTGAGTCTTCTATCAAAAGTTACAGCGATTTATATGAAGTTGTACAAAAACGCTTTATTTCGCCAAGACAATGCGTTTCTCACTGTTACATGCATTTGAATGGGAAACTCGCCTGAAACAAAGTATAGGTTTTCATTATGTGAATAATTTTAAAATCTTAGCTCAAACGGCTGCAAAACCTGTTTGCCCAGCACGGGGATATTGAGTTCTATAAGATAAAGCCATAAACATGTTTGTCTGAGTCTTCTATCAAAAGTTACAGCGATTTATATGAAGTTGTTCAAAAACGCTTTATTTCGCCAAGACAATGCGTTTCTCACTGTTACATGCATTTGAATGGGAAACTCGCCTGAAACAAAGTATAGGTTTTCATTATGTGAATAATTTTAAAATCTTTGCTCAAACGGCTGCAAAACCTGTTCTGTTTGCCCAGCACGGGGATATTGAGTTCTATAAGATAAAGCCATAAACATGTTTGTCTGAGTCTTCTATCAAAAGTTACAGCGATTTATATGAAGTTGTACAAAAACGCTTTATTTCGCCAAGACAGTGTGTTTCTCACTGTTACATGCATTTGAATGGGAAACTCACCCGAGACAAAGTATAGGTTTTCATTATGTGAATAATTTTAAAATCTTAGCTCAAACGGCTGCAAAACCTGTTTGCCCAGCACGGGATATTGAGTTCTATAAGATAAAGCCATAAACATGTTTGTCTGAGTCTTCTATCAAAAGTTACAGCGATTTATATGAAGTTGTACAAAAACGCTTTATTTCGCCAAGACAGTGTGTTTCTCACTGTTACATGCAGTTGAATGGGAAACTCGCCTGAGACAAAGTATAGGTTTTCATTATGTGAATAATTTTAAAATCTTAGCTCAAACGGCTGCAAAACCTGTTCTGTTTGCCCAGCACGGGGATATTGAGTTCTATAAGATAAAGCCATAAACATGTTTGTCTGAGTCTTCTATCAAAAGTTACAGCGATTTATATGAAGTTGTTCAAAAACGCTTTATTTCGCCAAGACAGTGTGTTTCTCACTGTTACATGCATTTGAATGGGAAACTCACCCGAGACAAAGTATAGGTTTTCATTATGTGAATAATTTTAAAATCTTAGCTCAAACGGCTGCAAAACCTGTTTGCCCAGCACGGGGATATTGAGTTCTATAAGATAAAGCCATAAACATGTTTGTCTGAGTCTTCTATCAAAAGTTACAGCGATTTATATGAAGTGGTTGAAAAACGCTTTATTTCGCCAAGACAGTGTATTTCTCACTGTTACATGCATTTGAATGGGAAACTCACCCGAGACAAAGTATAGGTTTTCATTATGTGAATAATTTTAAAATCTTAGCTCAAACGGCTGCAAAACCTGTTTGCCCAGCACGGGGATATTGGGTTCTATAAGATAAAGCCATAAACATCTTTGTCTGAGTCTTCTATCAAAAGTTACAGCGATTTATATGAAGTTGTACAAAAACGCTTTATTTCGCCAAGACAATGCGTTTCTCACTGTTACATGCATTTGAATGGGAAACTCGCCTGAAACAAAGTATAGGTTTTCATTATGTGAATAATTTTAAAATCTTAGCTCAAACGGCTGCAAAACCTGTTCTGTTTGCCCAGCACGGGGGTTTTGAGTTCTATAAGATAAAGCCATAAACATGTTTGTCTGAGTCTTCTATCAAAAGTTACAGCGATTTATATGAAGTTGTACAAAAACGCTTTATTTCACCAGTTAGTGCGTCTCGCTATTACATGCATTTGAATGGAGTTCTCGCCTGAAACAAAGTATAGGTTTTCATTATGTGAATAACTTGAAAATCTTAGCTCAAACAGCTGCAAAACCTGTTTGCCCAGCACGGGGATATTGAATTATATAAGATAAAGCCATAAATATATATTTCTGAGTCTTCTATCAAAAGTTACAGCTGTTTTTATGAAGACCATTAAAACGCTTTATTTCACCAGTTAGTGCGTTTCTCGCTGTTACATGCATTTGAATGGGAAACTCGCCTGAAACAAAGTATAGGTTTTCATTATGTGAATAATTTTAAAATCTTAGCTCAAACGGCTGCAAAACCTGTTTGCCCAGCACGGGGATATTGAGTTCTATAAGATAAAGCCATAAACATGTTTGTCTGAGTCTTCTATCAAAAGTTACAGCGATTTATATGAAGTGGTTGAAAAACGCTTTATTTCGCCAAGACAGTGTATTTCTCACTGTTACATGCATTTGAATGGGAAACTCACCCGAGACAAAGTATAGGTTTTCATTATGTGAATAATTTTAAAATCTTAGCTCAAACGGCTGCAAAACCTGTTCTGTTTGCCCAGCACGGGGATATTGAGTTCTATAAGATAAAGCCATAAACATGTTTGTCTGAGTCTTCTATCAAAAGTTACAGCGATTTATATGAAGTTGTTCAAAAAGGTTTTATTTCACCAAGACAATGCGTTTCTCACTGTTACATGCATTTGAATGGGAAACTCGCCTGAAACAAAGTATAGGTTTTCATTATGTGAATAATTTTAAAATCTTAGCTCAAACGGCTGCAAAACCTGTTCTGTTTGCCCAGCACGGGGATATTGAGTTCTATAAGATAAAGCCATAAACATGTTTGTCTGAGTCTTCTATCAAAAGTTACAGCGATTTATATGAAGTTGTTCAAAAACGCTTTATTTCGCCAAGACAATGCGTTTCTCACTGTTACATGCATTTGAATGGGAAACTCGCCTGAAACAAAGTATAGGTTTTCATTATGTGAATAATTTTAAAATCTTTGCTCAAACGGCTGCAAAACCTGTTCTGTTTGCCCAGCACGGGGATATTGAGTTCTATAAGATAAAGCCATAAACATGTTTGTCTGAGTCTTCTATCAAAAGTTACAGCGATTTATATGAAGTTGTACAAAAACGCTTTATTTCGCCAAGACAGTGTGTTTCTCACTGTTACATGCATTTGAATGGGAAACTCACCCGAGACAAAGTATAGGTTTTCATTATGTGAATAATTTTAAAATCTTAGCTCAAACGGCTGCAAAACCTGTTTGCCCAGCACGGGATATTGAGTTCTATAAGATAAAGCCATAAACATGTTTGTCTGAGTCTTCTATCAAAAGTTACAGCGATTTATATGAAGTGGTTGAAAAACGCTTTATTTCGCCAAGACAGTGTATTTCTCACTGTTACATGCATTTGAATGGGAAACTCACCCGAGACAAAGTATAGGTTTTCATTATGTGAATAATTTTAAAATCTTAGCTCAAACGGCTGCAAAACCTGTTCTGTTTGCCCAGCACGGGGATATTGAGTTCTATAAGATAAAGCCATAAACATGTTTGTCTGAGTCTTCTATCAAAAGTTACAGCGATTTATATGAAGTTGTACAAAAACGCTTTATTTCGCCAAGACAATGCGTTTCTCACTGTTACATGCATTTGAATGGGAAACTCACCCGAGACAAAGTATAGGTTTTCATTATGTGAATAATTTTAAAATCTTAGCTCAAACGGCTGCAAAACCTGTTTGCCCAGCACGGGGATATTGAGTTCTATAAGATAAAGCCATAAACATGTTTGTCTGAGTCTTCTATCAAAAGTTACAGCGATTTATATGAAGTGGTTGAAAAACGCTTTATTTCGCCAAGACAGTGTATTTCTCACTGTTACATGCATTTGAATGGGAAACTCACCCGAGACAAAGTATAGGTTTTCATTATGTGAATAATTTTAAAATCTTAGCTCAAACGGCTGCAAAACCTGTTTGCCCAGCACGGGGATATTGGGTTCTATAAGATAAAGCCATAAACATCTTTGTCTGAGTCTTCTATCAAAAGTTACAGCGATTTATATGAAGTTGTACAAAAACGCTTTATTTCGCCAAGACAATGCGTTTCTCACTGTTACATGCATTTGAATGGGAAACTCGCCTGAAACAAAGTATAGGTTTTCATTATGTGAATAATTTTAAAATCTTAGCTCAAACGGCTGCAAAACCTGTTCTGTTTGCCCAGCACGGGGGTTTTGAGTTCTATAAGATAAAGCCATAAACATGTTTGTCTGAGTCTTCTATCAAAAGTTACAGCGATTTATATGAAGTTGTACAAAAACGCTTTATTTCACCAGTTAGTGCGTCTCGCTATTACATGCATTTGAATGGAGTTCTCGCCTGAAACAAAGTATAGGTTTTCATTATGTGAATAATTTTAAAATCTTTGCTCAAACGGCTGCAAAACCTGTTCTGTTTGCCCAGCACGGGGATATTGAGTTCTATAAGATAAAGCCATAAACATGTTTGTCTGAGTCTTCTATCAAAAGTTACAGCGATTTATATGAAGTTGTACAAAAACGCTTTATTTCGCCAAGACAGTGTGTTTCTCACTGTTACATGCATTTGAATGGGAAACTCACCCGAGACAAAGTATAGGTTTTCATTATGTGAATAACTTGAAAATCTTAGCTCAAACGGCTGCAAAACCTGTTTGCCCAGCACGGGGATATTGAGTTCTATAAGATAAAGCCATAAACATGTTTGTCTGAGTCTTCTATCAAAAGTTACAGCGATTTATATGAAGTGGTTGAAAAACGCTTTATTTCGCCAAGACAGTGTATTTCTCACTGTTACATGCATTTGAATGGGAAACTCACCCGAGACAAACTATAGGTTTTCATTATGTGAATAATTTTAAAATCTTAGCTCAAACGGCTGCAAAACCTGTTTGCCCAGCACGGGGGTTTTGAGTTCTATAAGATAAAGCCATAAACATGTTTGTCTGAGTCTTCTATCAAAAGTTACAGCGATTTATATGAAGTTGTTCAAAAACGCTTTATTTCGCCAAGACAATGCGTTTCTCACTGTTACATGCATTTGAATGGGAAACTCGCCTGAAACAAAGTATAGGTTTTCATTATGTGAATAATTTTAAAATCTTAGCTCAAACGGCTGCAAAACCTGTTCTGTTTGCCCAGCACGGGGGTTTTGAGTTCTATAAGATAAAGCCATAAACATGTTTGTCTGAGTCTTCTATCAAAAGTTACAGCGATTTATATGAAGTTGTACAAAAACGCTTTATTTCGCCAAGACAATGCGTTTCTCACTGTTACATGCATTTGAATGGGAAACTCGCCTGAAACAAAGTATAGGTTTTCATTATGTGAATAATTTTAAAATCTTAGCTCAAACGGCTGCAAACCCTGTTTGCCCAGCACGGGGATATTGAGTTCTATAAGATAAAGCCATAAACATGTTTGTCTGAGTCTTCTATCAAAAGTTACAGCGATTTATATGAAGTGGTTGAAAAACGCTTTATTTCGCCAAGACAGTGTATTTCTCACTGTTACATGCATTTGAATGGGAAACTCACCCGAGACAAAGTATAGGTTTTCATTATGTGAATAATTTTAAAATCTTAGCTCAAACGGCTGCAAAACCTGTTTGCCCAGCACGGGGATATTGAGTTCTATAAGATAAAGCCATAAACATGTTTGTCTGAGTCTTCTATCAAAAGTTACAGCGATTTATATGAAGTTGTACAAAAACGCTTTATTTCGCCAAGACAGTGTGTTTCTCACTGTTACATGCATTTGAATGGGAAACTCACCCGAGACAAAGTATAGGTTTTCATTATGTGAATAATTTTAAAATCTTAGCTCAAACGGCTGCAAAACCTGTTCTGTTTGCCCAGCACGGGGATATTGAGTTCTATAAGATAAAGCCATAAATATGTTTGTCTGAGTCTTCTATCAAAAGTTACAGCGATTTATATGAAGTTGTACAAAAACGCTTTATTTCGCCAAGACAGTGTGTTTCTCACTGTTACATGCATTTGAATGGGAAACTCACCCGAGACAAAGTATAGGTTTTCATTATGTGAATAATTTTAAAATCTTAGCTCAAACGGCTGCAAAACCTGTTTGCCCAGCACGGGATATTGAGTTCTATAAGATAAAGCCATAAACATGTTTGTCTGAGTCTTCTATCAAAAGTTACAGCGATTTATATGAAGTGGTTGAAAAACGCTTTATTTCGCCAAGACAGTGTATTTCTCACTGTTACATGCATTTGAATGGGAAACTCACCCGAGACAAAGTATAGGTTTTCATTATGTGAATAATTTTAAAATCTTAGCTCAAACGGCTGCAAAACCTGTTCTGTTTGCCCAGCACGGGGATATTGAGTTCTATAAGATAAAGCCATAAACATGTTTGTCTGAGTCTTCTATCAAAAGTTACAGCGATTTATATGAAGTTGTACAAAAACGCTTTATTTCGCCAAGACAGTGTGTTTCTCACTGTTACATGCATTTGAATGGGAAACTCACCCGAGACAAAGTATAGGTTTTCATTATGTGAATAATTTTAAAATCTTAGCTCAAACGGCTGCAAAACCTGTTCTGTTTGCCCAGCACGGGGATATTGAGTTCTATAAGATAAAGCCATAAACATGTTTGTCTGAGTCTTCTATCAAAAGTTACAGCGATTTATATGAAGTTGTTCAAAAACGCTTTATTTCGCCAAGACAGTGTGTTTCTCACTGTTACATGCATTTGAATGGGAAACTCACCTGAAACAAAGTATAGGTTTTCATTATGTGAATAATTTTAAAATCTTAGCTCAAACGGCTGCAAAACCTGTTTGCCCAGCACGGGGATATTGAGTTCTATAAGATAAAGCCATAAACATGTTTGTCTGAGTCTTCTATCAAAAGTTACAGCGATTTATATGAAGTTGTACAAAAACGCTTTATTTCGCCAAGACAATGCGTTTCTCACTGTTACATGCATTTGAATGGGAAACTCGCCTGAAACAAAGTATAGGTTTTCATTATGTGAATAATTTTAAAATCTTAGCTCAAACGGCTGCAAAACCTGTTTGCCCAGCACGGGGATATTGAGTTCTATAAGATAAAGCCATAAACATGTTTGTCTGAGTCTTCTATCAAAAGTTACAGCGATTTATATGAAGTTGTTCAAAAACGCTTTATTTCGCCAAGACAATGCGTTTCTCACTGTTACATGCATTTGAATGGGAAACTCGCCTGAAACAAAGTATAGGTTTTCATTATGTGAATAATTTTAAAATCTTTGCTCAAACGGCTGCAAAACCTGTTCTGTTTGCCCAGCACGGGGATATTGAGTTCTATAAGATAAAGCCATAAACATGTTTGTCTGAGTCTTCTATCAAAAGTTACAGCGATTTATATGAAGTTGTACAAAAACGCTTTATTTCGCCAAGACAGTGCGTTTCTCACTGTTACATGCATTTGAATGGGAAACTCACCCGAGACAAAGTATAGGTTTTCATTATGTGAATAATTTTAAAATCTTAGCTCAAACGGCTTCAAAACCTGTTTGCCCAGCACGGGATATTGAGTTCTATAAGATAAAGCCATAAACATGTTTGTCTGAGTCTTCTATCAAAAGTTACAGCGATTTATATGAAGTTGTTCAAAAACGCTTTATTTCGCCAAGACAATGCGTTTCTCACTGTTACATGCATTTGAATGGGAAACTCGCCTGAAACAAAGTATAGGTTTTCATTATGTGAATAATTTTAAAATCTTAGCTCAAACGGCTGCAAAACCTGTTCTGTTTGCCCAGCACGGGGATATTGAGTTCTATAAGATAAAGCCATAAACATGTTTGTCTGAGTCTTCTATCAAAAGTTACAGCGATTTATATGAAGTTGTTCAAAAAGGTTTTATTTCGCCAAGACAATGCGTTTCTCACTGTTACATGCATTTGAATGGGAAACTCGCCTGAAACAAAGTATAGGTTTTCATTATGTGAATAATTTTAAAATCTTAGCTCAAACGGCTGCAAAACCTGTTTGCCCAGCACGGGGATATTGAGTTCTATAAGATAAAGCCATAAACATGTTTGTCTGAGTCTTCTATCAAAAGTTACAGCGATTTATATGAAGTTGTTCAAAAAGGTTTTATTTCGCCAAGACAATGCGTTTCTCACTGTTACATGCATTTGAATGGGAAACTCGCCTGAAACAAAGTATAGGTTTTCATTATGTGAATAATTTTAAAATCTTAGCTCAAACGGCTGCAAAACCTGTTCTGTTTGCCCAGCACGGGGACATTGAGTTCTATAAGATAAAGCCATAAACATGTTTGTCTGAGTCTTCTATCAAAAGTTACAGCGATTTATATGAAGTTGTTCAAAAAGGTTTTATTTCGCCAAGACAATGCGTTTCTCACTGTTACATGCATTTGAATGGGAAACTCGCCTGAAACAAAGTATAGGTTTTCATTATGTGAATAATTTTAAAATCTTAGCTCAAACGGCTGCAAAACCTGTTTGCCCAGCACGGGGATATTGAGTTCTATAAGATAAAGCCATAAACATGTTTGTCTGAGTCTTTTATCAAAAGTTACAGCGATTTATATGAAGTGGTTGAAAAACGCTTTATTTCGCCAAGACAGTGTATTTCTCACTGTTACATGCATTTGAATGGGAAACTCACCCGAGACAAAGTATAGGTTTTCATTATGTGAATAATTTTAAAATCTTAGCTCAAACGGCTGCAAAACCTGTTTGCCCAGCACGGGGATATTGAGTTCTATAAGATAAAGCCATAAACATGTTTGTCTGAGTCTTCTATCAAAAGTTACAGCGATTTATATGAAGTTGTTCAAAAACGCTTTATTTCGCCAAGACAATGCGTTTCTCACTGTTACATGCATTTGAATGGGAAACTCGCCTGAAACAAAGTATAGGTTTTCATTATGTGAATAATTTTAAAATCTTTGCTCAAACGGCTGCAAAACCTGTTCTGTTTGCCCAGCACGGGGATATTGAGTTCTATAAGATAAAGCCATAAACATGTTTGTCTGAGTCTTCTATCAAAAGTTACAGCGATTTATATGAAGTTGTACAAAAACGCTTTATTTCGCCAAGACAGTGTGTTTCTCACTGTTACATGCATTTGAATGGGAAACTCACCCGAGACAAAGTATAGGTTTTCATTATGTGAATAATTTTAAAATCTTAGCTCAAACGGCTGCAAAACCTGTTTGCCCAGCACGGGATATTGAGTTCTATAAGATAAAGCCATAAACATGTTTGTCTGAGTCTTCTATCAAAAGTTACAGCGATTTATATGAAGTTGTACAAAAACGCTTTATTTCACCAAGACAGTGTGTTTCTCACTGTTACATGCATTTGAATGGGAAACTCGCCTGAGACAAAGTATAGGTTTTCATTATGTGAATAATTTTAAAATCTTAGCTCAAACGGCTGCAAAACCTGTTCTGTTTGCCCAGCACGGGGATATTGAGTTCTATAAGATAAAGCCATAAACATGTTTGTCTGAGTCTTCTATCAAAAGTTACAGCGATTTATATGAAGTTGTACAAAAATGCTTTATTTCGCCAAGACAGTGTGTTTCTCACTGTTACATGCAGTTGAATGGGAAACTCGCCTGAGACAAAGTATAGGTTTTCATTATGTGAATAATTTTAAAATCTTAGCTCAAACGGCTGCAAAACCTGTTCTGTTTGCCCAGCACGGGGATATTGAGTTCTATAAGATAAAGCCATAAACATGTTTGTCTGAGTCTTCTATCAAAAGTTACAGCGATTTATATGAAGTTGTTCAAAAACGCTTTATTTCGCCAAGACAATGCGTTTCTCACTGTTACATGCATTTGAATGGGAAACTCGCCTGAAACAAAGTATAGGTTTTCATTATGTGAATAATTTTAAAAGCTTAGCTCAAACGGCTGCAAAACCTGTTTGCCCAGCACGGGGATATTGAGTTCTATAAGATAAAGCCATAAACATGTTTGTCTGAGTCTTCTATCAAAAGTTACAGCGATTTATATGAAGTTGATCAAAAACGCTTTATTTCGCCAAGACAATGCGTTTCTCACTGTTACATGCATTTGAATGGGAAACTCGCCTGAAACAAAGTATAGGTTTTCATTATGTGAATAATTTTAAAATCTTTGCTCAAACGGCTGCAAAACCTGTTCTGTTTGCCCAGCACGGGGATATTGAGTTCTATAAGATAAAGCCATAAACATGTTTGTCTGAGTCTTCTATCAAAAGTTACAGCGATTTATATGAAGTTGTACAAAAACGCTTTATTTCGCCAAGACAGTGTGTTTCTCACTGTTACATGCATTTGAATGGGAAACTCACCCGAGACAAAGTATAGGTTTTCATTATGTGAATAATTTTAAAATCTTAGCTCAAACGGCTGCAAAACCTGTTTGCCCAGCACGGGATATTGAGTTCTATAAGATAAAGCCATAAACATGTTTGTCTGAGTCTTCTATCAAAAGTTACAGCGATTTATATGAAGTGGTTGAAAAACGCTTTATTTCGCCAAGACAGTGTATTTCTCACTGTTACATGCATTTGAATGGGAAACTCACCCGAGACAAAGTATAGGTTTTCATTATGTGAATAATTTTAAAATCTTAGCTCAAACGGCTGCAAAACCTGTTCTGTTTGCCCAGCACGGGGATATTGAGTTCTATAAGATAAAGCCATAAACATGTTTGTCTGAGTCTTCTATCAAAAGTTACAGCGATTTATATGAAGTTGATCAAAAACGCTTTATTTCGCCAAGACAATGCGTTTCTCACTGTTACATGCATTTGAATGGGAAACTCGCCTGAAACAAAGTATAGGTTTTCATTATGTGAATAATTTTAAAATCTTTGCTCAAACGGCTGCAAAACCTGTTCTGTTTGCCCAGCACGGGGATATTGAGTTCTATAAGATAAAGCCATAAACATGTTTGTCTGAGTCTTCTATCAAAAGTTACAGCGATTTATATGAAGTTGTACAAAAACGCTTTATTTCGCCAAGACAGTGTGTTTCTCACTGTTACATGCATTTGAATGGGAAACTCACCCGAGACAAAGTATAGGTTTTCATTATGTGAATAATTTTAAAATCTTAGCTCAAACGGCTGCAAAACCTGTTTGCCCAGCACGGGATATTGAGTTCTATAAGATAAAGCCATAAACATGTTTGTCTGAGTCTTCTATCAAAAGTTACAGCGATTTATATGAAGTGGTTGAAAAACGCTTTATTTCGCCAAGACAGTGTATTTCTCACTGTTACATGCATTTGAATGGGAAACTCACCCGAGACAAAGTATAGGTTTTCATTATGTGAATAATTTTAAAATCTTAGCTCAAACGGCTGCAAAACCTGTTCTGTTTGCCCAGCACGGGGATATTGAGTTCTATAAGATAAAGCCATAAACATGTTTGTCTGAGTCTTCTATCAAAAGTTACAGCGATTTATATGAAGTGGTTGAAAAACGCTTTATTTCGCCAAGACAGTGTATTTCTCACTGTTACATGCATTTGAATGGGAAACTCACCCGAGACAAACTATAGGTTTTCATTATGTGAATAATTTTAAAATCTTAGCTCAAACGGCTGCAAAACCTGTTTGCCCAGCACGGGGGTTTTGAGTTCTATAAGATAAAGCCATAAACATGTTTGTCTGAGTCTTCTATCAAAAGTTACAGCGATTTATATGAAGTTGTTCAAAAACGCTTTATTTCGCCAAGACAATGCGTTTCTCACTGTTACATGCATTTGAATGGGAAACTCGCCTGAAACAAAGTATAGGTTTTCATTATGTGAATAATTTTAAAATCTTAGCTCAAACGGCTGCAAAACCTGTTCTGTTTGCCCAGCACGGGGGTTTTGAGTTCTATAAGATAAAGCCATAAACATGTTTGTCTGAGTCTTCTATCAAAAGTTACAGCGATTTATATGAAGTTGTACAAAAACGCTTTATTTCGCCAAGACAATGCGTTTCTCACTGTTACATGCATTTGAATGGGAAACTCGCCTGAAACAAAGTATAGGTTTTCATTATGTGAATAATTTTAAAATCTTAGCTCAAACGGCTGCAAAACCTGTTTGCCCAGCACGGGGATATTGAGTTCTATAAGATAAAGCCATAAACATGTTTGTCTGAGTCTTCTATCAAAAGTTACAGCGATTTATATGAAGTTGTTCAAAAACGCTTTATTTCGCCAAGACAATGCGTTTCTCACTGTTACATGCATTTGAATGGGAAACTCGCCTGAAACAAAGTATAGGTTTTCATTATGTGAATAATTTTAAAATCTTAGCTCAAACGGCTGCAAAACCTGTTCTGTTTGCCCAGCACGGGGATATTGAGTTCTATAAGATAAAGCCATAAACATGTTTGTCTGAGTCTTCTATCAAAAGTTACAGCGATTTATATGAAATTGTTCAAAAAGGCTTTATTTCGCCAAGACAATGCGTTTCTCACTGTTACATGCATTTGAATGGGAAACTCGCCTGAAACAAAGTATAGGTTTTCATTATGTGAATAATTTTAAAATCTTAGCTCAAACGGCTGCAAACCCTGTTTGCCCAGCACGGGGATATTGAGTTCTATAAGATAAAGCCATAAACATGTTTGTCTGAGTCTTCTATCAAAAGTTACAGCGATTTATATGAAGTGGTTGAAAAACGCTTTATTTCGCCAAGACAGTGTATTTCTCACTGTTACATGCATTTGAATGGGAAACTCACCCGAGACAAAGTATAGGTTTTCATTATGTGAATAATTTTAAAATCTTAGCTCAAACGGCTGCAAAACCTGTTTGCCCAGCACGGGGATATTGAGTTCTATAAGATAAAGCCATAAACATGTTTGTCTGAGTCTTCTATCAAAAGTTACAGCGATTTATATGAAGTTGTACAAAAACGCTTTATTTCGCCAAGACAGTGTGTTTCTCACTGTTACATGCATTTGAATGGGAAACTCACCCGAGACAAAGTATAGGTTTTCATTATGTGAATAATTTTAAAATCTTAGCTCAAACGGCTGCAAAACCTGTTCTGTTTGCCCAGCACGGGGATATTGAGTTCTATAAGATAAAGCCATAAATATGTTTGTCTGAGTCTTCTATCAAAAGTTACAGCGATTTATATGAAGTTGTACAAAAACGCTTTATTTCGCCAAGACAGTGTGTTTCTCACTGTTACATGCATTTGAATGGGAAACTCACCCGAGACAAAGTATAGGTTTTCATTATGTGAATAATTTTAAAATCTTAGCTCAAACGGCTGCAAAACCTGTTTGCCCAGCACGGGATATTGAGTTCTATAAGATAAAGCCATAAACATGTTTGTCTGAGTCTTCTATCAAAAGTTACAGCGATTTATATGAAGTGGTTGAAAAACGCTTTATTTCGCCAAGACAGTGTATTTCTCACTGTTACATGCATTTGAATGGGAAACTCACCCGAGACAAAGTATAGGTTTTCATTATGTGAATAATTTTAAAATCTTAGCTCAAACGGCTGCAAAACCTGTTCTGTTTGCCCAGCACGGGGATATTGAGTTCTATAAGATAAAGCCATAAACATGTTTGTCTGAGTCTTCTATCAAAAGTTACAGCGATTTATATGAAGTTGTACAAAAACGCTTTATTTCGCCAAGACAGTGTGTTTCTCACTGTTACATGCATTTGAATGGGAAACTCACCCGAGACAAAGTATAGGTTTTCATTATGTGAATAATTTTAAAATCTTAGCTCAAACGGCTGCAAAACCTGTTCTGTTTGCCCAGCACGGGGATATTGAGTTCTATAAGATAAAGCCATAAACATGTTTGTCTGAGTCTTCTATCAAAAGTTACAGCGATTTATATGAAGTTGTTCAAAAACGCTTTATTTCGCCAAGACAGTGTGTTTCTCACTGTTACATGCATTTGAATGGGAAACTCACCTGAAACAAAGTATAGGTTTTCATTATGTGAATAATTTTAAAATCTTAGCTCAAACGGCTGCAAAACCTGTTTGCCCAGCACGGGGATATTGAGTTCTATAAGATAAAGCCATAAACATGTTTGTCTGAGTCTTCTATCAAAAGTTACAGCGATTTATATGAAGTTGTACAAAAACGCTTTATTTCGCCAAGACAATGCGTTTCTCACTGTTACATGCATTTGAATGGGAAACTCGCCTGAAACAAAGTATAGGTTTTCATTATGTGAATAATTTTAAAATCTTAGCTCAAACGGCTGCAAAACCTGTTTGCCCAGCACGGGGATATTGAGTTCTATAAGATAAAGCCATAAACATGTTTGTCTGAGTCTTCTATCAAAAGTTACAGCGATTTATATGAAGTTGTTCAAAAACGCTTTATTTCGCCAAGACAATGCGTTTCTCACTGTTACATGCATTTGAATGGGAAACTCGCCTGAAACAAAGTATAGGTTTTCATTATGTGAATAATTTTAAAATCTTTGCTCAAACGGCTGCAAAACCTGTTCTGTTTGCCCAGCACGGGGATATTGAGTTCTATAAGATAAAGCCATAAACATGTTTGTCTGAGTCTTCTATCAAAAGTTACAGCGATTTATATGAAGTTGTACAAAAACGCTTTATTTCGCCAAGACAGTGCGTTTCTCACTGTTACATGCATTTGAATGGGAAACTCACCCGAGACAAAGTATAGGTTTTCATTATGTGAATAATTTTAAAATCTTAGCTCAAACGGCTTCAAAACCTGTTTGCCCAGCACGGGATATTGAGTTCTATAAGATAAAGCCATAAACATGTTTGTCTGAGTCTTCTATCAAAAGTTACAGCGATTTATATGAAGTTGTTCAAAAACGCTTTATTTCGCCAAGACAATGCGTTTCTCACTGTTACATGCATTTGAATGGGAAACTCGCCTGAAACAAAGTATAGGTTTTCATTATGTGAATAATTTTAAAATCTTAGCTCAAACGGCTGCAAAACCTGTTCTGTTTGCCCAGCACGGGGATATTGAGTTCTATAAGATAAAGCCATAAACATGTTTGTCTGAGTCTTCTATCAAAAGTTACAGCGATTTATATGAAGTTGTTCAAAAAGGTTTTATTTCGCCAAGACAATGCGTTTCTCACTGTTACATGCATTTGAATGGGAAACTCGCCTGAAACAAAGTATAGGTTTTCATTATGTGAATAATTTTAAAATCTTAGCTCAAACGGCTGCAAAACCTGTTCTGTTTGCCCAGCACGGGGATATTGAGTTCTATAAGATAAAGCCATAAACATGTTTGTCTGAGTCTTCTATCAAAAGTTACAGCGATTTATATGAAGTTGTTCAAAAAGGTTTTATTTCGCCAAGACAATGCGTTTCTCACTGTTACATGCATTTGAATGGGAAACTCGCCTGAAACAAAGTATAGGTTTTCATTATGTGAATAATTTTAAAATCTTAGCTCAAACGGCTGCAAAACCTGTTTGCCCAGCACGGGGATATTGAGTTCTATAAGATAAAGCCATAAACATGTTTGTCTGAGTCTTCTATCAAAAGTTACAGCGATTTATATGAAGTGGTTGAAAAACGCTTTATTTCGCCAAGACAGTGTATTTCTCACTGTTACATGCATTTGAATGGGAAACTCACCCGAGACAAAGTATAGGTTTTCATTATGTGAATAATTTTAAAATCTTAGCTCAAACGGCTGCAAAACCTGTTCTGTTTGCCCAGCACGGGGATATTGAGTTCTATAAGATAAAGCCATAAACATGTTTGTCTGAGTCTTCTATCAAAAGTTACAGCGATTTATATGAAGTTGTTCAAAAAGGTTTTATTTCGCCAAGACAATGCGTTTCTCACTGTTACATGCATTTGAATGGGAAACTCGCCTGAAACAAAGTATAGGTTTTCATTATGTGAATAATTTTAAAATCTTAGCTCAAACGGCTGCAAAACCTGTTCTGTTTGCCCAGCACGGGGACATTGAGTTCTATAAGATAAAGCCATAAACATGTTTGTCTGAGTCTTCTATCAAAAGTTACAGCGATTTATATGAAGTTGTTCAAAAAGGTTTTATTTCGCCAAGACAATGCGTTTCTCACTGTTACATGCATTTGAATGGGAAACTCGCCTGAAACAAAGTATAGGTTTTCATTATGTGAATAATTTTAAAATCTTAGCTCAAACGGCTGCAAAACCTGTTTGCCCAGCACGGGGATATTGAGTTCTATAAGATAAAGCCATAAACATGTTTGTCTGAGTCTTTTATCAAAAGTTACAGCGATTTATATGAAGTGGTTGAAAAACGCTTTATTTCGCCAAGACAGTGTATTTCTCACTGTTACATGCATTTGAATGGGAAACTCACCCGAGACAAAGTATAGGTTTTCATTATGTGAATAATTTTAAAATCTTAGCTCAAACGGCTGCAAAACCTGTTTGCCCAGCACGGGGATATTGAGTTCTATAAGATAAAGCCATAAACATGTTTGTCTGAGTCTTCTATCAAAAGTTACAGCGATTTATATGAAGTTGTTCAAAAACGCTTTATTTCGCCAAGACAATGCGTTTCTCACTGTTACATGCATTTGAATGGGAAACTCGCCTGAAACAAAGTATAGGTTTTCATTATGTGAATAATTTTAAAATCTTTGCTCAAACGGCTGCAAAACCTGTTCTGTTTGCCCAGCACGGGGATATTGAGTTCTATAAGATAAAGCCATAAACATGTTTGTCTGAGTCTTCTATCAAAAGTTACAGCGATTTATATGAAGTTGTACAAAAACGCTTTATTTCGCCAAGACAGTGTGTTTCTCACTGTTACATGCATTTGAATGGGAAACTCACCCGAGACAAAGTATAGGTTTTCATTATGTGAATAATTTTAAAATCTTAGCTCAAACGGCTGCAAAACCTGTTTGCCCAGCACGGGATATTGAGTTCTATAAGATAAAGCCATAAACATGTTTGTCTGAGTCTTCTATCAAAAGTTACAGCGATTTATATGAAGTTGTACAAAAACGCTTTATTTCACCAAGACAGTGTGTTTCTCACTGTTACATGCATTTGAATGGGAAACTCGCCTGAGACAAAGTATAGGTTTTCATTATGTGAATAATTTTAAAATCTTAGCTCAAACGGCTGCAAATCCTGTTCTGTTTGCCCAGCACGGGGATATTGAGTTCTATAAGATAAAGCCATAAACATGTTTGTCTGAGTCTTCTATCAAAAGTTACAGCGATTTATATGAAGTTGTACAAAAATGCTTTATTTCGCCAAGACAGTGTGTTTCTCACTGTTACATGCAGTTGAATGGGAAACTCGCCTGAGACAAAGTATAGGTTTTCATTATGTGAATAATTTTAAAATCTTAGCTCAAACGGCTGCAAAACCTGTTCTGTTTGCCCAGCACGGGGATATTGAGTTCTATAAGATAAAGCCATAAACATGTTTGTCTGAGTCTTCTATCAAAAGTTACAGCGATTTATATGAAGTTGTTCAAAAACGCTTTATTTCGCCAAGACAATGCGTTTCTCACTGTTACATGCATTTGAATGGGAAACTCGCCTGAAACAAAGTATAGGTTTTCATTATGTGAATAATTTTAAAATCTTTGCTCAAACGGCTGCAAAACCTGTTCTGTTTGCCCAGCACGGGGATATTGAGTTCTATAAGATAAAGCCATAAACATGTTTGTCTGAGTCTTCTATCAAAAGTTACAGCGATTTATATGAAGTTGTACAAAAACGCTTTATTTCGCCAAGACAGTGTGTTTCTCACTGTTACATGCATTTGAATGGGAAACTCACCCGAGACAAAGTATAGGTTTTCATTATGTGAATAATTTTAAAATCTTAGCTCAAACGGCTGCAAAACCTGTTTGCCCAGCACGGGATATTGAGTTCTATAAGATAAAGCCATAAACATGTTTGTCTGAGTCTTCTATCAAAAGTTACAGCGATTTATATGAAGTGGTTGAAAAACGCTTTATTTCGCCAAGACAGTGTATTTCTCACTGTTACATGCATTTGAATGGGAAACTCACCCGAGACAAAGTATAGGTTTTCATTATGTGAATAATTTTAAAATCTTAGCTCAAACGGCTGCAAAACCTGTTCTGTTTGCCCAGCACGGGGATATTGAGTTCTATAAGATAAAGCCATAAACATGTTTGTCTGAGTCTTCTATCAAAAGTTACAGCGATTTATATGAAGTTGATCAAAAACGCTTTATTTCGCCAAGACAATGCGTTTCTCACTGTTACATGCATTTGAATGGGAAACTCGCCTGAAACAAAGTATAGGTTTTCATTATGTGAATAATTTTAAAATCTTTGCTCAAACGGCTGCAAAACCTGTTCTGTTTGCCCAGCACGGGGATATTGAGTTCTATAAGATAAAGCCATAAACATGTTTGTCTGAGTCTTCTATCAAAAGTTACAGCGATTTATATGAAGTTGTACAAAAACGCTTTATTTCGCCAAGACAGTGTGTTTCTCACTGTTACATGCATTTGAATGGGAAACTCACCCGAGACAAAGTATAGGTTTTCATTATGTGAATAATTTTAAAATCTTAGCTCAAACGGCTGCAAAACCTGTTTGCCCAGCACGGGATATTGAGTTCTATAAGATAAAGCCATAAACATGTTTGTCTGAGTCTTCTATCAAAAGTTACAGCGATTTATATGAAGTGGTTGAAAAACG
Source organism: Astatotilapia calliptera (assembly GCF_964374335.1). Lineage (NCBI taxonomy): Eukaryota > Metazoa > Chordata > Actinopteri > Cichliformes > Cichlidae > Astatotilapia > Astatotilapia calliptera. The sequence continues at coordinate 17,298,501 of NC_137423.1, forward strand.
CTTTATTTCGCCAAGACAGTGTATTTCTCACTGTTACATGCATTTGAATGGGAAACTCACCCGAGACAAAGTATAGGTTTTCATTATGTGAATAATTTTAAAATCTTAGCTCAAACGGCTGCAAAACCTGTTCTGTTTGCCCAGCACGGGGATATTGAGTTCTATAAGATAAAGCCATAAACATGTTTGTCTGAGTCTTCTATCAAAAGTTACAGCGATTTATATGAAGTTGTACAAAAACGCTTTATTTCGCCAAGACAATGCGTTTCTCACTGTTACATGCATTTGAATGGGAAACTCACCCGAGACAAAGTATAGGTTTTCATTATGTGAATAATTTTAAAATCTTAGCTCAAACGGCTGCAAAACCTGTTTGCCCAGCACGGGGATATTGAGTTCTATAAGATAAAGCCATAAACATGTTTGTCTGAGTCTTCTATCAAAAGTTACAGCAATTTATATGAAGTGGTTGAAAAACGCTTTATTTCGCCAAGACAGTGTGTTTCTCACTGTTACATGCATTTGAATGGGAAACTCGCCTGAAACAAAGTATAGGTTTTCATTATGTGAATAATTTTAAAATCTTAGCTCAAACGGCTGCAAAACCTGTTTGCCCAGCACGGGATATTGAGTTCTATAAGATAAAGCCATAAACATCTTTGTCTGAGTCTTCTATCAAAAGTTACAGCGATTTATATGAAGTTGTACAAAAACGCTTTATTTCGCCAAGACAATGCGTTTCTCACTGTTACATGCATTTGAATGGGAAACTCGCCTGAAACAAAGTATAGGTTTTCATTATGTGAATAATTTTAAAATCTTAGCTCAAACGGCTGCAAAACCTGTTCTGTTTGCCCAGCACGGGGGTTTTGAGTTCTATAAGATAAAGCCATAAACATGTTTGTCTGAGTCTTCTATCAAAAGTTACAGCGATTTATATGAAGTTGTTCAAAAAGGTTTTATTTCGCCAAGACAGTGTGTTTCTCACTGTTACATGCATTTGAATGGGAAACTCGCCTGAAACAAAGTATAGGTTTTCATTATGTGAATAATTTTAAAATCTTAGCTCAAACGGCTGCAAAACCTGTTTGCCCAGCACGGGGATATTGAGTTCTATAAGATAAAGCCATAAACATGTTTGTCTGAGTCTTCTATCAAAAGTTACAGCGATTTATATGAAGTTGTTCAAAAACGCTTTATTTCGCCAAGACAATGCGTTTCTCACTGTTACATGCATTTGAATGGGAAACTCGCCTGAAACAAAGTATAGGTTTTCATTATGTGAATAATTTTAAAATCTTAGCTCAAACGGCTGCAAAACCTGTTCTGTTTGCCCAGCACGGGGGTTTTGAGTTCTATAAGATAAAGCCATAAACATGTTTGTCTGAGTCTTCTATCAAAAGTTACAGCGATTTATATGAAGTTGTACAAAAACGCTTTATTTCGCCAAGACAATGCGTTTCTCACTGTTACATGCATTTGAATGGGAAACTCGCCTGAAACAAAGTATAGGTTTTCATTATGTGAATAATTTTAAAATCTTAGCTCAAACGGCTGCAAAACCTGTTTGCCCAGCACGGGGATATTGAGTTCTATAAGATAAAGCCATAAACATGTTTGTCTGAGTCTTCTATCAAAAGTTACAGCGATTTATATGAAGTTGTTCAAAAACGCTTTATTTCGCCAAGACAATGCGTTTCTCACTGTTACATGCATTTGAATGGGAAACTCGCCTGAAACAAAGTATAGGTTTTCATTATGTGAATAATTTTAAAATCTTTGCTCAAACGGCTGCAAAACCTGTTCTGTTTGCCCAGCACGGGGATATTGAGTTCTATAAGATAAAGCCATAAACATGTTTGTCTGAGTCTTCTATCAAAAGTTACAGCGATTTATATGAAGTTGTACAAAAACGCTTTATTTCGCCAAGACAGTGTGTTTCTCACTGTTACATGCATTTGAATGGGAAACTCACCCGAGACAAAGTATAGGTTTTCATTATGTGAATAATTTTAAAATCTTAGCTCAAACGGCTGCAAAACCTGTTTGCCCAGCACGGGATATTGAGTTCTATAAGATAAAGCCATAAACATGTTTGTCTGAGTCTTCTATCAAAAGTTACAGCGATTTATATGAAGTTGTACAAAAACGCTTTATTTCGCCAAGACAGTGTGTTTCTCACTGTTACATGCAGTTGAATGGGAAACTCGCCTGAGACAAAGTATAGGTTTTCATTATGTGAATAATTTTAAAATCTTAGCTCAAACGGCTGCAAAACCTGTTCTGTTTGCCCAGCACGGGGATATTGAGTTCTATAAGATAAAGCCATAAACATGTTTGTCTGAGTCTTCTATCAAAAGTTACAGCGATTTATATGAAGTTGTTCAAAAACGCTTTATTTCGCCAAGACAATGCGTTTCTCACTGTTACATGCATTTGAATGGGAAACTCGCCTGAAACAAAGTATAGGTTTTCATTATGTGAATAATTTTAAAATCTTAGCTCAAACGGCTGCAAAACCTGTTTGCCCAGCACGGGGATATTGAGTTCTATAAGATAAAGCCATAAACATGTTTGTCTGAGTCTTCTATCAAAAGTTACAGCGATTTATATGAAGTTGTACAAAAACGCTTTATTTCGCCAAGACAGTGTGTTTCTCACTGTTACATGCATTTGAATGGGAAACTCACCCGAGACAAAGTATAGGTTTTCATTATGTGAATAATTTTAAAATCTTAGCTCAAACGGCTGCAAAACCTGTTTGCCCAGCACGGGGATATTGAGTTCTATAAGATAAAGCCATAAACATGTTTGTCTGAGTCTTCTATCAAAAGTTACAGCGATTTATATGAAGTGGTTGAAAAACGCTTTATTTCGCCAAGACAGTGTATTTCTCACTGTTACATGCATTTGAATGGGAAACTCACCCGAGACAAAGTATAGGTTTTCATTATGTGAATAATTTTAAAATCTTAGCTCAAACGGCTGCAAAACCTGTTTGCCCAGCACGGGGATATTGGGTTCTATAAGATAAAGCCATAAACATCTTTGTCTGAGTCTTCTATCAAAAGTTACAGCGATTTATATGAAGTTGTACAAAAACGCTTTATTTCGCCAAGACAATGCGTTTCTCACTGTTACATGCATTTGAATGGGAAACTCGCCTGAAACAAAGTATAGGTTTTCATTATGTGAATAATTTTAAAATCTTAGCTCAAACGGCTGCAAAACCTGTTCTGTTTGCCCAGCACGGGGGTTTTGAGTTCTATAAGATAAAGCCATAAACATGTTTGTCTGAGTCTTCTATCAAAAGTTACAGCGATTTATATGAAGTGGTTGAAAAACGCTTTATTTCGCCAAGACAGTGTATTTCTCACTGTTACATGCATTTGAATGGGAAACTCACCCGAGACAAAGTATAGGTTTTCATTATGTGAATAATTTTAAAATCTTAGCTCAAACGGCTGCAAAACCTGTTCTGTTTGCCCAGCACGGGGATATTGAGTTCTATAAGATAAAGCCATAAACATGTTTGTCTGAGTCTTCTATCAAAAGTTACAGCGATTTATATGAAGTTGTACAAAAACGCTTTATTTCGCCAAGACAATGCGTTTCTCACTGTTACATGCATTTGAATGGGAAACTCACCCGAGACAAAGTATAGGTTTTCATTATGTGAATAATTTTAAAATCTTAGCTCAAACGGCTGCAAAACCTGTTTGCCCAGCACGGGGATATTGAGTTCTATAAGATAAAGCCATAAACATGTTTGTCTGAGTCTTCTATCAAAAGTTACAGCGATTTATATGAAGTGGTTGAAAAACGCTTTATTTCGCCAAGACAGTGTATTTCTCACTGTTACATGCATTTGAATGGGAAACTCACCCGAGACAAAGTATAGGTTTTCATTATGTGAATAATTTTAAAATCTTAGCTCAAACGGCTGCAAAACCTGTTTGCCCAGCACGGGGATATTGGGTTCTATAAGATAAAGCCATAAACATCTTTGTCTGAGTCTTCTATCAAAAGTTACAGCGATTTATATGAAGTTGTACAAAAACGCTTTATTTCGCCAAGACAATGCGTTTCTCACTGTTACATGCATTTGAATGGGAAACTCGCCTGAAACAAAGTATAGGTTTTCATTATGTGAATAATTTTAAAATCTTAGCTCAAACGGCTGCAAAACCTGTTCTGTTTGCCCAGCACGGGGGTTTTGAGTTCTATAAGATAAAGCCATAAACATGTTTGTCTGAGTCTTCTATCAAAAGTTACAGCGATTTATATGAAGTTGTACAAAAACGCTTTATTTCACCAGTTAGTGCGTCTCGCTATTACATGCATTTGAATGGAGTTCTCGCCTGAAACAAAGTATAGGTTTTCATTATGTGAATAACTTGAAAATCTTAGCTCAAACGGCTGCAAAACCTGTTTGCCCAGCACGGGGATATTGAATTATATAAGATAAAGCCATAAATATATATTTCTGAGTCTTCTATCAAAAGTTACAGCTGTTTTTATGAAGACCATTAAAACGCTTTATTTCGCCAAGACAGTGTGTTTCTCACTGTTACATGCAGTTGAATGGGAAACTCGCCTGAGACAAAGTATAGGTTTTCATTATGTGAATAATTTTAAAATCTTAGCTCAAACGGCTGCAAAACCTGTTCTGTTTGCCCAGCACGGGGATATTGAGTTCTATAAGATAAAGCCATAAACATGTTTGTCTGAGTCTTCTATCAAAAGTTACAGCGATTTATATGAAGTTGTTCAAAAACGCTTTATTTCGCCAAGACAATGCGTTTCTAAATGTTACATGCATTTGAATGGGAAACTCGCCTGAAACAAAGTATAGGTTTTCATTATGTGAATAATTTTAAAATCTTTGCTCAAACGGCTGCAAAACCTGTTCTGTTTGCCCAGCACGGGGATATTGAGTTCTATAAGATAAAGCCATAAACATGTTTGTCTGAGTCTTCTATCAAAAGTTACAGCGATTTATATGAAGTTGTACAAAAACGCTTTATTTCGCCAAGACAGTGTGTTTCTCACTGTTACATGCATTTGAATGGGAAACTCACCCGAGACAAAGTATAGGTTTTCATTATGTGAATAATTTTAAAATCTTAGCTCAAACGGCTGCAAAACCTGTTTGCCCAGCACGGGATATTGAGTTCTATAAGATAAAGCCATAAACATGTTTGTCTGAGTCTTCTATCAAAAGTTACAGCGATTTATATGAAGTGGTTGAAAAACGCTTTATTTCGCCAAGACAGTGTATTTCTCACTGTTACATGCATTTGAATGGGAAACTCACCCGAGACAAAGTATAGGTTTTCATTATGTGAATAATTTTAAAATCTTAGCTCAAACGGCTGCAAAACCTGTTCTGTTTGCCCAGCACGGGGATATTGAGTTCTATAAGATAAAGCCATAAACATGTTTGTCTGAGTCTTCTATCAAAAGTTACAGCGATTTATATGAAGTTGTTCAAAAAGGTTTTATTTCGCCAAGACAATGCGTTTCTCACTGTTACATGCATTTGAATGGGAAACTCGCCTGAAACAAAGTATAGGTTTTCATTATGTGAATAATTTTAAAATCTTAGCTCAAACGGCTGCAAAACCTGTTCTGTTTGCCCAGCACGGGATATTGAGTTCTATAAGATAAAGCCATAAACATGTTTGTCTGAGTCTTCTATCAAAAGTTACAGCGATTTATATGAAGTTGTTCAAAAAGGTTTTATTTCGCCAAGACAGTGTGTTTCTCACTGTTACATGCATTTGAATGGGAAACTCACCTGAAACAAAGTATAGGTTTTCATTATGTGAATAATTTTAAAATCTTAGCTCAAACGGCTGCAAAACCTGTTTGCCCAGCACGGGGATATTGAGTTCTATAAGATAAAGCCATAAACATGTTTGTCTGAGTCTTCTATCAAAAGTTACAGCGATTTATATGAAGTTGTTCAAAAACGCTTTATTTCGCCAAGACAATGCGTTTCTCACTGTTACATGCATTTGAATGGGAAACTCGCCTGAAACAAAGTATAGGTTTTCATTATGTGAATAATTTTAAAATCTTAGCTCAAACGGCTGCAAAACCTGTTCTGTTTGCCCAGCACGGGGGTTTTGAGTTCTATAAGATAAAGCCATAAACATGTTTGTCTGAGTCTTCTATCAAAAGTTACAGCGATTTATATGAAGTTGTACAAAAACGCTTTATTTCGCCAAGACAATGCGTTTCTCACTGTTACATGCATTTGAATGGGAAACTCGCCTGAAACAAAGTATAGGTTTTCATTATGTGAATAATTTTAAAATCTTAGCTCAAACGGCTGCAAAACCTGTTTGCCCAGCACGGGGATATTGAGTTCTATAAGATAAAGCCATAAACATGTTTGTCTGAGTCTTCTATCAAAAGTTACAGCGATTTATATGAAGTTGTTCAAAAACGCTTTATTTCGCCAAGACAATGCGTTTCTCACTGTTACATGCATTTGAATGGGAAACTCGCCTGAAACAAAGTATAGGTTTTCATTATGTGAATAATTTTAAAATCTTTGCTCAAACGGCTGCAAAACCTGTTCTGTTTGCCCAGCACGGGGATATTGAGTTCTATAAGATAAAGCCATAAACATGTTTGTCTGAGTCTTCTATCAAAAGTTACAGCGATTTATATGAAGTTGTACAAAAACGCTTTATTTCGCCAAGACAGTGTGTTTCTCACTGTTACATGCATTTGAATGGGAAACTCACCCGAGACAAAGTATAGGTTTTCATTATGTGAATAATTTTAAAATCTTAGCTCAAACGGCTGCAAAACCTGTTTGCCCAGCACGGGGATATTGAGTTCTATAAGATAAAGCCATAAACATGTTTGTCTGAGTCTTCTATCAAAAGTTACAGCGATTTATATGAAGTTGTACAAAAACGCTTTATTTCGCCAAGACAGTGTGTTTCTCACTGTTACATGCAGTTGAATGGGAAACTCGCCTGAGACAAAGTATAGGTTTTCATTATGTGAATAATTTTAAAATCTTAGCTCAAACGGCTGCAAAACCTGTTCTGTTTGCCCAGCACGGGGATATTGAGTTCTATAAGATAAAGCCATAAACATGTTTGTCTGAGTCTTCTATCAAAAGTTACAGCGATTTATATGAAGTTGTTCAAAAACGCTTTATTTCGCCAAGACAATGCGTTTCTAAATGTTACATGCATTTGAATGGGAAACTCGCCTGAAACAAAGTATAGGTTTTCATTATGTGAATAATTTTAAAATCTTTGCTCAAACGGCTGCAAAACCTGTTCTGTTTGCCCAGCACGGGGATATTGAGTTCTATAAGATAAAGCCATAAACATGTTTGTCTGAGTCTTCTATCAAAAGTTACAGCGATTTATATGAAGTTGTACAAAAACGCTTTATTTCGCCAAGACAGTGTGTTTCTCACTGTTACATGCATTTGAATGGGAAACTCACCCGAGACAAAGTATAGGTTTTCATTATGTGAATAATTTTAAAATCTTAGCTCAAACGGCTGCAAAACCTGTTTGCCCAGCACGGGATATTGAGTTCTATAAGATAAAGCCATAAACATGTTTGTCTGAGTCTTCTATCAAAAGTTACAGCGATTTATATGAAGTGGTTGAAAAACGCTTTATTTCGCCAAGACAGTGTATTTCTCACTGTTACATGCATTTGAATGGGAAACTCACCCGAGACAAAGTATAGGTTTTCATTATGTGAATAATTTTAAAATCTTAGCTCAAACGGCTGCAAAACCTGTTCTGTTTGCCCAGCACGGGGATATTGAGTTCTATAAGATAAAGCCATAAACATGTTTGTCTGAGTCTTCTATCAAAAGTTACAGCGATTTATATGAAGTGGTTGAAAAACGCTTTATTTCGCCAAGACAGTGTATTTCTCACTGTTACATGCATTTGAATGGGAAACTCACCCGAGAAAAAGTATAGGTTTTCATTATGTGAATAATTTTAAAATCTTAGCTCAAACGGCTGCAAAACCTGTTTGCCCAGCACGGGGATATTGGGTTCTATAAGATAAAGCCATAAACATCTTTGTCTGAGTCTTCTATCAAAAGTTACAGCGATTTATATGAAGTTGTACAAAAACGCTTTATTTCGCCAAGACAATGCGTTTCTCACTGTTACATGCATTTGAATGGGAAACTCGCCTGAAACAAAGTATAGGTTTTCATTATGTGAATAATTTTAAAATCTTAGCTCAAACGGCTGCAAAACCTGTTCTGTTTGCCCAGCACGGGGGTTTTGAGTTCTATAAGATAAAGCCATAAACATGTTTGTCTGAGTCTTCTATCAAAAGTTACAGCGATTTAAATGAAGTTGTACAAAAACGCTTTATTTCACCAGTTAGTGCGTCTCGCTATTACATGCATTTGAATGGAGTTCTCGCCTGAAACAAAGTATAGGTTTTCATTATGTGAATAACTTGAAAATCTTAGCTCAAACAGCTGCAAAACCTGTTTGCCCAGCACGGGGATATTGAATTATATAAGATAAAGCCATAAATATATATTTCTGAGTCTTCTATCAAAAGTTACAGCTGTTTTTATGAAGACCATTAAAACGCTTTATTTCACCAGTTAGTGCGTTTCTCGCTATTACATGCATTTGAATGGGAAACTCGCCTGAAACAAAGTATAGGTTTTCATTATGTGAATAATTTTAAAATCTTAGCTCAAACGGCTGCAAAACCTGTTTGCCCAGCACGGGGATATTGAGTTCTATAAGATAAAGCCATAAACATGTTTGTCTGAGTCTTCTATCAAAAGTTACAGCGATTTATATGAAGTGGTTGAAAAACGCTTTATTTCGCCAAGACAGTGTATTTCTCACTGTTACATGCATTTGAATGGGAAACTCACCCGAGACAAAGTATAGGTTTTCATTATGTGAATAATTTTAAAATCTTAGCTCAAACGGCTGCAAAACCTGTTCTGTTTGCCCAGCACGGGGATATTGAGTTCTATAAGATAAAGCCATAAACATGTTTGTCTGAGTCTTCTATCAAAAGTTACAGCGATTTATATGAAGTTGTTCAAAAAGGTTTTATTTCGCCAAGACAATGCGTTTCTCACTGTTACATGCATTTGAATGGGAAACTCGCCTGAAACAAAGTATAGGTTTTCATTATGTGAATAATTTTAAAATCTTAGCTCAAACGGCTGCAAAACCTGTTCTGTTTGCCCAGCACGGGGATATTGAGTTCTATAAGATAAAGCCATAAACATGTTTGTCTGAGTCTTCTATCAAAAGTTACAGCGATTTATATGAAGTTGTTCAAAAAGGTTTTATTTCGCCAAGACAATGCGTTTCTCACTGTTACATGCATTTGAATGGGAAACTCGCCTGAAACAAAGTATAGGTTTTCATTATGTGAATAATTTTAAAATCTTAGCTCAAACGGCTGCAAAACCTGTTTGCCCAGCACGGGGATATTGAGTTCTATAAGATAAAGCCATAAACATGTTTGTCTGAGTCTTCTATCAAAAGTTACAGCGATTTATATGAAGTGGTTGAAAAACGCTTTATTTCGCCAAGACAGTGTATTTCTCACTGTTACATGCATTTGAATGGGAAACTCACCCGAGACAAAGTATAGGTTTTCATTATGTGAATAATTTTAAAATCTTAGCTCAAACGGCTGCAAAACCTGTTTGCCCAGCACGGGGATATTGAGTTCTATAAGATAAAGCCATAAACATGTTTGTCTGAGTCTTCTATCAAAAGTTACAGCGATTTATATGAAGTTGTTCAAAAACGCTTTATTTCGCCAAGACAATGCGTTTCTCACTGTTACATGCATTTGAATGGGAAACTCGCCTGAAACAAAGTATAGGTTTTCATTATGTGAATAATTTTAAAATCTTAGCTCAAACGGCTGCAAAACCTGTTCTGTTTGCCCAGCACGGGGGTTTTGAGTTCTATAAGATAAAGCCATAAACATGTTTGTCTGAGTCTTCTATCAAAAGTTACAGCGATTTATATGAAGTTGTACAAAAACGCTTTATTTCGCCAAGACAGTGTGTTTCTCACTGTTACATGCATTTGAATGGGAAACTCACCTGAAACAAAGTATAGGTTTTCATTATGTGAATAATTTTAAAATCTTAGCTCAAACGGCTGCAAAACCTGTTTGCCCAGCACGGGGATATTGAGTTCTATAAGATAAAGCCATAAACATGTTTGTCTGAGTCTTCTATCAAAAGTTACAGCGATTTATATGAAGTTGTTCAAAAACGCTTTATTTCGCCAAGACAATGCGTTTCTCACTGTTACATGCATTTGAATGGGAAACTCGCCTGAAACAAAGTATAGGTTTTCATTATGTGAATAATTTTAAAATCTTTGCTCAAACGGCTGCAAAACCTGTTCTGTTTGCCCAGCACGGGGATATTGAGTTCTATAAGATAAAGCCATAAACATGTTTGTCTGAGTCTTCTATCAAAAGTTACAGCGATTTATATGAAGTTGTACAAAAACGCTTTATTTTGCCAAGACAGTGTGTTTCTCACTGTTACATGCATTTGAATGGGAAACTCACCCGAGACAAAGTATAGGTTTTCATTATGTGAATAATTTTAAAATCTTAGCTCAAACGGCTGCAAAACCTGTTTGCCCAGCATGGGATATTGAGTTCTATAAGATAAAGCCATAAACATGTTTGTCTGAGTCTTCTATCAAAAGTTACAGCGATTTATATGAAGTTGTTCAAAAACGCTTTATTTCGCCAAGACAATGCGTTTCTCACTGTTACATGCATTTGAATGGGAAACTCGCCTGAAACAAAGTATAGGTTTTCATTATGTGAATAATTTTAAAATCTTTGCTCAAACGGCTGCAAAACCTGTTCTGTTTGCCCAGCACGGGGATATTGAGTTCTATAAGATAAAGCCATAAACATGTTTGTCTGAGTCTTCTATCAAAAGTTACAGCGATTTATATGAAGTTGTACAAAAACGCTTTATTTCGCCAAGACAGTGTGTTTCTCACTGTTACATGCATTTGAATGGGAAACTCACCCGAGACAAAGTATAGGTTTTCATTATGTGAATAATTTTAAAATCTTAGCTCAAACGGCTGCAAAACCTGTTTGCCCAGCACGGGGATATTGAGTTCTATAAGATAAAGCCATAAACATGTTTGTCTGAGTCTTCTATCAAAAGTTACAGCGATTTATATGAAGTGGTTGAAAAACGCTTTATTTCGCCAAGACAGTGTATTTCTCACTGTTACATGCATTTGAATGGGAAACTCACCCGAGAGAAACTATAGGTTTTCATTATGTGAATAATTTTAAAATCTTTGCTCAAACGGCTGCAAAACCTGTTCTGTTTGCCCAGCACGGGGATATTGAGTTCTATAAGATAAAGCCATAAACATGTTTGTCTGAGTCTTCTATCAAAAGTTACAGCGATTTATATGAAGTTGTTCAAAAAGGTTTTATTTCGCCAAGACAATGCGTTTCTCACTGTTACATGCATTTGAATGGGAAACTCGCCTGAAACAAAGTATAGGTTTTCATTATGTGAATAATTTTAAAATCTTAGCTCAAACGGCTGCAAAACCTGTTCTGTTTGCCCAGCACGGGGATATTGAGTTCTATAAGATAAAGCCATAAACATGTTTGTCTGAGTCTTCTATCAAAAGTTACAGCGATTTATATGAAGTTGTTCAAAAAGGTTTTATTTCGCCAAGACAATGCGTTTCTCACTGTTACATGCATTTGAATGGGAAACTCGCCTGAAACAAAGTATAGGTTTTCATTATGTGAATAATTTTAAAATCTTAGCTCAAACGGCTGCAAAACCTGTTTGCCCAGCACGGGGATATTGAGTTCTATAAGATAAAGCCATAAACATGTTTGTCTGAGTCTTCTATCAAAAGTTACAGCGATTTATATGAAGTGGTTGAAAAACGCTTTATTTCGCCAAGACAGTGTATTTCTCACTGTTACATGCATTTGAATGGGAAACTCACCCGAGACAAAGTATAGGTTTTCATTATGTGAATAATTTTAAAATCTTAGCTCAAACGGCTGCAAAACCTGTTTGCCCAGCACGGGGATATTGGGTTCTATAAGATAAAGCCATAAACATCTTTGTCTGAGTCTTCTATCAAAAGTTACAGCGATTTATATGAAGTTGTACAAAAACGCTTTATTTCGCCAAGACAATGCGTTTCTCACTGTTACATGCATTTGAATGGGAAACTCGCCTGAAACAAAGTATAGGTTTTCATTATGTGAATAATTTTAAAATCTTAGCTCAAACGGCTGCAAAACCTGTTCTGTTTGCCCAGCACGGGGGTTTTGAGTTCTATAAGATAAAGCCATAAACATGTTTGTCTGAGTCTTCTATCAAAAGTTACAGCGATTTAAATGAAGTTGTACAAAAACGCTTTATTTCACCAGTTAGTGCGTCTCGCTATTACATGCATTTGAATGGAGTTCTCGCCTGAAACAAAGTATAGGTTTTCATTATGTGAATAACTTGAAAATCTTAGCTCAAACAGCTGCAAAACCTGTTTGCCCAGCACGGGGATATTGAATTATATAAGATAAAGCCATAAATATATATTTCTGAGTCTTCTATCAAAAGTTACAGCTGTTTTTATGAAGACCATTAAAACGCTTTATTTCACCAGTTAGTGCGTTTCTCGCTATTACATGCATTTGAATGGGAAACTCGCCTGAAACAAAGTATAGGTTTTCATTATGTGAATAATTTTAAAATCTTAGCTCAAACGGCTGCAAAACCTGTTTGCCCAGCACGGGGATATTGAGTTCTATAAGATAAAGCCATAAACATGTTTGTCTGAGTCTTCTATCAAAAGTTACAGCGATTTATATGAAGTGGTTGAAAAACGCTTTATTTCGCCAAGACAGTGTATTTCTCACTGTTACATGCATTTGAATGGGAAACTCACCCGAGACAAAGTATAGGTTTTCATTATGTGAATAATTTTAAAATCTTAGCTCAAACGGCTGCAAAACCTGTTCTGTTTGCCCAGCACGGGGATATTGAGTTCTATAAGATAAAGCCATAAACATGTTTGTCTGAGTCTTCTATCAAAAGTTACAGCGATTTATATGAAGTTGTTCAAAAAGGTTTTATTTCGCCAAGACAATGCGTTTCTCACTGTTACATGCATTTGAATGGGAAACTCGCCTGAAACAAAGTATAGGTTTTCATTATGTGAATAATTTTAAAATCTTAGCTCAAACGGCTGCAAAACCTGTTCTGTTTGCCCAGCACGGGGATATTGAGTTCTATAAGATAAAGCCATAAACATGTTTGTCTGAGTCTTCTATCAAAAGTTACAGCGATTTATATGAAGTTGTTCAAAAAGGTTTTATTTCGCCAAGACAATGCGTTTCTCACTGTTACATGCATTTGAATGGGAAACTCGCCTGAAACAAAGTATAGGTTTTCATTATGTGAATAATTTTAAAATCTTAGCTCAAACGGCTGCAAAACCTGTTTGCCCAGCACGGGGATATTGAGTTCTATAAGATAAAGCCATAAACATGTTTGTCTGAGTCTTCTATCAAAAGTTACAGCGATTTATATGAAGTGGTTGAAAAACGCTTTATTTCGCCAAGACAGTGTATTTCTCACTGTTACATGCATTTGAATGGGAAACTCACCCGAGACAAAGTATAGGTTTTCATTATGTGAATAATTTTAAAATCTTAGCTCAAACGGCTGCAAAACCTGTTTGCCCAGCACGGGGATATTGAGTTCTATAAGATAAAGCCATAAACATGTTTGTCTGAGTCTTCTATCAAAAGTTACAGCGATTTATATGAAGTTGTTCAAAAACGCTTTATTTCGCCAAGACAATGCGTTTCTCACTGTTACATGCATTTGAATGGGAAACTCGCCTGAAACAAAGTATAGGTTTTCATTATGTGAATAATTTTAAAATCTTAGCTCAAACGGCTGCAAAACCTGTTCTGTTTGCCCAGCACGGGGGTTTTGAGTTCTATAAGATAAAGCCATAAACATGTTTGTCTGAGTCTTCTATCAAAAGTTACAGCGATTTATATGAAGTTGTACAAAAACGCTGTATTTCGCCAAGACAATGCGTTTCTCACTGTTACATGCATTTGAATGGGAAACTCGCCTGAAACAAAGTATAGGTTTTCATTATGTGAATAATTTTAAAATCTTAGCTCAAACGGCTGCCAATTCTGTTCTGTTTGCGCAGCACGGGGATATTGAGTTCTATAAGATAAAGCCATAAACATGTTTGTCTGAGTCTTCTATCAAAAGTTACAGCGATTTATATGAAGTGGTTGAAAAACGCTTTATTTCGCCAAGACAGTGTATTTCTCACTGTTACATGCATTTGAATGGGAAACTCACCCGAGACAAAGTATAGGTTTTCATTATGTGAATAATTTTAAAATCTTAGCTCAAACGGCTGCAAAACCTGTTTGCCCAGCACGGGGATATTGGGTTCTATAAGATAAAGCCATAAACATCTTTGTCTGAGTCTTCTATCAAAAGTTACAGCGATTTATATGAAGTTGTTCAAAAACGCTTTATTTCGCCAAGACAATGCGTTTCTCACTGTTACATGCATTTGAATGGGAAACTCGCCTGAAACAAAGTATAGGTTTTCATTATGTGAATAATTTTAAAATCTTAGCTCAAACGGCTGCAAAACCTGTTTGCCCAGCATGGGATATTGAGTTCTATAAGATAAAGCCATAAACATGTTTGTCTGAGTCTTCTATCAAAAGTTACAGCGATTTATATGAAGTTGTTCAAAAACGCTTTATTTCGCCAAGACAATGCGTTTCTCACTGTTACATGCATTTGAATGGGAAACTCGCCTGAAACAAAGTATAGGTTTTCATTATGTGAATAATTTTAAAATCTTAGCTCAAACGGCTGCAAAACCTGTTTGCCCAGCACGGGGATATTGAGTTCTATAAGATAAAGCCATAAACATGTTTGTCTGAGTCTTCTATCAAAAGTTACAGCGATTTATATGAAGTGGTTGAAAAACGCTTTATTTCGCCAAGACAGTGTATTTCTCACTGTTACATGCATTTGAATGGGAAACTCACCCGAGAGAAACTATAGGTTTTCATTATGTGAATAATTTTAAAATCTTTGCTCAAACGGCTGCAAAACCTGTTCTGTTTGCCCAGCACGGGGATATTGAGTTCTATAAGATAAAGCCATAAACATGTTTGTCTGAGTCTTCTATCAAAAGTTACAGCGATTTAAATGAAGTTGTACAAAAACGCTTTATTTCACCAGTTAGTGCGTCTCGCTATTACATGCATTTGAATGGAGTTCTCGCCTGAAACAAAGTATAGGTTTTCATTATGTGAATAACTTGAAAATCTTAGCTCAAACAGCTGCAAAACCTGTTTGCCCAGCACGGGGATATTGAATTATATAAGATAAAGCCATAAATATATATTTCTGAGTCTTCTATCAAAAGTTACAGCTGTTTTTATGAAGACCATTAAAACGCTTTATTTCACCAGTTAGTGCGTTTCTCGCTATTACATGCATTTGAATGGGAAACTCGCCTGAAACAAAGTATAGGTTTTCATTATGTGAATAATTTTAAAATCTTAGCTCAAACGGCTGCAAAACCTGTTTGCCCAGCACGGGGATATTGAGTTCTATAAGATAAAGCCATAAACATGTTTGTCTGAGTCTTCTATCAAAAGTTACAGCGATTTATATGAAGTGGTTGAAAAACGCTTTATTTCGCCAAGACAGTGTATTTCTCACTGTTACATGCATTTGAATGGGAAACTCACCCGAGACAAAGTATAGGTTTTCATTATGTGAATAATTTTAAAATCTTAGCTCAAACGGCTGCAAAACCTGTTCTGTTTGCCCAGCACGGGGATATTGAGTTCTATAAGATAAAGCCATAAACATGTTTGTCTGAGTCTTCTATCAAAAGTTACAGCGATTTATATGAAGTTGTTCAAAAAGGTTTTATTTCGCCAAGACAATGCGTTTCTCACTGTTACATGCATTTGAATGGGAAACTCGCCTGAAACAAAGTATAGGTTTTCATTATGTGAATAATTTTAAAATCTTAGCTCAAACGGCTGCAAAACCTGTTCTGTTTGCCCAGCACGGGGATATTGAGTTCTATAAGATAAAGCCATAAACATGTTTGTCTGAGTCTTCTATCAAAAGTTACAGCGATTTATATGAAGTTGTTCAAAAAGGTTTTATTTCGCCAAGACAATGCGTTTCTCACTGTTACATGCATTTGAATGGGAAACTCGCCTGAAACAAAGTATAGGTTTTCATTATGTGAATAATTTTAAAATCTTAGCTCAAACGGCTGCAAAACCTGTTTGCCCAGCACGGGGATATTGAGTTCTATAAGATAAAGCCATAAACATGTTTGTCTGAGTCTTCTATCAAAAGTTACAGCGATTTATATGAAGTGGTTGAAAAACGCTTTATTTCGCCAAGACAGTGTATTTCTCACTGTTACATGCATTTGAATGGGAAACTCACCCGAGACAAAGTATAGGTTTTCATTATGTGAATAATTTTAAAATCTTAGCTCAAACGGCTGCAAAACCTGTTTGCCCAGCACGGGGATATTGAGTTCTATAAGATAAAGCCATAAACATGTTTGTCTGAGTCTTCTATCAAAAGTTACAGCGATTTATATGAAGTTGTTCAAAAACGCTTTATTTCGCCAAGACAATGCGTTTCTCACTGTTACATGCATTTGAATGGGAAACTCGCCTGAAACAAAGTATAGGTTTTCATTATGTGAATAATTTTAAAATCTTAGCTCAAACGGCTGCAAAACCTGTTCTGTTTGCCCAGCACGGGGGTTTTGAGTTCTATAAGATAAAGCCATAAACATGTTTGTCTGAGTCTTCTATCAAAAGTTACAGCGATTTATATGAAGTTGTACAAAAACGCTGTATTTCGCCAAGACAATGCGTTTCTCACTGTTACATGCATTTGAATGGGAAACTCGCCTGAAACAAAGTATAGGTTTTCATTATGTGAATAATTTTAAAATCTTAGCTCAAACGGCTGCCAATTCTGTTCTGTTTGCGCAGCACGGGGATATTGAGTTCTATAAGATAAAGCCATAAACATGTTTGTCTGAGTCTTCTATCAAAAGTTACAGCGATTTATATGAAGTGGTTGAAAAACGCTTTATTTCGCCAAGACAGTGTATTTCTCACTGTTACATGCATTTGAATGGGAAACTCACCCGAGACAAAGTATAGGTTTTCATTATGTGAATAATTTTAAAATCTTAGCTCAAACGGCTGCAAAACCTGTTTGCCCAGCACGGGGATATTGGGTTCTATAAGATAAAGCCATAAACATCTTTGTCTGAGTCTTCTATCAAAAGTTACAGCGATTTATATGAAGTTGTTCAAAAACGCTTTATTTCGCCAAGACAATGCGTTTCTCACTGTTACATGCATTTGAATGGGAAACTCGCCTGAAACAAAGTATAGGTTTTCATTATGTGAATAATTTTAAAATCTTAGCTCAAACGGCTGCAAAACCTGTTCTGTTTGCCCAGCACGGGGGTTTTGAGTTCTATAAGATAAAGCCATAAACATGTTTGTCTGAGTCTTCTATCAAAAGTTACAGCGATTTATATGAAGTTGTACAAAAACGCTTTATTTCGCCAAGACAGTGTGTTTCTCACTGTTACATGCATTTGAATGGGAAACTCACCTGAAACAAAGTATAGGTTTTCATTATGTGAATAATTTTAAAATCTTAGCTCAAACGGCTGCAAAACCTGTTTGCCCAGCACGGGGATATTGAGTTCTATAAGATAAAGCCATAAACATGTTTGTCTGAGTCTTCTATCAAAAGTTACAGCGATTTATATGAAGTTGTTCAAAAACGCTTTATTTCGCCAAGACAATGCGTTTCTCACTGTTACATGCATTTGAATGGGAAACTCGCCTGAAACAAAGTATAGGTTTTCATTATGTGAATAATTTTAAAATCTTTGCTCAAACGGCTGCAAAACCTGTTCTGTTTGCCCAGCACGGGGATATTGAGTTCTATAAGATAAAGCCATAAACATGTTTGTCTGAGTCTTCTATCAAAACTTACAGCGATTTATATGAAGTTGTACAAAAACGCTTTATTTCGCCAAGACAGTGTGTTTCTCACTGTTACATGCATTTGAATGGGAAACTCACCCGAGACAAAGTATAGGTTTTCATTATGTGAATAATTTTAAAATCTTAGCTCAAACGGCTGCAAAACCTGTTTGCCCAGCATGGGATATTGAGTTCTATAAGATAAAGCCATAAACATGTTTGTCTGAGTCTTCTATCAAAAGTTACAGCGATTTATATGAAGTTGTTCAAAAACGCTTTATTTCGCCAAGACAATGCGTTTCTCACTGTTACATGCATTTGAATGGGAAACTCGCCTGAAACAAAGTATAGGTTTTCATTATGTGAATAATTTTAAAATCTTAGCTCAAACGGCTGCAAAACCTGTTTGCCCAGCACGGGGATATTGAGTTCTATAAGATAAAGCCATAAACATGTTTGTCTGAGTCTTCTATCAAAAGTTACAGCGATTTATATGAAGTGGTTGAAAAACGCTTTATTTCGCCAAGACAGTGTATTTCTCACTGTTACATGCATTTGAATGGGAAACTCACCCGAGAGAAACTATAGGTTTTCATTATGTGAATAATTTTAAAATCTTTGCTCAAACGGCTGCAAAACCTGTTCTGTTTGCCCAGCACGGGGATATTGAGTTCTATAAGATAAAGCCATAAACATGTTTGTCTGAGTCTTCTATCAAAAGTTACAGCGATTTATATGAAGTTGTACAAAAACGCTTTATTTCGCCAAGACAATGCGTTTCTCACTGTTACATGCATTTGAATGGGAAACTCGCCTGAAACAAAGTATAGGTTTTCATTATGTGAATAATTTTAAAATCTTTGCTCAAACGGCTGCAAAACCTGTTTGCCCAGCACGGGGATATTGAGTTCTATAAGATAAAGCCATAAACATGTTTGTCTGAGTCTTCTATCAAAAGTTACAGCGATTTATATGAAGTTGTTCAAAAACGCTTTATTTCGCCAAGACAATGCGTTTCTCACTGTTACATGCATTTGAATGGGAAACTCGCCTGAAACAAAGTATAGGTTTTCATTATGTGAATAATTTTAAAATCTTAGCTCAAACGGCTGCAAAACCTGTTCTGTTTGCCCAGCACGGGGATATTGAGTTCTATAAGATAAAGCCATAAACATGTTTGTCTGAGTCTTCTATCAAAAGTTACAGCGATTTATATGAAGTTGTTCAAAAAGGTTTTATTTCGCCAAGACAATGCGTTTCTCACTGTTACATGCATTTGAATGGGAAACTCGCCTGAAACAAAGTATAGGTTTTCATTATGTGAATAATTTTAAAATCTTAGCTCAAACGGCTGCAAAACCTGTTCTGTTTGCCCAGCACGGGGATATTGAGTTCTATAAGATAAAGCCATAAACATGTTTGTCTGAGTCTTCTATCAAAAGTTACAGCGATTTATATGAAGTTGTTCAAAAAGGTTTTATTTCGCCAAGACAATGCGTTTCTCACTGTTACATGCATTTGAATGGGAAACTCGCCTGAAACAAAGTATAGGTTTTCATTATGTGAATAATTTTAAAATCTTAGCTCAAACGGCTGCAAAACCTGTTCTGTTTGCCCAGCACGGGGATATTGAGTTCTATAAGATAAAGCCATAAACATGTTTGTCTGAGTCTTCTATCAAAAGTTACAGCGATTTATATGAAGTTGTACAAAAACGCTTTATTTCGCCAAGACAATGCGTTTCTCACTGTTACATGCATTTGAATGGGAAACTCGCCTGAAACAAAGTATAGGTTTTCATTATGTGAATAATTTTAAAATCTTAGCTCAAACGGCTGCAAAACCTGTTCTGTTTGCCCAGCACGGGGATATTGAGTTCTATAAGATAAAGCCATAAACATGTTTGTCTGAGTCTTCTATCAAAAGTTACAGCGATTTATATGAAGTTGTTCAAAAAGGTTTTATTTCGCCAAGACAATGCGTTTCTCACTGTTACATGCATTTGAATGGGAAACTCGCCTGAAACAAAGTATAGGTTTTCATTATGTGAATAATTTTAAAATCTTAGCTCAAACGGCTGCAAAACCTGTTTGCCCAGCACGGGGATATTGAGTTCTATAAGATAAAGCCATAAACATGTTTGTCTGAGTCTTCTATCAAAAGTTACAGCGATTTATATGAAGTGGTTGAAAAACGCTTTATTTCGCCAAGACAGTGTATTTCTCACTGTTACATGCATTTGAATGGGAAACTCACCCGAGACAAAGTATAGGTTTTCATTATGTGAATAATTTTAAAATCTTAGCTCAAACGGCTGCAAAACCTGTTTGCCCAGCACGGGGATATTGAGTTCTATAAGATAAAGCCATAAACATGTTTGTCTGAGTCTTCTATCAAAAGTTACAGCGATTTATATGAAGTTGTTCAAAAACGCTTTATTTCGCCAAGACAATGCGTTTCTCACTGTTACATGCATTTGAATGGGAAACTCGCCTGAAACAAAGTATAGGTTTTCATTATGTGAATAATTTTAAAATCTTAGCTCAAACGGCTGCAAAACCTGTTCTGTTTGCCCAGCACGGGGGTTTTGAGTTCTATAAGATAAAGCCATAAACATGTTTGTCTGAGTCTTCTATCAAAAGTTACAGCGATTTATATGAAGTTGTACAAAAACGCTTTATTTCGCCAAGACAGTGTGTTTCTCACTGTTACATGCATTTGAATGGGAAACTCGCCTGAAACAAAGTATAGGTTTTCATTATGTGAATAATTTTAAAATCTTAGCTCAAACGGCTGCAAATCCTGTTCTGTTTGCCCAGCACGGGGATATTGAGTTCTATAAGATAAAGCCATAAACATGTTTGTCTGAGTCTTCTATCAAAAGTTACAGCGATTTATATGAAGTGGTTGAAAAACGCTTTATTTCGCCAAGACAGTGTATTTCTCACTGTTACATGCATTTGAATGGGAAACTCACCCGAGACAAAGTATAGGTTTTCATTATGTGAATAATTTTAAAATCTTAGCTCAAACGGCTGCAAAACCTGTTTGCCCAGCACAGGGATATTGGGTTCTATAAGATAAAGCCATAAACATCTTTGTCTGAGTCTTCTATCAAAAGTTACAGCGATTTATATGAAGTTGTTCAAAAACGCTTTATTTCGCCAAGACAATGCGTTTCTCACTGTTACATGCATTTGAATGGGAAACTCGCCTGAAACAAAGTATAGGTTTTCATTATGTGAATAATTTTAAAATCTTAGCTCAAACGGCTGCAAAACCTGTTTGCCCAGCACGGGGATATTGAGTTCTATAAGATAAAGCCATAAACATGTTTGTCTGAGTCTTCTATCAAAAGTTACAGCGATTTATATGAAGTTGTTCAAAAACGCTTTATTTCGCCAAGACAGTGTGTTTCTCACTGTTACATGCATTTGAATGGGAAACTCGCCTGAAACAAAGTATAGGTTTTCATTATGTGAATAATTTTAAAATCTTAGCTCAAACGGCTGCAAATCCTGTTCTGTTTGCCCAGCACGGGGATATTGAGTTCTATAAGATAAAGCCATAAACATGTTTGTCTGAGTCTTCTATCAAAAGTTACAGCGATTTATATGAAGTGGTTGAAAAACGCTTTATTTCGCCAAGACAGTGTATTTCTCACTGTTACATGCATTTGAATGGGAAACTCACCCGAGACAAAGTATAGGTTTTCATTATGTGAATAATTTTAAAATCTTAGCTCAAACGGCTGCAAAACCTGTTCTGTTTGCCCAGCACGGGGATATTGGGTTCTATAAGATAAAGCCATAAACATCTTTGTCTGAGTCTTCTATCAAAAGTTACAGCGATTTATATGAAGTTGTTCAAAAACGCTTTATTTCGCCAAGACAATGCGTTTCTCACTGTTACATGCATTTGAATGGGAAACTCGCCTGAAACAAAGTATAGGTTTTCATTATGTGAATAATTTTAAAATCTTAGCTCAAACGGCTGCAAAACCTGTTTGCCCAGCACGGGGATATTGGGTTCTATAAGATAAAGCCATAAACATGTTTGTCTGAGTCTTCTATCAAAAGTTACAGCGATTTATATGAAGTTGTTCAAAAACGCTTTATTTCGCCAAGACAATGCGTTTCTCACTGTTACATGCATTTGAATGGGAAACTCGCCTGAAACAAAGTATAGGTTTTCATTATGTGAATAATTTTAAAATCTTTGCTCAAACGGCTTCAAAACCTGTTTGCCCAGCACGGGGATATTGAGTTCTATAAGATAAAGCCATAAACATGTTTGTCTGAGTCTTCTATCAAAAGTTACAGCGATTTATATGAAGTTGTACAAAAACGCTTTATTTCGCCAAGACAATGCGTTTCTCACTGTTACATGCATTTGAATGGGAAACTCGCCTGAAACAAAGTATAGGTTTTCATTATGTGAATAATTTTAAAATCTTAGCTCAAACGGCTGCAAAACCTGTTTGCCCAGCACGGGGATATTGGGTTCTATAAGATAAAGCCATAAACATGTTTGTCTGAGTCTTCTATCAAAAGTTACAGCGATTTATATGAAGTTGTTCAAAAACGCTTTATTTCGCCAAGACAATGCGTTTCTCACTGTTACATGCATTTGAATGGGAAACTCGCCTGAAACAAAGTATAGGTTTTCATTATGTGAATAATTTTAAAATCTTTGCTCAAACGGCTTCAAAACCTGTTTGCCCAGCACGGGGATATTGAGTTCTATAAGATAAAGCCATAAACATGTTTGTCTGAGTCTTCTATCAAAAGTTACAGCGATTTATATGAAGTTGTTCAAAAACGCTTTATTTCGCCAAGACAATGTGTTTCTCACTGTTACATGCATTTGAATGGGAAACTCGCCTGAAACAAAGTATAGGTTTTCATTATGTGAATAATTTTAAAATCTTAGCTCAAACGGCTGCAAAACCTGTTCTGTTTGCCCAGCACGGGGGTTTTGAGTTCTATAAGATAAAGCCATAAACATGTTTGTCTGAGTCTTCTATCAAAAGTTACAGCGATTTATATGAAGTTGTACAAAAACGCTTTATTTCGCCAAGACAGTGTGTTTCTCACTGTTACATGCATTTGAATGGGAAACTCGCCTGAAACAAAGTATAGGTTTTCATTATGTGAATAATTTTAAAATCTTAGCTCAAACGGCTGCAAATCCTGTTCTGTTTGCCCAGCACGGGGATATTGAGTTCTATAAGATAAAGCCATAAACATGTTTGTCTGAGTCTTCTATCAAAAGTTACAGCGATTTATATGAAGTGGTTGAAAAACGCTTTATTTCGCCAAGACAGTGTATTTCTCACTGTTACATGCATTTGAATGGGAAACTCGCCTGAAACAAAGTATAGGTTTTCATTATGTGAATAATTTTAAAATCTTAGCTCAAACGGCTGCAAATCCTGTTCTGTTTGCCCAGCACGGGGATATTGAGTTCTATAAGATAAAGCCATAAACATGTTTGTCTGAGTCTTCTATCAAAAGTTACAGCGATTTATATGAAGTTGTTCAAAAACGCTTTATTTCGCCAAGACAATGCGTTTCTCACTGTTACATGCATTTGAATGGGAAACTCGCCTGAAACAAAGTATAGGTTTTCATTATGTGAATAATTTTAAAATCTTAGCTCAAACGGCTGCAAAACCTGTTTGCCCAGCACGGGGATATTGAGTTCTATAAGATAAAGCCATAAACATGTTTGTCTGAGTCTTCTATCAAAAGCTACAGCGATTTATATGAAGTTGTTCAAAAACGCTTTATTTCGCCAAGACAATGCGTTTCTCACTGTTACATGCATTTGAATGGGAAACTCGCCTGAAACAAAGTATAGGTTTTCATTATGTGAATAATTTTAAAATCTTTGCTCAAACGGCTGCAAAACCTGTTCTGTTTGCCCAGCACGGGGATATTGAGTTCTATAAGATAAAGCCATAAACATGTTTGTCTGAGTCTTCTATCAAAAGTTACAGCGATTTATATGAAGTTGTACAAAAACGCTTTATTTCGCCAAGACAGTGTGTTTCTCACTGTTACATGCATTTGAATGGGAAACTCACCCGAGACAAAGTATAGGTTTTCATTATGTGAATAATTTTAAAATCTTAGCTCAAACGGCTTCAAAACCTGTTTGCCCAGCACGGGATATTGAGTTCTATAAGATAAAGCCATAAACATGTTTGTCTGAGTCTTCTATCAAAAGTTACAGCGATTTATATGAAGTTGTTCAAAAACGCTTTATTTCGCCAAGACAATGCGTTTCTCACTGTTACATGCATTTGAATGGGAAACTCGCCTGAAACAAAGTATAGGTTTTCATTATGTGAATAATTTTAAAATCTTTGCTCAAACGGCTGCAAAACCTGTTCTGTTTGCCCAGCACGGGGATATTGAGTTCTATAAGATAAAGCCATAAACATGTTTGTCTGAGTCTTCTATCAAAAGTTACAGCGATTTATATGAAGTTGTACAAAAACGCTTTATTTCGCCAAGACAGTGTGTTTCTCACTGTTACATGCATTTGAATGGGAAACTCACCCGAGACAAAGTATAGGTTTTCATTATGTGAATAATTTTAAAATCTTAGCTCAAACGGCTGCAAAACCTGTTTGCCCAGCACGGGGATATTGAGTTCTATAAGATAAAGCCATAAACATGTTTGTCTGAGTCTTCTATCAAAAGTTACAGCGATTTATATGAAGTGGTTGAAAAACGCTTTATTTCGCCAAGACAGTGTATTTCTCACTGTTACATGCATTTGAATGGGAAACTCACCCGAGACAAAGTATAGGTTTTCATTATGTGAATAATTTTAAAATCTTTGCTCAAACGGCTGCAAAACCTGTTCTGTTTGCCCAGCACGGGGATATTGAGTTCTATAAGATAAAGCCATAAACATGTTTGTCTGAGTCTTCTATCAAAAGTTACAGCGATTTATATGAAGTTGTACAAAAACGCTTTATTTCGCCAAGACAATGCGTTTCTCACTGTTACATGCATTTGAATGGGAAACTCGCCTGAAACAAAGTATAGGTTTTCATTATGTGAATAATTTTAAAATCTTAGCTCAAACGGCTGCAAAACCTGTTTGCCCAGCACGGGATATTGAGTTCTATAAGATAAAGCCATAAACATGTTTGTCTGAGTCTTCTATCAAAAGTTACAGCGATTTATATGAAGTGGTTGAAAAACGCTTTATTTCGCCAAGACAGTGTATTTCTCACTGTTACATGCATTTGAATGGGAAACTCACCCGAGACAAAGTATAGGTTTTCATTATGTGAATAATTTTAAAATCTTAGCTCAAACGGCTGCAAAACCTGTTCTGTTTGCCCAGCACGGGGATATTGAGTTCTATAAGATAAAGCCATAAACATGTTTGTCTGAGTCTTCTATCAAAAGTTACAGCGATTTATATGAAGTTGTTCAAAAAGGTTTTATTTCGCCAAGACAATGCGTTTCTCACTGTTACATGCATTTGAATGGGAAACTCGCCTGAAACAAAGTATAGGTTTTCATTATGTGAATAATTTTAAAATCTTAGCTCAAACGGCTGCAAAACCTGTTTGCCCAGCACGGGGATATTGAGTTCTATAAGATAAAGCCATAAACATGTTTGTCTGAGTCTTCTATCAAAAGTTACAGCGATTTATATGAAGTTGTTCAAAAACGCTTTATTTCGCCAAGACAATGCGTTTCTCACTGTTACATGCATTTGAATGGGAAACTCGCCTGAAACAAAGTATAGGTTTTCATTATGTGAATAATTTTAAAATCTTAGCTCAAACGGCTGCAAAACCTGTTCTGTTTGCCCAGCACGGGGGTTTTGAGTTCTATAAGATAAAGCCATAAACATGTTTGTCTGAGTCTTCTATCAAAAGTTACAGCGATTTATATGAAGTTGTACAAAAACGCTTTATTTCGCCAAGACAGTGTGTTTCTCACTGTTACATGCATTTGAATGGGAAACTCACCCGAGACAAAGTATAGGTTTTCATTATGTGAATAATTTTAAAATCTTAGCTCAAACGGCTGCAAAACCTGTTTGCCCAGCACGGGATATTGAGTTCTATAAGATAAAGCCATAAACATGTTTGTCTGAGTCTTCTATCAAAAGTTACAGCGATTTATATGAAGTGGTTGAAAAACGCTTTATTTCGCCAAGACAGTGTGTTTCTCACTGTTACATGCATTTGAATGGGAAACTCACCTGAAACAAAGTATAGGTTTTCATTATGTGAATAATTTTAAAATCTTAGCTCAAACGGCTGCAAAACCTGTTTGCCCAGCACGGGGATATTGAGTTCTATAAGATAAAGCCATAAACATGTTTGTCTGAGTCTTCTATCAAAAGTTACAGCGATTTATATGAAGTTGTACAAAAACGCTTTATTTCGCCAAGACAATGCGTTTCTCACTGTTACATGCATTTGAATGGGAAACTCGCCTGAAACAAAGTATAGGTTTTCATTATGTGAATAATTTTAAAATCTTAGCTCAAACGGCTGCAAAACCTGTTTGCCCAGCACGGGGATATTGAGTTCTATAAGATAAAGCCATAAACATGTTTGTCTGAGTCTTCTATCAAAAGTTACAGCGATTTATATGAAGTTGTTCAAAAACGCTTTATTTCGCCAAGACAATGCGTTTCTCACTGATACATGCATTTGAATGGGAAACTCGCCTGAAACAAAGTATAGGTTTTCATTATGTGAATAATTTTAAAATCTTTGCTCAAACGGCTGCAAAACCTGTTCTGTTTGCCCAGCACGGGGATATTGAGTTCTATAAGATAAAGCCATAAACATGTTTGTCTGAGTCTTCTATCAAAAGTTACAGCGATTTATATGAAGTTGTACAAAAACGCTTTATTTCGCCAAGACAGTGTGTTTCTCACTGTTACATGCATTTGAATGGGAAACTCACCCGAGACAAAGTATAGGTTTTCATTATGTGAATAATTTTAAAATCTTAGCTCAAACGGCTGCAAAACCTGTTTGCCCAGCACGGGATATTGAGTTCTATAAGATAAAGCCATAAACATGTTTGTCTGAGTCTTCTATCAAAAGTTACAGCGATTTATATGAAGTTGTACAAAAACGCTTTATTTCACCAAGACAGTGTGTTTCTCACTGTTACATGCATTTGAATGGGAAACTCGCCTGAAACAAAGTATAGGTTTTCATTATGTGAATAATTTTAAAATCTTAGCTCAAACGGCTGCAAATCCTGTTCTGTTTGCCCAGCACGGGGATATTGAGTTCTATAAGATAAAGCCATAAACATGTTTGTCTGAGTCTTCTATCAAAAGTTACAGCGATTTATATGAAGTTGTTCAAAAACGCTTTATTTCGCCAAGACAATGTGTTTCTCACTGTTACATGCATTTGAATGGGAAACTCGCCTGAAACAAAGTATAGGTTTTCATTATGTGAATAATTTTAAAATCTTAGCTCAAACGGCTGCAAAACCTGTTTGCCCAGCACGGGATATTGAGTTCTATAAGATAAAGCCATAAACATGTTTGTCTGAGTCTTCTATCAAAAGTTACAGCGATTTATATGAAGTTGTACAAAAACGCTTTATTTCACCAAGACAATGCGTTTCTCACTGTTACATGCATTTGAATGGGAAACTCGCCTGAAACAAAGTATAGGTTTTCATTATGTGAATAATTTTAAAATCTTTGCTCAAACGGCTTCAAAACCTGTTTGCCCAGCACGGGGATATTGAGTTCTATAAGATAAAGCCATAAACATGTTTGTCTGAGTCTTCTATCAAAAGTTACAGCGATTTATATGAAGTTGTTCAAAAACGCTTTATTTCGCCAAGACAATGTGTTTCTCACTGTTACATGCATTTGAATGGGAAACTCGCCTGAAACAAAGTATAGGTTTTCATTATGTGAATAATTTTAAAATCTTAGCTCAAACGGCTGCAAAACCTGTTCTGTTTGCCCAGCACGGGGGTTTTGAGTTCTATAAGATAAAGCCATAAACATGTTTGTCTGAGTCTTCTATCAAAAGTTACAGCGATTTATATGAAGTTGTACAAAAACGCTTTATTTCGCCAAGACAGTGTGTTTCTCACTGTTACATGCATTTGAATGGGAAACTCGCCTGAAACAAAGTATAGGTTTTCATTATGTGAATAATTTTAAAATCTTAGCTCAAACGGCTGCAAATCCTGTTCTGTTTGCCCAGCACGGGGATATTGAGTTCTATAAGATAAAGCCATAAACATGTTTGTCTGAGTCTTCTATCAAAAGTTACAGCGATTTATATGAAGTGGTTGAAAAACGCTTTATTTCGCCAAGACAGTGTATTTCTCACTGTTACATGCATTTGAATGGGAAACTCGCCTGAAACAAAGTATAGGTTTTCATTATGTGAATAATTTTAAAATCTTAGCTCAAACGGCTGCAAATCCTGTTCTGTTTGCCCAGCACGGGGATATTGAGTTCTATAAGATAAAGCCATAAACATGTTTGTCTGAGTCTTCTATCAAAAGTTACAGCGATTTATATGAAGTTGTTCAAAAACGCTTTATTTCGCCAAGACAATGCGTTTCTCACTGTTACATGCATTTGAATGGGAAACTCGCCTGAAACAAAGTATAGGTTTTCATTATGTGAATAATTTTAAAATCTTAGCTCAAACGGCTGCAAAACCTGTTTGCCCAGCACGGGGATATTGAGTTCTATAAGATAAAGCCATAAACATGTTTGTCTGAGTCTTCTATCAAAAGCTACAGCGATTTATATGAAGTTGTTCAAAAACGCTTTATTTCGCCAAGACAATGCGTTTCTCACTGTTACATGCATTTGAATGGGAAACTCGCCTGAAACAAAGTATAGGTTTTCATTATGTGAATAATTTTAAAATCTTTGCTCAAACGGCTGCAAAACCTGTTCTGTTTGCCCAGCACGGGGATATTGAGTTCTATAAGATAAAGCCATAAACATGTTTGTCTGAGTCTTCTATCAAAAGTTACAGCGATTTATATGAAGTTGTACAAAAACGCTTTATTTCGCCAAGACAGTGTGTTTCTCACTGTTACATGCATTTGAATGGGAAACTCACCCGAGACAAAGTATAGGTTTTCATTATGTGAATAATTTTAAAATCTTAGCTCAAACGGCTTCAAAACCTGTTTGCCCAGCACGGGATATTGAGTTCTATAAGATAAAGCCATAAACATGTTTGTCTGAGTCTTCTATCAAAAGTTACAGCGATTTATATGAAGTTGTTCAAAAACGCTTTATTTCGCCAAGACAATGCGTTTCTCACTGTTACATGCATTTGAATGGGAAACTCGCCTGAAACAAAGTATAGGTTTTCATTATGTGAATAATTTTAAAATCTTTGCTCAAACGGCTGCAAAACCTGTTCTGTTTGCCCAGCACGGGGATATTGAGTTCTATAAGATAAAGCCATAAACATGTTTGTCTGAGTCTTCTATCAAAAGTTACAGCGATTTATATGAAGTTGTACAAAAACGCTTTATTTCGCCAAGACAGTGTGTTTCTCACTGTTACATGCATTTGAATGGGAAACTCACCCGAGACAAAGTATAGGTTTTCATTATGTGAATAATTTTAAAATCTTAGCTCAAACGGCTGCAAAACCTGTTTGCCCAGCACGGGGATATTGAGTTCTATAAGATAAAGCCATAAACATGTTTGTCTGAGTCTTCTATCAAAAGTTACAGCGATTTATATGAAGTGGTTGAAAAACGCTTTATTTCGCCAAGACAGTGTATTTCTCACTGTTACATGCATTTGAATGGGAAACTCACCCGAGACAAAGTATAGGTTTTCATTATGTGAATAATTTTAAAATCTTTGCTCAAACGGCTGCAAAACCTGTTCTGTTTGCCCAGCACGGGGATATTGAGTTCTATAAGATAAAGCCATAAACATGTTTGTCTGAGTCTTCTATCAAAAGTTACAGCGATTTATATGAAGTTGTACAAAAACGCTTTATTTCGCCAAGACAATGCGTTTCTCACTGTTACATGCATTTGAATGGGAAACTCGCCTGAAACAAAGTATAGGTTTTCATTATGTGAATAATTTTAAAATCTTAGCTCAAACGGCTGCAAAACCTGTTTGCCCAGCACGGGATATTGAGTTCTATAAGATAAAGCCATAAACATGTTTGTCTGAGTCTTCTATCAAAAGTTACAGCGATTTATATGAAGTGGTTGAAAAACGCTTTATTTCGCCAAGACAGTGTATTTCTCACTGTTACATGCATTTGAATGGGAAACTCACCCGAGACAAAGTATAGGTTTTCATTATGTGAATAATTTTAAAATCTTAGCTCAAACGGCTGCAAAACCTGTTCTGTTTGCCCAGCACGGGGATATTGAGTTCTATAAGATAAAGCCATAAACATGTTTGTCTGAGTCTTCTATCAAAAGTTACAGCGATTTATATGAAGTTGTTCAAAAAGGTTTTATTTCGCCAAGACAATGCGTTTCTCACTGTTACATGCATTTGAATGGGAAACTCGCCTGAAACAAAGTATAGGTTTTCATTATGTGAATAATTTTAAAATCTTAGCTCAAACGGCTGCAAAACCTGTTTGCCCAGCACGGGGATATTGAGTTCTATAAGATAAAGCCATAAACATGTTTGTCTGAGTCTTCTATCAAAAGTTACAGCGATTTATATGAAGTTGTTCAAAAACGCTTTATTTCGCCAAGACAATGCGTTTCTCACTGTTACATGCATTTGAATGGGAAACTCGCCTGAAACAAAGTATAGGTTTTCATTATGTGAATAATTTTAAAATCTTAGCTCAAACGGCTGCAAAACCTGTTCTGTTTGCCCAGCACGGGGGTTTTGAGTTCTATAAGATAAAGCCATAAACATGTTTGTCTGAGTCTTCTATCAAAAGTTACAGCGATTTATATGAAGTTGTACAAAAACGCTTTATTTCGCCAAGACAGTGTGTTTCTCACTGTTACATGCATTTGAATGGGAAACTCACCCGAGACAAAGTATAGGTTTTCATTATGTGAATAATTTTAAAATCTTAGCTCAAACGGCTGCAAAACCTGTTTGCCCAGCACGGGATATTGAGTTCTATAAGATAAAGCCATAAACATGTTTGTCTGAGTCTTCTATCAAAAGTTACAGCGATTTATATGAAGTGGTTGAAAAACGCTTTATTTCGCCAAGACAGTGTGTTTCTCACTGTTACATGCATTTGAATGGGAAACTCACCTGAAACAAAGTATAGGTTTTCATTATGTGAATAATTTTAAAATCTTAGCTCAAACGGCTGCAAAACCTGTTTGCCCAGCACGGGGATATTGAGTTCTATAAGATAAAGCCATAAACATGTTTGTCTGAGTCTTCTATCAAAAGTTACAGCGATTTATATGAAGTTGTACAAAAACGCTTTATTTCGCCAAGACAATGCGTTTCTCACTGTTACATGCATTTGAATGGGAAACTCGCCTGAAACAAAGTATAGGTTTTCATTATGTGAATAATTTTAAAATCTTAGCTCAAACGGCTGCAAAACCTGTTTGCCCAGCACGGGGATATTGAGTTCTATAAGATAAAGCCATAAACATGTTTGTCTGAGTCTTCTATCAAAAGTTACAGCGATTTATATGAAGTTGTTCAAAAACGCTTTATTTCGCCAAGACAATGCGTTTCTCACTGATACATGCATTTGAATGGGAAACTCGCCTGAAACAAAGTATAGGTTTTCATTATGTGAATAATTTTAAAATCTTTGCTCAAACGGCTGCAAAACCTGTTCTGTTTGCCCAGCACGGGGATATTGAGTTCTATAAGATAAAGCCATAAACATGTTTGTCTGAGTCTTCTATCAAAAGTTACAGCGATTTATATGAAGTTGTACAAAAACGCTTTATTTCGCCAAGACAGTGTGTTTCTCACTGTTACATGCATTTGAATGGGAAACTCACCCGAGACAAAGTATAGGTTTTCATTATGTGAATAATTTTAAAATCTTAGCTCAAACGGCTGCAAAACCTGTTTGCCCAGCACGGGATATTGAGTTCTATAAGATAAAGCCATAAACATGTTTGTCTGAGTCTTCTATCAAAAGTTACAGCGATTTATATGAAGTTGTACAAAAACGCTTTATTTCACCAAGACAGTGTGTTTCTCACTGTTACATGCATTTGAATGGGAAACTCGCCTGAAACAAAGTATAGGTTTTCATTATGTGAATAATTTTAAAATCTTAGCTCAAACGGCTGCAAATCCTGTTCTGTTTGCCCAGCACGGGGATATTGAGTTCTATAAGATAAAGCCATAAACATGTTTGTCTGAGTCTTCTATCAAAAGTTACAGCGATTTATATGAAGTTGTACAAAAACGCTTTATTTCGCCAAGACAGTGTGTTTCTCACTGTTACATGCAGTTGAATGGGAAACTCGCCTGAGACAAAGTATAGGTTTTCATTATGTGAATAATTTTAAAATCTTAGCTCAAACGGCTGCAAAACCTGTTTGCCCAGCACGGGGATATTGAGTTCTATAAGATAAAGCCATAAACATGTTTGTCTGAGTCTTCTATCAAAAGTTACAGCGATTTATATGAAGTTGATCAAAAACGCTTTATTTCGCCAAGACAGTGTGTTTCTCACTGTTACATGCATTTGAATGGGAAACTCGCCTGAAACAAAGTATAGGTTTTCATTATGTGAATAATTTTAAAATCTTTGCTCAAACGGCTGCAAAACCTGTTCTGTTTGCCCAGCACGGGGATATTGAGTTCTATAAGATAAAGCCATAAACATGTTTGTCTGAGTCTTCTATCAAAAGTTACAGCGATTTATATGAAGTTGTACAAAAACGCTTTATTTCGCCAAGACAGTGTGTTTCTCACTGTTACATGCATTTGAATGGGAAACTCACCCGAGACAAAGTATAGGTTTTCATTATGTGAATAATTTTAAAATCTTAGCTCAAACGGCTGCAAAACCTGTTTGCCCAGCACGGGATATTGAGTTCTATAAGATAAAGCCATAAACATGTTTGTCTGAGTCTTCTATCAAAAGTTACAGCGATTTATATGAAGTGGTTGAAAAACGCTTTATTTCGCCAAGACAGTGTATTTCTCACTGTTACATGCATTTGAATGGGAAACTCACCCGAGACAAAGTATAGGTTTTCATTATGTGAATAATTTTAAAATCTTAGCTCAAACGGCTGCAAAACCTGTTCTGTTTGCCCAGCACGGGGATATTGAGTTCTATAAGATAAAGCCATAAACATGTTTGTCTGAGTCTTCTATCAAAAGTTACAGCGATTTATATGAAGTTGTTCAAAAACGCTTTATTTCGCCAAGACAATGCGTTTCTCACTGTTACATGCATTTGAATGGGAAACTCGCCTGAAACAAAGTATAGGTTTTCATTATGTGAATAATTTTAAAATCTTTGCTCAAACGGCTGCAAAACCTGTTTGCCCAGCACGGGGATATTGAGTTCTATAAGATAAAGCCATAAACATGTTTGTCTGAGTCTTCTATCAAAAGTTACAGCGATTTATATGAAGTTGTTCAAAAACGCTTTATTTCGCCAAGACAATGCGTTTCTCACTGTTACATGCATT
The DNA here is from genome assembly GCF_964374335.1 of Astatotilapia calliptera. Lineage (NCBI taxonomy): Eukaryota > Metazoa > Chordata > Actinopteri > Cichliformes > Cichlidae > Astatotilapia > Astatotilapia calliptera. Next base: position 17,332,265 of record NC_137423.1, read on the forward strand.
TGAATGGGAAACTCGCCTGAAACAAAGTATAGGTTTTCATTATGTGAATAATTTTAAAATCTTTGCTCAAACGGCTGCAAAACCTGTTCTGTTTGCCCAGCACGGGGATATTGAGTTCTATAAGATAAAGCCATAAACATGTTTGTCTGAGTCTTCTATCAAAAGTTACAGCGATTTATATGAAGTTGTTCAAAAACGCTTTATTTCGCCAAGACAATGCGTTTCTCACTGTTACATGCATTTGAATGGGAAACTCGCCTGAAACAAAGTATAGGTTTTCATTATGTGAATAATTTTAAAATCTTAGCTCAAACGGCTGCAAAACCTGTTTGCCCAGCACGGGGATATTGAGTTCTATAAGATAAAGCCATAAACATGTTTGTCTGAGTCTTCTATCAAAAGTTACAGCGATTTATATGAAGTTGTACAAAAACGCTTTATTTCACCAAGACAGTGTGTTTCTCACTGTTACATGCATTTGAATGGGAAACTCGCCTGAAACAAAGTATAGGTTTTCATTATGTGAATAATTTTAAAATCTTAGCTCAAACGGCTGCAAATCCTGTTCTGATTGCCCAGCACGGGGATATTGAGTTCTATAAGATAAAGCCATAAACATGTTTGTCTGAGTCTTCTATCAAAAGTTACAGCGATTTATATGAAGTTGTACAAAAACGCTTTATTTCGCCAAGACAATGCGTTTCTCACTGTTACATGCATTTGAATGGGAAACTCGCCTGAAACAAAGTATAGGTTTTCATTATGTGAATAATTTTAAAATCTTAGCTCAAACGGCTGCAAATCCTGTTCTGTTTGCCCAGCACGGGGATATTGAGTTCTATAAGATAAAGCCATAAACATGTTTGTCTGAGTCTTCTATCAAAAGTTACAGCGATTTATATGAAGTTGTACAAAAACGCTTTATTTCGCCAAGACAGTGTGTTTCTCACTGTTACATGCATTTGAATGGGAAACTCACCCGAGACAAAGTATAGGTTTTCATTATGTGAATAATTTTAAAATCTTAGCTCAAACGGCTGCAAAACCTGTTTGCCCAGCACGGGATATTGAGTTCTATAAGATAAAGCCATAAACATGTTTGTCTGAGTCTTCTATCAAAAGTTACAGCGATTTATATGAAGTGGTTGAAAAACGCTTTATTTCGCCAAGACAGTGTATTTCTCACTGTTACATGCATTTGAATGGGAAACTCACCCGAGACAAAGTATAGGTTTTCATTATGTGAATAATTTTAAAATCTTAGCTCAAACGGCTGCAAAACCTGTTCTGTTTGCCCAGCACGGGGATATTGAGTTCTATAAGATAAAGCCATAAACATGTTTGTCTGAGTCTTCTATCAAAAGTTACAGCGATTTATATGAAGTTGTTCAAAAACGCTTTATTTCGCCAAGACAATGCGTTTCTCACTGTTACATGCATTTGAATGGGAAACTCGCCTGAAACAAAGTATAGGTTTTCATTATGTGAATAATTTTAAAATCTTTGCTCAAACGGCTGCAAAACCTGTTCTGTTTGCCCAGCACGGGGATATTGAGTTCTATAAGATAAAGCCATAAACATGTTTGTCTGAGTCTTCTATCAAAAGTTACAGCGATTTATATGAAGTTGTTCAAAAACGCTTTATTTCGCCAAGACAATGCGTTTCTCACTGTTACATGCATTTGAATGGGAAACTCGCCTGAAACAAAGTATAGGTTTTCATTATGTGAATAATTTTAAAATCTTAGCTCAAACGGCTGCAAAACCTGTTTGCCCAGCACGGGGATATTGAGTTCTATAAGATAAAGCCATAAACATGTTTGTCTGAGTCTTCTATCAAAAGTTACAGCGATTTATATGAAGTTGATCCAAAACGCTTTATTTCGCCAAGACAATGCGTTTCTCACTGTTACATGCATTTGAATGGGAAACTCGCCTGAAACAAAGTATAGGTTTTCATTATGTGAATAATTTTAAAATCTTTGCTCAAACGGCTGCAAAACCTGTTCTGTTTGCCCAGCACGGGGATATTGAGTTCTATAAGATAAAGCCATAAACATGTTTGTCTGAGTCTTCTATCAAAAGTTACAGCGATTTATATGAAGTTGTACAAAAACGCTTTATTTCGCCAAGACAGTGTGTTTCTCACTGTTACATGCATTTGAATGGGAAACTCACCCGAGACAAAGTATAGGTTTTCATTATGTGAATAATTTTAAAATCTTAGCTCAAACGGCTGCAAAACCTGTTTGCCCAGCATGGGATATTGAGTTCTATAAGATAAAGCCATAAACATGTTTGTCTGAGTCTTCTATCAAAAGTTACAGCGATTTATATGAAGTGGTTGAAAAACGCTTTATTTCGCCAAGACAGTGTATTTCTCACTGTTACATGCATTTGAATGGGAAACTCACCCGAGACAAAGTATAGGTTTTCATTATGTGAATAATTTTAAAATCTTAGCTCAAACGGCTGCAAAACCTGTTCTGTTTGCCCAGCACGGGGATATTGAGTTCTATAAGATAAAGCCATAAACATGTTTGTCTGAGTCTTCTATCAAAAGTTACAGCGATTTATATGAAGTTGTACAAAAACGCTTTATTTCGCCAAGACAATGCGTTTCTCACTGTTACATGCATTTGAATGGGAAACTCGCCTGAAACAAAGTATAGGTTTTCATTATGTGAATAATTTTAAAATCTTTGCTCAAACGGCTGCAAAACCTGTTTGCCCAGCACGGGGATATTGAGTTCTATAAGATAAAGCCATAAACATGTTTGTCTGAGTCTTCTATCAAAAGTTACAGCGATTTATATGAAGTTGTTCAAAAACGCTTTATTTCGCCAAGACAATGCGTTTCTCACTGTTACATGCATTTGAATGGGAAACTCGCCTGAAACAAAGTATAGGTTTTCATTATGTGAATAATTTTAAAATCTTTGCTCAAACGGCTGCAAAACCTGTTCTGTTTGCCCAGCACGGGGATATTGAGTTCTATAAGATAAAGCCATAAACATGTTTGTCTGAGTCTTCTATCAAAAGTTACAGCGATTTATATGAAGTTGTTCAAAAACGCTTTATTTCGCCAAGACAATGCGTTTCTCACTGTTACATGCATTTGAATGGGAAACTCGCCTGAAACAAAGTATAGGTTTTCATTATGTGAATAATTTTAAAATCTTAGCTCAAACGGCTGCAAAACCTGTTCTGTTTGCCCAGCACGGGGGTTTTGAGTTCTATAAGATAAAGCCATAAACATGTTTGTCTGAGTCTTCTATCAAAAGTTACAGCGATTTATATGAAGTTGTACAAAAACGCTTTATTTCGCCAAGACAGTGTGTTTCTCACTGTTACATGCATTTGAATGGGAAACTCACCTGAAACAAAGTATAGGTTTTCATTATGTGAATAATTTTAAAATCTTAGCTCAAACGGCTGCAAAACCTGTTTGCCCAGCACGGGGATATTGAGTTCTATAAGATAAAGCCATAAACATGTTTGTCTGAGTCTTCTATCAAAAGTTACAGCGATTTATATGAAGTTGTACAAAAACGCTTTATTTCGCCAAGACAGTGTGTTTCTCACTGTTACATGCATTTGAATGGGAAACTCACCCGAGACAAAGTATAGGTTTTCATTATGTGAATAATTTTAAAATCTTAGCTCAAACGGCTGCAAAACCTGTTTGCCCAGCACGGGATATTGAGTTCTATAAGATAAAGCCATAAACATGTTTGTCTGAGTCTTCTATCAAAAGTTACAGCGATTTATATGAAGTTGTACAAAAACGCTTTATTTCACCAAGACAGTGTGTTTCTCACTGTTACATGCATTTGAATGGGAAACTCGCCTGAAACAAAGTATAGGTTTTCATTATGTGAATAATTTTAAAATCTTAGCTCAAACGGCTGCAAAACCTGTTCTGTTTGCCCAGCACGGGGATATTGAGTTCTATAAGATAAAGCCATAAACATGTTTGTCTGAGTCTTCTATCAAAAGTTACAGCGATTTATATGAAGTTGATCAAAAACTCTTTATTTCGCCAAGACAATGCGTTTCTCACTGTTACATGCATTTGAATGGGAAACTCGCCTGAAACAAAGTATAGGTTTTCATTATGTGAATAATTTTAAAATCTTTGCTCAAACGGCTGCAAAACCTGTTCTGTTTGCCCAGCACGGGGATATTGAGTTCTATAAGATAAAGCCATAAACATCTTTGTCTGAGTCTTCTATCAAAAGTTACAGCGATTTATATGAAGTTGTACAAAAACGCTTTATTTCGCCAAGACAGTGTGTTTCTCACTGTTACATGCATTTGAATGGGAAACTCACCCGAGACAAAGTATAGGTTTTCATTATGTGAATAATTTTAAAATCTTAGCTCAAACGGCTGCAAAACCTGTTTGCCCAGCACGGGGATATTGAGTTCTATAAGATAAAGCCATAAACATGTTTGTCTGAGTCTTCTATCAAAAGTTACAGCGATTTATATGAAGTTGTACAAAAATGCTTTATTTCGCCAAGACAATGCGTTTCTCACTGTTACATGCATTTGAATGGGAAACTCGCCTGAAACAAAGTATAGGTTTTCATTATGTGAATAATTTTAAAATCTTAGCTCAAACGGCTGCAAAACCTGTTTGCCCAGCACGGGGATATTGAGTTCTATAAGATAAAGCCATAAACATGTTTGTCTGAGTCTTCTATCAAAAGTTACAGCTGTCTTTATGAAGACCATTAAAAACGCTTTATTTCACCAGTTAGTGCGTCTCGCTATTACATGCATTTGAATGGAGTTCTCGCACGAAACAAAGTATAGGTTTTCATTATGTGAATAATTTTAAAATCTTAGCTCAAACGGCTGCAAAACCTGTTCTTTTTGCCCAGCACGGGGATATTGAATTCTATAAGATAAAGCCATAAACATGTTTGTCTGAGTCTTCTATCAAAAGTTACAGCGATTTATATGAAGTTGTACAAAAACGCTTTATTTCGCCAAGACAATGTGTTTCTCACTGTTACATGCATTTGAATGGGAAACTCGCCTGAAACAAAGTATAGGTTTTCATTATGTGAATAATTTTAAAATCTTAGCTCAAACGGCTGCAAAACCTGTTTGCCCAGCACGGGGATATTGAGTTCTATAAGATAAAGCCATAAACATGTTTGTCTGAGTCTTCTATCAAAAGTTACAGCGATTTATATGAAGTAGTTGAAAAACGCTTTATTTCGCCAAGACAGTGTATTTCTCACTGTTACATGCATTTGAATGGGAAACTCGCCTGAAACAAAGTATAGGTTTTCATTATGTGAATAATTTTAAAATCTTAGCTCAAACGGCTGCAAAACCTGTTCTTTTTGCCCAGCACGGGGATATTGAATTCTATAAGATAAAGCCATAAACATGTTTGTCTGAGTCTTCTATCAAAAGTTACAGCGATTTATATGAAGTTGTACAAAAACGCTTTATTTCGCCAAGACAGTGTGTTTCTCACTGTTACATGCATTTGAAAGGGAAACTCGCCTGAAACAAAGTATAGGTTTTCATTATGTGAATAATTTTAAAATCTTAGCTCAAACGGCTGCAAAACCTGTTTGCCCAGCACGGGGATATTGAGTTCTATAAGATAAAGCCATAAACATGTTTGTCTGAGTCTTCTATCAAAAGTTACAGCGATTTATATGAATTTGTTCAAAAACGCTTTATTTCGCCAAGACAATGCGTTTCTCACTGTTACATGCATTTGAATGGGAAACTCGCCTGAAACAAAGTATAGGTTTTCATTATGTGAATAATTTTAAAATCTTTGCTCAAACGGCTGCAAAACCTGTTCTGTTTGCCCAGCACGGGGATATTGAGTTCTATAAGATAAAGCCATAAACATGTTTGTCTGAGTCTTCTATCAAAAGTTACAGCGATTTATATGAAGTTGTACAAAAACGCTTTATTTCGCCAAGACAGTGTGTTTCTCACTGTTACATGCATTTGAATGGGAAACTCACCCGAGACAAAGTATAGGTTTTCATTATGTGAATAATTTTAAAATCTTAGCTCAAACGGCTGCAAAACCTGTTTGCCCAGCACGGGGATATTGAGTTCTATAAGATAAAGCCATAAACATGTTTGTCTGAGTCTTCTATCAAAAGTTACAGCGATTTATATGAAGTTGTTCAAAAACGCTTTATTTCGCCAAGACAATGCGTTTCTCACTGTTACATGCATTTGAATGGGAAACTCACCCGAGACAAAGTATAGGTTTTCATTATGTGAATAATTTTAAAATCTTAGCTCAAACGGCTGCAAAACCTGTTCTTTTTGCCCAGCACGGGGATATTGAGTTCTATAAGATAAAGCCATAAACATGTTTGTCTGAGTCTTCTATCAAAAGTTACAGCGATTTATATGAAGTTGTACAAAAACGCTTTATTTCGCCAAGACAGTGTGTTTCTCACTGTTACATGCATTTGAATGGGAAACTCACCCGAGACAAAGTATAGGTTTTCATTATGTGAATAATTTTAAAATCTTAGCTCAAACGGCTGCAAAACCTGTTTGCCCAGCACGGGGATATTGAGTTCTATAAGATAAAGCCATAAACATGTTTGTCTGAGTCTTCTATCAAAAGTTACAGCTGTCCTTATGAAGACCATTAAAAACGCTTTATTTCACCAGTTAGTGCGTCTCGCTATTACATGCATTTGAATGGAGTTCTCGCCTGAAACAAAGTATAGGTTTTCATTATGTGAATAACTTGAAAATCTTAGCTCAAACAGCTGCAAAACCTGTTTGCCCAGCACGGGGATATTGAATTATATAAGATAAAGCCATAAATATATATTTCTGAGTCTTCTATCAAAAGTTACAGCTGTTTTTATGAAGACCATTAAAACGCTTTATTTCACCAGTTAGTGCGTTTCTCGCTATTACATGCATTTGAATGGGAAACTCGCCTGAAACAAAGTATAGGTTTTCATTATGTGAATAATGTTAAAATCTTAGCTCAAACGGCTGCAAAACCTGTTTGCCCAGCACGGGGATATTGAGTTCTATAAGATAAAGCCATAAACATGTTTGTCTGAGTCTTCTATCAAAAGTTACAGCGATTTATATGAAGTTGTTCAAAAATGCTTTATTTCGCCAAGACAATGCGTTTCTCACTGTTACATGCATTTGAATGGGAAACTCGCCTGAAACAAAGTATAGGTTTTCATTATGTGAATAATTTTAAAATCTTAGCTCAAACGGCTGCAAAACCTGTTCTGTTTGCCCAGCACGGGGGTTTTGAGTTCTATAAGATAAAGCCATAAACATGTTTGTCTGAGTCTTCTATCAAAAGTTACAGCGATTTATATGAAGTTGTACAAAAACGCTTTATTTCGCCAAGACAGTGTGTTTCTCACTGTTACATGCATTTGAATGGGAAACTCGCCTGAAACAAAGTATAGGTTTTCATTATGTGAATAATTTTAAAATCTTAGCTCAAACGGCTGCAAAACGTGTTTGCCCAGCACGGGGATATTGAGTTCTATAAGATAAAGCCATAAACATGTTTGTCTGAGTCTTCTATCAAAAGTTACAGCGATTTATATGAAGTTGTTCAAAAACGCTTTATTTCGCCAAGACAATGCGTTTCTCACTGTTACATGCATTTGAATGGGAAACTCGCCTGAAACAAAGTATAGGTTTTCATTATGTGAATAATTTTAAAATCTTTGCTCAAACGGCTGCAAAACCTGTTCTGTTTGCCCAGCACGGGGGTTTTGAGTTCTATAAGATAAAGCCATAAACATGTTTGTCTGAGTCTTCTATCAAAAGTTACAGCGATTTATATGAAGTTGTACAAAAACGCTTTATTTCGCCAAGACAGTGTGTTTCTCACTGTTACATGCATTTGAATGGGAAACTCGCCTGAAACAAAGTATAGGTTTTCATTATGTGAATAATTTTAAAATCTTAGCTCAAACGGCTGCAAAACCTGTTCTGTTTGCCCAGCACGGGGATATTGAGTTCTATAAGATAAAGCCATAAACATGTTTGTCTGAGTCTTCTATCAAAAGTTACAGCGATTTATATGAAGTTGTACAAAAACGCTTTATTTCGCCAAGACAATGCGTTTCTCACTGTTACATGCATTTGAATGGGGAACTCGACCGAAACAAAGTATAGGTTTTCATTATGTGAATAATTTTAAAATCTTAGCTCAAACGGCTGCAAAACCTGTTCTTTTTACCCAGCACGGGGATATTGAGTTCTATAAGATAAAGCCATAAACATGTTTGTCTGAGTCTTCTATCAAAAGTTACAGCGATTTATATGAAGTTGTACAAAAACGCTTTATTTCGCCAAGACAGTGTGTTTCTCACTGTTACATGCATTTGAATGGGAAACTCGCCCGAGACAAAGTATAGGTTTTCATTATGTGAATAATTTTAAAATCTTAGCTCAAACGGCTGCAAAACGTGTTCTGTTTGCCCAGCACGGGGATATTGAGTTCTATAAGATAAAGCCATAAACATGTTTGTCTGAGTCTTCTATCAAAAGTTACAGCTGTCTTTATGAAGACCATTAAAAACGCTTTATTTCACCAGTTAGTGCGTCTCGCTATTACATGCATTTGAATGGAGTTCTCGCCTGAAACAAAGTATAGGTTTTCATTATGTGAATAACTTGAAAATCTTAGCTCAAACAGCTGCAAAACCTGTTTGCCCAGCACGGGGATATTGAATTATATAAGATAAAGCCATAAATATATATTTCTGAGTCTTCTATCAAAAGTTACAGCTGTTTTTATGAAGACCATTAAAACGCTTTATTTCACCAGTTAGTGCGTTTCTCGCTATTACATGCATTTGAATGGGAAACTCGCCTGAAACAAAGTATAGGTTTTCATTATGTGAATAATTTTAAAATCTTAGCTCAAACGGCTGCAAAACCTGTTTGCCCAGCACGGGGATATTGAGTTCTATAAGATAAAGCCATAAACATGTTTGTCTGAGTCTTCTATCAAAAGTTACAGCGATTTATATGAAGTTGTTCAAAAACGCTTTATTTCGCCAAGACAATGCGTTTCTCACTGTTACATGCATTTGAATGGGAAACTCGCCTGAAACAAAGTATAGGTTTTCATTATGTGAATAATTTTAAAATCTTAGCTCAAACGGCTGCAAAACCTGTTCTTTTTGCCCAGCACGGGGATATTGAGTTCTATAAGATAAAGCCATAAACATGTTTGTCTGAGTCTTCTATCAAAAGTTACAGCGATTTATATGAAGTTGTTCAAAAACGCTTTATTTCGCCAAGACAATGCGTTTCTCACTGTTACATGCATTTGAATGGGAAACTCGCCTGAAACAAAGTATAGGTTTTCATTATGTGAATAATTTTAAAATCTTAGCTCAAACGGCTGCAAAACCTGTTTGCCCAGCACGGGGATATTGAGTTCTATAAGATAAAGCCATAAACATGTTTGTCTGAGTCTTCTATCAAAAGTTACAGCTGTCTTTATGAAGACCATTAAAAACGCTTTATTTCACCAGTTAGTGCGTCTCGCTATTACATGCATTTGAATGGAGTTCTCGCCTGAAACAAAGTATAGGTTTTCATTATGTGAATAATTTTAAAATCTTAGCTCAAACGGCTGCAAAACCTGTTCTTTTTGCCCAGCACGGGGATATTGAGTTCTATAAGATAAAGCCATAAACATGTTTGTCTGAGTCTTCTATCAAAAGTTACAGCGATTTATATGAAGTTGTACAAAAACGCTTTATTTCGCCAAGACAATGCGTTTCTCACTGTTACATGCATTTGAATGGGGAACTCGACCGAAACAAAGTATAGGTTTTCATTATGTGAATAATTTTAAAATCTTAGCTCAAACGGCTGCAAAACCTGTTTGCCCAGCACGGGGATATTGAGTTCTATAAGATAAAGCCATAAACATGTTTGTCTGAGTCTTCTATCAAAAGTTACAGCTGTTTTTATGAAGACCATTAAAACGCTTTATTTCACCAGTTAGTGCGTTTCTCGCTATTACATGCATTTGAATGGAGTTCTCGCCTGAAACAAAGTATAGGTTTTCATTATGTGAATAACTTGAAAATCTTAGCTCAAACAGCTGCAAAACCTGTTTGCCCAGCACGGGGATATTGAGTTCTATAAGATAAAGCCATAAACATGTTTGTCTGAGTCTTCTATCAAAAGTTACAGCGATTTATATGAAGTTGTTCAAAAATGCTTTATTTCGCCAAGACAATGCGTTTCTCACTGTTACATGCATTTGAATGGGAAACTCGCCTGAAACAAAGTATAGGTTTTCATTATGTGAATAATTTTAAAATCTTAGCTCAAACGGCTGCAAAACCTGTTCTGTTTGCCCAGCACGGGGATATTGAGTTCTATAAGATAAAGCCATAAACATGTTTGTCTGAGTCTTCTATCAAAAGTTACAGCGATTTATATGAAGTTGTTCAAAAACGCTTTATTTCGCCAAGACAATGCGTTTCTCACTGTTACATGCATTTGAATGGGGAACTCGACCGAAACAAAGTATAGGTTTTCATTATGTGAATAATTTTAAAATCTTAGCTCAAACGGCTGCAAAACCTGTTCTTTTTACCCAGCACGGGGATATTGAGTTCTATAAGATAAAGCCATAAACATGTTTGTCTGAGTCTTCTATCAAAAGTTACAGCGATTTATATGAAGTTGTACAAAAACGCTTTATTTCGCCAAGACAGTGTGTTTCTCACTGTTACATGCATTTGAATGGGAAACTCGCCCGAGACAAAGTATAGGTTTTCATTATGTGAATAATTTTAAAATCTTAGCTCAAACGGCTGCAAAACCTGTTCTGTTTGCCCAGCACGGGGGTTTTGAGTTCTATAAGATAAAGCCATAAACATGTTTGTCTGAGTCTTCTATCAAAAGTTACAGCGATTTATATGAAGTTGTACAAAAACGCTTTATTTCGCCAAGACAGTGTGTTTCTCACTGTTACATGCATTTGAATGGGAAACTCACCCGAGACAAAGTATAGGTTTTCATTATGTGAATAATTTTAAAATCTTAGCTCAAACGGCTGCAAAACCTGTTTGCCCAGCACGGGATATTGAGTTCTATAAGATAAAGCCATAAACATGTTTGTCTGAGTCTTCTATCAAAAGTTACAGCGATTTATATGAAGTGGTTGAAAAACGCTTTATTTCGCCAAGACAGTGTATTTCTCACTGTTACATGTATTTGAATGGGAAACTCACCCGAGACAAAGTATAGGTTTTCATTATGTGAATAATTTTAAAATCTTAGCTCAAACGGCTGCAAAACCTGTTCTGTTTGCCCAGCACGGGGATATTGAGTTCTATAAGATAAAGCCATAAACATGTTTGTCTGAGTCTTCTATCAAAAGTTACAGCGATTTATATGAAGTTGTACAAAAACGCTTTATTTCGCCAAGACAATGCGTTTCTCACTGTTACATGCATTTGAATGGGAAACTCGCCTGAAACAAAGTATAGGTTTTCATTATGTGAATAATTTTAAAATCTTTGCTCAAACGGCTGCAAAACCTGTTTGCCCAGCACGGGGATATTGAGTTCTATAAGATAAAGCCATAAACATGTTTGTCTGAGTCTTCTATCAAAAGTTACAGCGATTTATATGAAGTTGTACAAAAACGCTTTATTTCGCCAAGACAGTGTGTTTCTCACTGTTACATGCATTTGAATGGGAAACTCACCCGAGACAAAGTATAGGTTTTCATTATGTGAATAATTTTAAAATCTTAGCTCAAACGGCTGCAAAACCTGTTTGCCCAGCACGGGGATATTGAGTTCTATAAGATAAAGCCATAAACATGTTTGTCTGAGTCTTCTATCAAAAGTTACAGCGATTTATATGAAGTGGTTGAAAAACGCTTTATTTCGCCAAGACAGTGTATTTCTCACTGTTACATGCATTTGAATGGGAAACTCACCCGAGACAAAGTATAGGTTTTCATTATGTGAATAATTTTAAAATCTTAGCTCAAACGGCTGCAAAACCTGTTCTGTTTGCCCAGCACGGGGATATTGAGTTCTATAAGATAAAGCCATAAACATGTTTGTCTGAGTCTTCTATCAAAAGTTACAGCGATTTATATGAAGTTGTACAAAAACGCTTTATTTCGCCAAGACAATGCGTTTCTCACTGTTACATGCATTTGAATGGGGAACTCGACCGAAACAAAGTATAGGTTTTCATTATGTGAATAATTTTAAAATCTTTGCTCAAACGGCTGCAAAACCTGTTTGCCCAGCACGGGGATATTGAGTTCTATAAGATAAAGCCATAAACATGTTTGTCTGAGTCTTCTATCAAAAGTTACAGCGATTTATATGAAGTTGTTCAAAAACGCTTTATTTCGCCAAGACAATGCGTTTCTCACTGTTACATGCATTTGAATGGGGAACTCGACCGAAACAAAGTATAGGTTTTCATTATGTGAATAATTTTAAAATCTTAGCTCAAACGGCTGCAAAACCTGTTCTTTTTACCCAGCACGGGGATATTGAGTTCTATAAGATAAAGCCATAAACATGTTTGTCTGAGTCTTCTATCAAAAGTTACAGCGATTTATATGAAGTTGTACAAAAACGCTTTATTTCGCCAAGACAGTGTGTTTCTCACTGTTACATGCATTTGAATGGGAAACTCGCCTGAGACAAAGTATAGGTTTTCATTATGTGAATAATTTTAAAATCTTAGCTCAAACGGCTGCAAAACCTGTTCTGTTTGCCCAGCACGGGGGTTTTGAGTTCTATAAGATAAAGCCATAAACATGTTTGTCTGAGTCTTCTATCAAAAGTTACAGCGATTTATATGAAGTTGTACAAAAACGCTTTATTTCGCCAAGACAGTGTGTTTCTCACTGTTACATGCATTTGAATGGGAAACTCACCCGAGACAAAGTATAGGTTTTCATTATGTGAATAATTTTAAAATCTTAGCTCAAACGGCTGCAAAACCTGTTTGCCCAGCACGGGATATTGAGTTCTATAAGATAAAGCCATAAACATGTTTGTCTGAGTCTTCTATCAAAAGTTACAGCGATTTATATGAAGTGGTTGAAAAACGCTTTATTTCGCCAAGACAGTGTATTTCTCACTGTTACATGTATTTGAATGGGAAACTCACCCGAGACAAAGTATAGGTTTTCATTATGTGAATAATTTTAAAATCTTAGCTCAAACGGCTGCAAAACCTGTTCTGTTTGCCCAGCACGGGGATATTGAGTTCTATAAGATAAAGCCATAAACATGTTTGTCTGAGTCTTCTATCAAAAGTTACAGCGATTTATATGAAGTTGTACAAAAACGCTTTATTTCGCCAAGACAATGCGTTTCTCACTGTTACATGCATTTGAATGGGAAACTCGCCTGAAACAAAGTATAGGTTTTCATTATGTGAATAATTTTAAAATCTTTGCTCAAACGGCTGCAAAACCTGTTTGCCCAGCACGGGGATATTGAGTTCTATAAGATAAAGCCATAAACATGTTTGTCTGAGTCTTCTATCAAAAGTTACAGCGATTTATATGAAGTTGTACAAAAACGCTTTATTTCGCCAAGACAGTGTGTTTCTCACTGTTACATGCATTTGAATGGGAAACTCACCCGAGACAAAGTATAGGTTTTCATTATGTGAATAATTTTAAAATCTTAGCTCAAACGGCTGCAAAACCTGTTTGCCCAGCACGGGGATATTGAGTTCTATAAGATAAAGCCATAAACATGTTTGTCTGAGTCTTCTATCAAAAGTTACAGCGATTTATATGAAGTGGTTGAAAAACGCTTTATTTCGCCAAGACAGTGTATTTCTCACTGTTACATGCATTTGAATGGGAAACTCACCCGAGACAAAGTATAGGTTTTCATTATGTGAATAATTTTAAAATCTTAGCTCAAACGGCTGCAAAACCTGTTCTGTTTGCCCAGCACGGGGATATTGAGTTCTATAAGATAAAGCCATAAACATGTTTGTCTGAGTCTTCTATCAAAAGTTACAGCGATTTATATGAAGTTGTACAAAAACGCTTTATTTCGCCAAGACAATGCGTTTCTCACTGTTACATGCATTTGAATGGGGAACTCGACCGAAACAAAGTATAGGTTTTCATTATGTGAATAATTTTAAAATCTTTGCTCAAACGGCTGCAAAACCTGTTTGCCCAGCACGGGGATATTGAGTTCTATAAGATAAAGCCATAAACATGTTTGTCTGAGTCTTCTATCAAAAGTTACAGCGATTTATATGAAGTTGTTCAAAAACGCTTTATTTCGCCAAGACAATGCGTTTCTCACTGTTACATGCATTTGAATGGGGAACTCGACCGAAACAAAGTATAGGTTTTCATTATGTGAATAATTTTAAAATCTTAGCTCAAACGGCTGCAAAACCTGTTCTTTTTACCCAGCACGGGGATATTGAGTTCTATAAGATAAAGCCATAAACATGTTTGTCTGAGTCTTCTATCAAAAGTTACAGCGATTTATATGAAGTTGTACAAAAACGCTTTATTTCGCCAAGACAGTGTGTTTCTCACTGTTACATGCATTTGAATGGGAAACTCGCCCGAGACAAAGTATAGGTTTTCATTATGTGAATAATTTTAAAATCTTAGCTCAAACGGCTGCAAAACCTGTTCTGTTTGCCCAGCACGGGGGTTTTGAGTTCTATAAGATAAAGCCATAAACATGTTTGTCTGAGTCTTCTATCAAAAGTTACAGCGATTTATATGAAGTTGTACAAAAACGCTTTATTTCGCCAAGACAGTGTGTTTCTCACTGTTACATGCATTTGAATGGGAAACTCACCCGAGACAAAGTATAGGTTTTCATTATGTGAATAATTTTAAAATCTTAGCTCAAACGGCTGCAAAACCTGTTTGCCCAGCACGGGGATATTGAGTTCTATAAGATAAAGCCATAAACATGTTTGTCTGAGTCTTCTATCAAAAGTTACAGCGATTTATATGAAGTGGTTGAAAAACGCTTTATTTCGCCAAGACAGTGTATTTCTCACTGTTACATGCATTTGAATGGGAAACTCACCCGAGACAAAGTATAGGTTTTCATTATGTGAATAATTTTAAAATCTTAGCTCAAACGGCTGCAAAACCTGTTCTGTTTGCCCAGCACGGGGATATTGAGTTCTATAAGATAAAGCCATAAACATGTTTGTCTGAGTCTTCTATCAAAAGTTACAGCGATTTATATGAAGTTGTACAAAAACGCTTTATTTCGCCAAGACAATGCGTTTCTCACTGTTACATGCATTTGAATGGGAAACTCGCCTGAAACAAAGTATAGGTTTTCATTATGTGAATAATTTTAAAATCTTTGCTCAAACGGCTGCAAAACCTGTTTGCCCAGCACGGGGATATTGAGTTCTATAAGATAAAGCCATAAACATGTTTGTCTGAGTCTTCTATCAAAAGTTACAGCGATTTATATGAAGTTGTTCAAAAACGCTTTATTTCGCCAAGACAATGCGTTTCTCACTGTTACATGCATTTGAATGGGAAACTCGCCTGAAACAAAGTATAGGTTTTCATTATGTGAATAATTTTAAAATCTTAGCTCAAACGGCTGCAAAACCTGTTCTGTTTGCCCAGCACGGGGATATTGAGTTCTATAAGATAAAGCCATAAACATGTTTGTCTGAGTCTTCTATCAAAAGTTACAGCGATTTATATGAAGTTGTACAAAAACGCTTTATTTCGCCAAGACAATGCGTTTCTCACTGTTACATGCATTTGAATGGGAAACTCGCCTGAAACAAAGTATAGGTTTTCATTATGTGAATAATTTTAAAATCTTAGCTCAAACGGCTGCAAAACCTGTTCTGTTTGCCCAGCACGGGGATATTGAGTTCTATAAGATAAAGCCATAAACATGTTTGTCTGAGTCTTCTATCAAAAGTTACAGCGATTTATATGAAGTTGTACAAAAACGCTTTATTTCGCCAAGACAGTGTGTTTCTCACTGTTACATGCATTTGAATGGGAAACTCACCCGAGACAAAGTATAGGTTTTCATTATGTGAATAATTTTAAAATCTTAGCTCAAACGGCTGCAAAACCTGTTTGCCCAGCACGGGGATATTGAGTTCTATAAGATAAAGCCATAAACATGTTTGTCTGAGTCTTCTATCAAAAGTTACAGCGATTTATATGAAGTTGTACAAAAACGCTTTATTTCACCGAGACAGTGTGTTTCTCACTGTTACATGCATTTGAATGGGAAACTCGCCTGAAACAAAGTATAGGTTTTCATTATGTGAATAATTTTAAAATCTTAGCTCAAACGGCTGCAAATCCTGTTCTGTTTGCCCAGCACGGGGATATTGAGTTCTATAAGATAAAGCCATAAACATGTTTGTCTGAGTCTTCTATCAAAAGTTACAGCGATTTATATGAAGTTGTACAAAAACGCTTTATTTCGCCAAGACAGTGTGTTTCTCACTGTTACATGCAGTTGAATGGGAAACTCGCCTGAAACAAAGTATAGGTTTTCATTATGTGAATAATTTTAAAATCTTAGCTCAAACGGCTGCAAAACCTGTTTGCCCAGCACGGGGATATTGAGTTCTATAAGATAAAGCCATAAACATGTTTGTCTGAGTCTTCTATCAAAAGTTACAGCGATTTATATGAAGTTGTTCAAAAACGCTTTATTTCGCCAAGACAATGCGTTTCTCACTGTTACATGCATTTGAATGGGAAACTCGCCTGAAACAAAGTATAGGTTTTCATTATGTGAATAATTTTAAAATCTTAGCTCAAACGGCTGCAAAACCTGTTTGCCCAGCACGGGGATATTGAGTTCTATAAGATAAAGCCATAAACATGTTTGTCTGAGTCTTCTATCAAAAGTTACAGCGATTTATATGAAGTTGATCAAAAACGCTTTATTTCGCCAAGACAATGCGTTTCTCACTGTTACATGCATTTGAATGGGAAACTCGCCTGAAACAAAGTATAGGTTTTCATTATGTGAATAATTTTAAAATCTTTGCTCAAACGGCTGCAAAACCTGTTCTGTTTGCCCAGCACGGGGATATTGAGTTCTATAAGATAAAGCCATAAACATCTTTGTCTGAGTCTTCTATCAAAAGTTACAGCGATTTATATGAAGTTGTACAAAAACGCTTTATTTCGCCAAGACAGTGTGTTTCTCACTGTTACATGCATTTGAATGGGAAACTCACCCGAGACAAAGTATAGGTTTTCATTATGTGAATAATTTTAAAATCTTAGCTCAAACGGCTGCAAAACCTGTTTGCCCAGCACGGGATATTGAGTTCTATAAGATAAAGCCATAAACATGTTTGTCTGAGTCTTCTATCAAAAGTTACAGCGATTTATATGAAGTGGTTGAAAAACGCTTTATTTCGCCAAGACAGTGTATTTCTCACTGTTACATGCATTTGAATGGGAAACTCACCCGAGACAAAGTATAGGTTTTCATTATGTGAATAATTTTAAAATCTTAGCTCAAACGGCTGCAAAACCTGTTCTGTTTGCCCAGCACGGGGATATTGAGTTCTATAAGATAAAGCCATAAACATGTTTGTCTGAGTCTTCTATCAAAAGTTACAGCGATTTATATGAAGTTGTACAAAAACGCTTTATTTCGCCAAGACAGTGTGTTTCTCACTGTTACATGCATTTGAATGGGAAACTCACCTGAAACAAAGTATAGGTTTTCATTATGTGAATAATTTTAAAATCTTAGCTCAAACGGCTGCAAAACCTGTTTGCCCAGCACGGGGATATTGAGTTCTATAAGATAAAGCCATAAACATGTTTGTCTGAGTCTTCTATCAAAAGTTACAGCGATTTATATGAAGTTGTACAAAAACGCTTTATTTCGCCAAGACAATGCGTTTCTCACTGTTACATGCATTTGAATGGGAAACTCGCCTGAAACAAAGTATAGGTTTTCATTATGTGAATAATTTTAAAATCTTAGCTCAAACGGCTGCAAAACCTGTTCTGTTTGCCCAGCACGGGGATATTGAGTTCTATAAGATAAAGCCATAAACATGTTTGTCTGAGTCTTCTATCAAAAGTTACAGCGATTTATATGAAGTTGTACAAAAACGCTTTATTTCGCCAAGACAGTGTGTTTCTCACTGTTACATGCATTTGAATGGGAAACTCACCCGAGACAAAGTATAGGTTTTCATTATGTGAATAATTTTAAAATCTTAGCTCAAACGGCTGCAAAACCTGTTTGCCCAGCACGGGATATTGAGTTCTATAAGATAAAGCCATAAACATGTTTGTCTGAGTCTTCTATCAAAAGTTACAGCGATTTATATGAAGTTGTACAAAAACGCTTTATTTCACCGAGACAGTGTGTTTCTCACTGTTACATGCATTTGAATGGGAAACTCGCCTGAAACAAAGTATAGGTTTTCATTATGTGAATAATTTTAAAATCTTAGCTCAAACGGCTGAAAATCCTGTTCTGTTTGCCCAGCACGGGGATATTGAGTTCTATAAGATAAAGCCATAAACATGTTTGTCTGAGTCTTCTATCAAAAGTTACAGCGATTTATATGAAGTTGTACAAAAACGCTTTATTTCGCCAAGACAGTGTGTTTCTCACTGTTACATGCAGTTGAATGGGAAACTCGCCTGAGACAAAGTATAGGTTTTCATTATGTGAATAATTTTAAAATCTTAGCTCAAACGGCTGCAAAACCTGTTCTGTTTGCCCAGCACGGGGATATTGAGTTCTATAAGATAAAGCCATAAACATGTTTGTCTGAGTCTTCTATCAAAAGTTACAGCGATTTATATGAAGTTGTTCAAAAACGCTTTATTTCGCCAAGACAATGCGTTTCTCACTGTTACATGCATTTGAATGGGAAACTCGCCTGAAACAAAGTATAGGTTTTCATTATGTGAATAATTTTAAAATCTTAGCTCAAACGGCTGCAAAACCTGTTTGCCCAGCACGGGGATATTGAGTTCTATAAGATAAAGCCATAAACATGTTTGTCTGAGTCTTCTATCAAAAGTTACAGCGATTTATATGAAGTTGATCAAAAACGCTTTATTTCGCCAAGACAATGCGTTTCTCACTGTTACATGCATTTGAATGGGAAACTCGCCTGAAACAAAGTATAGGTTTTCATTATGTGAATAATTTTAAAATCTTTGCTCAAACGGCTGCAAAACCTGTTCTGTTTGCCCAGCACGGGGATATTGAGTTCTATAAGATAAAGCCATAAACATCTTTGTCTGAGTCTTCTATCAAAAGTTACAGCGATTTATATGAAGTTGTACAAAAACGCTTTATTTCGCCAAGACAGTGTGTTTCTCACTGTTACATGCATTTGAATGGGAAACTCACCCGAGACAAAGTATAGGTTTTCATTATGTGAATAATTTTAAAATCTTAGCTCAAACGGCTGCAAAACCTGTTCTGTTTGCCCAGCACGGGGATATTGAGTTCTATAAGATAAAGCCATAAACATGTTTGTCTGAGTCTTCTATCAAAAGTTACAGCGATTTATATGAAGTTGTACAAAAACGCTTTATTTCGCCAAGACAGTGTGTTTCTCACTGTTACATGCATTTGAATGGGAAACTCACCTGAAACAAAGTATAGGTTTTCATTATGTGAATAATTTTAAAATCTTAGCTCAAACGGCTGCAAAACCTGTTTGCCCAGCACGGGGATATTGAGTTCTATAAGATAAAGCCATAAACATGTTTGTCTGAGTCTTCTATCAAAAGTTACAGCGATTTATATGAAGTTGTACAAAAACGCTTTATTTCGCCAAGACAATGCGTTTCTCACTGTTACATGCATTTGAATGGGAAACTCGCCTGAAACAAAGTATAGGTTTTCATTATGTGAATAATTTTAAAATCTTAGCTCAAACGGCTGCAAAACCTGTTCTGTTTGCCCAGCACGGGGATATTGAGTTCTATAAGATAAAGCCATAAACATGTTTGTCTGAGTCTTCTATCAAAAGTTACAGCGATTTATATGAAGTTGTACAAAAACGCTTTATTTCGCCAAGACAGTGTGTTTCTCACTGTTACATGCATTTGAATGGGAAACTCACCCGAGACAAAGTATAGGTTTTCATTATGTGAATAATTTTAAAATCTTAGCTCAAACGGCTGCAAAACCTGTTTGCCCAGCACGGGATATTGAGTTCTATAAGATAAAGCCATAAACATGTTTGTCTGAGTCTTCTATCAAAAGTTACAGCGATTTATATGAAGTTGTACAAAAACGCTTTATTTCACCGAGACAGTGTGTTTCTCACTGTTACATGCATTTGAATGGGAAACTCGCCTGAAACAAAGTATAGGTTTTCATTATGTGAATAATTTTAAAATCTTAGCTCAAACGGCTGCAAATCCTGTTCTGTTTGCCCAGCACGGGGATATTGAGTTCTATAAGATAAAGCCATAAACATGTTTGTCTGAGTCTTCTATCAAAAGTTACAGCGATTTATATGAAGTTGTACAAAAACGCTTTATTTCGCCAAGACAGTGTGTTTCTCACTGTTACATGCAGTTGAATGGGAAACTCGCCTGAGACAAAGTATAGGTTTTCATTATGTGAATAATTTTAAAATCTTAGCTCAAACGGCTGCAAAACCTGTTCTGTTTGCCCAGCACGGGGATATTGAGTTCTATAAGATAAAGCCATAAACATGTTTGTCTGAGTCTTCTATCAAAAGTTACAGCGATTTATATGAAGTTGTTCAAAAACGCTTTATTTCGCCAAGACAATGCGTTTCTCACTGTTACATGCATTTGAATGGGAAACTCGCCTGAAACAAAGTATAGGTTTTCATTATGTGAATAATTTTAAAATCTTAGCTCAAACGGCTGCAAAACCTGTTTGCCCAGCACGGGGATATTGAGTTCTATAAGATAAAGCCATAAACATGTTTGTCTGAGTCTTCTATCAAAAGTTACAGCGATTTATATGAAGTTGTACAAAAACGCTTTATTTCACCGAGACAGTGTGTTTCTCACTGTTACATGCATTTGAATGGGAAACTCGCCTGAAACAAAGTATAGGTTTTCATTATGTGAATAATTTTAAAATCTTAGCTCAAACGGCTGCAAATCCTGTTCTGTTTGCCCAGCACGGGGATATTGAGTTCTATAAGATAAAGCCATAAACATGTTTGTCTGAGTCTTCTATCAAAAGTTACAGCGATTTATATGAAGTTGTACAAAAACGCTTTATTTCACCGAGACAGTGTGTTTCTCACTGTTACATGCATTTGAATGGGAAACTCGCCTGAAACAAAGTATAGGTTTTCATTATGTGAATAATTTTAAAATCTTAGCTCAAACGGCTGCAAATCCTGTTCTGTTTGCCCAGCACGGGGATATTGAGTTCTATAAGATAAAGCCATAAACATGTTTGTCTGAGTCTTCTATCAAAAGTTACAGCGATTTATATGAAGTTGATCAAAAACGCTTTATTTCGCCAAGACAATGCGTTTCTCACTGTTACATGCATTTGAATGGGAAACTCGCCTGAAACAAAGTATAGGTTTTCATTATGTGAATAATTTTAAAATCTTTGCTCAAACGGCTGCAAAACCTGTTCTGTTTGCCCAGCACGGGGATATTGAGTTCTATAAGATAAAGCCATAAACATGTTTGTCTGAGTCTTCTATCAAAAGTTACAGCGATTTATATGAAGTTGTACAAAAACGCTTTATTTCGCCAAGACAGTGTGTTTCTCACTGTTACATGCATTTGAATGGGAAACTCACCCGAGACAAAGTATAGGTTTTCATTATGTGAATAATTTTAAAATCTTAGCTCAAACGGCTGCAAAACCTGTTTGCCCAGCACGGGATATTGAGTTCTATAAGATAAAGCCATAAACATGTTTGTCTGAGTCTTCTATCAAAAGTTACAGCGATTTATATGAAGTTGTACAAAAACGCTTTATTTCACCGAGACAGTGTGTTTCTCACTGTTACATGCATTTGAATGGGAAACTCGCCTGAAACAAAGTATAGGTTTTCATTATGTGAATAATTTTAAAATCTTAGCTCAAACGGCTGCAAATCCTGTTCTGTTTGCCCAGCACGGGGATATTGAGTTCTATAAGATAAAGCCATAAACATGTTTGTCTGAGTCTTCTATCAAAAGTTACAGCGATTTATATGAAGTTGTACAAAAACGCTTTATTTCGCCAAGACAGTGTGTTTCTCACTGTTACATGCAGTTGAATGGGAAACTCGCCTGAGACAAAGTATAGGTTTTCATTATGTGAATAATTTTAAAATCTTAGCTCAAACGGCTGCAAAACCTGTTCTGTTTGCCCAGCACGGGGATATTGAGTTCTATAAGATAAAGCCATAAACATGTTTGTCTGAGTCTTCTATCAAAAGTTACAGCGATTTATATGAAGTTGTTCAAAAACGCTTTATTTCGCCAAGACAATGCGTTTCTCACTGTTACATGCATTTGAATGGGAAACTCGCCTGAAACAAAGTATAGGTTTTCATTATGTGAATAATTTTAAAATCTTAGCTCAAACGGCTGCAAAACCTGTTCTGTTTGCCCAGCACGGGGATATTGAGTTCTATAAGATAAAGCCATAAACATGTTTGTCTGAGTCTTCTATCAAAAGTTACAGCGATTTATATGAAGTTGTACAAAAACGCTTTATTTCGCCAAGACAGTGTGTTTCTCACTGTTACATGCATTTGAATGGGAAACTCACCCGAGACAAAGTATAGGTTTTCATTATGTGAATAATTTTAAAATCTTAGCTCAAACGGCTGCAAAACCTGTTTGCCCAGCACGGGATATTGAGTTCTATAAGATAAAGCCATAAACATGTTTGTCTGAGTCTTCTATCAAAAGTTACAGCGATTTATATGAAGTTGTACAAAAACGCTTTATTTCACCGAGACAGTGTGTTTCTCACTGTTACATGCATTTGAATGGGAAACTCGCCTGAAACAAAGTATAGGTTTTCATTATGTGAATAATTTTAAAATCTTAGCTCAAACGGCTGCAAATCCTGTTCTGTTTGCCCAGCACGGGGATATTGAGTTCTATAAGATAAAGCCATAAACATGTTTGTCTGAGTCTTCTATCAAAAGTTACAGCGATTTATATGAAGTTGTACAAAAACGCTTTATTTCGCCAAGACAGTGTGTTTCTCACTGTTACATGCAGTTGAATGGGAAACTCGCCTGAGACAAAGTATAGGTTTTCATTATGTGAATAATTTTAAAATCTTAGCTCAAACGGCTGCAAAACCTGTTCTGTTTGCCCAGCACGGGGATATTGAGTTCTATAAGATAAAGCCATAAACATGTTTGTCTGAGTCTTCTATCAAAAGTTACAGCGATTTATATGAAGTTGTTCAAAAACGCTTTATTTCGCCAAGACAATGCGTTTCTCACTGTTACATGCATTTGAATGGGAAACTCGCCTGAAACAAAGTATAGGTTTTCATTATGTGAATAATTTTAAAATCTTAGCTCAAACGGCTGCAAAACCTGTTTGCCCAGCACGGGGATATTGAGTTCTATAAGATAAAGCCATAAACATGTTTGTCTGAGTCTTCTATCAAAAGTTACAGCGATTTATATGAAGTTGATCAAAAACGCTTTATTTCGCCAAGACAATGCGTTTCTCACTGTTACATGCATTTGAATGGGAAACTCGCCTGAAACAAAGTATAGGTTTTCATTATGTGAATAATTTTAAAATCTTTGCTCAAACGGCTGCAAAACCTGTTCTGTTTGCCCAGCACGGGGATATTGAGTTCTATAAGATAAAGCCATAAACATCTTTGTCTGAGTCTTCTATCAAAAGTTACAGCGATTTATATGAAGTTGTACAAAAACGCTTTATTTCGCCAAGACAGTGTGTTTCTCACTGTTACATGCATTTGAATGGGAAACTCACCCGAGACAAAGTATAGGTTTTCATTATGTGAATAATTTTAAAATCTTAGCTCAAACGGCTGCAAAACCTGTTTGCCCAGCACGGGATATTGAGTTCTATAAGATAAAGCCATAAACATGTTTGTCTGAGTCTTCTATCAAAAGTTACAGCGATTTATATGAAGTGGTTGAAAAACGCTTTATTTCGCCAAGACAGTGTATTTCTCACTGTTACATGCATTTGAATGGGAAACTCACCCGAGACAAAGTATAGGTTTTCATTATGTGAATAATTTTAAAATCTTAGCTCAAACGGCTGCAAAACCTGTTCTGTTTGCCCAGCACGGGGATATTGAGTTCTATAAGATAAAGCCATAAACATGTTTGTCTGAGTCTTCTATCAAAAGTTACAGCGATTTATATGAAGTTGTTCAAAAACGCTTTATTTCGCCAAGACAATGCGTTTCTCACTGTTACATGCATTTGAATGGGAAACTCGCCTGAAACAAAGTATAGGTTTTCATTATGTGAATAATTTTAAAATCTTAGCTCAAACGGCTGCAAAACCTGTTCTGTTTGCCCAGCACGGGGATATTGAGTTCTATAAGATAAAGCCATAAACATGTTTGTCTGAGACTTCTATCAAAAGTTACAGCGATTTATATGAAGTTGTACAAAAACGCTTTATTTCGCCAAGACAGTGTGTTTCTCACTGTTATATGCATTTGAATGGGAAACTCACCCGAGACAAAGTATCGGTTTTCATTATGTGAATAATTTTAAAATCTTAGCTCAAACGGCTGCAAAACCTGTCTGCCCAGCACGGGATATTGAGTTCTATAAGATAAAGCCATAAACATGTTTGTCTGAGTCTTCTATCAAAAGTTACAGCGATTTATATGAAGTTGTACAAAAACGCTTTATTTCACCGAGACAGTGTGTTTCTCACTGTTACATGCATTTGAATGGGAAACTCGCCTGAAACAAAGTATAGGTTTTCATTATGTGAATAATTTTAAAATCTTAGCTCAAACAGCTGCAAAACCTGTTTGCCCAGCACGGGGATATTGAGTTCTATAAGATAAAGCCATAAACATGTTTGTCTGAGTCTTCTATCAAAAGTTACAGCGATTTATATGAAGTTGTTCAAAAACGCTTTATTTCGCCAAGACAGTGTGTTTCTCACTGTTACATGCATTTGAATGGGAAACTCACCTGAAACAAAGTATAGGTTTTCATTATGTGAATAATTTTAAAATCTTAGCTCAAACGGCTGCAAAACCTGTTTGCCCAGCACGGGGATATTGAGTTCTATAAGATAAAGCCATAAACATGTTTGTCTGAGTCTTCTATCAAAAGTTACAGCGATTTATATGAAGTTGATCAAAAACGCTTTATTTCGCCAAGACAATGCGTTTCTCACTGTTACATGCATTTGAATGGGAAACTCGCCTGAAACAAAGTATAGGTTTTCATTATGTGAATAATTTTAAAATCTTTGCTCAAACGGCTGCAAAACCTGTTCTGTTTGCCCAGCACGGGGATATTGAGTTCTATAAGATAAAGCCATAAACATGTTTGTCTGAGTCTTCTATCAAAAGTTACAGCGATTTATATGAAGTTGTTCAAAAACGCTTTATTTCGCCAAGACAATGCGTTTCTCACTGTTACATGCATTTGAATGGGAAACTCGCCTGAAACAAAGTATAGGTTTTCATTATGTGAATAATTTTAAAATCTTAGCTCAAACGGCTGCAAAACCTGTTTGCCCAGCACGGGGATATTGAGTTCTATAAGATAAAGCCATAAACATGTTTGTCTGAGTCTTCTATCAAAAGTTACAGCGATTTATATGAAGTTGATCAAAAACGCTTTATTTCGCCAAGACAATGCGTTTCTCAATGTTACATGCATTTGAATGGGAAACTCGCCTGAAACAAAGTATAGGTTTTCATTATGTGAATAATTTTAAAATCTTTGCTCAAACGGCTGCAAAACCTGTTCTGTTTGCCCAGCACGGGGATATTGAGTTCTATAAGATAAAGCCATAAACATCTTTGTCTGAGTCTTCTATCAAAAGTTACAGCGATTTATATGAAGTTGTACAAAAACGCTTTATTTCGCCAAGACAGTGTGTTTCTCACTGTTACATGCATTTGAATGGGAAACTCACCCGAGACAAAGTATAGGTTTTCATTATGTGAATAATTTTAAAATCTTAGCTCAAACGGCTGCAAAACCTGTTTGCCCAGCACGGGATATTGAGTTCTATAAGATAAAGCCATAAACATGTTTGTCTGAGTCTTCTATCAAAAGTTACAGCGATTTATATGAAGTGGTTGAAAAACGCTTTATTTCGCCAAGACAGTGTATTTCTCACTGTTACATGCATTTGAATGGGAAACTCACCCGAGACAAAGTATAGGTTTTCATTATGTGAATAATTTTAAAATCTTAGCTCAAACGGCTGCAAAACCTGTTCTGTTTGCCCAGCACGGGGATATTGAGTTCTATAAGATAAAGCCATAAACATGTTTGTCTGAGTCTTCTATCAAAAGTTACAGCGATTTATATGAAGTTGTACAAAAACGCTTTATTTCGCCAAGACAATGCGTTTCTCACTGTTACATGCATTTGAATGGGAAACTCGCCTGAAACAAAGTATAGGTTTTCATTATGTGAATAATTTTAAAATCTTTGCTCAAACGGCTGCAAAACCTGTTTGCCCAGCACGGGGATATTGAGTTCTATAAGATAAAGCCATAAACATGTTTGTCTGAGTCTTCTATCAAAAGTTACAGCGATTTATATGAAGTTGTTCAAAAACGCTTTATTTCGCCAAGACAATGCGTTTCTCACTGTTACATGCATTTGAATGGGAAACTCGCCTGAAACAAAGTATAGGTTTTCATTATGTGAATAATTTTAAAATCTTAGCTCAAACGGCTGCAAAACCTGTTCTGTTTGCCCAGCACGGGGATATTGAGTTCTATAAGATAAAGCCATAAACATGTTTGTCTGAGTCTTCTATCAAAAGTTACAGCGATTTATATGAAGTTGTACAAAAACGCTTTATTTCGCCAAGACAGTGTGTTTCTCACTGTTACATGCATTTGAATGGGAAACTCACCCGAGACAAAGTATAGGTTTTCATTATGTGAATAATTTTAAAATCTTAGCTCAAACGGCTGCAAAACCTGTTTGCCCAGCACGGGATATTGAGTTCTATAAGATAAAGCCATAAACATGTTTGTCTGAGTCTTCTATCAAAAGTTACAGCGATTTATATGAAGTTGTACAAAAACGCTTTATTTCACCGAGACAGTGTGTTTCTCACTGTTACATGCATTTGAATGGGAAACTCGCCTGAAACAAAGTATAGGTTTTCATTATGTGAATAATTTTAAAATCTTAGCTCAAACAGCTGCAAAACCTGTTTGCCCAGCACGGGGATATTGAGTTCTATAAGATAAAGCCATAAACATGTTTGTCTGAGTCTTCTATCAAAAGTTACAGCGATTTATATGAAGTTGTTCAAAAACGCTTTATTTCGTCAAGACAATGCGTTTCTCACTGTTACATGCATTTGAATGGGAAACTCGCCTGAAACAAAGTATAGGTTTTCATTATGTGAATAATTTTAAAATCTCAGTTCAAACGGCTGCAAAACCTGTTTGCCCAGCACGGGGATATTGAGTTCTGTAAGATAAAGCCATAAACATGTTTGTCTGAGTCTTCTATCAAAGGTTACAGCGATTTATATGAAGTTGTACAAAAACGCTTTATTTCGCCAAGACAGTGTATTTCTCACTGTTACATGCATTTGAATGGGAAACTCACCCGAGACAAAGTATAGGTTTTCATTATGTGAATAATTTTAAAATCTTAGCTCAAACGGCTGCAAAACCTGTTCTGTTTGCCCAGCACGGGGATATTGAGTTCTATAAGATAAAGCCATAAACATGTTTGTCTGAGTCTTCTATCAAAAGTTACAGCGATTTATATGAAGTTGTACAAAAACGCTTTATTTCGCCAAGACAATGCGTT
Source organism: Astatotilapia calliptera (assembly GCF_964374335.1). Taxonomy (NCBI): domain Eukaryota; kingdom Metazoa; phylum Chordata; class Actinopteri; order Cichliformes; family Cichlidae; genus Astatotilapia; species Astatotilapia calliptera. The sequence goes on from NC_137423.1 coordinate 17,360,258, forward strand.
TCTCACTGTTACATGCATTTGAATGGGAAACTCGCCTGAAACAAAGTATAGGTTTTCATTATGTGAATAATTTTAAAATCTTTGCTCAAACGGCTGCAAAACCTGTTTGCCCAGCACGGGGATATTGAGTTCTATAAGATAAAGCCATAAACATGTTTGTCTGAGTCTTCTATCAAAAGTTACAGCGATTTATATGAAGTTGTTCAAAAACGCTTTATTTCGCCAAGACAATGCGTTTCTCACTGTTACATGCATTTGAATGGGAAACTCGCCTGAAACAAAGTATAGGTTTTCATTATGTGAATAATTTTAAAATCTTAGCTCAAACGGCTGCAAAACCTGTTCTGTTTGCCCAGCACGGGGATATTGAGTTCTATAAGATAAAGCCATAAACATGTTTGTCTGAGTCTTCTATCAAAAGTTACAGCGATTTATATGAAGTTGATCAAAAACGCTTTATTTCGCCAAGACAATGCGTTTCTCACTGTTACATGCATTTGAATGGGAAACTCGCCTGAAACAAAGTATAGGTTTTCATTATGTGAATAATTTTAAAATCTTTGCTCAAACGGCTGCAAAACCTGTTCTGTTTGCCCAGCACGGGGATATTGAGTTCTATAAGATAAAGCCATAAACATCTTTGTCTGAGTCTTCTATCAAAAGTTACAGCGATTTATATGAAGTTGTACAAAAACGCTTTATTTCGCCAAGACAGTGTGTTTCTCACTGTTACATGCATTTGAATGGGAAACTCACCCGAGACAAAGTATAGGTTTTCATTATGTGAATAATTTTAAAATCTTAGCTCAAACGGCTGCAAAACCTGTTTGCCCAGCACGGGATATTGAGTTCTATAAGATAAAGCCATAAACATGTTTGTCTGAGTCTTCTATCAAAAGTTACAGCGATTTATATGAAGTGGTTGAAAAACGCTTTATTTCGCCAAGACAGTGTATTTCTCACTGTTACATGCATTTGAATGGGAAACTCACCCGAGACAAAGTATAGGTTTTCATTATGTGAATAATTTTAAAATCTTAGCTCAAACGGCTGCAAAACCTGTTCTGTTTGCCCAGCACGGGGATATTGAGTTCTATAAGATAAAGCCATAAACATGTTTGTCTGAGTCTTCTATCAAAAGTTACAGCGATTTATATGAAGTTGTACAAAAACGCTTTATTTCGCCAAGACAATGCGTTTCTCACTGTTACATGCATTTGAATGGGAAACTCGCCTGAAACAAAGTATAGGTTTTCATTATGTGAATAATTTTAAAATCTTTGCTCAAACGGCTGCAAAACCTGTTTGCCCAGCACGGGGATATTGAGTTCTATAAGATAAAGCCATAAACATGTTTGTCTGAGTCTTCTATCAAAAGTTACAGCGATTTATATGAAGTTGTTCAAAAACGCTTTATTTCGCCAAGACAATGCGTTTCTCACTGTTACATGCATTTGAATGGGAAACTCGCCTGAAACAAAGTATAGGTTTTCATTATGTGAATAATTTTAAAATCTTAGCTCAAACGGCTGCAAAACCTGTTCTGTTTGCCCAGCACGGGGATATTGAGTTCTATAAGATAAAGCCATAAACATGTTTGTCTGAGTCTTCTATCAAAAGTTACAGCGATTTATATGAAGTTGTACAAAAACGCTTTATTTCGCCAAGACAATGTGTTTCTCACTGTTACATGCATTTGAATGGGAAACTCACCCGAGACAAAGTATAGGTTTTCATTATGTGAATAATTTTAAAATCTTAGCTCAAACGGCTGCAAAACCTGTTTGCCCAGCACGGGATATTGAGTTCTATAAGATAAAGCCATAAACATGTTTGTCTGAGTCTTCTATCAAAAGTTACAGCGATTTATATGAAGTTGTACAAAAACGCTTTATTTCACCGAGACAGTGTGTTTCTCACTGTTACATGCATTTGAATGGGAAACTCGCCTGAAACAAAGTATAGGTTTTCATTATGTGAACAATTTTAAAATCTTAGCTCAAACAGCTGCAAAACCTGTTTGCCCAGCACGGGGATATTGAGTTCTATAAGATAAAGCCATAAACATGTTTGTCTGAGTCTTCTATCAAAAGTTACAGCGATTTATATGAAGTTGTTCAAAAACGCTTTATTTTGTCAAGACAATGCGTTTCTCACTGTTACATGCATTTGAATGGGAAACTCGCCTGAAACAAAGTATAGGTTTTCATTATGTGAATAATTTTAAAATCTTTGCTCAAACGGCTGCAAAACCTGTTTGCCCAGCACGGGGATATTGAGTTCTATAAGATAAAGCCATAAACATGTTTGTCTGAGTCTTCTATCAAAAGTTACAGCGATTTATATGAAGTTGTTCAAAAACGCTTTATTTCGCCAAGACAATGCGTTTCTCACTGTTACATGCATTTGAATGGGAAACTCGCCTGAAACAAAGTATAGGTTTTCATTATGTGAATAATTTTAAAATCTTAGCTCAAACGGCTGCAAAACCTGTTCTGTTTGCCCAGCACGGGGATATTGAGTTCTATAAGATAAAGCCATAAACATGTTTGTCTGAGTCTTCTATCAAAAGTTACAGCGATTTATATGAAGTTGTACAAAAACGCTTTATTTCGCCAAGACAATGTGTTTCTCACTGTTACATGCATTTGAATGGGAAACTCACCCGAGACAAAGTATAGGTTTTCATTATGTGAATAATTTTAAAATCTTAGCTCAAACGGCTGCAAAACCTGTTTGCCCAGCACGGGATATTGAGTTCTATAAGATAAAGCCATAAACATGTTTGTCTGAGTCTTCTATCAAAAGTTACAGCGATTTATATGAAGTTGTACAAAAACGCTTTATTTCACCGAGACAGTGTGTTTCTCACTGTTACATGCATTTGAATGGGAAACTCGCCTGAAACAAAGTATAGGTTTTCATTATGTGAACAATTTTAAAATCTTAGCTCAAACAGCTGCAAAACCTGTTTGCCCAGCACGGGGATATTGAGTTCTATAAGATAAAGCCATAAACATGTTTGTCTGAGTCTTCTATCAAAAGTTACAGCGATTTATATGAAGTTGTTCAAAAACGCTTTATTTCGTCAAGACAATGCGTTTCTCACTGTTACATGCATTTGAATGGGAAACTCGCCTGAAACAAAGTATAGGTTTTCATTATGTGAATAATTTTAAAATCTCAGTTCAAACGGCTGCAAAACCTGTTTGCCCAGCACGGGGATATTGAGTTCTGTAAGATAAAGCCATAAACATGTTTGTCTGAGTCTTCTATCAAAGGTTACAGCGATTTATATGAAGTTGTACAAAAACGCTTTATTTCGCCAAGACAGTGTATTTCTCACTGTTACATGCATTTGAATGGGAAACTCACCCGAGACAAAGTATAGGTTTTCATTATGTGAATAATTTTAAAATCTTAGCTCAAACGGCTGCAAAACCTGTTCTGTTTGCCCAGCACGGGGATATTGAGTTCTATAAGATAAAGCCATAAACATGTTTGTCTGAGTCTTCTATCAAAAGTTACAGCGATTTATATGAAGTTGTACAAAAACGCTTTATTTCGCCAAGACAGTGTGTTTCTCACTGTTACATGCATTTGAATGGGAAACTCACCTGAAACAAAGTATAGGTTTTCATTATGTGAATAATTTTAAAATCTTAGCTCAAACGGCTGCAAAACCTGTTTGCCCAGCACGGGGATATTGAGTTCTATAAGATAAAGCCATAAACATGTTTGTCTGAGTCTTCTATCAAAAGTTACAGCGATTTATATGAAGTTGTACAAAAACGCTTTATTTCGCCAAGACAATGCGTTTCTCACTGTTACATGCATTTGAATGGGAAACTCGCCTGAAACAAAGTATAGGTTTTCATTATGTGAATAATTTTAAAATCTTAGCTCAAACGGCTGCAAAACCTGTTCTGTTTGCCCAGCACGGGGATATTGAGTTCTATAAGATAAAGCCATAAACATGTTTGTCTGAGTCTTCTATCAAAAGTTACAGCGATTTATATGAAGTTGTACAAAAACGCTTTATTTCACCGAGACAGTGTGTTTCTCACTGTTACATGCATTTGAATGGGAAACTCGCCTGAAACAAAGTATAGGTTTTCATTATGTGAATAATTTTAAAATCTTAGCTCAAACGGCTGCAAATCCTGTTCTGTTTGCCCAGCACGGGGATATTGAGTTCTATAAGATAAAGCCATAAACATGTTTGTCTGAGTCTTCTATCAAAAGTTACAGCGATTTATATGAAGTTGTACAAAAACGCTTTATTTCGCCAAGACAGTGTGTTTCTCACTGTTACATGCAGTTGAATGGGAAACTCGCCTGAGACAAAGTATAGGTTTTCATTATGTGAATAATTTTAAAATCTTAGCTCAAACGGCTGCAAAACCTGTTCTGTTTGCCCAGCACGGGGATATTGAGTTCTATAAGATAAAGCCATAAACATGTTTGTCTGAGTCTTCTATCAAAAGTTACAGCGATTTATATGAAGTTGTTCAAAAACGCTTTATTTCGCCAAGACAATGCGTTTCTCACTGTTACATGCATTTGAATGGGAAACTCGCCTGAAACAAAGTATAGGTTTTCATTATGTGAATAATTTTAAAATCTTAGCTCAAACGGCTGCAAAACCTGTTTGCCCAGCACGGGGATATTGAGTTCTATAAGATAAAGCCATAAACATGTTTGTCTGAGTCTTCTATCAAAAGTTACAGCGATTTATATGAAGTTGATCAAAAACGCTTTATTTCGCCAAGACAATGCGTTTCTCACTGTTACATGCATTTGAATGGGAAACTCGCCTGAAACAAAGTATAGGTTTTCATTATGTGAATAATTTTAAAATCTTTGCTCAAACGGCTGCAAAACCTGTTCTGTTTGCCCAGCACGGGGATATTGAGTTCTATAAGATAAAGCCATAAACATCTTTGTCTGAGTCTTCTATCAAAAGTTACAGCGATTTATATGAAGTTGTACAAAAACGCTTTATTTCGCCAAGACAGTGTGTTTCTCACTGTTACATGCATTTGAATGGGAAACTCACCCGAGACAAAGTATAGGTTTTCATTATGTGAATAATTTTAAAATCTTAGCTCAAACGGCTGCAAAACCTGTTTGCCCAGCACGGGATATTGAGTTCTATAAGATAAAGCCATAAACATGTTTGTCTGAGTCTTCTATCAAAAGTTACAGCGATTTATATGAAGTGGTTGAAAAACGCTTTATTTCGCCAAGACAGTGTATTTCTCACTGTTACATGCATTTGAATGGGAAACTCACCCGAGACAAAGTATAGGTTTTCATTATGTGAATAATTTTAAAATCTTAGCTCAAACGGCTGCAAAACCTGTTCTGTTTGCCCAGCACGGGGATATTGAGTTCTATAAGATAAAGCCATAAACATGTTTGTCTGAGTCTTCTATCAAAAGTTACAGCGATTTATATGAAGTTGTTCAAAAACGCTTTATTTCGCCAAGACAATGCGTTTCTCACTGTTACATGCATTTGAATGGGAAACTCGCCTGAAACAAAGTATAGGTTTTCATTATGTGAATAATTTTAAAATCTTAGCTCAAACGGCTGCAAAACCTGTTCTGTTTGCCCAGCACGGGGATATTGAGTTCTATAAGATAAAGCCATAAACATGTTTGTCTGAGTCTTCTATCAAAAGTTACAGCGATTTATATGAAGTTGATCAAAAACGCTTTATTTCGCCAAGACAATGCGTTTCTCACTGTTACATGCATTTGAATGGGAAACTCGCCTGAAACAAAGTATAGGTTTTCATTATGTGAATAATTTTAAAATCTTTGCTCAAACGGCTGCAAAACCTGTTCTGTTTGCCCAGCACGGGGATATTGAGTTCTATAAGATAAAGCCATAAACATCTTTGTCTGAGTCTTCTATCAAAAGTTACAGCGATTTATATGAAGTTGTACAAAAACGCTTTATTTCGCCAAGACAGTGTGTTTCTCACTGTTACATGCATTTGAATGGGAAACTCACCCGAGACAAAGTATAGGTTTTCATTATGTGAATAATTTTAAAATCTTAGCTCAAACGGCTGCAAAACCTGTTTGCCCAGCACGGGATATTGAGTTCTATAAGATAAAGCCATAAACATGTTTGTCTGAGTCTTCTATCAAAAGTTACAGCGATTTATATGAAGTGGTTGAAAAACGCTTTATTTCGCCAAGACAGTGTATTTCTCACTGTTACATGCATTTGAATGGGAAACTCACCCGAGACAAAGTATAGGTTTTCATTATGTGAATAATTTTAAAATCTTAGCTCAAACGGCTGCAAAACCTGTTCTGTTTGCCCAGCACGGGGATATTGAGTTCTATAAGATAAAGCCATAAACATGTTTGTCTGAGTCTTCTATCAAAAGTTACAGCGATTTATATGAAGTTGTACAAAAACGCTTTATTTCGCCAAGACAATGCGTTTCTCACTGTTACATGCATTTGAATGGGAAACTCGCCTGAAACAAAGTATAGGTTTTCATTATGTGAATAATTTTAAAATCTTTGCTCAAACGGCTGCAAAACCTGTTTGCCCAGCACGGGGATATTGAGTTCTATAAGATAAAGCCATAAACATGTTTGTCTGAGTCTTCTATCAAAAGTTACAGCGATTTATATGAAGTTGTTCAAAAACGCTTTATTTCGCCAAGACAATGCGTTTCTCACTGTTACATGCATTTGAATGGGAAACTCGCCTGAAACAAAGTATAGGTTTTCATTATGTGAATAATTTTAAAATCTTAGCTCAAACGGCTGCAAAACCTGTTCTGTTTGCCCAGCACGGGGATATTGAGTTCTATAAGATAAAGCCATAAACATGTTTGTCTGAGTCTTCTATCAAAAGTTACAGCGATTTATATGAAGTTGTACAAAAACGCTTTATTTCGCCAAGACAATGTGTTTCTCACTGTTACATGCATTTGAATGGGAAACTCACCCGAGACAAAGTATAGGTTTTCATTATGTGAATAATTTTAAAATCTTAGCTCAAACGGCTGCAAAACCTGTTTGCCCAGCACGGGATATTGAGTTCTATAAGATAAAGCCATAAACATGTTTGTCTGAGTCTTCTATCAAAAGTTACAGCGATTTATATGAAGTTGTACAAAAACGCTTTATTTCACCGAGACAGTGTGTTTCTCACTGTTACATGCATTTGAATGGGAAACTCGCCTGAAACAAAGTATAGGTTTTCATTATGTGAACAATTTTAAAATCTTAGCTCAAACAGCTGCAAAACCTGTTTGCCCAGCACGGGGATATTGAGTTCTATAAGATAAAGCCATAAACATGTTTGTCTGAGTCTTCTATCAAAAGTTACAGCGATTTATATGAAGTTGTTCAAAAACGCTTTATTTTGTCAAGACAATGCGTTTCTCACTGTTACATGCATTTGAATGGGAAACTCGCCTGAAACAAAGTATAGGTTTTCATTATGTGAATAATTTTAAAATCTTTGCTCAAACGGCTGCAAAACCTGTTTGCCCAGCACGGGGATATTGAGTTCTATAAGATAAAGCCATAAACATGTTTGTCTGAGTCTTCTATCAAAAGTTACAGCGATTTATATGAAGTTGTTCAAAAACGCTTTATTTCGCCAAGACAATGCGTTTCTCACTGTTACATGCATTTGAATGGGAAACTCGCCTGAAACAAAGTATAGGTTTTCATTATGTGAATAATTTTAAAATCTTAGCTCAAACGGCTGCAAAACCTGTTCTGTTTGCCCAGCACGGGGATATTGAGTTCTATAAGATAAAGCCATAAACATGTTTGTCTGAGTCTTCTATCAAAAGTTACAGCGATTTATATGAAGTTGTACAAAAACGCTTTATTTCGCCAAGACAATGCGTTTCTCACTGTTACATGCATTTGAATGGGAAACTCGCCTGAAACAAAGTATAGGTTTTCATTATGTGAATAATTTTAAAATCTTTGCTCAAACGGCTGCAAAACCTGTTTGCCCAGCACGGGGATATTGAGTTCTATAAGATAAAGCCATAAACATGTTTGTCTGAGTCTTCTATCAAAAGTTACAGCGATTTATATGAAGTTGTTCAAAAACGCTTTATTTCGCCAAGACAATGCGTTTCTCACTGTTACATGCATTTGAATGGGAAACTCGCCTGAAACAAAGTATAGGTTTTCATTATGTGAATAATTTTAAAATCTTAGCTCAAACGGCTGCAAAACCTGTTCTGTTTGCCCAGCACGGGGATATTGAGTTCTATAAGATAAAGCCATAAACATGTTTGTCTGAGTCTTCTATCAAAAGTTACAGCGATTTATATGAAGTTGATCAAAAACGCTTTATTTCGCCAAGACAATGCGTTTCTCACTGTTACATGCATTTGAATGGGAAACTCGCCTGAAACAAAGTATAGGTTTTCATTATGTGAATAATTTTAAAATCTTTGCTCAAACGGCTGCAAAACCTGTTCTGTTTGCCCAGCACGGGGATATTGAGTTCTATAAGATAAAGCCATAAACATCTTTGTCTGAGTCTTCTATCAAAAGTTACAGCGATTTATATGAAGTTGTACAAAAACGCTTTATTTCGCCAAGACAGTGTGTTTCTCACTGTTACATGCATTTGAATGGGAAACTCACCCGAGACAAAGTATAGGTTTTCATTATGTGAATAATTTTAAAATCTTAGCTCAAACGGCTGCAAAACCTGTTTGCCCAGCACGGGATATTGAGTTCTATAAGATAAAGCCATAAACATGTTTGTCTGAGTCTTCTATCAAAAGTTACAGCGATTTATATGAAGTGGTTGAAAAACGCTTTATTTCGCCAAGACAGTGTATTTCTCACTGTTACATGCATTTGAATGGGAAACTCACCCGAGACAAAGTATAGGTTTTCATTATGTGAATAATTTTAAAATCTTAGCTCAAACGGCTGCAAAACCTGTTCTGTTTGCCCAGCACGGGGATATTGAGTTCTATAAGATAAAGCCATAAACATGTTTGTCTGAGTCTTCTATCAAAAGTTACAGCGATTTATATGAAGTTGTACAAAAACGCTTTATTTCGCCAAGACAATGCGTTTCTCACTGTTACATGCATTTGAATGGGAAACTCGCCTGAAACAAAGTATAGGTTTTCATTATGTGAATAATTTTAAAATCTTTGCTCAAACGGCTGCAAAACCTGTTTGCCCAGCACGGGGATATTGAGTTCTATAAGATAAAGCCATAAACATGTTTGTCTGAGTCTTCTATCAAAAGTTACAGCGATTTATATGAAGTTGTTCAAAAACGCTTTATTTCGCCAAGACAATGCGTTTCTCACTGTTACATGCATTTGAATGGGAAACTCGCCTGAAACAAAGTATAGGTTTTCATTATGTGAATAATTTTAAAATCTTAGCTCAAACGGCTGCAAAACCTGTTCTGTTTGCCCAGCACGGGGATATTGAGTTCTATAAGATAAAGCCATAAACATGTTTGTCTGAGTCTTCTATCAAAAGTTACAGCGATTTATATGAAGTTGTACAAAAACGCTTTATTTCGCCAAGACAATGTGTTTCTCACTGTTACATGCATTTGAATGGGAAACTCACCCGAGACAAAGTATAGGTTTTCATTATGTGAATAATTTTAAAATCTTAGCTCAAACGGCTGCAAAACCTGTTTGCCCAGCACGGGATATTGAGTTCTATAAGATAAAGCCATAAACATGTTTGTCTGAGTCTTCTATCAAAAGTTACAGCGATTTATATGAAGTTGTACAAAAACGCTTTATTTCACCGAGACAGTGTGTTTCTCACTGTTACATGCATTTGAATGGGAAACTCGCCTGAAACAAAGTATAGGTTTTCATTATGTGAACAATTTTAAAATCTTAGCTCAAACAGCTGCAAAACCTGTTTGCCCAGCACGGGGATATTGAGTTCTATAAGATAAAGCCATAAACATGTTTGTCTGAGTCTTCTATCAAAAGTTACAGCGATTTATATGAAGTTGTTCAAAAACGCTTTATTTTGTCAAGACAATGCGTTTCTCACTGTTACATGCATTTGAATGGGAAACTCGCCTGAAACAAAGTATAGGTTTTCATTATGTGAATAATTTTAAAATCTTTGCTCAAACGGCTGCAAAACCTGTTTGCCCAGCACGGGGATATTGAGTTCTATAAGATAAAGCCATAAACATGTTTGTCTGAGTCTTCTATCAAAAGTTACAGCGATTTATATGAAGTTGTTCAAAAACGCTTTATTTCGCCAAGACAATGCGTTTCTCACTGTTACATGCATTTGAATGGGAAACTCGCCTGAAACAAAGTATAGGTTTTCATTATGTGAATAATTTTAAAATCTTAGCTCAAACGGCTGCAAAACCTGTTCTGTTTGCCCAGCACGGGGATATTGAGTTCTATAAGATAAAGCCATAAACATGTTTGTCTGAGTCTTCTATCAAAAGTTACAGCGATTTATATGAAGTTGTACAAAAACGCTTTATTTCGCCAAGACAATGTGTTTCTCACTGTTACATGCATTTGAATGGGAAACTCACCCGAGACAAAGTATAGGTTTTCATTATGTGAATAATTTTAAAATCTTAGCTCAAACGGCTGCAAAACCTGTTTGCCCAGCACGGGATATTGAGTTCTATAAGATAAAGCCATAAACATGTTTGTCTGAGTCTTCTATCAAAAGTTACAGCGATTTATATGAAGTTGTACAAAAACGCTTTATTTCACCGAGACAGTGTGTTTCTCACTGTTACATGCATTTGAATGGGAAACTCGCCTGAAACAAAGTATAGGTTTTCATTATGTGAACAATTTTAAAATCTTAGCTCAAACAGCTGCAAAACCTGTTTGCCCAGCACGGGGATATTGAGTTCTATAAGATAAAGCCATAAACATGTTTGTCTGAGTCTTCTATCAAAAGTTACAGCGATTTATATGAAGTTGTTCAAAAACGCTTTATTTCGTCAAGACAATGCGTTTCTCACTGTTACATGCATTTGAATGGGAAACTCGCCTGAAACAAAGTATAGGTTTTCATTATGTGAATAATTTTAAAATCTCAGTTCAAACGGCTGCAAAACCTGTTTGCCCAGCACGGGGATATTGAGTTCTGTAAGATAAAGCCATAAACATGTTTGTCTGAGTCTTCTATCAAAGGTTACAGCGATTTATATGAAGTTGTACAAAAACGCTTTATTTCGCCAAGACAGTGTATTTCTCACTGTTACATGCATTTGAATGGGAAACTCACCCGAGACAAAGTATAGGTTTTCATTATGTGAATAATTTTAAAATCTTAGCTCAAACGGCTGCAAAACCTGTTCTGTTTGCCCAGCACGGGGATATTGAGTTCTATAAGATAAAGCCATAAACATGTTTGTCTGAGTCTTCTATCAAAAGTTACAGCGATTTATATGAAGTTGTACAAAAACGCTTTATTTCGCCAAGACAGTGTGTTTCTCACTGTTACATGCATTTGAATGGGAAACTCACCTGAAACAAAGTATAGGTTTTCATTATGTGAATAATTTTAAAATCTTAGCTCAAACGGCTGCAAAACCTGTTTGCCCAGCACGGGGATATTGAGTTCTATAAGATAAAGCCATAAACATGTTTGTCTGAGTCTTCTATCAAAAGTTACAGCGATTTATATGAAGTTGTACAAAAACGCTTTATTTCGCCAAGACAATGCGTTTCTCACTGTTACATGCATTTGAATGGGAAACTCGCCTGAAACAAAGTATAGGTTTTCATTATGTGAATAATTTTAAAATCTTAGCTCAAACGGCTGCAAAACCTGTTCTGTTTGCCCAGCACGGGGATATTGAGTTCTATAAGATAAAGCCATAAACATGTTTGTCTGAGTCTTCTATCAAAAGTTACAGCGATTTATATGAAGTTGTACAAAAACGCTTTATTTCACCGAGACAGTGTGTTTCTCACTGTTACATGCATTTGAATGGGAAACTCGCCTGAAACAAAGTATAGGTTTTCATTATGTGAATAATTTTAAAATCTTAGCTCAAACGGCTGCAAATCCTGTTCTGTTTGCCCAGCACGGGGATATTGAGTTCTATAAGATAAAGCCATAAACATGTTTGTCTGAGTCTTCTATCAAAAGTTACAGCGATTTATATGAAGTTGTACAAAAACGCTTTATTTCGCCAAGACAGTGTGTTTCTCACTGTTACATGCAGTTGAATGGGAAACTCGCCTGAGACAAAGTATAGGTTTTCATTATGTGAATAATTTTAAAATCTTAGCTCAAACGGCTGCAAAACCTGTTCTGTTTGCCCAGCACGGGGATATTGAGTTCTATAAGATAAAGCCATAAACATGTTTGTCTGAGTCTTCTATCAAAAGTTACAGCGATTTATATGAAGTTGTTCAAAAACGCTTTATTTCGCCAAGACAATGCGTTTCTCACTGTTACATGCATTTGAATGGGAAACTCGCCTGAAACAAAGTATAGGTTTTCATTATGTGAATAATTTTAAAATCTTAGCTCAAACGGCTGCAAAACCTGTTCTGTTTGCCCAGCACGGGGATATTGAGTTCTATAAGATAAAGCCATAAACATGTTTGTCTGAGTCTTCTATCAAAAGTTACAGCGATTTATATGAAGTTGATCAAAAACGCTTTATTTCGCCAAGACAATGCGTTTCTCACTGTTACATGCATTTGAATGGGAAACTCGCCTGAAACAAAGTATAGGTTTTCATTATGTGAATAATTTTAAAATCTTTGCTCAAACGGCTGCAAAACCTGTTCTGTTTGCCCAGCACGGGGATATTGAGTTCTATAAGATAAAGCCATAAACATCTTTGTCTGAGTCTTCTATCAAAAGTTACAGCGATTTATATGAAGTTGTACAAAAACGCTTTATTTCGCCAAGACAGTGTGTTTCTCACTGTTACATGCATTTGAATGGGAAACTCACCCGAGACAAAGTATAGGTTTTCATTATGTGAATAATTTTAAAATCTTAGCTCAAACGGCTGCAAAACCTGTTTGCCCAGCACGGGATATTGAGTTCTATAAGATAAAGCCATAAACATGTTTGTCTGAGTCTTCTATCAAAAGTTACAGCGATTTATATGAAGTGGTTGAAAAACGCTTTATTTCGCCAAGACAGTGTATTTCTCACTGTTACATGCATTTGAATGGGAAACTCACCCGAGACAAAGTATAGGTTTTCATTATGTGAATAATTTTAAAATCTTAGCTCAAACGGCTGCAAAACCTGTTCTGTTTGCCCAGCACGGGGATATTGAGTTCTATAAGATAAAGCCATAAACATGTTTGTCTGAGTCTTCTATCAAAAGTTACAGCGATTTATATGAAGTTGTACAAAAACGCTTTATTTCGCCAAGACAATGCGTTTCTCACTGTTACATGCATTTGAATGGGAAACTCGCCTGAAACAAAGTATAGGTTTTCATTATGTGAATAATTTTAAAATCTTTGCTCAAACGGCTGCAAAACCTGTTTGCCCAGCACGGGGATATTGAGTTCTATAAGATAAAGCCATAAACATGTTTGTCTGAGTCTTCTATCAAAAGTTACAGCGATTTATATGAAGTTGTTCAAAAACGCTTTATTTCGCCAAGACAATGCGTTTCTCACTGTTACATGCATTTGAATGGGAAACTCGCCTGAAACAAAGTATAGGTTTTCATTATGTGAATAATTTTAAAATCTTAGCTCAAACGGCTGCAAAACCTGTTCTGTTTGCCCAGCACGGGGATATTGAGTTCTATAAGATAAAGCCATAAACATGTTTGTCTGAGTCTTCTATCAAAAGTTACAGCGATTTATATGAAGTTGTACAAAAACGCTTTATTTCGCCAAGACAATGTGTTTCTCACTGTTACATGCATTTGAATGGGAAACTCACCCGAGACAAAGTATAGGTTTTCATTATGTGAATAATTTTAAAATCTTAGCTCAAACGGCTGCAAAACCTGTTTGCCCAGCACGGGATATTGAGTTCTATAAGATAAAGCCATAAACATGTTTGTCTGAGTCTTCTATCAAAAGTTACAGCGATTTATATGAAGTTGTACAAAAACGCTTTATTTCACCGAGACAGTGTGTTTCTCACTGTTACATGCATTTGAATGGGAAACTCGCCTGAAACAAAGTATAGGTTTTCATTATGTGAACAATTTTAAAATCTTAGCTCAAACAGCTGCAAAACCTGTTTGCCCAGCACGGGGATATTGAGTTCTATAAGATAAAGCCATAAACATGTTTGTCTGAGTCTTCTATCAAAAGTTACAGCGATTTATATGAAGTTGTTCAAAAACGCTTTATTTTGTCAAGACAATGCGTTTCTCACTGTTACATGCATTTGAATGGGAAACTCGCCTGAAACAAAGTATAGGTTTTCATTATGTGAATAATTTTAAAATCTTTGCTCAAACGGCTGCAAAACCTGTTTGCCCAGCACGGGGATATTGAGTTCTATAAGATAAAGCCATAAACATGTTTGTCTGAGTCTTCTATCAAAAGTTACAGCGATTTATATGAAGTTGTTCAAAAACGCTTTATTTCGCCAAGACAATGCGTTTCTCACTGTTACATGCATTTGAATGGGAAACTCGCCTGAAACAAAGTATAGGTTTTCATTATGTGAATAATTTTAAAATCTTAGCTCAAACGGCTGCAAAACCTGTTCTGTTTGCCCAGCACGGGGATATTGAGTTCTATAAGATAAAGCCATAAACATGTTTGTCTGAGTCTTCTATCAAAAGTTACAGCGATTTATATGAAGTTGTACAAAAACGCTTTATTTCGCCAAGACAATGCGTTTCTCACTGTTACATGCATTTGAATGGGAAACTCGCCTGAAACAAAGTATAGGTTTTCATTATGTGAATAATTTTAAAATCTTTGCTCAAACGGCTGCAAAACCTGTTTGCCCAGCACGGGGATATTGAGTTCTATAAGATAAAGCCATAAACATGTTTGTCTGAGTCTTCTATCAAAAGTTACAGCGATTTATATGAAGTTGTTCAAAAACGCTTTATTTCGCCAAGACAATGCGTTTCTCACTGTTACATGCATTTGAATGGGAAACTCGCCTGAAACAAAGTATAGGTTTTCATTATGTGAATAATTTTAAAATCTTAGCTCAAACGGCTGCAAAACCTGTTCTGTTTGCCCAGCACGGGGATATTGAGTTCTATAAGATAAAGCCATAAACATGTTTGTCTGAGTCTTCTATCAAAAGTTACAGCGATTTATATGAAGTTGATCAAAAACGCTTTATTTCGCCAAGACAATGCGTTTCTCACTGTTACATGCATTTGAATGGGAAACTCGCCTGAAACAAAGTATAGGTTTTCATTATGTGAATAATTTTAAAATCTTTGCTCAAACGGCTGCAAAACCTGTTCTGTTTGCCCAGCACGGGGATATTGAGTTCTATAAGATAAAGCCATAAACATCTTTGTCTGAGTCTTCTATCAAAAGTTACAGCGATTTATATGAAGTTGTACAAAAACGCTTTATTTCGCCAAGACAGTGTGTTTCTCACTGTTACATGCATTTGAATGGGAAACTCACCCGAGACAAAGTATAGGTTTTCATTATGTGAATAATTTTAAAATCTTAGCTCAAACGGCTGCAAAACCTGTTTGCCCAGCACGGGATATTGAGTTCTATAAGATAAAGCCATAAACATGTTTGTCTGAGTCTTCTATCAAAAGTTACAGCGATTTATATGAAGTTGTACAAAAACGCTTTATTTCACCGAGACAGTGTGTTTCTCACTGTTACATGCATTTGAATGGGAAACTCGCCTGAAACAAAGTATAGGTTTTCATTATGTGAACAATTTTAAAATCTTAGCTCAAACAGCTGCAAAACCTGTTTGCCCAGCACGGGGATATTGAGTTCTATAAGATAAAGCCATAAACATGTTTGTCTGAGTCTTCTATCAAAAGTTACAGCGATTTATATGAAGTTGTTCAAAAACGCTTTATTTTGTCAAGACAATGCGTTTCTCACTGTTACATGCATTTGAATGGGAAACTCGCCTGAAACAAAGTATAGGTTTTCATTATGTGAATAATTTTAAAATCTTTGCTCAAACGGCTGCAAAACCTGTTTGCCCAGCACGGGGATATTGAGTTCTATAAGATAAAGCCATAAACATGTTTGTCTGAGTCTTCTATCAAAAGTTACAGCGATTTATATGAAGTTGTTCAAAAACGCTTTATTTCGCCAAGACAATGCGTTTCTCACTGTTACATGCATTTGAATGGGAAACTCGCCTGAAACAAAGTATAGGTTTTCATTATGTGAATAATTTTAAAATCTTAGCTCAAACGGCTGCAAAACCTGTTCTGTTTGCCCAGCACGGGGATATTGAGTTCTATAAGATAAAGCCATAAACATGTTTGTCTGAGTCTTCTATCAAAAGTTACAGCGATTTATATGAAGTTGTACAAAAACGCTTTATTTCGCCAAGACAATGTGTTTCTCACTGTTACATGCATTTGAATGGGAAACTCACCCGAGACAAAGTATAGGTTTTCATTATGTGAATAATTTTAAAATCTTAGCTCAAACGGCTGCAAAACCTGTTTGCCCAGCACGGGATATTGAGTTCTATAAGATAAAGCCATAAACATGTTTGTCTGAGTCTTCTATCAAAAGTTACAGCGATTTATATGAAGTTGTACAAAAACGCTTTATTTCACCGAGACAGTGTGTTTCTCACTGTTACATGCATTTGA
The DNA here is from genome assembly GCF_964374335.1 of Astatotilapia calliptera. NCBI lineage: Eukaryota > Metazoa > Chordata > Actinopteri > Cichliformes > Cichlidae > Astatotilapia > Astatotilapia calliptera. Next base: position 17,377,022 of record NC_137423.1, read on the forward strand.
ATGGGAAACTCGCCTGAAACAAAGTATAGGTTTTCATTATGTGAACAATTTTAAAATCTTAGCTCAAACAGCTGCAAAACCTGTTTGCCCAGCACGGGGATATTGAGTTCTATAAGATAAAGCCATAAACATGTTTGTCTGAGTCTTCTATCAAAAGTTACAGCGATTTATATGAAGTTGTTCAAAAACGCTTTATTTCGTCAAGACAATGCGTTTCTCACTGTTACATGCATTTGAATGGGAAACTCGCCTGAAACAAAGTATAGGTTTTCATTATGTGAATAATTTTAAAATCTCAGTTCAAACGGCTGCAAAACCTGTTTGCCCAGCACGGGGATATTGAGTTCTGTAAGATAAAGCCATAAACATGTTTGTCTGAGTCTTCTATCAAAGGTTACAGCGATTTATATGAAGTTGTACAAAAACGCTTTATTTCGCCAAGACAGTGTATTTCTCACTGTTACATGCATTTGAATGGGAAACTCACCCGAGACAAAGTATAGGTTTTCATTATGTGAATAATTTTAAAATCTTAGCTCAAACGGCTGCAAAACCTGTTCTGTTTGCCCAGCACGGGGATATTGAGTTCTATAAGATAAAGCCATAAACATGTTTGTCTGAGTCTTCTATCAAAAGTTACAGCGATTTATATGAAGTTGTACAAAAACGCTTTATTTCGCCAAGACAGTGTGTTTCTCACTGTTACATGCATTTGAATGGGAAACTCACCTGAAACAAAGTATAGGTTTTCATTATGTGAATAATTTTAAAATCTTAGCTCAAACGGCTGCAAAACCTGTTTGCCCAGCACGGGGATATTGAGTTCTATAAGATAAAGCCATAAACATGTTTGTCTGAGTCTTCTATCAAAAGTTACAGCGATTTATATGAAGTTGTACAAAAACGCTTTATTTCGCCAAGACAATGCGTTTCTCACTGTTACATGCATTTGAATGGGAAACTCGCCTGAAACAAAGTATAGGTTTTCATTATGTGAATAATTTTAAAATCTTAGCTCAAACGGCTGCAAAACCTGTTCTGTTTGCCCAGCACGGGGATATTGAGTTCTATAAGATAAAGCCATAAACATGTTTGTCTGAGTCTTCTATCAAAAGTTACAGCGATTTATATGAAGTTGTACAAAAACGCTTTATTTCACCGAGACAGTGTGTTTCTCACTGTTACATGCATTTGAATGGGAAACTCGCCTGAAACAAAGTATAGGTTTTCATTATGTGAATAATTTTAAAATCTTAGCTCAAACGGCTGCAAATCCTGTTCTGTTTGCCCAGCACGGGGATATTGAGTTCTATAAGATAAAGCCATAAACATGTTTGTCTGAGTCTTCTATCAAAAGTTACAGCGATTTATATGAAGTTGTACAAAAACGCTTTATTTCGCCAAGACAGTGTGTTTCTCACTGTTACATGCAGTTGAATGGGAAACTCGCCTGAGACAAAGTATAGGTTTTCATTATGTGAATAATTTTAAAATCTTAGCTCAAACGGCTGCAAAACCTGTTCTGTTTGCCCAGCACGGGGATATTGAGTTCTATAAGATAAAGCCATAAACATGTTTGTCTGAGTCTTCTATCAAAAGTTACAGCGATTTATATGAAGTTGTTCAAAAACGCTTTATTTCGCCAAGACAATGCGTTTCTCACTGTTACATGCATTTGAATGGGAAACTCGCCTGAAACAAAGTATAGGTTTTCATTATGTGAATAATTTTAAAATCTTAGCTCAAACGGCTGCAAAACCTGTTCTGTTTGCCCAGCACGGGGATATTGAGTTCTATAAGATAAAGCCATAAACATGTTTGTCTGAGTCTTCTATCAAAAGTTACAGCGATTTATATGAAGTTGATCAAAAACGCTTTATTTCGCCAAGACAATGCGTTTCTCACTGTTACATGCATTTGAATGGGAAACTCGCCTGAAACAAAGTATAGGTTTTCATTATGTGAATAATTTTAAAATCTTTGCTCAAACGGCTGCAAAACCTGTTCTGTTTGCCCAGCACGGGGATATTGAGTTCTATAAGATAAAGCCATAAACATCTTTGTCTGAGTCTTCTATCAAAAGTTACAGCGATTTATATGAAGTTGTACAAAAACGCTTTATTTCGCCAAGACAGTGTGTTTCTCACTGTTACATGCATTTGAATGGGAAACTCACCCGAGACAAAGTATAGGTTTTCATTATGTGAATAATTTTAAAATCTTAGCTCAAACGGCTGCAAAACCTGTTTGCCCAGCACGGGATATTGAGTTCTATAAGATAAAGCCATAAACATGTTTGTCTGAGTCTTCTATCAAAAGTTACAGCGATTTATATGAAGTGGTTGAAAAACGCTTTATTTCGCCAAGACAGTGTATTTCTCACTGTTACATGCATTTGAATGGGAAACTCACCCGAGACAAAGTATAGGTTTTCATTATGTGAATAATTTTAAAATCTTAGCTCAAACGGCTGCAAAACCTGTTCTGTTTGCCCAGCACGGGGATATTGAGTTCTATAAGATAAAGCCATAAACATGTTTGTCTGAGTCTTCTATCAAAAGTTACAGCGATTTATATGAAGTTGTACAAAAACGCTTTATTTCGCCAAGACAATGCGTTTCTCACTGTTACATGCATTTGAATGGGAAACTCGCCTGAAACAAAGTATAGGTTTTCATTATGTGAATAATTTTAAAATCTTTGCTCAAACGGCTGCAAAACCTGTTTGCCCAGCACGGGGATATTGAGTTCTATAAGATAAAGCCATAAACATGTTTGTCTGAGTCTTCTATCAAAAGTTACAGCGATTTATATGAAGTTGTTCAAAAACGCTTTATTTCGCCAAGACAATGCGTTTCTCACTGTTACATGCATTTGAATGGGAAACTCGCCTGAAACAAAGTATAGGTTTTCATTATGTGAATAATTTTAAAATCTTAGCTCAAACGGCTGCAAAACCTGTTCTGTTTGCCCAGCACGGGGATATTGAGTTCTATAAGATAAAGCCATAAACATGTTTGTCTGAGTCTTCTATCAAAAGTTACAGCGATTTATATGAAGTTGTACAAAAACGCTTTATTTCGCCAAGACAATGTGTTTCTCACTGTTACATGCATTTGAATGGGAAACTCACCCGAGACAAAGTATAGGTTTTCATTATGTGAATAATTTTAAAATCTTAGCTCAAACGGCTGCAAAACCTGTTTGCCCAGCACGGGGATATTGAGTTCTATAAGATAAAGCCATAAACATGTTTGTCTGAGTCTTCTATCAAAAGTTACAGCGATTTATATGAAGTTGTACAAAAACGCTTTATTTCGCCAAGACAGTGTGTTTCTCACTGTTACATGCAGTTGAATGGGAAACTCGCCTGAGACAAAGTATAGGTTTTCATTATGTGAATAATTTTAAAATCTTAGCTCAAACGGCTGCAAAACCTGTTCTGTTTGCCCAGCACGGGGATATTGAGTTCTATAAGATAAAGCCATAAACATGTTTGTCTGAGTCTTCTATCAAAAGTTACAGCGATTTATATGAAGTTGTTCAAAAACGCTTTATTTCGCCAAGACAATGCGTTTCTCACTGTTACATGCATTTGAATGGGAAACTCGCCTGAAACAAAGTATAGGTTTTCATTATGTGAATAATTTTAAAATCTTAGCTCAAACGGCTGCAAAACCTGTTTGCCCAGCACGGGGATATTGAGTTCTATAAGATAAAGCCATAAACATGTTTGTCTGAGTCTTCTATCAAAAGTTACAGCGATTTATATGAAGTTGATCAAAAACGCTTTATTTCGCCAAGACAATGCGTTTCTCACTGTTACATGCATTTGAATGGGAAACTCGCCTGAAACAAAGTATAGGTTTTCATTATGTGAATAATTTTAAAATCTTTGCTCAAACGGCTGCAAAACCTGTTCTGTTTGCCCAGCACGGGGATATTGAGTTCTATAAGATAAAGCCATAAACATGTTTGTCTGAGTCTTCTATCAAAAGTTACAGCGATTTATATGAAGTTGATCAAAAACGCTTTATTTCGCCAAGACAATGCGTTTCTCACTGTTACATGCATTTGAATGGGAAACTCGCCTGAAACAAAGTATAGGTTTTCATTATGTGAATAATTTTAAAATCTTTGCTCAAACGGCTGCAAAACCTGTTCTGTTTGCCCAGCACGGGGATATTGAGTTCTATAAGATAAAGCCATAAACATCTTTGTCTGAGTCTTCTATCAAAAGTTACAGCGATTTATATGAAGTTGTACAAAAACGCTTTATTTCGCCAAGACAGTGTGTTTCTCACTGTTACATGCATTTGAATGGGAAACTCACCCGAGACAAAGTATAGGTTTTCATTATGTGAATAATTTTAAAATCTTAGCTCAAACGGCTGCAAAACCTGTTTGCCCAGCACGGGATATTGAGTTCTATAAGATAAAGCCATAAACATGTTTGTCTGAGTCTTCTATCAAAAGTTACAGCGATTTATATGAAGTGGTTGAAAAACGCTTTATTTCGCCAAGACAGTGTATTTCTCACTGTTACATGCATTTGAATGGGAAACTCACCCGAGACAAAGTATAGGTTTTCATTATGTGAATAATTTTAAAATCTTAGCTCAAACGGCTGCAAAACCTGTTCTGTTTGCCCAGCACGGGGATATTGAGTTCTATAAGATAAAGCCATAAACATGTTTGTCTGAGTCTTCTATCAAAAGTTACAGCGATTTATATGAAGTTGTACAAAAACGCTTTATTTCGCCAAGACAATGCGTTTCTCACTGTTACATGCATTTGAATGGGAAACTCGCCTCAAACAAAGTATAGGTTTTCATTATGTGAATAATTTTAAAATCTTTGCTCAAACGGCTGCAAAACCTGTTTGCCCAGCACGGGGATATTGAGTTCTATAAGATAAAGCCATAAACATGTTTGTCTGAGTCTTCTATCAAAAGTTACAGCGATTTATATGAAGTTGTTCAAAAACGCTTTATTTCGCCAAGACAATGCGTTTCTCACTGTTACATGCATTTGAATGGGAAACTCGCCTGAAACAAAGTATAGGTTTTCATTATGTGAATAATTTTAAAATCTTAGCTCAAACGGCTGCAAAACCTGTTCTGTTTGCCCAGCACGGGGATATTGAGTTCTATAAGATAAAGCCATAAACATGTTTGTCTGAGTCTTCTATCAAAAGTTACAGCGATTTATATGAAGTTGTACAAAAACGCTTTATTTCGCCAAGACAGTGTGTTTCTCACTGTTACATGCATTTGAATGGGAAACTCACCCGAGACAAAGTATAGGTTTTCATTATGTGAATAATTTTAAAATCTTAGCTCAAACGGCTGCAAAACCTGTTTGCCCAGCACGGGGATATTGAGTTCTATAAGATAAAGCCATAAACATGTTTGTCTGAGTCTTCTATCAAAAGTTACAGCGATTTATATGAAGTTGTACAAAAACGCTTTATTTCGCCAAGACAGTGTGTTTCTCACTGTTACATGCATTTGAATGGGAAACTCGCCTGAAACAAAGTATAGGTTTTCATTATGTGAATAATTTTAAAATCTTAGCTCAAACGGCTGCAAAACCTGTTTGCCCAGCACGGGGATATTGAGTTCTATAAGATAAAGCCATAAACATGTTTGTCTGAGTCTTCTATCAAAAGTTACAGCGATTTATATGAAGTTGTTCAAAAACGCTTTATTTCGCCAAGACAATGCGTTTCTCACTGTTACATGCATTTGAATGGGAAACTCGCCTGAAACAAAGTATAGGTTTTCATTATGTGAATAATTTTAAAATCTTTGCTCAAACGGCTGCAAAACCTGTTCTGTTTGCCCAGCACGGGGATATTGAGTTCTATAAGATAAAGCCATAAACATGTTTGTCTGAGTCTTCTATCAAAAGTTACAGCGATTTATATGAAGTTGTACAAAAACGCTTTATTTCGCCAAGACAGTGTGTTTCTCACTGTTACATGCATTTGAATGGGAAACTCACCCGAGACAAAGTATAGGTTTTCATTATGTGAATAATTTTAAAATCTTAGCTCAAACGGCTGCAAAACCTGTTTGCCCAGCACGGGGATATTGAGTTCTATAAGATAAAGCCATAAACATGTTTGTCTGAGTCTTCTATCAAAAGTTACAGCGATTTATATGAAGTTGTTCAAAAACGCTTTATTTCGCCAAGACAATGCGTTTCTCACTGTTACATGCATTTGAATGGGAAACTCACCCGAGACAAAGTATAGGTTTTCATTATGTGAATAATTTTAAAATCTTAGCTCAAACGGCTGCAAAACCTGTTCTTTTTGCCCAGCACGGGGATATTGAGTTCTATAAGATAAAGCCATAAACATGTTTGTCTGAGTCTTCTATCAAAAGTTACAGCGATTTATATGAAGTTGTACAAAAACGCTTTATTTCGCCAAGACAATGCGTTTCTCACTGTTACATGCATTTGAATGGGAAACTCGCCTGAAACAAAGTATAGGTTTTCATTATGTGAATAATTTTAAAATCTTAGCTCAAACGGCTGCAAAACCTGTTCTGTTTGCCCAGCACGGGGATATTGAGTTCTATAAGATAAAGCCATAAACATGTTTGTCTGAGTCTTCTATCAAAAGTTACAGCGATTTATATGAAGTTGTACAAAAACGCTTTATTTCGCCAAGACAATGCGTTTCTCACTGTTACATGCATTTGAATGGGAAACTCGCCTGAAACAATGTATAGGTTTTCATTATGTGAATAATTTTAAAATCTTAGCTCAAACGGCTGCAAAACCTGTTCTGTTTGCCCAGCACGGGGATATTGAGTTCTATAAGATAAAGCTATAAACATGTTTGTCTGAGTCTTCTATCAAAAGTTACAGCGATTTATATGAAGTTGTACAAAAACGCTTTATTTCGCCAAGACAGTGTGTTTCTCACTGTTACATGCATTTGAATGGGAAACTCACCCGAGACAAAGTATAGGTTTTCATTATGTGAATAATTTTAAAATCTTAGCTCAAACGGCTGCAAAACCTGTTTGCCCAGCACGGGGATATTGAGTTCTATAAGATAAAGCCATAAACATGTTTGTCTGAGTCTTCTATCAAAAGTTACAGCGATTTATATGAAGTTGTACAAAAACGCTTTATTTCGCCAAGACAGTGTGTTTCTCACTGTTACATGCATTTGAATGGGAAACTCGCCTGAAACAAAGTATAGGTTTTCATTATGTGAATAATTTTAAAATCTTAGCTCAAACGGCTGCAAAACCTGTTTGCCCAGCACGGGGATATTGAGTTCTATAAGATAAAGCCATAAACATGTTTGTCTGAGTCTTCTATCAAAAGTTACAGCGATTTATATGAAGTGGTTGAAAAACGCTTTATTTCGCCAAGACAGTGTATTTCTCACTGTTACATGCATTTGAATGGGAAACTCGCCTGAAACAAAGTATAGGTTTTCATTATGTGAATAATTTTAAAATCTTAGCTCAAACGGCTGCAAAACCTGTTCTTTTTGCCCAGCACGGGGATATTGAATTCTATAAGATAAAGCCATAAACATGTTTGTCTGAGTCTTCTATCAAAAGTTATAGCGATTTATATGAAGTTGTACAAAAACGCTTTATTTCGCCAAGACAGTGTGTTTCTCACTGTTACATGCATTTGAATGGGAAACTCGCCTGAAACAAAGTATAGGTTTTCATTATGTGAATAATTTTAAAATCTTAGCTCAAACGGCTGCAAAACCTGTTTGCCCAGCACGGGGATATTGAGTTCTATAAGATAAAGCCATAAACATGTTTGTCTGAGTCTTCTATCAAAAGTTACAGCGATTTATATGAAGTTGTTCAAAAACGCTTTATTTCGCCAAGACAATGCGTTTCTCACTGTTACATGCATTTGAATGGGAAACTCGCCTGAAACAAAGTATAGGTTTTCATTATGTGAATAATTTTAAAATCTTTGCTCAAACGGCTGCAAAACCTGTTCTGTTTGCCCAGCACGGGGATATTGAGTTCTATAAGATAAAGCCATAAACATGTTTGTCTGAGTCTTCTATCAAAAGTTACAGCGATTTATATGAAGTTGTTCAAAAACGCTTTATTTCGCCAAGACAATGCGTTTCTCACTGTTACATGCATTTGAATGGGAAACTCACCCGAGACAAAGTATAGGTTTTCATTATGTGAATAATTTTAAAATCTTAGCTCAAACGGCTGCAAAACCTGTTCTTTTTGCCCAGCACGGGGATATTGAGTTCTATAAGATAAAGCCATAAACATGTTTGTCTGAGTCTTCTATCAAAAGTTACAGCGATTTATATGAAGTTGTACAAAAACGCTTTATTTCGCCAAGACAATGCGTTTCTCACTGTTACATGCATTTGAATGGGGAACTCGACCGAAACAAAGTATAGGTTTTCATTATGTGAATAATTTTAAAATCTTAGCTCAAACGGCTGCAAAACCTGTTTGCCCAGCACGGGGATATTGAGTTCTATAAGATAAAGCCATAAACATGTTTGTCTGAGTCTTCTATCAAAAGTTACAGCTGTCTTTATGAAGACCATTAAAAACGCTTTATTTCACCAGTTAGTGCGTCTCGCTATTACATGCATTTGAATGGAGTTCTCGCCTGAAACAAAGTATAGGTTTTCATTATGTGAATAACTTGAAAATCTTAGCTCCAACAGCTGCAAAACCTGTTTGCCCAGCACGGGGATATTGAATTATATAAGATAAAGCCATAAATATATATTTCTGAGTCTTCTATCAAAAGTTACAGCTGTTTTTATGAAGACCATTAAAACGCTTTATTTCACCAGTTAGTGCGTTTCTCGCTATTACATGCATTTGAATGGGAAACTCGCCTGAAACAAAGTATAGGTTTTCATTATGTGAATAATTTTAAAATCTTAGCTCAAACGGCTGCAAAACCTGTTTGCCCAGCACGGGGATATTGAGTTCTATAAGATAAAGCCATAAACATGTTTGTCTGAGTCTTCTATCAAAAGTTACAGCTGTCTTTATGAAGACCATTAAAAATGCTTTATTTCACCAGTTAGTGCGTCTCGCTATTACATGCATTTGAATGGAGTTCTCGCCTGAAACAAAGTATAGGTTTTCATTATGTGAATAACTTGAAAATCTTAGCTCAAACAGCTGCAAAACCTGTTTGCCCAGCACGGGGATATTGAATTATATAAGATAAAGCCATAAATATATATTTCTGAGTCTTCTATCAAAAGTTACAGCTGTTTTTATGAAGACCATTAAAACGCTTTATTTCACCAGTTAGTGCGTTTCTCGCTATTACATGCATTTGAATGGGAAACTCGCCTGAAACAAAGTATAGGTTTTCATTATGTGAATAATTTTAAAATCTTAGCTCAAACGGCTGCAAAACCTGTTTGCCCAGCACGGGGATATTGAGTTCTATAAGATAAAGCCATAAACATGTTTGTCTGAGTCTTCTATCAAAAGTTACAGCGATTTATATGAAGTTGTTCAAAAATGCTTTATTTCGCCAAGACAATGCGTTTCTCACTGTTACATGCATTTGAATGGGAAACTCGCCTGAAACAAAGTATAGGTTTTCATTATGTGAATAATTTTAAAATCTTAGCTCAAACGGCTGCAATACCTGTTCTGTTTGCCCAGCACGGGGGTTTTGAGTTCTATAAGATAAAGCCATAAACATGTTTGTCTGAGTCTTCTATCAAAAGTTACAGCGATTTATATGAAGTTGTACAAAAACGCTTTATTTCGCCAAGACAGTGTGTTTCTCACTGTTACATGCATTTGAATGGGAAACTCGCCTGAAACAAAGTATAGGTTTTCATTATGTGAATAATTTTAAAATCTTAGCTCAAACGGCTGCAAAACCTGTTCTGTTTGCCCAGCACGGGGATATTGAGTTCTATAAGATAAAGCCATAAACATGTTTGTCTGAGTCTTCTATCAAAAGTTACAGCTGTCTTTATGAAGACCATTAAAAACGCTTTATTTCACCAGTTAGTGTGTCTCGCTATTACATGCATTTGAATGGAGTTCTCGCCTGAAACAAAGTATAGGTTTTCATTATGTGAATAATTTTAAAATCTTAGCTCAAACGGCTGCAAAACCTGTTCTTTTTGCCCAGCACGGGGATATTGAGTTCTATAAGATAAAGCCATAAACATGTTTGTCTGAGTCTTCTATCAAAAGTTACAGCGATTTATATGAAGTTGTACAAAAACGCTTTATTTCGCCAAGACAATGCGTTTCTCACTGTTACATGCATTTGAATGGGGAACTCGACCGAAACAAAGTATAGGTTTTCATTATGTGAATAATTTTAAAATCTTAGCTCAAACGGCTGCAAAACCTGTTTGCCCAGCACGGGGATATTGAGTTCTATAAGATAAAGCCATAAACATGTTTGTCTGAGTCTTCTATCAAAAGTTACAGCTGTCTTTATGAAGACCATTAAAAACGCTTTATTTCACCAGTTAGTGCGTCTCGCTATTACATGCATTTGAATGGAGTTCTCGCCTGAAACAAAGTATAGGTTTTCATTATGTGAATAACTTGAAAATCTTAGCTCAAACAGCTGCAAAACCTGTTTGCCCAGCACGGGGATATTGAATTATATAAGATAAAGCCATAAATATATATTTCTGAGTCTTCTATCAAAAGTTACAGCTGTTTTTATGAAGACCATTAAAACGCTTTATTTCACCAGTTAGTGCGTTTCTCGCTATTACATGCATTTGAATGGGAAACTCGCCTGAAACAAAGTATAGGTTTTCATTATGTGAATAATTTTAAAATCTTAGCTCAAACGGCTGCAAAACCTGTTTGCCCAGCACGGGGATATTGAGTTCTATAAGATAAAGCCATAAACATGTTTGTCTGAGTCTTCTATCAAAAGTTACAGCGATTTATATGAAGTTGTTCAAAAATGCTTTATTTCGCCAAGACAATGCGTTTCTCACTGTTACATGCATTTGAATGGGAAACTCGCCTGAAACAAAGTATAGGTTTTCATTATGTGAATAATTTTAAAATCTTAGCTCAAACGGCTGCAAAACCTGTTTGCCCAGCACGGGGATATTGAGTTCTATAAGATAAAGCCATAAACATGTTTGTCTGAGTCTTCTATCAAAAGTTACAGCGATTTATATGAAGTTGTACAAAAACGCTTTATTTCGCCAAGACAGTGTGTTTCTCACTGTTACATGCATTTGAATGGGAAACTCGCCTGAAACAAAGTATAGGTTTTCATTATGTGAATAATTTTAAAATCTTAGCTCAAACGGCTGCAAAACCTGTTCTGTTTGCCCAGCACGGGGATATTGAGTTCTATAAGATAAAGCCATAAACATGTTTGTCTGAGTCTTCTATCAAAAGTTACAGCGATTTATATGAAGTTGTACAAAAACGCTTTATTTCGCCAAGACAATGCGTTTCTCACTGTTACATGCATTTGAATGGGAAACTCGCCTGAAACAAAGTATAGGTTTTCATTATGTGAATAATTTTAAAATCTTAGCTCAAACGGCTGCAAATCCTGTTCTGTTTGCCCAGCACGGGGATATTGAGTTCTATAAGATAAAGCCATAAACATGTTTGTCTGAGTCTTCTATCAAAAGTTACAGCGATTTATATGAAGTTGTACAAAAACGCTTTATTTCGCCAAGACAATGCGTTTCTCACTGTTACATGCATTTGAATGGGGAACTCGACCGAAACAAAGTATAGGTTTTCATTATGTGAATAATTTTAAAATCTTAGCTCAAACGGCTGCAAAACCTGTTTGCCCAGCACGGGGATATTGAGTTCTATAAGATAAAGCCATAAACATGTTTGTCTGAGTCTTCTATCAAAAGTTACAGCTGTCTTTATGAAGACCATTAAAAACGCTTTATTTCACCAGTTAGTGCGTCTCGCTATTACATGCATTTGAATGGAGTTCTCGCCTGAAACAAAGTATAGGTTTTCATTATGTGAATAACTTGAAAATCTTAGCTCAAACAGCTGCAAAACCTGTTTGCCCAGCACGGGGATATTGAATTATATAAGATAAAGCCATAAATATATATTTCTGAGTCTTCTATCAAAAGTTACAGCTGTTTTTATGAAGACCATTAAAACGCTTTATTTCACCAGTTAGTGCGTTTCTCGCTATTACATGCATTTGAATGGGAAACTCGCCTGAAACAAAGTATAGGTTTTCATTATGTGAATAATTTTAAAATCTTAGCTCAAACGGCTGCAAAACCTGTTTGCCCAGCACGGGGATATTGAGTTCTATAAGATAAAGCCATAAACATGTTTGTCTGAGTCTTCTATCAAAAGTTACAGCGATTTATATGAAGTTGTTCAAAAATGCTTTATTTCGCCAAGACAATGCGTTTCTCACTGTTACATGCATTTGAATGGGAAACTCGCCTGAAACAAAGTATAGGTTTTCATTATGTGAATAATTTTAAAATCTTAGCTCAAACGGCTGCAAAACCTGTTCTGTTTGCCCAGCACGGGGGTTTTGAGTTCTATAAGATAAAGCCATAAACATGTTTGTCTGAGTCTTCTATCAAAAGTTACAGCGATTTATATGAAGTTGTACAAAAACGCTTTATTTCGCCAAGACAGTGTGTTTCTCACTGTTACATGCATTTGAATGGGAAACTCGCCTGAAACAAAGTATAGGTTTTCATTATGTGAATAATTTTAAAATCTTAGCTCAAACGGCTGCAAAACCTGTTCTGTTTGCCCAGCACGGGGATATTGAGTTCTATAAGATAAAGCCATAAACATGTTTGTCTGAGTCTTCTATCAAAAGTTACAGCGATTTATATGAAGTTGTACAAAAACGCTTTATTTCGCCAAGACAATGCGTTTCTCACTGTTACATGCATTTGAATGGGAAACTCGCCTGAAACAAAGTATAGGTTTTCATTATGTGAATAATTTTAAAATCTTAGCTCAAACGGCTGCAAAACCTGTTTGCCCAGCACGGGGATATTGAGTTCTATAAGATAAAGCCATAAACATGTTTGTCTGAGTCTTCTATCAAAAGTTACAGCGATTTATATGAAGTTGTTCAAAAACGCTTTATTTCGCCAAGACAATGCGTTTCTCACTGTTACATGCATTTGAATGGGGAACTCGACCGAAACAAAGTATAGGTTTTCATTATGTGAATAATTTTAAAATCTTAGCTCAAACGGCTGCAAAACCTGTTCTTTTTACCCAGCACGGGGATATTGAGTTCTATAAGATAAAGCCATAAACATGTTTGTCTGAGTCTTCTATCAAAAGTTACAGCGATTTATATGAAGTTGTACAAAAACGCTTTATTTCGCCAAGACAGTGTGTTTCTCACTGTTACATGCATTTGAATGGGAAACTCGCCCGAGACAAAGTATAGGTTTTCATTATGTGAATAACTTGAAAATCTTAGCTCAAACAGCTGCAAAACCTGTTTGCCCAGCACGGGGATATTGAGTTCTATAAGATAAAGCCATAAACATGTTTGTCTGAGTCTTCTATCAAAAGTTACAGCGATTTATATGAAGTTGTTCAAAAACGCTTTATTTCGCCAAGACAATGCGTTTCTCACTGTTACATGCATTTGAATGGGAAACTCGCCTGAAACAAAGTATAGGTTTTCATTATGTGAATAATTTTAAAATCTTAGCTCAAACGGCTGCAAAACCTGTTCTTTTTGCCCAGCACGGGGATATTGAGTTCTATAAGATAAAGCCATAAACATGTTTGTCTGAGTCTTCTATCAAAAGTTACAGCGATTTATATGAAGTTGTACAAAAACGCTTTATTTCGCCAAGACAATGCGTTTCTCACTGTTACATGCATTTGAATGGGAAACTCGCCTGAAACAAAGTATAGGTTTTCATTATGTGAATAATTTTAAAATCTTAGCTCAAACGGCTGCAAAAAACTGTTTGCCCAGCACGGGGATATTGAGTTCTATAAGATAAAGCCATAAACATGTTTGTCTGAGTCTTCTATCAAAAGTTACAGCGATTTATATGAAGTTGTACAAAAATGCTTTATTTCGCCAAGACAGTGTGTTTCTCACTGTTACATGCATTTGAATGGGAAACTCGCCTGAGACAAAGTATAGGTTTTCATTATGTGAATAATTTTAAAATCTTAGCTCAAACGGCTGCAAAACCTGTTCTGTTTGCCCAGCACGGGGATATTGAGTTCTATAAGATAAAGCCATAAACATGTTTGTCTGAGTCTTCTATCAAAAGTTACAGCGATTTATATGAAGTTGTACAAAAACGCTTTATTTCGCCAAGACAATGCGTTTCTCACTGTTACATGCATTTGAATGGGAAACTCGCCTGAAACAAAGTATAGGTTTTCATTATGTGAATAATTTTAAAATTTTAGCTCAAACGGCTGCAAAACCTGTTTGCCCAGCACGGGGATATTGAGTTCTATAAGATAAAGCCATAAATATATATTTCTGAGTCTTCTATCAAAAGTTACAGCTGTTTTTATGAAGACCATTAAAACGCTTTATTTCACCAGTTAGTGCGTTTCTCGCTATTACATGCATTTGAATGGGAAACTCACCTAAGACAAAGTATAGGTTTTCATTATGTGAATAATTTTAAAATCTTAGCTCAAACGGCTGCAAAACCTGTTCTTTTTGCCCAGCACGGGGATATTGAGTTCTATAAGATAAAGCCATAAACATGTTTGTCTGAGTCTTCTATCAAAAGTTACAGCGATTTATATGAAGTTGTACAAAAACGCTTTATTTCGCCAAGACAATGCGTTTCTCACTGTTACATGCATTTGAATGGGGAACTCGACCGAAACAAAGTATAGGTTTTCATTATGTGAATAATTTTAAAATCTTAGCTCAAACGGCTGCAAAACCTGTTCTGTTTGCCCAGCACGGGGATATTGAGTTCTATAAGATAAAGCCATAAACATGTTTGTCTGAGTCTTCTATCAAAAGTTACAGCGATTTATATGAAGTTGTACAAAAACGCTTTATTTCGCCAAGACAGTGTGTTTCTCACTGTTACATGCATTTGAATGGGAAACTCACCCGAGACAAAGTATAGGTTTTCATTATGTGAATAATTTTAAAATCTTAGCTCAAACGGCTGCAAAACCTGTTTGCCCAGCACGGGGATATTGAGTTCTATAAGATAAAGCCATAAACATGTTTGTCTGAGTCTTCTATCAAAAGTTACAGCGATTTATATGAAGTGGTTGAAAAACGCTTTATTTCGCCAAGACAGTGTATTTCTCACTGTTACATGCATTTGAATGGGAAACTCGCCTGAAACAAAGTATAGGTTTTCATTATGTGAATAATTTTAAAATCTTAGCTCAAACGGCTGCAAAACCTGTTCTTTTTGCCCAGCACGGGGATATTGAGTTCTATAAGATAAAGCCATAAACATGTTTGTCTGAGTCTTCTATCAAAAGTTACAGCGATTTATATGAAGTTGTACAAAAACGCTTTATTTCGCCAAGACAATGCGTTTCTCACTGTTACATGCATTTGAATGGGAAACTCGCCTGAAACAAAGTATAGGTTTTCATTATGTGAATAATTTTAAAATCTTAGCTCAAACGGCTGCAAAACCTGTTCTGTTTGCCCAGCACGGGGATATTGAGTTCTATAAGATAAAGCCATAAACATGTTTGTCTGAGTCTTCTATCAAAAGTTACAGCGATTTATATGAAGTTGTACAAAAACGCTTTATTTCGCCAAGACAATGCGTTTCTCACTGTTACATGCATTTGAATGGGAAACTCGCCTGAAACAAAGTATAGGTTTTCATTATGTGAATAATTTTAAAATTTTAGCTCAAACGGCTGCAAAACCTGTTTGCCCAGCACGGGGATATTGAATTATATAAGATAAAGCCATGAATATATATTTCTGAGTCTTCTATCAAAAGTTACAGCTGTTTTTATGAAGACCATTAAAACGCTTTATTTCACCAGTTAGTGCGTTTCTCGCTATTACATGCATTTGAATGGGAAACTCACCTAAGACAAAGTATAGGTTTTCATTATGTGAATAATTTTAAAATCTTAGCTCAAACGGCTGCAAAACCTGTTCTTTTTGCCCAGCACGGGGATATTGTGTTCTATAAGATAAAGCCATAAACATGTTTGTCTGAGTCTTCTATCAAAAGTTACAGCGATTTATATGAAGTTGTACAAAAACGCTTTATTTCGCCAAGACAATGCGTTTCTCACTGTTACATGCATTTGAATGGGAAACTCGCCTGAAACAAAGTATAGGTTTTCATTATGTGAATAATTTTAAAATCTTAGCTCAAACGGCTGCAAAACCTGTTCTGTTTGCCCAGCACGGGGATATTGAGTTCTATAAGATAAAGCCATAAACATGTTTGTCTGAGTCTTCTATCAAAAGTTACAGCTGTCTTTATGAAGACCATTAAAAACGCTTTATTTCACCAGTTAGTGCGTCTCGCTATTACATGCATTTGAATGGAGTTCTCGCCTGAAACAAAGTATAGGTTTTCATTATATGAATAACTTGAAAATCTTAGCTCAAACAGCTGCAAAACCTGTTTGCCCAGCACGGGGATATTGAATTATATAAGATAAAGCCATAAATATATATTTCTGAGTCTTCTATCAAAAGTTACAGCTGTTTTTATGAAGACCATTAAAACGCTTTATTTCACCAGTTAGTGCGTTTCTCGCTATTACATGCATTTGAATGGGAAACTCGCCTGAAACAAAGTATAGGTTTTCATTATGTGAATAATTTTAAAATCTTAGCTCAAACGGCTGCAAAACCTGTTCTTTTTGCCCAGCACGGGGATATTGTGTTCTATAAGATAAAGCCATAAACATGTTTGTCTGAGTCTTCTATCAAAAGTTACAGCGATTTATATGAAGTTGTTCAAAAACGCTTTATTTCGCCAAGACAATGCGTTTCTCACTGTTACATGCATTTGAATGGGAAACTCGCCTGAAACAAAGTATAGGTTTTCATTATGTGAATAATTTTAAAATCTTAGCTCAAACGGCTGCAAAACCTGTTTGCCCAGCACGGGGATATTGAGTTCTATAAGATAAAGCCATAAACATGTTTGTCTGAGTCTTCTATCAAAAGTTACAGCGATTTATATGAAGTTGTTCAAAAACGCTTTATTTCGCCAAGACAATGCGTTTCTCACTGTTACATGCATTTGAATGGGGAACTCGACCGAAACAAAGTATAGGTTTTCATTATGTGAATAATTTTAAAATCTTAGCTCAAACGGCTGCAAAACCTGTTCTGTTTGCCCAGCACGGGGATATTGAGTTCTATAAGATAAAGCCATAAACATGTTTGTCTGAGTCTTCTATCAAAAGTTACAGCGATTTATATGAAGTTGTACAAAAACGCTTTATTTCGCCAAGACAGTGTGTTTCTCACTGTTACATGCATTTGAATGGGAAACTCACCCGAGACAAAGTATAGGTTTTCATTATGTGAATAATTTTAAAATCTTAGCTCAAACAGCTGCAAAACCTGTTCTGTTTGCCCAGCACGGGGATATTGAGTTCTATAAGATAAAGCCATAAACATGTTTGTCTGAGTCTTCTATCAAATGTTACAGCGATTTATATGAAGTTGTACAAAAACGCTTTATTTCGCCAAGACAGTGTGTTTCTCACTGTTACATGCATTTGAATGGGAAACTCGCCCGAGACAAAGTATAGGTTTTCATTATGTGAATAATTTTAAAATCTTAGCTCAAACGGCTGCAAAACCTGTTCTGTTTGCCCAGCACGGGGATATTGAGTTCTATAAGATAAAGCCATAAACATGTTTGTCTGAGTCTTCTATCAAAAGTTACAGCGATTCATATGAAGTTGTTCAAAAACGCTTTATTTCGCCAAGACAATGCGTTTCTCACTGTTACATGCATTTGAATGGGAAACTCACCTAAGACAAAGTATAGGTTTTCATTATGTGAATAATTTTAAAATCTTAGCTCAAACGGCTGCAAAACCTGTTCTGTTTGCCCAGCACGGGGATATTGAGTTCTATAAGATAAAGCCATAAACATGTTTGTCTGAGTCTTCTATCAAAAGTTACAGCGATTTATATGAAGTTGTACAAAAACGCTTTATTTCGCCAAGACAATGCGTTTCTCACTGTTACATGCATTTGAATGGGGAACTCGACCGAAACAAAGTATAGGTTTTCATTATGTGAATAATTTTAAAATCTTAGCTCAAACGGCTGCAAAACCTGTTCTGTTTGCCCAGCACGGGGATATTGAGTTCTATAAGATAAAGCCATAAACATGTTTGTCTGAGTCTTCTATCAAAAGTTACAGCGATTTATATGAAGTTGTACAAAAACGCTTTATTTCGCCAAGACAGTGTGTTTCTCACTGTTACATGCATTTGAATGGGAAACTCACCCGAGACAAAGTATAGGTTTTCATTATGTGAATAATTTTAAAATCTTAGCTCAAACGGCTGCAAAACCTGTTTGCCCAGCACGGGGATATTGAGTTCTATAAGATAAAGCCATAAACATGTTTGTCTGAGTCTTCTATCAAAAGTTACAGCGATTTATATGAAGTGGTTGAAAAACGCTTTATTTCGCCAAGACAGTGTATTTCTCACTGTTACATGCATTTGAATGGGAAACTCGCCTGAAACAAAGTATAGGTTTTCATTATGTGAATAATTTTAAAATCTTAGCTCAAACGGCTGCAAAACCTGTTCTTTTTGCCCAGCACGGGGATATTGAGTTCTATAAGATAAAGCCATAAACATGTTTGTCTGAGTCTTCTATCAAAAGTTACAGCGATTTATATGAAGTTGTACAAAAACGCTTTATTTCGCCAAGACAATGCGTTTCTCACTGTTACATGCATTTGAATGGGAAACTCGCCTGAAACAAAGTATAGGTTTTCATTATGTGAATAATTTTAAAATCTTAGCTCAAACGGCTGCAAAACCTGTTCTGTTTGCCCAGCACGGGGATATTGAGTTCTATAAGATAAAGCCATAAACATGTTTGTCTGAGTCTTCTATCAAAAGTTACAGCGATTTATATGAAGTTGTACAAAAACGCTTTATTTCGCCAAGACAATGCGTTTCTCACTGTTACATGCATTTGAATGGGAAACTCGCCTGAAACAAAGTATAGGTTTTCATTATGTGAATAATTTTAAAATTTTAGCTCAAACGGCTGCAAAACCTGTTTGCCCAGCACGGGGATATTGAATTATATAAGATAAAGCCATGAATATATATTTCTGAGTCTTCTATCAAAAGTTACAGCTGTTTTTATGAAGACCATTAAAACGCTTTATTTCACCAGTTAGTGCGTTTCTCGCTATTACATGCATTTGAATGGGAAACTCACCTAAGACAAAGTATAGGTTTTCATTATGTGAATAATTTTAAAATCTTAGCTCAAACGGCTGCAAAACCTGTTCTTTTTGCCCAGCACGGGGATATTGTGTTCTATAAGATAAAGCCATAAACATGTTTGTCTGAGTCTTCTATCAAAAGTTACAGCGATTCATATGAAGTTGTTCAAAAACGCTTTATTTCGCCAAGACAATGCGTTTCTCACTGTTACATGCATTTGAATGGGAAACTCACCTAAGACAAAGTATAGGTTTTCATTATGTGAATAATTTTAAAATCTTAGCTCAAACGGCTGCAAAACCTGTTCTGTTTGCCCAGCACGGGGATATTGAGTTCTATAAGATAAAGCCATAAACATGTTTGTCTGAGTCTTCTATCAAAAGTTACAGCGATTTATATGAAGTTGTACAAAAACGCTTTATTTCGCCAAGACAATGCGTTTCTCACTGTTACATGCATTTGAATGGGAAACTCGCCTGAAACAAAGTATAGGTTTTCATTATGTGAATAATTTTAAAATCTTAGCTCAAACGGCTGCAAAACCTGTTCTGTTTGCCCAGCACGGGGATATTGAGTTCTATAAGATAAAGCCATAAACATGTTTGTCTGAGTCTTCTATCAAAAGTTACAGCTGTCTTTATGAAGACCATTAAAAACGCTTTATTTCACCAGTTAGTGCGTCTCGCTATTACATGCATTTGAATGGAGTTCTCGCCTGAAACAAAGTATAGGTTTTCATTATATGAATAACTTGAAAATCTTAGCTCAAACAGCTGCAAAACCTGTTTGCCCAGCACGGGGATATTGAATTATATAAGATAAAGCCATAAATATATATTTCTGAGTCTTCTATCAAAAGTTACAGCTGTTTTTATGAAGACCATTAAAACGCTTTATTTCACCAGTTAGTGCGTTTCTCGCTATTACATGCATTTGAATGGGAAACTCGCCTGAAACAAAGTATAGGTTTTCATTATGTGAATAATTTTAAAATCTTAGCTCAAACGGCTGCAAAACCTGTTCTTTTTGCCCAGCACGGGGATATTGTGTTCTATAAGATAAAGCCATAAACATGTTTGTCTGAGTCTTCTATCAAAAGTTACAGCGATTTATATGAAGTTGTTCAAAAACGCTTTATTTCGCCAAGACAATGCGTTTCTCACTGTTACATGCATTTGAATGGGAAACTCGCCTGAAACAAAGTATAGGTTTTCATTATGTGAATAATTTTAAAATCTTAGCTCAAACGGCTGCAAAACCTGTTTGCCCAGCACGGGGATATTGAGTTCTATAAGATAAAGCCATAAACATGTTTGTCTGAGTCTTCTATCAAAAGTTACAGCGATTTATATGAAGTTGTTCAAAAACGCTTTATTTCGCCAAGACAATGCGTTTCTCACTGTTACATGCATTTGAATGGGGAACTCGACCGAAACAAAGTATAGGTTTTCATTATGTGAATAATTTTAAAATCTTAGCTCAAACGGCTGCAAAACCTGTTCTGTTTGCCCAGCACGGGGATATTGAGTTCTATAAGATAAAGCCATAAACATGTTTGTCTGAGTCTTCTATCAAAAGTTACAGCGATTTATATGAAGTTGTACAAAAACGCTTTATTTCGCCAAGACAGTGTGTTTCTCACTGTTACATGCATTTGAATGGGAAACTCACCCGAGACAAAGTATAGGTTTTCATTATGTGAATAATTTTAAAATCTTAGCTCAAACAGCTGCAAAACCTGTTCTGTTTGCCCAGCACGGGGATATTGAGTTCTATAAGATAAAGCCATAAACATGTTTGTCTGAGTCTTCTATCAAATGTTACAGCGATTTATATGAAGTTGTACAAAAACGCTTTATTTCGCCAAGACAGTGTGTTTCTCACTGTTACATGCATTTGAATGGGAAACTCGCCCGAGACAAAGTATAGGTTTTCATTATGTGAATAATTTTAAAATCTTAGCTCAAACGGCTGCAAAACCTGTTCTGTTTGCCCAGCACGGGGATATTGAGTTCTATAAGATAAAGCCATAAACATGTTTGTCTGAGTCTTCTATCAAAAGTTACAGCGATTCATATGAAGTTGTTCAAAAACGCTTTATTTCGCCAAGACAATGCGTTTCTCACTGTTACATGCATTTGAATGGGAAACTCGCCTGAAACAAAGTATAGGTTTTCATTATGTGAATAATTTTAAAATCTTAGCTCAAACGGCTGCAAAACCTGTTCTGTTTGCCCAGCACGGGGATATTGAGTTCTATAAGATAAAGCCATAAACATGTTTGTCTGAGTCTTCTATCAAAAGTTACAGCGATTTATATGAAGTTGTACAAAAACGCTTTATTTCGCCAAGACAGTGTGTTTCTCACTGTTACATGCATTTGAATGGGAAACTCACCCGAGACAAAGTATAGGTTTTCATTATGTGAATAATTTTAAAATCTTAGCTCAAACGGCTGCAAAACCTGTTTGCCCAGCACGGGGATATTGAGTTCTATAAGATAAAGCCATAAACATGTTTGTCTGAGTCTTCTATCAAAAGTTACAGCGATTTATATGAAGTTGTTCAAAAACGCTTTATTTCGCCAAGACAATGCGTTTCTCACTGTTACATGCATTTGAATGGGAAACTCGCCTGAAACAAAGTATAGGTTTTCATTATGTGAATAATTTTAAAATCTTAGCTCAAACGGCTGCAAAACCTGTTCTTTTTGCCCAGCACGGGGATATTGAGTTCTATAAGATAAAGCCATAAACATGTTTGTCTGAGTCTTCTATCAAAAGTTACAGCGATTTATATGAAGTTGTTCAAAAACGCTTTATTTCGCCAAGACAATGCGTTTCTCACTGTTACATGCATTTGAATGGGAAACTTGCCTGAAACAAAGTATAGGTTTTCATTATGTGAATAATTTTAAAATCTTAGCTCAAACGGCTGCAAAACCTGTTCTTTTTGCCCAGCACGGGGATATTGAGTTCTATAAGATAAAGCCATAAACATGTTTGTCTGAGTCTTCTATCAAAAGTTACAGCGATTTATATGAAGTTGTTCAAAAACGCTTTATTTCGCCAAGACAATGCGTTTCTCACTGTTACATGCATTTGAATGGGAAACTCGCCTGAAACAAAGTATAGGTTTTCATTATGTGAATAATTTTAAAATCTTAGCTCAAACGGCTGCAAAACCTGTTTGCCCAGCACGGGGATATTGAGTTCTATAAGATAAAGCCATAAACATGTTTGTCTGAGTCTTCTATCAAAAGTTACAGCGATTTATATGAAGTTGTTCAAAAACGCTTTATTTCGCCAAGACAATGCATTTCTCACTGTTACATGCATTTGAATGGGAAACTCGCCTGAAACAAAGTATAGGTTTTCATTATGTGAATAATTTTAAAATCTTAGCTCAAACGGCTGCAAAACCTGTTCTGTTTGCCCAGCACGGGGATATTGAGTTCTATAAGATAAAGCCATAAACATGTTTGTCTGACTCTTCTATCAAAAGTTACAGCGATTTATATGAAGTTGTACAAAAACGCTTTATTTCGCCAAGACAGTGTGTTTCTCACTGTTACATGCATTTGAATGGGAAACTCACCCGAGACAAAGTATAGGTTTTCATTATGTGAATAATTTTAAAATCTTAGCTCAAACGGCTGCAAAACCTGTTTGCCCAGCACGGGGATATTGAGTTCTATAAGATAAAGCCATAAACATGTTTGTCTGAGTCTTCTATCAAAAGTTACAGCGATTTATATGAAGTTGTTCAAAAAGGCTTTATTTCGCCAAGACAATGCGTTTCTCACTGTTACATGCATTTGAATGGGAAACTCGCCTGAAACAAAGTATAGGTTTTCATTATGTGAATAATTTTAATATCTTAGCTCAAACGGCTGCAAAACCTGTTTGCCCAGCACGGGGATATTGAGTTCTATAAGATAAAGCCATAAACATGTTTGTCTGAGTCTTCTATCAAAAGTTACAGCGATTTATATGAAGTTGTTCAAAAACGCTTTATTTCGCCAAGACAATGCGTTTCTCACTGTTACATGCATTTGAATGGGAAACTCGCCTGAAACAAAGTATAGGTTTTCATTATGTGAATAATTTTAAAATCTTAGCTCAAACGGCTGCAAAACCTGTTCTTTTTGCCCAGCACGGGGATATTGAGTTCTATAAGATAAAGCCATAAACATGTTTGTCTGAGTCTTCTATCAAAAGTTACAGCGATTTATATGAAGTTGTTCAAAAACGCTTTATTTCGCCAAGACAATGCGTTTCTCACTGTTACATGCATTTGAATGGGAAACTCGCCTGAAACAAAGTATAGGTTTTCATTATGTGAATAATTTTAAAATCTTAGCTCAAACGGCTGCAAAACCTGTTCTTTTTGCCCAGCACGGGGATATTGAGTTCTATAAGATAAAGCCATAAACATGTTTGTCTGAGTCTTCTATCAAAAGTTACAGCGATTTATATGAAGTTGTTCAAAAACGCTTTATTTCGCCAAGACAATGCGTTTCTCACTGTTACATGCATTTGAATGGGAAACTTGCCTGAAACAAAGTATAGGTTTTCATTATGTGAATAATTTTAAAATCTTAGCTCAAACGGCTGCAAAACCTGTTCTTTTTGCCCAGCACGGGGATATTGAGTTCTATAAGATAAAGCCATAAACATGTTTGTCTGAGTCTTCTATCAAAAGTTACAGCGATTTATATGAAGTTGTTCAAAAACGCTTTATTTCGCCAAGACAATGCGTTTCTCACTGTTACATGCATTTGAATGGGAAACTCGCCTGAAACAAAGTATAGGTTTTCATTATGTGAATAATTTTAAAATCTTAGCTCAAACGGCTGCAAAACCTGTTTGCCCAGCACGGGGATATTGAGTTCTATAAGATAAAGCCATAAACATGTTTGTCTGAGTCTTCTATCAAAAGTTACAGCGATTTATATGAAGTTGTTCAAAAACGCTTTATTTCGCCAAGACAATGCGTTTCTCACTGTTACATGCATTTGAATGGGAAACTCGCCTGAAACAAAGTATAGGTTTTCATTATGTGAATAATTTTAAAATCTTAGCTCAAACGGCTGCAAAACCTGTTCTTTTTGCCCAGCACGGGGATATTGAGTTCTATAAGATAAAGCCATAAACATGTTTGTCTGAGTCTTCTATCAAAAGTTACAGCGATTTATATGAAGTTGTTCAAAAACGCTTTATTTCGCCAAGACAATGCGTTTCTCACTGTTACATGCATTTGAATGGGAAACTCGCCTGAAACAAAGTATAGGTTTTCATTATGTGAATAATTTTAAAATCTTAGCTCAAACGGCTGCAAAACCTGTTCTGTTTGCCCAGCACGGGGATATTGAGTTCTATAAGATAAAGCCATAAACATGTTTGTCTGAGTCTTCTATCAAAAGTTACAGCGATTTATATGAAGTTGTACAAAAACGCTTTATTTCGCCAAGACAGTGTGTTTCTCACTGTTACATGCATTTGAATGGGAAACTCACCCGAGACAAAGTATAGGTTTTCATTATGTGAATAATTTTAAAATCTTAGCTCAAACGGCTGCAAAACCTGTTTGCCCAGCACGGGGATATTGAGTTCTATAAGATAAAGCCATAAACATGTTTGTCTGAGTCTTCTATCAAAAGTTACAGCGATTTATATGAAGTTGTTCAAAAACGCTTTATTTCGCCAAGACAATGCGTTTCTCACTGTTACATGCATTTGAATGGGAAACTCGCCTGAAACAAAGTATAGGTTTTCATTATGTGAATAATTTTAAAATCTTAGCTCAAACGGCTGCAAAACCTGTTCTTTTTGCCCAGCACGGGGATATTGAGTTCTATAAGATAAAGCCATAAACATGTTTGTCTGAGTCTTCTATCAAAAGTTACAGCGATTTATATGAAGTTGTTCAAAAACGCTTTATTTCGCCAAGACAATGCGTTTCTCACTGTTACATGCATTTGAATGGGAAACTTGCCTGAAAAAAAAGTATAGGTTTTCATTATGTGAATAATTTTAAAATCTTAGCTCAAACGGCTGCAAAACCTGTTCTTTTTGCCCAGCACGGGGATATTGAGTTCTATAAGATAAAGCCATAAACATGTTTGTCTGAGTCTTCTATCAAAAGTTACAGCGATTTATATGAAGTTGTTCAAAAACGCTTTATTTCGCCAAGACAATGCGTTTCTCACTGTTACATGCATTTGAATGGGAAACTCGCCTGAAACAAAGTATAGGTTTTCATTATGTGAATAATTTTAAAATCTTAGCTCAAACGGCTGCAAAACCTGTTCTGTTTGCCCAGCACGGGGATATTGAGTTCTATAAGATAAAGCCATAAACATGTTTGTCTGAGTCTTCTATCAAAAGTTACAGCGATTTATATGAAGTTGTACAAAAACGCTTTATTTCGCCAAGACAGTGTGTTTCTCACTGTTACATGCATTTGAATGGGAAACTCACCCGAGACAAAGTATAGGTTTTCATTATGTGAATAATTTTAAAATCTTAGCTCAAACGGCTGCAAAACCTGTTTGCCCAGCACGGGGATATTGAGTTCTATAAGATAAAGCCATAAACATGTTTGTCTGAGTCTTCTATCAAAAGTTACAGCGATTTATATGAAGTTGTTCAAAAACGCTTTATTTCGCCAAGACAATGCGTTTCTCACTGTTACATGCATTTGAATGGGAAACTCGCCTGAAACAAAGTATAGGTTTTCATTATGTGAATAATTTTAAAATCTTAGCTCAAACGGCTGCAAAACCTGTTCTTTTTGCCCAGCACGGGAATATTGAGTTCTATAAGATAAAGCCATAAACATGTTTGTCTGAGTCTTCTATCAAAAGTTACAGCGATTTATATGAAGTTGTTCAAAAACGCTTTATTTCGCCAAGACAATGCGTTTCTCACTGTTACATGCATTTGAATGGGAAACTCGCCTGAAACAAAGTATAGGTTTTCATTATGTGAATAATTTTAATATCTTAGCTCAAACGGCTGCAAAACCTGTTTGCCCAGCACGGGGATATTGAGTTCTATAAGATAAAGCCATAAACATGTTTGTCTGAGTCTTCTATCAAAAGTTACAGCGATTTATATGAAGTTGTTCAAAAACGCTTTATTTCGCCAAGACAATGCGTTTCTCACTGTTACATGCATTTGAATGGGAAACTCGCCTGAAACAAAGTATAGGTTTTCATTATGTGAATAATTTTAAAATCTTAGCTCAAACGGCTGCAAAACCTGTTTGCCCAGCACGGGGATATTGAGTTCTATAAGATAAAGCCATAAACATGTTTGTCTGAGTCTTCTATCAAAAGTTACAGCGATTTATATGAAGTTGTTCAAAAATGCTTTATTTCGCCAAGACAATGCGTTTCTCACTGTTACATGCATTTGAATGGGAAACTCGCCTGAAACAAAGTATAGGTTTTCATTATGTGAATAATTTTAAAATCTTAGCTCAAACGGCTGCAAAACCTGTTTGCCCAGCACGGGGATATTGAGTTCTATAAGATAAAGCCATAAACATGTTTGTCTGAGTCTTCTATCAAAAGTTACAGCGATTTATATGAAGTTGTTCAAAAACGCTTTATTTCGCCAAGACAATGCGTTTCTCACTGTTACATGCATTTG
The DNA here is from genome assembly GCF_964374335.1 of Astatotilapia calliptera. Taxonomy (NCBI): domain Eukaryota; kingdom Metazoa; phylum Chordata; class Actinopteri; order Cichliformes; family Cichlidae; genus Astatotilapia; species Astatotilapia calliptera. Next base: position 17,404,083 of record NC_137423.1, read on the forward strand.
AATGGGAAACTCGCCTGAAACAAAGTATAGGTTTTCATTATGTGAATAATTTTAAAATCTTAGCTCAAACGGCTGCAAAACCTGTTCTGTTTGCCCAGCACGGGGATATTGAGTTCTATAAGATAAAGCCATAAACATGTTTGTCTGAGTCTTCTATCAAAAGTTACAGCGATTTATATGAAGTTGTACAAAAACGCTTTATTTCGCCAAGACAGTGTGTTTCTCACTGTTACATGCATTTGAATGGGAAACTCACCCGAGACAAAGTATAGGTTTTCATTATGTGAATAATTTTAAAATCTTAGCTCAAACGGCTGCAAAACCTGTTTGCCCAGCACGGGGATATTGAGTTCTATAAGATAAAGCCATAAACATGTTTGTCTGAGTCTTCTATCAAAAGTTACAGCGATTTATATGAAGTTGTTCAAAAACGCTTTATTTCGCCAAGACAATGCGTTTCTCACTGTTACATGCATTTGAATGGGAAACTCGCCTGAAACAAAGTATAGGTTTTCATTATGTGAATAATTTTAAAATCTTAGCTCAAACGGCTGCAAAACCTGTTCTTTTTGCCCAGCACGGGGATATTGAGTTCTATAAGATAAAGCCATAAACATGTTTGTCTGAGTCTTCTATCAAAAGTTACAGCGATTTATATGAAGTTGTTCAAAAACGCTTTATTTCGCCAAGACAATGCGTTTCTCACTGTTACATGCATTTGAATGGGAAACTCGCCTGAAACAAAGTATAGGTTTTCATTATGTGAATAATTTTAAAATCTTAGCTCAAACGGCTGCAAAACCTGTTCTGTTTGCCCAGCACGGGGATATTGAGTTCTATAAGATAAAGCCATAAACATGTTTGTCTGAGTCTTCTATCAAAAGTTACAGCGATTTATATGAAGTTGTACAAAAACGCTTTATTTCGCCAAGACAGTGTGTTTCTCACTGTTACATGCATTTGAATGGGAAACTCACCCGAGACAAAGTATAGGTTTTCATTATGTGAATAATTTTAAAATCTTAGCTCAAACGGCTGCAAAACCTGTTTGCCCAGCACGGGGATATTGAGTTCTATAAGATAAAGCCATAAACATGTTTGTCTGAGTCTTCTATCAAAAGTTACAGCGATTTATATGAAGTTGTTCAAAAACGCTTTATTTCGCCAAGACAATGCGTTTCTCACTGTTACATGCATTTGAATGGGAAACTCGCCTGAAACAAAGTATAGGTTTTCATTATGTGAATAATTTTAAAATCTTAGCTCAAACGGCTGCAAAACCTGTTTGCCCAGCACGGGGATATTGAGTTCTATAAGATAAAGCCATAAACATGTTTGTCTGAGTCTTCTATCAAAAGTTACAGCGATTTATATGAAGTTGTTCAAAAACGCTTTATTTCGCCAAGACAATGCGTTTCTCACTGTTACATGCATTTGAATGGGAAACTCGCCTGAAACAAAGTATAGGTTTTCATTATGTGAATAATTTTAAAATCTTAGCTCAAACGGCTGCAAAACCTGTTCTTTTTGCCCAGCACGGGGATATTGAGTTCTATAAGATAAAGCCATAAACATGTTTGTCTGAGTCTTCTATCAAAAGTTACAGCGATTTATATGAAGTTGTTCAAAAACGCTTTATTTCGCCAAGACAATGCGTTTCTCACTGTTACATGCATTTGAATGGGAAACTTGCCTGAAACAAAGTATAGGTTTTCATTATGTGAATAATTTTAAAATCTTAGCTCAAACGGCTGCAAAACCTGTTCTTTTTGCCCAGCACGGGGATATTGAGTTCTATAAGATAAAGCCATAAACATGTTTGTCTGAGTCTTCTATCAAAAGTTACAGCGATTTATATGAAGTTGTTCAAAAACGCTTTATTTCGCCAAGACAATGCGTTTCTCACTGTTACATGCATTTGAATGGGAAACTCGCCTGAAACAAAGTATAGGTTTTCATTATGTGAATAATTTTAAAATCTTAGCTCAAACGGCTGCAAAACCTGTTCTGTTTGCCCAGCACGGGGATATTGAGTTCTATAAGATAAAGCCATAAACATGTTTGTCTGAGTCTTCTATCAAAAGTTACAGCGATTTATATGAAGTTGTTCAAAAACGCTTTATTTCGCCAAGACAATGCGTTTCTCACTGTTACATGCATTTGAATGGGAAACTCACCCGAGACAAAGTATAGGTTTTCATTATGTGAATAATTTTAAAATCTTAGCTCAAACGGCTGCAAAACCTGTTTGCCCAGCACGGGGATATTGAGTTCTATAAGATAAAGCCATAAACATGTTTGTCTGAGTCTTCTATCAAAAGTTACAGCGATTTATATGAAGTTGTTCAAAAACGCTTTATTTCGCCAAGAAAATGCGTTTCTCACTGTTACATGCATTTGAATGGGAAACTCGCCTGAAACAAAGTATAGGTTTTCATTATGTGAATAATTTTAAAATCTTAGCTCAAACGGCTGCAAAACCTGTTTGCCCAGCACGGGGATATTGAGTTCTATAAGATAAAGCCATAAACATGTTTGTCTGAGTCTTCTATCAAAAGTTACAGCGATTTATATGAAGTTGTTCAAAAACGCTTTATTTCGCCAAGACAATGCGTTTCTCACTGTTACATGCATTTGAATGGGAAACTCGCCTGAAACAAAGTATAGGTTTTCATTATGTGAATAATTTTAAAATCTTAGCTCAAACGGCTGCAAAACCTGTTCTTTTTGCCCAGCACGGGGATATTGAGTTCTATAAGATAAAGCCATAAACATGTTTGTCTGAGTCTTCTATCAAAAGTTACAGCGATTTATATGAAGTTGTTCAAAAACGCTTTATTTCGCCAAGACAATGCGTTTCTCACTGTTACATGCATTTGAATGGGAAACTCGCCTGAAACAAAGTATAGGTTTTCATTATGTGAATAATTTTAATATCTTAGCTCAAACGGCTGCAAAACCTGTTTGCCCAGCACGGGGATATTGAGTTCTATAAGATAAAGCCATAAACATGTTTGTCTGAGTCTTCTATCAAAAGTTACAGCGATTTATATGAAGTTGTTCAAAAACGCTTTATTTCGCCAAGACAATGCGTTTCTCACTGTTACATGCATTTGAATGGGAAACTCACCCGAGACAAAGTATAGGTTTTCATTATGTGAATAATTTTAAAATCTTAGCTCAAACGGCTGCAAAACCTGTTTGCCCAGCACGGGGATATTGAGTTCTATAAGATAAAGCCATAAACATGTTTGTCTGAGTCTTCTATCAAAAGTTACAGCGATTTATATGAAGTTGTTCAAAAACGCTTTATTTCGCCAAGAAAATGCGTTTCTCACTGTTACATGCATTTGAATGGGAAACTCGCCTGAAACAAAGTATAGGTTTTCATTATGTGAATAATTTTAAAATCTTAGCTCAAACGGCTGCAAAACCTGTTTGCCCAGCACGGGGATATTGAGTTCTATAAGATAAAGCCATAAACATGTTTGTCTGAGTCTTCTATCAAAAGTTACAGCGATTTATATGAAGTTGTTCAAAAACGCTTTATTTCGCCAAGACAATGCGTTTCTCACTGTTACATGCATTTGAATGGGAAACTCGCCTGAAACAAAGTATAGGTTTTCATTATGTGAATAATTTTAAAATCTTAGCTCAAACGGCTGCAAAACCTGTTCTTTTTGCCCAGCACGGGGATATTGAGTTCTATAAGATAAAGCCATAAACATGTTTGTCTGAGTCTTCTATCAAAAGTTACAGCGATTTATATGAAGTTGTTCAAAAACGCTTTATTTCGCCAAGACAATGCGTTTCTCACTGTTACATGCATTTGAATGGGAAACTCGCCTGAAACAAAGTATAGGTTTTCATTATGTGAATAATTTTAATATCTTAGCTCAAACGGCTGCAAAACCTGTTTGCCCAGCACGGGGATATTGAGTTCTATAAGATAAAGCCATAAACATGTTTGTCTGAGTCTTCTATCAAAAGTTACAGCGATTTATATGAAGTTGTTCAAAAACGCTTTATTTCGCCAAGACAATGCGTTTCTCACTGTTACATGCATTTGAATGGGAAACTCGCCTGAAACAAAGTATAGGTTTTCATTATGTGAATAATTTTAAAATCTTAGCTCAAACGGCTGCAAAACCTGTTTGCCCAGCACGGGGATATTGAGTTCTATAAGATAAAGCCATAAACATGTTTGTCTGAGTCTTCTATCAAAAGTTACAGTGATTTATATGAAGTTGTTCAAAAATGCTTTATTTCGCCAAGACAATGCGTTTCTCACTGTTACATGCATTTGAATGGGAAACTCGCCTGAAACAAAGTATAGGTTTTCATTATGTGAATAATTTTAAAATCTTAGCTCAAACGGCTGCAAAACCTGTTTGCCCAGCACGGGGATATTGAGTTCTATAAGATAAAGCCATAAACATGTTTGTCTGAGTCTTCTATCAAAAGTTACAGCGATTTATATGAAGTTGTTCAAAAACGCTTTATTTCGCCAAGACAATGCGTTTCTCACTGTTACATGCATTTGAATGGGAAACTCGCCTGAAACAAAGTATAGGTTTTCATTATGTGAATAATTTTAAAATCTTAGCTCAAACGGCTGCAAAACCTGTTCTGTTTGCCCAGCACGGGGATATTGAGTTCTATAAGATAAAGCCATAAACATGTTTGTCTGAGTCTTCTATCAAAAGTTACAGCGATTTATATGAAGTTGTACAAAAACGCTTTATTTCGCCAAGACAGTGTGTTTCTCACTGTTACATGCATTTGAATGGGAAACTCACCCGAGACAAAGTATAGGTTTTCATTATGTGAATAATTTTAAAATCTTAGCTCAAACGGCTGCAAAACCTGTTTGCCCAGCACGGGGATATTGAGTTCTATAAGATAAAGCCATAAACATGTTTGTCTGAGTCTTCTATCAAAAGTTACAGCGATTTATATGAAGTTGTTCAAAAACGCTTTATTTCGCCAAGACAATGCGTTTCTCACTGTTACATGCATTTGAATGGGAAACTCGCCTGAAACAAAGTATAGGTTTTCATTATGTGAATAATTTTAAAATCTTAGCTCAAACGGCTGCAAAACCTGTTCTTTTTGCCCAGCACGGGGATATTGAGTTCTATAAGATAAAGCCATAAACATGTTTGTCTGAGTCTTCTATCAAAAGTTACAGCGATTTATATGAAGTTGTTCAAAAACGCTTTATTTCGCCAAGACAATGCGTTTCTCACTGTTACATGCATTTGAATGGGAAACTCGCCTGAAACAAAGTATAGGTTTTCATTATGTGAATAATTTTAAAATCTTAGCTCAAACGGCTGCAAAACCTGTTCTTTTTGCCCAGCACGGGGATATTGAGTTCTATAAGATAAAGCCATAAACATGTTTGTCTGAGTCTTCTATCAAAAGTTACAGCGATTTATATGAAGTTGTTCAAAAACGCTTTATTTCGCCAAGACAATGCGTTTCTCACTGTTACATGCATTTGAATGGGAAACTCGCCTGAAACAAAGTATAGGTTTTCATTATGTGAATAATTTTAAAATCTTAGCTCAAACGGCTGCAAAACCTGTTCTGTTTGCCCAGCACGGGGATATTGAGTTCTATAAGATAAAGCCATAAACATGTTTGTCTGAGTCTTCTATCAAAAGTTACAGCGATTTATATGAAGTTGTACAAAAACGCTTTATTTCGCCAAGACAGTGTGTTTCTCACTGTTACATGCATTTGAATGGGAAACTCACCCGAGACAAAGTATAGGTTTTCATTATGTGAATAATTTTAAAATCTTAGCTCAAACGGCTGCAAAACCTGTTTGCCCAGCACGGGGATATTGAGCTCTATAAGATAAAGCCATAAACATGTTTGTCTGAGTCTTCTATCAAAAGTTACAGCGATTTATATGAAGTTGTTCAAAAACGCTTTATTTCGCCAAGAAAATGCGTTTCTCACTGTTACATGCATTTGAATGGGAAACTCGCCTGAAACAAAGTATAGGTTTTCATTATGTGAATAATTTTAAAATCTTAGCTCAAACGGCTGCAAAACCTGTTTGCCCAGCACGGGGATATTGAGTTCTATAAGATAAAGCCATAAACATGTTTGTCTGAGTCTTCTATCAAAAGTTACAGCGATTTATATGAAGTTGTTCAAAAACGCTTTATTTCGCCAAGACAATGTGTTTCTCACTGTTACATGCATTTGAATGGGAAACTCGCCTGAAACAAAGTATAGGTTTTCATTATGTGAATAATTTTAAAATCTTAGCTCAAACGGCTGCAAAACCTGTTCTTTTTGCCCAGCACGGGGATATTGAGTTCTATAAGATAAAGCCATAAACATGTTTGTCTGAGTCTTCTATCAAAAGTTACAGCGATTTATATGAAGTTGTTCAAAAACGCTTTATTTCGCCAAGACAATGCGTTTCTCACTGTTACATGCATTTGAATGGGAAACTCGCCTGAAACAAAGTATAGGTTTTCATTATGTGAATAATTTTAAAATCTTAGCTCAAACGGCTGCAAAACCTGTTCTGTTTGCCCAGCACGGGGATATTGAGTTCTATAAGATAAAGCCATAAACATGTTTGTCTGAGTCTTCTATCAAAAGTTACAGCGATTTATATGAAGTTGTACAAAAACGCTTTATTTCGCCAAGACAGTGTGTTTCTCACTGTTACATGCATTTGAATGGGAAACTCACCCGAGACAAAGTATAGGTTTTCATTATGTGAATAATTTTAAAATCTTAGCTCAAACGGCTGCAAAACCTGTTTGCCCAGCACGGGGATATTGAGTTCTATAAGATAAAGCCATAAACATGTTTGTCTGAGTCTTCTATCAAAAGTTACAGCGATTTATATGAAGTGGTTGAAAAACGCTTTATTTCGCCAAGACAGTGTATTTCTCACTGTTACATGCATTTGAATGGGAAACTCACCCGAAACAAAGTATAGGTTTTCATTATGTGAATAATTTTAAAATCTTAGCTCAAACGGCTGCAAAACCTGTTTGCCCAGCACGGGGATATTGAATTCTATAAGATAAAGCCATAAATATATATTTCTGAGTCTTCTATCAAAAGTTACAGCTGTCTTTATGAAGACCATTAAAAACGCTTTATTTCACCAGTTAGTGCGTCTCGCTATTACATGCATTTGAATGGAGTTCTCGCCTGAAACAAAGTATAGGTTTTCATTATGTGAATAACTTGAAAATCTTAGCTCAAACGGCTGCAAAACCTGTTCTTTTTGCCCAGCACGGGGATATTGAGTTCTATAAGATAAAGCCATAAACATGTTTGTCTGAGTCTTCTATCAAAAGTTACAGCGATTTATATGAAGTTGTTCAAAAAGGCTTTATTTCGCCAAGACAATGCGTTTCTCACTGTTACATGCATTTGAATGGGAAACTCGCCTGAAACAAAGTATAGGTTTTCATTATGTGAATAATTTTAATATCTTAGCTCAAACGGCTGCAAAACCTGTTTGCCCAGCACGGGGATATTGAGTTCTATAAGATAAAGCCATAAACATGTTTGTCTGAGTCTTCTATCAAAAGTTACAGCGATTTATATGAAGTTGTTCAAAAACGCTTTATTTCGCCAAGACAATGCGTTTCTCACTGTTACATGCATTTGAATGGGAAACTCGCCTGAAACAAAGTATAGGTTTTCATTATGTGAATAATTTTAAAATCTTAGCTCAAACGGCTGCAAAACCTGTTTGCCCAGCACGGGGATATTGAGTTCTATAAGATAAAGCCATAAACATGTTTGTCTGAGTCTTCTATCAAAAGTTACAGCGATTTATATGAAGTTGTTCAAAAACGCTTTATTTCGCCAAGACAATGCGTTTCTCACTGTTACATGCATTTGAATGGGAAACTCGCCTGAAACAAAGTATAGGTTTTCATTATGTGAATAATTTTAAAATCTTAGCTCAAACGGCTGCAAAACCTGTTTGCCCAGCACGGGGATATCTTATCTTATAGATAAGATAAAGCCATAAACATGTTTGTCTGAGTCTTCTATCAAAAGTTACAGCGATTTATATGAAGTTGTACAAAAACGCTTTATTTCGCCAAGACAGTGTGTTTCTCACTGTTACATGCATTTGAATGGGAAACTCACCCGAGACAAAGTATAGGTTTTCATTATGTGAATAATTTTAAAATCTTAGCTCAAACGGCTGCAAAACCTGTTTGCCCAGCACGGGGATATTGAGTTCTATAAGATAAAGCCATAAACATGTTTGTCTGAGTCTTCTATCAAAAGTTACAGCGATTTATATGAAGTTGTTCAAAAACGCTTTATTTCGCCAAGACAATGCGTTTCTCACTGTTACATGCATTTGAATGGGAAACTCGCCTGAAACAAAGTATAGGTTTTCATTATGTGAATAATTTTAAAATCTTAGCTCAAACGGCTGCAAAACCTGTTTGCCCAGCACGGGGATATTGAGTTCTATAAGATAAAGCCATAAACATGTTTGTCTGAGTCTTCTATCAAAAGTTACAGCGATTTATATGAAGTTGTTCAAAAACGCTTTATTTCGCCAAGACAATGCGTTTCTCACTGTTACATGCATTTGAATGGGAAACTCGCCTGAAACAAAGTATAGGTTTTCATTATGTGAATAATTTTAAAATCTTAGCTCAAACGGCTGCAAAACCTGTTCTTTTTGCCCAGCACGGGGATATTGAGTTCTATAAGATAAAGCCATAAACATGTTTGTCTGAGTCTTCTATCAAAAGTTACAGCGATTTATATGAAGTTGTTCAAAAACGCTTTATTTCGCCAAGACAATGCGTTTCTCACTGTTACATGCATTTGAATGGGAAACTCGCCTGAAACAAAGTATAGGTTTTCATTATGTGAATAATTTTAAAATCTTAGCTCAAACGGCTGCAAAACCTGTTTGCCCAGCACGGGGATATTGAGTTCTATAAGATAAAGCCATAAACATGTTTGTCTGAGTCTTCTATCAAAAGTTACAGCGATTTATATGAAGTTGTTCAAAAACGCTTTATTTCGCCAAGACAATGCGTTTCTCACTGTTACATGCATTTGAATGGGAAACTCGCCTGAAACAAAGTATAGGTTTTCATTATGTGAATAATTTTAAAATCTTAGCTCAAACGGCTGCAAAACCTGTTCTGTTTGCCCAGCACGGGGATATTGAGTTCTATAAGATAAAGCCATAAACATGTTTGTCTGAGTCTTCTATCAAAAGTTACAGCGATTTATATGAAGTTGTACAAAAACGCTTTATTTCGCCAAGACAGTGTGTTTCTCACTGTTACATGCATTTGAATGGGAAACTCACCCGAGACAAAGTATAGGTTTTCATTATGTGAATAATTTTAAAATCTTAGCTCAAACGGCTGCAAAACCTGTTTGCCCAGCACGGGGATATTGAGTTCTATAAGATAAAGCCATAAACATGTTTGTCTGAGTCTTCTATCAAAAGTTACAGCGATTTATATGAAGTGGTTGAAAAACGCTTTATTTCGCCAAGACAGTGTGTTTCTCACTGTTACATGCATTTGAATGGGAAACTCACCCGAAACAAAGTATAGGTTTTCATTATGTGAATAATTTTAAAATCTTAGCTCAAACGGCTGCAAAACCTGTTTGCCCAGCACGGGGATATTGAATTCTATAAGATAAAGCCATAAATATATATTTCTGAGTCTTCTATCAAAAGTTACAGCTGTCTTTATGAAGACCATTAAAAACGCTTTATTTCACCAGTTAGTGCGTCTCGCTATTACATGCATTTGAATGGAGTTCTCGCCTGAAACAAAGTATAGGTTTTCATTATGTGAATAACTTGAAAATCTTAGCTCAAACAGCTGCAAAACCTGTTTGCCCAGCACGGGGATATTGAATTATATAAGATAAAGCCATAAATATATATTTCTGAGTCTTCTATCAAAAGTTACAGCTGTTTTTATGAAGACCATTAAAACGCTTTATTTCACCAGTTAGTGCGTTTCTCGCTATTACATGCATTTGAATGGGAAACTCGCCTGAAACAAAGTATAGGTTTTCATTATGTGAATAATTTTAATATCTTAGCTCAAACGGCTGCAAAACCTGTTTGCCCAGCACGGGGATATTGAGTTCTATAAGATAAAGCCATAAACATGTTTGTCTGAGTCTTCTATCAAAAGTTACAGCGATTTATATGAAGTTGTTCAAAAACACTTTATTTCGCCAAGACAATGCGTTTCTCACTGTTACATGCATTTGAATGGGAAACTCGCCTGAAACAAAGTATAGGTTTTCATTATGTGAATAATTTTAAAATCTTAGCTCAAACGGCTGCAAAACCTGTTTGCCCAGCACGGGGATATTGAGTTCTATAAGATAAAGCCATAAACATGTTTGTCTGAGTCTTCTATCAAAAGTTACAGCGATTTATATGAAGTTGTTCAAAAACGCTTTATTTCGCCAAGACAATGCGTTTCTCACTGTTACATGCATTTGAATGGGAAACTCGCCTGAAACAAAGTATAGGTTTTCATTATGTGAATAATTTTAAAATCTTAGCTCAAACGGCTGCAAAACCTGTTCTGTTTGCCCAGCACGGGGATATTGAGTTCTATAAGATAAAGCCATAAACATGTTTGTCTGAGTCTTCTATCAAAAGTTACAGCGATTTATATGAAGTTGTACAAAAACGCTTTATTTCGCCAAGACAGTGTGTTTCTCACTGTTACATGCATTTGAATGGGAAACTCACCCGAGACAAAGTATAGGTTTTCATTATGTGAATAATTTTAAAATCTTAGCTCAAACGGCTGCAAAACCTGTTCTGTTTGCCCAGCACGGGGATATTGAGTTCTATAAGATAAAGCCATAAACATGTTTGTCTGAGTCTTCTATCAAAAGTTACAGCGATTTATATGAAGTTGTACAAAAACGCTTTATTTCGCCAAGACAGTGTGTTTCTCACTGTTACATGCATTTGAATGGGAAACTCACCCGAGACAAAGTATAGGTTTTCATTATGTGAATAATTTTAAAATCTTAGCTCAAACGGCTGCAAAACCTGTTTGCCCAGCACGGGGATATTGAGTTCTATAAGATAAAGCCATAAACATGTTTGTCTGAGTCTTCTATCAAAAGTTACAGCGATTTATATGAAGTTGTTCAAAAACGCTTTATTTCGCCAAGACAATGCGTTTCTCACTGTTACATGCATTTGAATGGGAAACTCGCCCGAAACAAAGTATAGGTTTTCATTATGTGAATAATTTTAAAATCTTAGCTCAAACGGCTGCAAAACCTGTTTGCCCAGCACGGGGATATTGAATTCTATAAGATAAAGCCATAAATATATATTTCTGAGTCTTCTATCAAAAGTTACAGCTGTCTTTATGAAGACCATTAAAAACGCTTTATTTCACCAGTTAGTGCGTCTCGCTATTACATGCATTTGAATGGAGTTCTCGCCTGAAACAAAGTATAGGTTTTCATTATGTGAATAACTTGAAAATCTTAGCTCAAACAGCTGCAAAACCTGTTTGCCCAGCACGGGGATATTGAATTATATAAGATAAAGCCATAAATATATATTTCTGAGTCTTCTATCAAAAGTTACAGCTGTTTTTATGAAGACCATTAAAACGCTTTATTTCACCAGTTAGTGCGTTTCTCGCTATTACATGCATTTGAATGGGAAACTCGCCTGAGACAAAGTATAGGTTTTCATTATGTGAATAACTTGAAAATCTTAGCTCAAACGGCTGCAAAACCTGTTCTTTTTGCCCAGCACGGGGATATTGAGTTCTATAAGATAAAGCCATAAACATGTTTGTCTGAGTCTTCTATCAAAAGTTACAGCGATTTATATGAAGTTGTTCAAAAAGGCTTTATTTCGCCAAGACAATGCGTTTCTCACTGTTACATGCATTTGAATGGGAAACTCGCCTGAAACAAAGTATAGGTTTTCATTATGTGAATAATTTTAATATCTTAGCTCAAACGGCTGCAAAACCTGTTTGCCCAGCACGGGGATATTGAGTTCTATAAGATAAAGCCATAAACATGTTTGTCTGAGTCTTCTATCAAAAGTTACAGCGATTTATATGAAGTTGTTCAAAAACGCTTTATTTCGCCAAGACAATGCGTTTCTCACTGTTACATGCATTTGAATGGGAAACTCGCCTGAAACAAAGTATAGGTTTTCATTATGTGAATAATTTTAAAATCTTAGCTCAAACGGCTGCAAAACCTGTTTGCCCAGCACGGGGATATTGAGTTCTATAAGATAAAGCCATAAACATGTTTGTCTGAGTCTTCTATCAAAAGTTACAGCGATTTATATGAAGTTGTTCAAAAACGCTTTATTTCGCCAAGACAATGCGTTTCTCACTGTTACATGCATTTGAATGGGAAACTCGCCTGAAACAAAGTATAGGTTTTCATTATGTGAATAATTTTAAAATCTTAGCTCAAACGGCTGCAAAACCTGTTTGCCCAGCACGGGGATATCTTATCTTATAGATAAGATAAAGCCATAAACATGTTTGTCTGAGTCTTCTATCAAAAGTTACAGCGATTTATATGAAGTTGTACAAAAACGCTTTATTTCGCCAAGACAGTGTGTTTCTCACTGTTACATGCATTTGAATGGGAAACTCACCCGAGACAAAGTATAGGTTTTCATTATGTGAATAATTTTAAAATCTTAGCTCAAACGGCTGCAAAACCTGTTTGCCCAGCACGGGGATATTGAGTTCTATAAGATAAAGCCATAAACATGTTTGTCTGAGTCTTCTATCAAAAGTTACAGCGATTTATATGAAGTTGTTCAAAAACGCTTTATTTCGCCAAGACAATGCGTTTCTCACTGTTACATGCATTTGAATGGGAAACTCGCCTGAAACAAAGTATAGGTTTTCATTATGTGAATAATTTTAAAATCTTAGCTCAAACGGCTGCAAAACCTGTTTGCCCAGCACGGGGATATTGAGTTCTATAAGATAAAGCCATAAACATGTTTGTCTGAGTCTTCTATCAAAAGTTACAGCGATTTATATGAAGTTGTTCAAAAACGCTTTATTTCGCCAAGACAATGCGTTTCTCACTGTTACATGCATTTGAATGGGAAACTCGCCTGAAACAAAGTATAGGTTTTCATTATGTGAATAATTTTAAAATCTTAGCTCAAACGGCTGCAAAACCTGTTCTTTTTGCCCAGCACGGGGATATTGAGTTCTATAAGATAAAGCCATAAACATGTTTGTCTGAGTCTTCTATCAAAAGTTACAGCGATTTATATGAAGTTGTTCAAAAACGCTTTATTTCGCCAAGACAATGCGTTTCTCACTGTTACATGCATTTGAATGGGAAACTCGCCTGAAACAAAGTATAGGTTTTCATTATGTGAATAATTTTAAAATCTTAGCTCAAACGGCTGCAAAACCTGTTTGCCCAGCACGGGGATATTGAGTTCTATAAGATAAAGCCATAAACATGTTTGTCTGAGTCTTCTATCAAAAGTTACAGCGATTTATATGAAGTTGTTCAAAAACGCTTTATTTCGCCAAGACAATGCGTTTCTCACTGTTACATGCATTTGAATGGGAAACTCGCCTGAAACAAAGTATAGGTTTTCATTATGTGAATAATTTTAAAATCTTAGCTCAAACGGCTGCAAAACCTGTTCTGTTTGCCCAGCACGGGGATATTGAGTTCTATAAGATAAAGCCATAAACATGTTTGTCTGAGTCTTCTATCAAAAGTTACAGCGATTTATATGAAGTTGTACAAAAACGCTTTATTTCGCCAAGACAGTGTGTTTCTCACTGTTACATGCATTTGAATGGGAAACTCACCCGAGACAAAGTATAGGTTTTCATTATGTGAATAATTTTAAAATCTTAGCTCAAACGGCTGCAAAACCTGTTTGCCCAGCACGGGGATATTGAGTTCTATAAGATAAAGCCATAAACATGTTTGTCTGAGTCTTCTATCAAAAGTTACAGCGATTTATATGAAGTGGTTGAAAAACGCTTTATTTCGCCAAGACAGTGTGTTTCTCACTGTTACATGCATTTGAATGGGAAACTCACCCGAAACAAAGTATAGGTTTTCATTATGTGAATAATTTTAAAATCTTAGCTCAAACGGCTGCAAAACCTGTTTGCCCAGCACGGGGATATTGAATTCTATAAGATAAAGCCATAAATATATATTTCTGAGTCTTCTATCAAAAGTTACAGCTGTCTTTATGAAGACCATTAAAAACGCTTTATTTCACCAGTTAGTGCGTCTCGCTATTACATGCATTTGAATGGAGTTCTCGCCTGAAACAAAGTATAGGTTTTCATTATGTGAATAACTTGAAAATCTTAGCTCAAACAGCTGCAAAACCTGTTTGCCCAGCACGGGGATATTGAATTATATAAGATAAAGCCATAAATATATATTTCTGAGTCTTCTATCAAAAGTTACAGCTGTTTTTATGAAGACCATTAAAACGCTTTATTTCACCAGTTAGTGCGTTTCTCGCTATTACATGCATTTGAATGGGAAACTCGCCTGAAACAAAGTATAGGTTTTCATTATGTGAATAATTTTAATATCTTAGCTCAAACGGCTGCAAAACCTGTTTGCCCAGCACGGGGATATTGAGTTCTATAAGATAAAGCCATAAACATGTTTGTCTGAGTCTTCTATCAAAAGTTACAGCGATTTATATGAAGTTGTTCAAAAACACTTTATTTCGCCAAGACAATGCGTTTCTCACTGTTACATGCATTTGAATGGGAAACTCGCCTGAAACAAAGTATAGGTTTTCATTATGTGAATAATTTTAAAATCTTAGCTCAAACGGCTGCAAAACCTGTTTGCCCAGCACGGGGATATTGAGTTCTATAAGATAAAGCCATAAACATGTTTGTCTGAGTCTTCTATCAAAAGTTACAGCGATTTATATGAAGTTGTTCAAAAACGCTTTATTTCGCCAAGACAA
Organism: Astatotilapia calliptera; assembly: GCF_964374335.1. Taxonomy (NCBI): domain Eukaryota; kingdom Metazoa; phylum Chordata; class Actinopteri; order Cichliformes; family Cichlidae; genus Astatotilapia; species Astatotilapia calliptera. The sequence goes on from NC_137423.1 coordinate 17,419,087, forward strand.
TGCGTTTCTCACTGTTACATGCATTTGAATGGGAAACTCGCCTGAAACAAAGTATAGGTTTTCATTATGTGAATAATTTTAAAATCTTAGCTCAAACGGCTGCAAAACCTGTTCTGTTTGCCCAGCACGGGGATATTGAGTTCTATAAGATAAAGCCATAAACATGTTTGTCTGAGTCTTCTATCAAAAGTTACAGCGATTTATATGAAGTTGTACAAAAACGCTTTATTTCGCCAAGACAGTGTGTTTCTCACTGTTACATGCATTTGAATGGGAAACTCACCCGAGACAAAGTATAGGTTTTCATTATGTGAATAATTTTAAAATCTTAGCTCAAACGGCTGCAAAACCTGTTCTGTTTGCCCAGCACGGGGATATTGAGTTCTATAAGATAAAGCCATAAACATGTTTGTCTGAGTCTTCTATCAAAAGTTACAGCGATTTATATGAAGTTGTACAAAAACGCTTTATTTCGCCAAGACAGTGTGTTTCTCACTGTTACATGCATTTGAATGGGAAACTCACCCGAGACAAAGTATAGGTTTTCATTATGTGAATAATTTTAAAATCTTAGCTCAAACGGCTGCAAAACCTGTTTGCCCAGCACGGGGATATTGAGTTCTATAAGATAAAGCCATAAACATGTTTGTCTGAGTCTTCTATCAAAAGTTACAGCGATTTATATGAAGTTGTTCAAAAACGCTTTATTTCGCCAAGACAATGCGTTTCTCACTGTTACATGCATTTGAATGGGAAACTCGCCCGAAACAAAGTATAGGTTTTCATTATGTGAATAATTTTAAAATCTTAGCTCAAACGGCTGCAAAACCTGTTTGCCCAGCACGGGGATATTGAATTCTATAAGATAAAGCCATAAATATATATTTCTGAGTCTTCTATCAAAAGTTACAGCTGTCTTTATGAAGACCATTAAAAACGCTTTATTTCACCAGTTAGTGCGTCTCGCTATTACATGCATTTGAATGGAGTTCTCGCCTGAAACAAAGTATAGGTTTTCATTATGTGAATAACTTGAAAATCTTAGCTCAAACAGCTGCAAAACCTGTTTGCCCAGCACGGGGATATTGAATTATATAAGATAAAGCCATAAATATATATTTCTGAGTCTTCTATCAAAAGTTACAGCTGTTTTTATGAAGACCATTAAAACGCTTTATTTCACCAGTTAGTGCGTTTCTCGCTATTACATGCATTTGAATGGGAAACTCGCCTGAAACAAAGTATAGGTTTTCATTATGTGAATAATTTTAATATCTTAGCTCAAACGGCTGCAAAACCTGTTTGCCCAGCACGGGGATATTGAGTTCTATAAGATAAAGCCATAAACATGTTTGTCTGAGTCTTCTATCAAAAGTTACAGCGATTTATATGAAGTTGTTCAAAAACGCTTTATTTCGCCAAGACAATGCGTTTCTCACTGTTACATGCATTTGAATGGGAAACTCGCCTGAAACAAAGTATAGGTTTTCATTATGTGAATAATTTTAAAATCTTAGCTCAAACGGCTGCAAAACCTGTTTGCCCAGCACGGGGATATTGAGTTCTATAAGATAAAGCCATAAACATGTTTGTCTGAGTCTTCTATCAAAAGTTACAGCGATTTATATGAAGTTGTTCAAAAACGCTTTATTTCGCCAAGACAATGCGTTTCTCACTGTTACATGCATTTGAATGGGAAACTCGCCTGAAACAAAGTATAGGTTTTCATTATGTGAATAATTTTAAAATCTTAGCTCAAACGGCTGCAAAACCTGTTCTGTTTGCCCAGCACGGGGATATTGAGTTCTATAAGATAAAGCCATAAACATGTTTGTCTGAGTCTTCTATCAAAAGTTACAGCGACTTATATGAAGTTGTTCAAAAACGCTTTATTTCGCCAAGACAATGCGTTTCTCACTGTTACATGCATTTGAATGGGAAACTCGCCTGAAACAAAGTATAGGTTTTCATTATGTGAATAATTTTAAAATCTTAGCTCAAACGGCTGCAAAACCTGTTTGCCCAGCACGGGGATATTGAGTTCTATAAGATAAAGCCATAAACATGTTTGTCTGAGTCTTCTATCAAAAGTTACAGCGATTTATATGAAGTTGTTCAAAAACGCTTTATTTCGCCAAGACAATGCGTTTCTCACTGTTACATGCATTTGAATGGGAAACTCGCCTGAAACAAAGTATAGGTTTTCATTATGTGAATAATTTTAATATCTTAGCTCAAACGGCTGCAAAACCTGTTTGCCCAGCACGGGGATATTGAGTTCTATAAGATAAAGCCATAAACATGTTTGTCTGAGTCTTCTATCAAAAGTTACAGCGATTTATATGAAGTTGTTCAAAAACGCTTTATTTCGCCAAGACAATGCGTTTCTCACTGTTACATGCATTTGAATGGGAAACTCACCTGAAACAAAGTATAGGTTTTCATTATGTGAATAATTTTAAAATCTTAGCTCAAACGGCTGCAAAACCTGTTCTTTTTGCCCAGCACGGGGATATTGAGTTCTATAAGATAAAGCCATAAACATGTTTGTCTGAGTCTTCTATCAAAAGTTACAGCGACTTATATGAAGTTGTTCAAAAACGCTTTATTTCGCCAAGACAATGCGTTTCTCACTGTTACATGCATTTGAATGGGAAACTCGCCTGAAACAAAGTATAGGTTTTCATTATGTGAATAATTTTAAAATCTTAGCTCAAACGGCTGCAAAACCTGTTTGCCCAGCACGGGGATATTGAGTTCTATAAGATAAAGCCATAAACATGTTTGTCTGAGTCTTCTATCAAAAGTTACAGCGACTTATATGAAGTTGTTCAAAAACGCTTTATTTCGCCAAGACAATGCGTTTCTCACTGTTACATGCATTTGAATGGGAAACTCGCCTGAAACAAAGTATAGGTTTTCATTATGTGAATAATTTTAAAATCTTAGCTCAAACGGCTGCAAAACCTGTTTGCCCAGCACGGGGATATTGAGTTCTATAAGATAAAGCCATAAACATGTTTGTCTGAGTCTTCTATCAAAAGTTACAGCGATTTATATGAAGTTGTTCAAAAACGCTTTATTTCGCCAAGACAATGCGTTTCTCACTGTTACATGCATTTGAATGGGAAACTCGCCTGAAACAAAGTATAGGTTTTCATTATGTGAATAATTTTAATATCTTAGCTCAAACGGCTGCAAAACCTGTTTGCCCAGCACGGGGATATTGAGTTCTATAAGATAAAGCCATAAACATGTTTGTCTGAGTCTTCTATCAAAAGTTACAGCGATTTATATGAAGTTGTTCAAAAACGCTTTATTTCGCCAAGACAATGCGTTTCTCACTGTTACATGCATTTGAATGGGAAACTCACCTGAAACAAAGTATAGGTTTTCATTATGTGAATAATTTTAAAATCTTAGCTCAAACGGCTGCAAAACCTGTTCTTTTTGCCCAGCACGGGGATATTGAGTTCTATAAGATAAAGCCATAAACATGTTTGTCTGAGTCTTCTATCAAAAGTTACAGCGATTTATATGAAGTTGTTCAAAAACGCTTTATTTCGCCAAGACAATGCGTTTCTCACTGTTACATGCATTTGAATGGGAAACTCGCCTGAAACAAAGTATAGGTTTTCATTATGTGAATAATTTTAAAATCTTAGCTCAAACGGCTGCAAAACCTGTTTGCCCAGCACGGGGATATTGAGTTCTATAAGATAAAGCCATAAACATGTTTGTCTGAGTCTTCTATCAAAAGTTACAGCGATTTATATGAAGTTGTTCAAAAACGCTTTATTTCGCCAAGACAATGCGTTTCTCACTGTTACATGCATTTGAATGGGAAACTCGCCTGAAACAAAGTATAGGTTTTCATTATGTGAATAATTTTAAAATCTTAGCTCAAACGGCTGCAAAACCTGTTCTTTTTGCCCAGCACGGGGATATTGAGTTCTATAAGATAAAGCCATAAACATGTTTGTCTGAGTCTTCTATCAAAAGTTACAGCGATTTATATGAAGTTGTTCAAAAACGCTTTATTTCGCCAAGACAATGCGTTTCTCACTGTTACATGCATTTGAATGGGAAACTCGCCTGAAACAAAGTATAGGTTTTCATTATGTGAATAATTTTAAAATCTTAGCTCAAACGGCTGCAAAACCTGTTTGCCCAGCACGGGGATATTGAGTTCTATAAGATAAAGCCATAAACATGTTTGTCTGAGTCTTCTATCAAAAGTTACACCGATTTATATGAAGTTGTTCAAAAAGGCTTTATTTCGCCAAGACAATGCGTTTCTCACTGTTACATGCATTTGAATGGGAAACTCGCCTGAAACAAAGTATAGGTTTTCATTATGTGAATAATTTTAATATCTTAGCTCAAACGGCTGCAAAACCTGTTTGCCCAGCACGGGGATATTGAGTTCTATAAGATAAAGCCATAAACATGTTTGTCTGAGTCTTCTATCAAAAGTTACAGCGATTTATATGAAGTTGTTCAAAAACGCTTTATTTCGCCAAGACAATGCGTTTCTCACTGTTACATGCATTTGAATGGGAAACTCGCCTGAAACAAAGTATAGGTTTTCATTATGTGAATAATTTTAAAATCTTAGCTCAAACGGCTGCAAAACCTGTTCTTTTTGCCCAGCACGGGGATATTGAGTTCTATAAGATAAAGCCATAAACATGTTTGTCTGAGTCTTCTATCAAAAGTTACAGCGATTTATATGAAGTTGTTCAAAAACGCTTTATTTCGCCAAGACAATGCGTTTCTCACTGTTACATGCATTTGAATGGGAAACTCGCCTGAAACAAAGTATAGGTTTTCATTATGTGAATAATTTTAAAATCTTAGCTCAAACGGCTGCAAAACCTGTTTGCCCAGCACGGGGATATTGAGTTCTATAAGATAAAGCCATAAACATGTTTGTCTGAGTCTTCTATCAAAAGTTACACCGATTTATATGAAGTTGTTCAAAAAGGCTTTATTTCGCCAAGACAATGCGTTTCTCACTGTTACATGCATTTGAATGGGAAACTCGCCTGAAACAAAGTATAGGTTTTCATTATGTGAATAATTTTAATATCTTAGCTCAAACGGCTGCAAAACCTGTTTGCCCAGCACGGGGATATTGAGTTCTATAAGATAAAGCCATAAACATGTTTGTCTGAGTCTTCTATCAAAAGTTACAGCGATTTATATGAAGTTGTACAAAAACGCTTTATTTCGCCAAGACAATGCGTTTCTCACTGTTACATGCATTTGAATGGGAAACTCGCCTGAAACAAAGTATAGGTTTTCATTATGTGAATAATTTTAAAATCTTAGCTCAAACGGCTGCAAAACCTGTTTGCCCAGCACGGGGATATTGAGTTCTATAAGATAAAGCCATAAACATGTTTGTCTGAGTCTTCTATCAAAAGTTACAGCGATTTATATGAAGTTGTTCAAAAACGCTTTATTTCGCCAAGACAATGCGTTTCTCACTGTTACATGCATTTGAATGGGAAACTCGCCTGAAACAAAGTATAGGTTTTCATTATGTGAATAATTTTAAAATCTTAGCTCAAACGGCTGCAAAACCTGTTCTGTTTGCCCAGCACGGGGATATTGAGTTCTATAAGATAAAGCCATAAACATGTTTGTCTGAGTCTTCTATCAAAAGTTACAGCGATTTATATGAAGTTGTACAAAAACGCTTTCTTTCGCCAAGACAGTGTGTTTCTCACTGTTACATGCATTTGAATGGGAAACTCACCCGAGACAAAGTATAGGTTTTCATTATGTGAATAATTTTAAAATCTTAGCTCAAACGGCTGCAAAACCTGTTCTGTTTGCCCAGCACGGGGATATTGAGTTCTATAAGATAAAGCCATAAACATGTTTGTCTGAGTCTTCTATCAAAAGTTACAGCGATTTATATGAAGTTGTACAAAAACGCTTTATTTCGCCAAGACAGTGTGTTTCTCACTGTTACATGCATTTGAATGGGAAACTCACCCGAGACAAAGTATAGGTTTTCATTATGTGAATAATTTTAAAATCTTAGCTCAAACGGCTGCAAAACCTGTTTGCCCAGCACGGGGATATTGAGTTCTATAAGATAAAGCCATAAACATGTTTGTCTGAGTCTTCTATCAAAAGTTACAGCGATTTATATGAAGTTGTTCAAAAACGCTTTATTTCGCCAAGACAATGCGTTTCTCACTGTTACATGCATTTGAATGGGAAACTCGCCTGAAACAAAGTATAGGTTTTCATTATGTGAATAATTTTAAAATCTTAGCTCAAACGGCTGCAAAACCTGTTTGCCCAGCACGGGGATATTGAGTTCTATAAGATAAAGCCATAAACATGTTTGTCTGAGTCTTCTATCAAAAGTTACAGCGACTTATATGAAGTTGTTCAAAAACGCTTTATTTCGCCAAGACAATGCGTTTCTCACTGTTACATGCATTTGAATGGGAAACTCGCCTGAAACAAAGTATAGGTTTTCATTATGTGAATAATTTTAAAATCTTAGCTCAAACGGCTGCAAAACCTGTTTGCCCAGCACGGGGATATTGAGTTCTATAAGATAAAGCCATAAACATGTTTGTCTGAGTCTTCTATCAAAAGTTACAGCGACTTATATGAAGTTGTTCAAAAACGCTTTATTTCGCCAAGACAATGCGTTTCTCACTGTTACATGCATTTGAATGGGAAACTCGCCTGAAACAAAGTATAGGTTTTCATTATGTGAATAATTTTAAAATCTTAGCTCAAACGGCTGCAAAACCTGTTTGCCCAGCACGGGGATATTGAGTTCTATAAGATAAAGCCATAAACATGTTTGTCTGAGTCTTCTATCAAAAGTTACAGCGATTTATATGAAGTTGTTCAAAAACGCTTTATTTCGCCAAGACAATGCGTTTCTCACTGTTACATGCATTTGAATGGGAAACTCGCCTGAAACAAAGTATAGGTTTTCATTATGTGAATAATTTTAAAATCTTAGCTCAAACGGCTGCAAAACCTGTTTGCCCAGCACGGGGATATTGAGTTCTATAAGATAAAGCCATAAACATGTTTGTCTGAGTCTTCTATCAAAAGTTACAGCGATTTATATGAAGTTGTTCAAAAACGCTTTATTTCGCCAAGACAATGCGTTTCTCACTGTTACATGCATTTGAATGGGAAACTCGCCTGAAACAAAGTATAGGTTTTCATTATGTGAATAATTTTAAAATCTTAGCTCAAACGGCTGCAAAACCTGTTCTGTTTGCCCAGCACGGGGATATTGAGTTCTATAAGATAAAGCCATAAACATGTTTGTCTGAGTCTTCTATCAAAAGTTACAGCGATTTATATGAAGTTGTACAAAAACGCTTTATTTCGCCAAGACAGTGTGTTTCTCACTGTTACATGCATTTGAATGGGAAACTCACCCGAGACAAAGTATAGGTTTTCATTATGTGAATAATTTTAAAATCTTAGCTCAAACGGCTGCAAAACCTGTTTGCCCAGCACGGGGATATTGAGTTCTATAAGATAAAGCCATAAACATGTTTGTCTGAGTCTTCTATCAAAAGTTACAGCGATTTATATGAAGTGGTTGAAAAACGCTTTATTTCGCCAAGACAGTGTATTTCTCACTGTTACATGCATTTGAATGGGAAACTCACCCGAAACAAAGTATAGGTTTTCATTATGTGAATAATTTTAAAATCTTAGCTCAAACGGCTGCAAAACCTGTTTGCCCAGCACGGGGATATTGAATTCTATAAGATAAAGCCATAAATATATATTTCTGAGTCTTCTATCAAAAGTTACAGCTGTCTTTATGAAGACCATTAAAAACGCTTTATTTCACCAGTTAGTGCGTCTCGCGATTACATGCATTTGAATGGAGTTCTCGCCTGAAACAAAGTATAGGTTTTCATTATGTGAATAACTTGAAAATCTTAGCTCAAACAGCTTCAAAACCTGTTTGCCCAGCACGGGGATATTGAATTATATAAGATAAAGCCATAAATATATATTTCTGAGTCTTCTATCAAAAGTTACAGCTGTTTTTATGAAGACCATTAAAACGCTTTATTTCACCAGTTAGTGCGTTTCTCGCTATTACATGCATTTGAATGGGAAACTCGCCTGAAACAAAGTATAGGTTTTCATTATGTGAATAATTTTAAAATCTTAGCTCAAACGGCTGCAAAACCTGTTCTTTTTGCCCAGCACGGGGATATTGAGTTCTATAAGATAAAGCCATAAACATGTTTGTCTGAGTCTTCTATCAAAAGTTACAGCGATTTATATGAAGTTGTTCAAAAACGCTTTATTTCGCCAAGACAATGCGTTTCTCACTGTTACATGCATTTGAATGGGAAACTCGCCTGAAACAAAGTATAGGTTTTCATTATGTGAATAATTTTAATATCTTAGCTCAAACGGCTGCAAAACCTGTTTGCCCAGCACGGGGATATTGAGTTCTATAAGATAAAGCCATAAACATGTTTGTCTGAGTCTTCTATCAAAAGTTACAGCGATTTATATGAAGTTGTTCAAAAACGCTTTATTTCGCCAAGACAATGCGTTTCTCACTGTTACATGCATTTGAATGGGAAACTCGCCTGAAACAAAGTATAGGTTTTCATTATGTGAATAATTTTAAAATCTTAGCTCAAACGGCTGCAAAACCTGTTCTTTTTGCCCAGCACGGGGATATTGAGTTCTATAAGATAAAGCCATAAACATGTTTGTCTGAGTCTTCTATCAAAAGTTACAGCGATTTATATGAAGTTGTTCAAAAACGCTTTATTTCGCCAAGACAATGCGTTTCTCACTGTTACATGCATTTGAATGGGAAACTCGCCTGAAACAAAGTATAGGTTTTCATTATGTGAATAATTTTAAAATCTTAGCTCAAACGGCTGCAAAACCTGTTTGCCCAGCACGGGGATATTGAGTTCTATAAGATAAAGCCATAAACATGTTTGTCTGAGTCTTCTATCAAAAGTTACAGCGATTTATATGAAGTTGTTCAAAAACGCTTTATTTCGCCAAGACAATGCGTTTCTCACTGTTACATGCATTTGAATGGGAAACTCGCCTGAAACAAAGTATAGGTTTTCATTATGTGAATAATTTTAATATCTTAGCTCAAACGGCTGCAAAACCTGTTTGCCCAGCACGGGGATATTGAGTTCTATAAGATAAAGCCATAAACATGTTTGTCTGAGTCTTCTATCAAAAGTTACAGCGATTTATATGAAGTTGTTCAAAAACGCTTTATTTCGCCAAGACAATGCGTTTCTCACTGTTACATGCATTTGAATGGGAAACTCGCCTGAAACAAAGTATAGGTTTTCATTATGTGAATAATTTTAAAATCTTAGCTCAAACGGCTGCAAAACCTGTTCTGTTTGCCCAGCACGGGGATATTGAGTTCTATAAGATAAAGCCATAAACATGTTTGTCTGAGTCTTCTATCAAAAGTTACAGCGATTTATATGAAGTTGTTCAAAAACGCTTTATTTCGCCAAGACAGTGTATTTCTCACTGTTACATGCATTTGAATGGGAAACTCGCCTGAAACAAAGTATAGGTTTTCATTATGTGAATAATTTTAAAATCTTAGCTCAAACGGCTGCAAAACCTGTTTGCCCAGCACGGGGATATTGAGTTCTATAAGATAAAGCCATAAACATGTTTGTCTGAGTCTTCTATCAAAAGTTACAGCGATTTATATGAAGTTGTTCAAAAACGCTTTATTTCGCCAAGACAATGCGTTTCTCACTGTTACATGCATTTGAATGGGAAACTCGCCTGAAACAAAGTATAGGTTTTCATTATGTGAATAATTTTAAAATCTTAGCTCAAACGGCTGCAAAACCTGTTCTTTTTGCCCAGCACGGGGATATTGAGTTCTATAAGATAAAGCCATAAACATGTTTGTCTGAGTCTTCTATCAAAAGTTACAGCGATTTATATGAAGTTGTTCAAAAACGCTTTATTTCGCCAAGACAATGCGTTTCTCACTGTTACATGCATTTGAATGGGAAACTCGCCTGAAACAAAGTATAGGTTTTCATTATGTGAATAATTTTAAAATCTTAGCTCAAACGGCTGCAAAACCTGTTTGCCCAGCACGGGGATATTGAGTTCTATAAGATAAAGCCATAAACATGTTTGTCTGAGTCTTCTATCAAAAGTTACACCGATTTATATGAAGTTGTTCAAAAAGGCTTTATTTCGCCAAGACAATGCGTTTCTCACTGTTACATGCATTTGAATGGGAAACTCGCCTGAAACAAAGTATAGGTTTTCATTATGTGAATAATTTTAATATCTTAGCTCAAACGGCTGCAAAACCTGTTTGCCCAGCACGGGGATATTGAGTTCTATAAGATAAAGCCATAAACATGTTTGTCTGAGTCTTCTATCAAAAGTTACAGCGATTTATATGAAGTTGTACAAAAACGCTTTATTTCGCCAAGACAATGCGTTTCTCACTGTTACATGCATTTGAATGGGAAACTCGCCTGAAACAAAGTATAGGTTTTCATTATGTGAATAATTTTAAAATCTTAGCTCAAACGGCTGCAAAACCTGTTTGCCCAGCACGGGGATATTGAGTTCTATAAGATAAAGCCATAAACATGTTTGTCTGAGTCTTCTATCAAAAGTTACAGCGATTTATATGAAGTTGTTCAAAAACGCTTTATTTCGCCAAGACAATGCGTTTCTCACTGTTACATGCATTTGAATGGGAAACTCGCCTGAAACAAAGTATAGGTTTTCATTATGTGAATAATTTTAAAATCTTAGCTCAAACGGCTGCAAAACCTGTTCTGTTTGCCCAGCACGGGGATATTGAGTTCTATAAGATAAAGCCATAAACATGTTTGTCTGAGTCTTCTATCAAAAGTTACAGCGATTTATATGAAGTTGTACAAAAACGCTTTCTTTCGCCAAGACAGTGTGTTTCTCACTGTTACATGCATTTGAATGGGAAACTCACCCGAGACAAAGTATAGGTTTTCATTATGTGAATAATTTTAAAATCTTAGCTCAAACGGCTGCAAAACCTGTTCTGTTTGCCCAGCACGGGGATATTGAGTTCTATAAGATAAAGCCATAAACATGTTTGTCTGAGTCTTCTATCAAAAGTTACAGCGATTTATATGAAGTTGTACAAAAACGCTTTATTTCGCCAAGACAGTGTGTTTCTCACTGTTACATGCATTTGAATGGGAAACTCACCCGAGACAAAGTATAGGTTTTCATTATGTGAATAATTTTAAAATCTTAGCTCAAACGGCTGCAAAACCTGTTTGCCCAGCACGGGGATATTGAGTTCTATAAGATAAAGCCATAAACATGTTTGTCTGAGTCTTCTATCAAAAGTTACAGCGATTTATATGAAGTTGTTCAAAAACGCTTTATTTCGCCAAGACAATGCGTTTCTCACTGTTACATGCATCTGAATGGGAAACTCGCCTGAAACAAAGTATAGGTTTTCATTATGTGAATAATTTTAAAATCTTAGCTCAAACGGCTGCAAAACCTGTTTGCCCAGCACGGGGATATTGAGTTCTATAAGATAAAGCCATAAACATGTTTGTCTGAGTCTTCTATCAAAAGTTACAGCGACTTATATGAAGTTGTTCAAAAACGCTTTATTTCGCCAAGACAATGCGTTTCTCACTGTTACATGCATTTGAATGGGAAACTCGCCTGAAACAAAGTATAGGTTTTCATTATGTGAATAATTTTAAAATCTTAGCTCAAACGGCTGCAAAACCTGTTTGCCCAGCACGGGGATATTGAGTTCTATAAGATAAAGCCATAAACATGTTTGTCTGAGTCTTCTATCAAAAGTTACAGCGACTTATATGAAGTTGTTCAAAAACGCTTTATTTCGCCAAGACAATGCGTTTCTCACTGTTACATGCATTTGAATGGGAAACTCGCCTGAAACAAAGTATAGGTTTTCATTATGTGAATAATTTTAAAATCTTAGCTCAAACGGCTGCAAAACCTGTTTGCCCAGCACGGGGATATTGAGTTCTATAAGATAAAGCCATAAACATGTTTGTCTGAGTCTTCTATCAAAAGTTACAGCGATTTATATGAAGTTGTTCAAAAACGCTTTATTTCGCCAAGACAATGCGTTTCTCACTGTTACATGCATTTGAATGGGAAACTCGCCTGAAACAAAGTATAGGTTTTCATTATGTGAATAATTTTAAAATCTTAGCTCAAACGGCTGCAAAACCTGTTTGCCCAGCACGGGGATATTGAGTTCTATAAGATAAAGCCATAAACATGTTTGTCTGAGTCTTCTATCAAAAGTTACAGCGATTTATATGAAGTTGTTCAAAAACGCTTTATTTCGCCAAGACAATGCGTTTCTCACTGTTACATGCATTTGAATGGGAAACTCGCCTGAAACAAAGTATAGGTTTTCATTATGTGAATAATTTTAAAATCTTAGCTCAAACGGCTGCAAAACCTGTTCTGTTTGCCCAGCACGGGGATATTGAGTTCTATAAGATAAAGCCATAAACATGTTTGTCTGAGTCTTCTATCAAAAGTTACAGCGATTTATATGAAGTTGTACAAAAACGCTTTATTTCGCCAAGACAGTGTGTTTCTCACTGTTACATGCATTTGAATGGGAAACTCACCCGAGACAAAGTATAGGTTTTCATTATGTGAATAATTTTAAAATCTTAGCTCAAACGGCTGCAAAACCTGTTTGCCCAGCACGGGGATATTGAGTTCTATAAGATAAAGCCATAAACATGTTTGTCTGAGTCTTCTATCAAAAGTTACAGCGATTTATATGAAGTGGTTGAAAAACGCTTTATTTCGCCAAGACAGTGTATTTCTCACTGTTACATGCATTTGAATGGGAAACTCACCCGAAACAAAGTATAGGTTTTCATTATGTGAATAATTTTAAAATCTTAGCTCAAACGGCTGCAAAACCTGTTTGCCCAGCACGGGGATATTGAATTCTATAAGATAAAGCCATAAATATATATTTCTGAGTCTTCTATCAAAAGTTACAGCTGTCTTTATGAAGACCATTAAAAACGCTTTATTTCACCAGTTAGTGCGTCTCGCGATTACATGCATTTGAATGGAGTTCTCGCCTGAAACAAAGTATAGGTTTTCATTATGTGAATAACTTGAAAATCTTAGCTCAAACAGCTTCAAAACCTGTTTGCCCAGCACGGGGATATTGAATTATATAAGATAAAGCCATAAATATATATTTCTGAGTCTTCTATCAAAAGTTACAGCTGTTTTTATGAAGACCATTAAAACGCTTTATTTCACCAGTTAGTGCGTTTCTCGCTATTACATGCATTTGAATGGGAAACTCGCCTGAAACAAAGTATAGGTTTTCATTATGTGAATAATTTTAAAATCTTAGCTCAAACGGCTGCAAAACCTGTTCTTTTTGCCCAGCACGGGGATATTGAGTTCTATAAGATAAAGCCATAAACATGTTTGTCTGAGTCTTCTATCAAAAGTTACAGCGATTTATATGAAGTTGTTCAAAAACGCTTTATTTCGCCAAGACAATGCGTTTCTCACTGTTACATGCATTTGAATGGGAAACTCGCCTGAAACAAAGTATAGGTTTTCATTATGTGAATAATTTTAATATCTTAGCTCAAACGGCTGCAAAACCTGTTTGCCCAGCACGGGGATATTGAGTTCTATAAGATAAAGCCATAAACATGTTTGTCTGAGTCTTCTATCAAAAGTTACAGCGATTTATATGAAGTTGTTCAAAAACGCTTTATTTCGCCAAGACAATGCGTTTCTCACTGTTACATGCATTTGAATGGGAAACTCGCCTGAAACAAAGTATAGGTTTTCATTATGTGAATAATTTTAAAATCTTAGCTCAAACGGCTGCAAAACCTGTTCTTTTTGCCCAGCACGGGGATATTGAGTTCTATAAGATAAAGCCATAAACATGTTTGTCTGAGTCTTCTATCAAAAGTTACAGCGATTTATATGAAGTTGTTCAAAAACGCTTTATTTCGCCAAGACAATGCGTTTCTCACTGTTACATGCATTTGAATGGGAAACTCGCCTGAAACAAAGTATAGGTTTTCATTATGTGAATAATTTTAAAATCTTAGCTCAAACGGCTGCAAAACCTGTTTGCCCAGCACGGGGATATTGAGTTCTATAAGATAAAGCCATAAACATGTTTGTCTGAGTCTTCTATCAAAAGTTACAGCGATTTATATGAAGTTGTTCAAAAACGCTTTATTTCGCCAAGACAATGCGTTTCTCACTGTTACATGCATTTGAATGGGAAACTCGCCTGAAACAAAGTATAGGTTTTCATTATGTGAATAATTTTAATATCTTAGCTCAAACGGCTGCAAAACCTGTTTGCCCAGCACGGGGATATTGAGTTCTATAAGATAAAGCCATAAACATGTTTGTCTGAGTCTTCTATCAAAAGTTACAGCGATTTATATGAAGTTGTTCAAAAACGCTTTATTTCGCCAAGACAATGCGTTTCTCACTGTTACATGCATTTGAATGGGAAACTCGCCTGAAACAAAGTATAGGTTTTCATTATGTGAATAATTTTAAAATCTTAGCTCAAACGGCTGCAAAACCTGTTCTGTTTGCCCAGCACGGGGATATTGAGTTCTATAAGATAAAGCCATAAACATGTTTGTCTGAGTCTTCTATCAAAAGTTACAGCGATTTATATGAAGTTGTTCAAAAACGCTTTATTTCGCCAAGACAATGCGTTTCTCACTGTTACATGCATTTGAATGGGAAACTCGCCTGAAACAAAGTATAGGTTTTCATTATGTGAATAATTTTAAAATCTTAGCTCAAACGGCTGCAAAACCTGTTTGCCCAGCACGGGGATATTGAGTTCTATAAGATAAAGCCATAAACATGTTTGTCTGAGTCTTCTATCAAAAGTTACAGCGATTTATATGAAGTTGTTCAAAAACGCTTTATTTCGCCAAGACAATGCGTTTCTCACTGTTACATGCATTTGAATGGGAAACTCGCCTGAAACAAAGTATAGGTTTTCATTATGTGAATAATTTTAAAATCTTAGCTCAAACGGCTGCAAAACCTGTTCTGTTTGCCCAGCACGGGGATATTGAGTTCTATAAGATAAAGCCATAAACATGTTTGTCTGAGTCTTCTATCAAAAGTTACAGCGATTTATATGAAGTTGTTCAAAAACGCTTTATTTCGCCAAGACAATGCGTTTCTCACTGTTACATGCATTTGAATAGGAAACTCGCCTGAAACAAAGTATAGGTTTTCATTATGTGAATAATTTTAAAATCTTAGCTCAAACGGCTGCAAAACCTGTTTGCCCAGCACGGGGATATTGAATTATATAAGATAAAGCCATAAATATATATTTCTGAGTCTTCTATCAAAAGTTACAGCTGTTTTTATGAAGACCATTAAAACGCTTTATTTCACCAGTTAGTGCGTTTCTCGCTATTACATGCATTTGAATGGAGTTCTCGCCTGAAACAAAGTATAGGTTTTCATTATGTGAATAACTTGAAAATCTTAGCTCAAACAGCTCCAAAACCTGTTTGCCCAGCACGGGGATATTGAGTTCTATAAGATAAAGCCATAAACATGTTTGTCTGAGTCTTCTATTAAAAGTTACAGCTGTTTTTATGAAGACCATTAAAACGCTTTATTTCACCAGTTAGTGCGTTTCTCGCTATTACATGCATTTGAATGGGAAACTCGCCTGAAACAAAGTATAGGTTTTCATTATGTGAATAATTTTAAAATCTTAGCTCAAACGGCTGCAAAACCTGTTTGCCCAGCACGGGGATATTGAGTTCTATAAGATAAAGCCATAAACATGTTTGTCTGAGTCTTCTATCAAAAGTTACAGCGATTTATATGAAGTTGTTCAAAAACGCTTTATTTCGCCAAGACAATGCGTTTCTCACTGTTACATGCATTTGAATGGGAAACTCGCCTGAAACAAAGTATAGGTTTTCATTATGTGAATAATTTTAATATCTTAGCTCAAACGGCTGCAAAACCTGTTCTTTTTGCCCAGCACGGGGATATTGAGTTCTATAAGATAAAGCCATAAACATGTTTGTCTGAGTCTTCTATCAAAAGTTACAGCGATTTATATGAAGTTGTTCAAAAACGCTTTATTTCGCCAAGACAATGCGTTTCTCACTGTTACATGCATTTGAATGGGAAACTCGCCTGAAACAAAGTATAGGTTTTCATTATGTGAATAATTTTAAAATCTTAGCTCAAACGGCTGCAAAACCTGTTTGCCCAGCACGGGGATATTGAGTTCTATAAGATAAAGCCATAAACATGTTTGTCTGAGTCTTCTATCAAAAGTTACAGCGATTTATATGAAGTTGTTCAAAAACGCTTTATTTCGCCAAGACAATGCGTTTCTCACTGTTACATGCATTTGAATGGGAAACTCGCCTGAAACAAAGTATAGGTTTTCATTATGTGAATAATTTTAAAATCTTAGCTCAAACGGCTGCAAAACCTGTTCTGTTTGCCCAGCACGGGGATATTGAGTTCTATAAGATAAAGCCATAAACATGTTTGTCTGAGTCTTCTATCAAAAGTTACAGCGATTTATATGAAGTTGTACAAAAACGCTTTATTTCGCCAAGACAGTGTGTTTCTCACTGTTACATGCATTTGAATGGGAAACTCGCCTGAGACAAAGTATAGGTTTTCATTATGTGAATAATTTTAAAATCTTAGCTCAAACGGCTGCAAAACCTGTTTGCCCAGCACGGGGATATTGAATTATATAAGATAAAGCCATAAATATATATTTCTGAGTCTTCTATCAAAAGTTACAGCTGTTTTTATGAAGACCATTAAAACGCTTTATTTCACCAGTTAGTGCGTTTCTCGCTATTACATGCATTTGAATGGGAAACTCGCCTGAGACAAAGTATAGGTTTTCATTATGTGAATAATTTTAAAATCTTAGCTCAAACGGCTGCAAAACCTGTTCTGTTTGCCCAGCACGGGGATATTGAGTTCTATAAGATAAAGCCATAAACATGTTTGTCTGAGTCTTCTATCAAAAGTTACAGCGATTTATATGAAGTGGTTGAAAAACGCTTTATTTCGCCAAGACAGTGTATTTCTCACTGTTACATGCATTTGAATGGGAAACTCGCCTGAAACAAAGTATAGGTTTTCATTATGTGAATAATTTTAAAATCTTAGCTCAAACGGCTTCAAAACCTGTTTGCCCAGCACGGGGATATTGAGTTCTATAAGATAAAGCCATAAACATGTTTGTCTGAGTCTTCTATCAAAAGTTACAGCGATTTATATGAAGTGGTTGAAAAACGCTTTATTTCGCCAAGACAGTGTATTTCTCACTGTTACATGCATTTGAATGGGAAACTCGCCTGAAACAAAGTATAGGTTTTCATTATGTGAATAATTTTAAAATCTTAGCTCAAACGGCTGCAAAACCTGTTTGCCCAGCACGGGGATATTGAGTTCTATAAGATAAAGCCATAAACATGTTTGTCTGAGTCTTCTATCAAAAGTTACAGCGATTTATATGAAGTTGTTCAAAAACGCTTTATTTCGCCAAGACAATGCGTTTCTCACTGTTACATGCATTTGAATGGGAAACTCGCCTGAAACAAAGTATAGGTTTTCATTATGTGAATAATTTTAAAATCTTAGCTCAAACGGCTGCAAAACCTGTTTGCCCAGCACGGGGATATTGAGTTCTATAAGATAAAGCCATAAACATGTTTGTCTGAGTCTTCTATCAAAAGTTACAGCGATTTATATGAAGTTGTTCAAAAACGCTTTATTTCGCCAAGACAATGCGTTTCTCACTGTTACATGCATTTGAATGGGAAACTCGCCTGAAACAAAGTATAGGTTTTCATTATGTGAATAATTTTAAAATCTTAGCTCAAACGGCTGCAAAACCTGTTCTGTTTGCCCAGCACGGGGATATTGAGTTCTATAAGATAAAGCCATAAACATGTTTGTCTGAGTCTTCTATCAAAAGTTACAGCGATTTATATGAAGTTGTTCAAAAACGCTTTATTTCGCCAAGACAATGCGTTTCTCACTGTTACATGCATTTGAATGGGAAACTCGCCTGAAACAAAGTATAGGTTTTCATTATGTGAATAATTTTAAAATCTTAGCTCAAACGGCTGCAAAACCTGTTTGCCCAGCACGGGGATATTGAGTTCTATAAGATAAAGCCATAAACATGTTTGTCTGAGTCTTCTATCAAAAGTTACAGCGATTTATATGAAGTTGTTCAAAAACGCTTTATTTCGCCAAGACAATGCGTTTCTCACTGTTACATGCATTTGAATGGGAAACTCGCCTGAAACAAAGTATAGGTTTTCATTATGTGAATAATTTTAAAATCTTAGCTCAAACGGCTGCAAAACCTGTTCTGTTTGCCCAGCACGGGGATATTGAGTTCTATAAGATAAAGCCATAAACATGTTTGTCTGAGTCTTCTATCAAAAGTTACAGCGATTTATATGAAGTTGTTCAAAAACGCTTTATTTCGCCAAGACAATGCGTTTCTCACTGTTACATGCATTTGAATAGGAAACTCGCCTGAAACAAAGTATAGGTTTTCATTATGTGAATAATTTTAAAATCTTAGCTCAAACGGCTGCAAAACCTGTTTGCCCAGCACGGGGATATTGAATTATATAAGATAAAGCCATAAATATATATTTCTGAGTCTTCTATCAAAAGTTACAGCTGTTTTTATGAAGACCATTAAAACGCTTTATTTCACCAGTTAGTGCGTTTCTCGCTATTACATGCATTTGAATGGAGTTCTCGCCTGAAACAAAGTATAGGTTTTCATTATGTGAATAACTTGAAAATCTTAGCTCAAACAGCTCCAAAACCTGTTTGCCCAGCACGGGGATATTGAGTTCTATAAGATAAAGCCATAAACATGTTTGTCTGAGTCTTCTATCAAAAGTTACAGCTGTTTTTATGAAGACCATTAAAACGCTTTATTTCACCAGTTAGTGCGTTTCTCGCTATTACATGCATTTGAATGGGAAACTCGCCTGAAACAAAGTATAGGTTTTCATTATGTGAATAATTTTAAAATCTTAGCTCAAACGGCTGCAAAACCTGTTTGCCCAGCACGGGGATATTGAGTTCTATAAGATAAAGCCATAAACATGTTTGTCTGAGTCTTCTATCAAAAGTTACAGCGATTTATATGAAGTTGTTCAAAAACGCTTTATTTCGCCAAGACAATGCGTTTCTCACTGTTACATGCATTTGAATGGGAAACTCGCCTGAAACAAAGTATAGGTTTTCATTATGTGAATAATTTTAATATCTTAGCTCAAACGGCTGCAAAACCTGTTCTTTTTGCCCAGCACGGGGATATTGAGTTCTATAAGATAAAGCCATAAACATGTTTGTCTGAGTCTTCTATCAAAAGTTACAGCTGTTTTTATGAAGACCATTAAAACGCTTTATTTCACCAGTTAGTGCGTTTCTCGCTATTACATGCATTTGAATGGGAAACTCGCCTGAGACAAAGTATAGGTTTTCATTATGTGAATAATTTTAAAATCTTAGCTCAAACGGCTGCAAAACCTGTTCTGTTTGCCCAGCACGGGGATATTGAGTTCTATAAGATAAAGCCATAAACATGTTTGTCTGAGTCTTCTATCAAAAGTTACAGCGATTTATATGAAGTGGTTGAAAAACGCTTTATTTCGCCAAGACAGTGTATTTCTCACTGTTACATGCATTTGAATGGGAAACTCGCCTGAAACAAAGTATAGGTTTTCATTATGTGAATAATTTTAAAATCTTAGCTCAAACGGCTGCAAAACCTGTTCTGTTTGCCCAGCACGGGGATATTGAGTTCTATAAGATAAAGCCATAAACATGTTTGTCTGAGTCTTCTATCAAAAGTTACAGCTGTTTTTATGAAGACCATTAAAACGCTTTATTTCACCAGTTAGTGCGTTTCTCGCTATTACATGCATTTGAATGGGAAACTCGCCTGAGACAAAGTATAGGTTTTCATTATGTGAATAATTTTAAAATCTTAGCTCAAACGGCTGCAAAACCTGTTCTGTTTGCCCAGCACGGGGATATTGAGTTCTATAAGATAAAGCCATAAACATGTTTGTCTGAGTCTTCTATCAAAAGTTACAGCGATTTATATGAAGTGGTTGAAAAACGCTTTATTTCGCCAAGACAGTGTATTTCTCACTGTTACATGCATTTGAATGGGAAACTCGCCTGAAACAAAGTATAGGTTTTCATTATGTGAATAATTTTAAAATCTTAGCTCAAACGGCTGCAAAACCTGTTTGCCCAGCACGGGGATATTGAGTTCTATAAGATAAAGCCATAAACATGTTTGTCTGAGTCTTCTATCAAAAGTTACAGCGATTTATATGAAGTGGTTGAAAAACGCTTTATTTCGCCAAGACAGTGTATTTCTCACTGTTACATGCATTTGAATGGGAAACTCGCCTGAAACAAAGTATAGGTTTTCATTATGTGAATAATTTTAAAATCTTAGCTCAAACGGCTGCAAAACCTGTTTGCCCAGCACGGGGATATTGAGTTCTATAAGATAAAGCCATAAACATGTTTGTCTGAGTCTTCTATCAAAAGTTACAGCGATTTATATGAAGTTGTTCAAAAACGCTTTATTTCGCCAAGACAATGCGTTTCTCACTGTTACATGCATTTGAATGGGAAACTCGCCTGAGACAAAGTATAGGTTTTCATTATGTGAATAATTTTAAAATCTTAGCTCAAACGGCTGCAAAACCTGTTTGCCCAGCACGGGGATATTGAATTATATAAGATAAAGCCATAAATATATATTTCTGAGTCTTCTATCAAAAGTTACAGCTGTTTTGATGAAGACCATTAAAACGCTTTATTTCACCAGTTAGTGCGTTTCTCGCTATTACATGCATTTGAATGGGAAACTCGCCTGAGACAAAGTATAGTTTTTCATTATGTGAATAATTTTAAAATCTTAGCTCAAACGGCTGCAAAACCTGTTCTGTTTGCCCAGCACGGGGATATTGAGTTCTATAAGATAAAGCCATAAACATGTTTGTCTGAGTCTTCTATCAAAAGTTACAGCGATTTATATGAAGTTGTACAAAAACGCTTTATTTCGCCAAGACAATGCGTTTCTCACTGTTACATGCATTTGAATGGGAAACTCGCCTGAAACAAAGTATAGGTTTTCATTATGTGAATAATTTTAAAATCTTAGCTCAAACGGCTGCAAAACCTGTTTGCCCAGCACGGGGATATTGAATTATATAAGATAAAGCCATAAATATATATTTCTGAGTCTTCTATCAAAAGTTACAGCTGTTTTTATGAAGACCATTAAAACGCTTTATTTCACCAGTTAGTGCGTTTCTCGCTATTACATGCATTTGAATGGGAAACTCGCCTGAAACAAAGTATAGGTTTTCATTATGTGAATAATTTTAAAATCTTAGCTCAAACGGCTGCAAAACCTGTTCTTTTTGCCCAGCACGGGGATATTGAGTTCTATAAGATAAAGCCATAAACATGTTTGTCTGAGTCTTCTATCAAAAGTTACAGCGATTTATATGAAGTTGTTCAAAAAGGCTTTATTTCGCCAAGACAATGCGTTTCTCACTGTTACATGCATTTGAATGGGAAACTCGCCTGAAACAAAGTATAGGTTTTCATTATGTGAATAATTTTAATATCTTAGCTCAAACGGCTGCAAAACCTGTTTGCCCAGCACGGGGATATTGAGTTCTATAAGATAAAGCCATAAACATGTTTGTCTGAGTCTTCTATCAAAAGTTACAGCGATTTATATGAAGTTGTTCAAAAACGCTTTATTTCGCCAAGACAATGCGTTTCTCACTGTTACATGCATTTGAATGGGAAACTCGCCTGAAACAAAGTATAGGTTTTCATTATGTGAATAATTTTAAAATCTTAGCTCAAACGGCTGCAAAACCTGTTCTGTTTGCCCAGCACGGGGATATTGAGTTCTATAAGATAAAGCCATAAACATGTTTGTCTGAGTCTTCTATCAAAAGTTACAGCGATTTATATGAAGTTGTACAAAAACGCTTTATTTCGCCAAGACAGTGTGTTTCTCACTGTTACATGCATTTGAATGGGAAACTCGCCTGAAACAAAGTATAGGTTTTCATTATGTGAATAATTTTAAAATCTTAGCTCAAACGGCTGCAAAACCTGTTTGCCCAGCACGGGGATATTGAGTTCTATAAGATAAAGCCATAAACATGTTTGTCTGAGTCTTCTATCAAAAGTTACAGCTGTTTTTATGAAGACCATTAAAACGCTTTATTTCACCAGTTAGTGCGTTTCTCGCTATTACATGCATTTGAATGGGAAACTCGCCTGAGACAAAGTATAGGTTTTCATTATGTGAATAATTTTAAAATCTTAGCTCAAACGGCTGCAAAACCTGTTTGCCCAGCACGGGGATATTGAATTATATAAGATAAAGCCATAAATATATATTTCTGAGTCTTCTATCAAAAGTTACAGCTGTTTTTATGAAGACCATTAAAACGCTTTATTTCACCAGTTAGTGCGTTTCTCGCTATTACATGCATTTGAATGGGAAACTCGCCTGAGACAAAGTATAGGTTTTCATTATGTGAATAATTTTAAAATCTTAGCTCAAACGGCTGCAAAACCTGTTCTGTTTGCCCAGCACGGGGATATTGAGTTCTATAAGATAAAGCCATAAACATGTTTGTCTGAGTCTTCTATCAAAAGTTACAGCGATTTATATGAAGTGGTTGAAAAACGCTTTATTTCGCCAAGACAGTGTATTTCTCACTGTTACATGCATTTGAATGGGAAACTCGCCTGAAACAAAGTATAGGTTTTCATTATGTGAATAATTTTAAAATCTTAGCTCAAATGGCTGCAAAACCTGTTTGCCCAGCACGGGGATATTGAGTTCTATAAGATAAAGCCATAAACATGTTTGTCTGAGTCTTCTATCAAAAGTTACAGCGATTTATATGAAGTGGTTGAAAAACGCTTTATTTCGCCAAGACAGTGTATTTCTCACTGTTACATGCATTTGAATGGGAAACTCGCCTGAAACAAAGTATAGGTTTTCATTATGTGAATAATTTTAAAATCTTAGCTCAAACGGCTGCAAAACCTGTTCTGTTTGCCCAGCACGGGGATATTGAGTTCTATAAGATAAAGCCATAAACATGTTTGTCTGAGTCTTCTATCAAAAGTTACAGCGATTTATATGAAGTTGTACAAAAACGCTTTATTTCGCCAAGACAGTGTGTTTCTCACTGTTACATGCATTTGAATGGGAAACTCGCCTGAAACAAAGTATAGGTTTTCATTATGTGAATAATTTTAAAATCTTAGCTCAAACAGCTGCAAAACCTGTTTTCCCAGCACGGGGATATTGAGTTCTATAAGATAAAGCCATAAACATGTTTGTCTGAGTCTTCTATCAAAAGTTACAGCGATTTATATGAAGTTGTACAAAAACGCTTTATTTCGCCAAGACAGTGTGTTTCTCACTGTTACATGCATTTGAATGGGAAACTCGCCTGAGACAAAGTATAGGTTTTCATTATGTGAATAATTTTAAAATCTTAGCTCAAACGGCTGCAAAACCTGTTTGCCCAGCACGGGGATATTGAATTATATAAGATAAAGCCATAAATATATATTTCTGAGTCTTCTATCAAAAGTTACAGCTGTTTTTATGAAGACCATTAAAACGCTTTATTTCACCAGTTAGTGCGTTTCTCGCTATTACATGCATTTTTGAATGGGAAACTCGCCTGAGACAAAGTATAGGTTTTCATTATGTGAATAATTTTAAAATCTTAGCTCAAACGGCTACAAAACCTGTTCTGTTTGCCCAGCACGGGGATATTGAGTTCTATAAGATAAAGCCATAAACATGTTTGTCTGAGTCTTCTATCAAAAGTTACAGCTGTTTTTATGAAGACCATTAAAACGCTTTATTTCACCAGTTAGTGCGTTTCTCGCTATTACATGCATTTGAATGGGAAACTCGCCTGAGACAAAGTATAGGTTTTCATTATGTGAATAATTTTAAAATCTTAGCTCAAACGGCTGCAAAACCTGTTTGCCCAGCACGGGGATATTGAATTATATAAGATAAAGCCATAAATATATATTTCTGAGTCTTCTATCAAATGTTACAGCTGTTTTTATGAAGACCATTAAAACGCTTTATTTCACCAGTTAGTGCGTTTCTCGCTATTACATGCATTTGAATGGGAAACTCGCCTGAGACAAAGTATAGGTTTTCATTATGTGAATAATTTTAAAATCTTAGCTCAAACGGCTGCAAAACCTGTTCTGTTTGCCCAGCACGGGGATATTGAGTTCTATAAGATAAAGCCATAAACATGTTTGTCTGAGTCTTCTATCAAAAGTTACAGCGATTTATATGAAGTGGTTGAAAAACGCTTTATTTCGCCAAGACAGTGTATTTCTCACTGTTACATGCATTTGAATGGGAAACTCGCCTGAAACAAAGTATAGGTTTTCATTATGTGAATAATTTTAAAATCTTAGCTCAAACGGCTGCAAAACCTGTTTGCCCAGCACGGGGATATTGAGTTCTATAAGATAAAGCCATAAACATGTTTGTCTGAGTCTTCTATCAAAAGTTACAGCGATTTATATGAAGTGGTTGAAAAACGCTTTATTTCGCCAAGACAGTGTATTTCTCACTGTTACATGCATTTGAATGGGAAACTCGCCTGAAACAAAGTATAGGTTTTCATTATGTGAATAATTTTAAAATCTTAGCTCAAACGGCTGCAAAACCTGTTTGCCCAGCACGGGGATATTGAGTTCTATAAGATAAAGCCATAAACATGTTTGTCTGAGTCTTCTATCAAAAGTTACAGCGATTTATATGAAGTTGTTCAAAAACGCTTTATTTCGCCAAGACAATGCGTTTCTCACTGTTACATGCATTTGAATGGGAAACTCGCCTGAGACAAAGTATAGGTTTTCATTATGTGAATAATTTTAAAATCTTAGCTCAAACGGCTGCAAAACCTGTTTGCCCAGCACGGGGATATTGAATTATATAAGATAAAGCCATAAATATATATTTCTGAGTCTTCTATCAAAAGTTACAGCTGTTTTGATGAAGACCATTAAAACGCTTTATTTCACCAGTTAGTGCGTTTCTCGCTATTACATGCATTTGAATGGGAAACTCGCCTGAGACAAAGTATAGTTTTTCATTATGTGAATAATTTTAAAATCTTAGCTCAAACGGCTGCAAAACCTGTTCTTTTTGCCCAGCACGGGGATATTGAGTTCTATAAGATAAAGCCATAAACATGTTTGTCTGAGTCTTCTATCAAAAGTTACAGCGATTTATATGAAGTTGTTCAAAAAGGCTTTATTTCGCCAAGACAATGCGTTTCTCACTGTTACATGCATTTGAATGGGAAACTCGCCTGAAACAAAGTATAGGTTTTCATTATGTGAATAATTTTAATATCTTAGCTCAAACGGCTGCAAAACCTGTTTGCCCAGCACGGGGATATTGAGTTCTATAAGATAAAGCCATAAACATGTTTGTCTGAGTCTTCTATCAAAAGTTACAGCGATTTATATGAAGTTGTTCAAAAACGCTTTATTTCGCCAAGACAATGCGTTTCTCACTGTTACATGCATTTGAATGGGAAACTCGCCTGAAACAAAGTATAGGTTTTCATTATGTGAATAATTTTAAAATCTTAGCTCAAACGGCTGCAAAACCTGTTCTTTTTGCCCAGCACGGGGATATTGAGTTCTATAAGATAAAGCCATAAACATGTTTGTCTGAGTCTTCTATCAAAAGTTACAGCGATTTATATGAAGTTGTTCAAAAACGCTTTATTTCGCCAAGACAATGCGTTTCTCACTGTTACATGCATTTGAATGGGAAACTCGCCTGAAACAAAGTATAGGTTTTCATTATGTGAATAATTTTAAAATCTTAGCTCAAACGGCTGCAAAACCTGTTTGCCCAGCACGGGGATATTGAGTTCTATAAGATAAAGCCATAAACATGTTTGTCTGAGTCTTCTATCAAAAGTTACAGCGATTTATATGAAGTTGTTCAAAAACGCTTTATTTCGCCAAGACAATGCGTTTCTCACTGTTACATGCATTTGAATGGGAAACTCGCCTGAAACAAAGTATAGGTTTTCATTATGTGAATAATTTTAAAATCTTAGCTCAAACGGCTGCAAAACCTGTTTGCCCAGCACGGGGATATTGAGTTCTATAAGATAAAGCCATAAACATGTTTGTCTGAGTCTTCTATCAAAAGTTACAGCGATTTATATGAAGTGGTTGAAAAACGCTTTATTTCGCCAAGACAGTATATTTCTCACTGTTACATGCATTTGAATGGGAAACTCGCCTGAAACAAAGTATAGGTTTTCATTATGTGAATAATTTTAAAATCTTAGCTCAAACGGCTGCAAAACCTGTTCTGTTTGCCCAGCACGGGGATATTGAGTTCTATAAGATAAAGCCATAAACATGTTTGTCTGAGTCTTCTATCAAAAGTTACAGCGATTTATATGAAGTTGTACAAAAACGCTTTATTTCGCCAAGACAGTGTGTTTCTCACTGTTACATGCATTTGAATGGGAAACTCGCCTGAAACAAAGTATAGGTTTTCATTATGTGAATAATTTTAAAATCTTAGCTCAAACGGCTGCAAAACCTGTTTGCCCAGCACGGGGATATTGAGTTCTATAAGATAAAGCCATAAACATGTTTGTCTGAGTCTTCTATCAAAAGTTACAGCTGTTTTTATGAAGACCATTAAAACGCTTTATTTCACCAGTTAGTGCGTTTCTCGCTATTACATGCATTTGAATGGGAAACTCGCCTGAGACAAAGTATAGGTTTTCATTATGTGAATAATTTTAAAATCTTAGCTCAAACGGCTGCAAAACCTGTTTGCCCAGCACGGGGATATTGAATTATATAAGATAAAGCCATAAATATATATTTCTGAGTCTTCTATCAAAAGTTACAGCTGTTTTTATGAAGACCATTAAAACGCTTTATTTCACCAGTTAGTGCGTTTCTCGCTATTACATGCATTTGAATGGGAAACTCGCCTGAGACAAAGTATAGGTTTTCATTATGTGAATAATTTTAAAATCTTAGCTCAAACGGCTGCAAAACCTGTTCTGTTTGCCCAGCACGGGGATATTGAGTTCTATAAGATAAAGCCATAAACATGTTTGTCTGAGTCTTCTATCAAAAGTTACAGCGATTTATATGAAGTGGTTGAAAAACGCTTTATTTCGCCAAGACAGTGTATTTCTCACTGTTACATGCATTTGAATGGGAAACTCGCCTGAAACAAAGTATAGGTTTTCATTATGTGAATAATTTTAAAATCTTAGCTCAAACGGCTGCAAAACCTGTTTGCCCAGCACGGGGATATTGAGTTCTATAAGATAAAGCCATAAACATGTTTGTCTGAGTCTTCTATCAAAAGTTACAGCGATTTATATGAAGTGGTTGAAAAACGCTTTATTTCGCCAAGACAGTGTATTTCTCACTGTTACATGCATTTGAATGGGAAACTCGCCTGAAACAAAGTATAGGTTTTCATTATGTGAATAATTTTAAAATCTTAGCTCAAACGGCTGCAAAACCTGTTCTGTTTGCCCAGCACGGGGATATTGAGTTCTATAAGATAAAGCCATAAACATGTTTGTCTGAGTCTTCTATCAAAAGTTACAGCGATTTATATGAAGTTGTACAAAAACGCTTTATTTCGCCAAGACAGTGTGTTTCTCACTGTTACATGCATTTGAATGGGAAACTCGCCTGAAACAAAGTATAGGTTTTCATTATGTGAATAATTTTAAAATCTTAGCTCAAACGGCTGCAAAACCTGTTTGCCCAGCACGGGGATATTGAGTTCTATAAGATAAAGCCATAAACATGTTTGTCTGAGTCTTCTATCAAAAGTTACAGCGATTTATATGAAGTTGTTCAAAAACGCTTTATTTCGCCAAGACAATGCGTTTCTCACTGTTACATGCATTTGAATGGGAAACTCGCCTGAAACAAAGTATAGGTTTTCATTATGTGAATAATTTTAAAATCTTAGCTCAAACGGCTGCAAAACCTGTTCTGTTTGCCCAGCACGGGGATATTGAGTTCTATAAGATAAAGCCATAAACATGTTTGTCTGAGTCTTCTATCAAAAGTTACAGCGATTTATATGAAGTTGTACAAAAACGCTTTATTTCGCCAAGACAGTGTGTTTCTCACTGTTACATGCATTTGAATGGGAAACTCGCCTGAGACAAAGTATAGGTTTTCATTATGTGAATAATTTTAAAATCTTAGCTCAAACGGCTGCAAAACCTGTTTGCCCAGCACGGGGATATTGAATTATATAAGATAAAGCCATAAATATATATTTCTGAGTCTTCTATCAAAAGTTACAGCTGTTTTTATGAAGACCATTAAAACGCTTTATTTCACCAGTTAGTGCGTTTCTCGCTATTACATGCATTTGAATGGGAAACTCGCCTGAGACAAAGTATAGGTTTTCATTATGTGAATAATTTTAAAATCTTAGCTCAAACGGCTGCAAAACCTGTTTGCCCAGCACGGGGATATTGAGTTCTATAAGATAAAGCCATAAACATGTTTGTCTGAGTCTTCTATCAAAAGTTACAGCGATTTATATGAAGTTGTTCAAAAACGCTTTATTTCGCCAAGACAATGCGTTTCTCACTGTTACATGCATTTGAATGGGAAACTCGCCTGAAACAAAGTATAGGTTTTCATTATGTGAATAATTTTAAAATCTTAGCTCAAACGGCTGCAAAACCTGTTCTGTTTGCCCAGCACGGGGATATTGAGTTCTATAAGATAAAGCCATAAACATGTTTGTCTGAGTCTTCTATCAAAAGTTACAGCGATTTATATGAAGTTGTACAAAAACGCTTCATTTCGCCAAGACAGTGTGTTTCTCACTGTTACATGCATTTGAATGGGAAACTCGCCTGAGACAAAGTATAGGTTTTCATTATGTGAATAATTTTAAAATCTTAGCTCAAACGGCTGCAAAACCTGTTCTGTTTGCCCAGCACGGGGATATTGAGTTCTATAAGATAAAGCCATAAACATGTTTGTCTGAGTCTTCTATCAAAAGTTACAGCGATTTATATGAAGTTGTACAAAAACGCTTTATTTCGCCAAGACAATGCGTTTCTCACTGTTACATGCATTTGAATGGGAAACTCGCCTGAAACAAAGTATAGGTTTTCATTATGTGAATAATTTTAAAATCTTAGCTCAAACGGCTGCAAAACCTGTTTGCCCAGCACGGGGATATTGAATTATATAAGATAAAGCCATAAATATATATTTCTGAGTCTTCTATCAAAAGTTACAGCTGTTTTTATGAAGACCATTAAAACGCTTTATTTCACCAGTTAGTGCGTTTCTCGCTATTACATGCATTTGAATGGGAAACTCGCCTGAAACAAAGTATAGGTTTTCATTATGTGAATAATTTTAAAATCTTAGCTCAAACGGCTGCAAAACCTGTTCTTTTTGCCCAGCACGGGGATATTGAGTTCTATAAGATAAAGCCATAAACATGTTTGTCTGAGTCTTCTATCAAAAGTTACAGCGATTTATATGAAGTTGTTCAAAAAGGCTTTATTTCGCCAAGACAATGCGTTTCTCACTGTTACATGCATTTGAATGGGAAACTCGCCTGAAACAAAGTATAGGTTTTCATTATGTGAATAATTTTAATATCTTAGCTCAAACGGCTGCAAAACCTGTTTGCCCAGCACGGGGATATTGAGTTCTATAAGATAAAGCCATAAACATGTTTGTCTGAGTCTTCTATCAAAAGTTACAGCGATTTATATGAAGTTGTTCAAAAACGCTTTATTTCGCCAAGACAATGCGTTTCTCACTGTTACATGCATTTGAATGGGAAACTCGCCTGAAACAAAGTATAGGTTTTCATTATGTGAATAATTTTAATATCTTAGCTCAAACGGCTGCAAAACCTGTTTGCCCAGCACGGGGATATTGAGTTCTATAAGATAAAGCCATAAACATGTTTGTCTGAGTCTTCTATCAAAAGTTACAGCGATTTATATGAAGTTGTTCAAAAACGCTTTATTTCGCCAAGACAATGCGTTTCTCACTGTTACATGCATTTGAATGGGAAACTCGCCTGAAACAAAGTATAGGTTTTCATTATGTGAATAATTTTAAAATCTTAGCTCAAACGGCTGCAAAACCTGTTCTTTTTGCCCAGCACGGGGATATTGAGTTCTATAAGATAAAGCCATAAACATGTTTGTCTGAGTCTTCTATCAAAAGTTACAGCGATTTATATGAAGTTGTACAAAAACGCTTTATTTCGCCAAGACAGTGTGTTTCTCACTGTTACATGCATTTGAATGGGAAACTCGCCTGAAACAAAGTATAGGTTTTCATTATGTGAATAATTTTAAAATCTTAGCTCAAACGGCTGCAAAACCTGTTTGCCCAGCACGGGGATATTGAGTTCTATAAGATAAAGCCATAAACATGTTTGTCTGAGTCTTCTATCAAAAGTTACAGCTGTTTTTATGAAGACCATTAAAACGCTTTATTTCACCAGTTAGTGCGTTTCTCGCTATTACATGCATTTGAATGGGAAACTCGCCTGAGACAAAGTATAGGTTTTCATTATGTGAATAATTTTAAAATCTTAGCTCAAACGGCTGCAAAACCTGTTTGCCCAGCACGGGGATATTGAATTATATAAGATAAAGCCATAAATATATATTTCTGAGTCTTCTATCAAAAGTTACAGCTGTTTTTATGAAGACCATTAAAACGCTTTATTTCACCAGTTAGTGCGTTTCTCGCTATTACATGCATTTGAATGGGAAACTCGCCTGAGACAAAGTATAGGTTTTCATTATGTGAATAATTTTAAAATCTTAGCTCAAACGGCTGCAAAACCTGTTCTGTTTGCCCAACACGGGGATATTGAGTTCTATAAGATAAAGCCATAAACATGTTTGTCTGAGTCTTCTATCAAAAGTTACAGCGATTTATATGAAGTGGTTGAAAAACGCTTTATTTCGCCAAGACAGTGTATTTCTCACTGTTACATGCATTTGAATGGGAAACTCGCCTGAAACAAAGTATAGGTTTTCATTATGTGAATAATTTTAAAATCTTAGCTCAAACGGCTGCAAAACCTGTTTGCCCAGCACGGGGATATTGAGTTCTATAAGATAAAGCCATAAACATGTTTGTCTGAGTCTTCTATCAAAAGTTACAGCGATTTATATGAAGTGGTTGAAAAACGCTTTATTTCGCCAAGACAGTGTATTTCTCACTGTTACATGCATTTGAATGGGAAACTCGCCTGAAACAAAGTATAGGTTTTCATTATGTGAATAATTTTAAAATCTTAGCTCAAACGGCTGCAAAACCTGTTCTGTTTGCCCAGCACGGGGATATTGAGTTCTATAAGATAAAGCCATAAACATGTTTGTCTGAGTCTTCTATCAAAAGTTACAGCGATTTATATGAAGTTGTACAAAAACGCTTTATTTCGCCAAGACAGTGTGTTTCTCACTGTTACATGCATTTGAATGGGAAACTCGCCTGAAACAAAGTATAGGTTTTCATTATGTGAATAATTTTAAAATCTTAGCTCAAACGGCTGCAAAACCTGTTTGCCCAGCACGGGGATATTGAGTTCTATAAGATAAAGCCATAAACATGTTTGTCTGAGTCTTCTATCAAAAGTTACAGCGATTTATATGAAGTTGTTCAAAAACGCTTTATTTCGCCAAGACAATGCGTTTCTCACTGTTACATGCATTTGAATGGGAAACTCGCCTGAAACAAAGTATAGGTTTTCATTATGTGAATAATTTTAAAATCTTAGCTCAAACGGCTGCAAAACCTGTTCTGTTTGCCCAGCACGGGGATATTGAGTTCTATAAGATAAAGCCATAAACATGTTTGTCTGAGTCTTCTATCAAAAGTTACAGCGATTTATATGAAGTTGTACAAAAACGCTTCATTTCGCCAAGACAGTGTGTTTCTCACTGTTACATGCATTTGAATGGGAAACTCGCCTGAGACAAAGTATAGGTTTTCATTATGTGAATAATTTTAAAATCTTAGCTCAAACGGCTGCAAAACCTGTTCTGTTTGCCCAGCACGGGGATATTGAGTTCTATAAGATAAAGCCATAAACATGTTTGTCTGAGTCTTCTATCAAAAGTTACAGCGATTTATATGAAGTTGTACAAAAACGCTTTATTTCGCCAAGACAATGCGTTTCTCACTGTTACATGCATTTGAATGGGAAACTCGCCTGAAACAAAGTATAGGTTTTCATTATGTGAATAATTTTAAAATCTTAGCTCAAACGGCTGCAAAACCTGTTTGCCCAGCACGGGGATATTGAATTATATAAGATAAAGCCATAAATATATATTTCTGAGTCTTCTATCAAAAGTTACAGCTGTTTTTATGAAGACCATTAAAACGCTTTATTTCACCAGTTAGTGCGTTTCTCGCTATTACATGCATTTGAATGGGAAACTCGCCTGAAACAAAGTATAGGTTTTCATTATGTGAATAATTTTAAAATCTTAGCTCAAACGGCTGCAAAACCTGTTCTTTTTGCCCAGCACGGGGATATTGAGTTCTATAAGATAAAGCCATAAACATGTTTGTCTGAGTCTTCTATCAAAAGTTACAGCGATTTATATGAAGTTGTTCAAAAAGGCTTTATTTCGCCAAGACAATGCGTTTCTCACTGTTACATGCATTTGAATGGGAAACTCGCCTGAAACAAAGTATAGGTTTTCATTATGTGAATAATTTTAATATCTTAGCTCAAACGGCTGCAAAACCTGTTTGCCCAGCACGGGGATATTGAGTTCTATAAGATAAAGCCATAAACATGTTTGTCTGAGTCTTCTATCAAAAGTTACAGCGATTTATATGAAGTTGTTCAAAAACGCTTTATTTCGCCAAGACAATGCGTTTCTCACTGTTACATGCATTTGAATGGGAAACTCGCCTGAAACAAAGTATAGGTTTTCATTATGTGAATAATTTTAATATCTTAGCTCAAACGGCTGCAAAACCTGTTTGCCCAGCACGGGGATATTGAGTTCTATAAGATAAAGCCATAAACATGTTTGTCTGAGTCTTCTATCAAAAGTTACAGCGATTTATATGAAGTTGTTCAAAAACGCTTTATTTCGCCAAGACAATGCGTTTCTCACTGTTACATGCATTTGAATGGGAAACTCGCCTGAAACAAAGTATAGGTTTTCATTATGTGAATAATTTTAAAATCTTAGCTCAAACGGCTGCAAAACCTGTTCTTTTTGCCCAGCACGGGGATATTGAGTTCTATAAGATAAAGCCATAAACATGTTTGTCTGAGTCTTCTATCAAAAGTTACAGCGATTTATATGAAGTTGTACAAAAACGCTTTATTTCGCCAAGACAGTGTGTTTCTCACTGTTACATGCATTTGAATGGGAAACTCGCCTGAAACAAAGTATAGGTTTTCATTATGTGAATAATTTTAAAATCTTAGCTCAAACGGCTGCAAAACCTGTTTGCCCAGCACGGGGATATTGAGTTCTATAAGATAAAGCCATAAACATGTTTGTCTGAGTCTTCTATCAAAAGTTACAGCTGTTTTTATGAAGACCATTAAAACGCTTTATTTCACCAGTTAGTGCGTTTCTCGCTATTACATGCATTTGAATGGGAAACTCGCCTGAGACAAAGTATAGGTTTTCATTATGTGAATAATTTTAAAATCTTAGCTCAAACGGCTGCAAAACCTGTTTGCCCAGCACGGGGATATTGAATTATATAAGATAAAGCCATAAATATATATTTCTGAGTCTTCTATCAAAAGTTACAGCTGTTTTTATGAAGACCATTAAAACGCTTTATTTCACCAGTTAGTGCGTTTCTCGCTATTACATGCATTTGAATGGGAAACTCGCCTGAGACAAAGTATAGGTTTTCATTATGTGAATAATTTTAAAATCTTAGCTCAAACGGCTGCAAAACCTGTTCTGTTTGCCCAACACGGGGATATTGAGTTCTATAAGATAAAGCCATAAACATGTTTGTCTGAGTCTTCTATCAAAAGTTACAGCGATTTATATGAAGTGGTTGAAAAACGCTTTATTTCGCCAAGACAGTGTATTTCTCACTGTTACATGCATTTGAATGGGAAACTCGCCTGAAACAAAGTATAGGTTTTCATTATGTGAATAATTTTAAAATCTTAGCTCAAACGGCTGCAAAACCTGTTCTTTTTGCCCAGCACGGGGATATTGAGTTCTATAAGATAAAGCCATAAACATGTTTGTCTGAGTCTTCTATCAAAAGTTACAGCGATTTATATGAAGTTGTTCAAAAAGGCTTTATTTCGCCAAGACAATGCGTTTCTCACTGTTACATGCATTTGAATGGGAAACTCGCCTGAAACAAAGTATAGGTTTTCATTATGTGAATAATTTTAATATCTTAGCTCAAACGGCTGCAAAACCTGTTTGCCCAGCACGGGGATATTGAGTTCTATAAGATAAAGCCATAAACATGTTTGTCTGAGTCTTCTATCAAAAGTTACAGCGATTTATATGAAGTTGTTCAAAAACGCTTTATTTCGCCAAGACAATGCGTTTCTCACTGTTACATGCATTTGAATGGGAAACTCGCCTGAAACAAAGTATAGGTTTTCATTATGTGAATAATTTTAATATCTTAGCTCAAACGGCTGCAAAACCTGTTTGCCCAGCACGGGGATATTGAGTTCTATAAGATAAAGCCATAAACATGTTTGTCTGAGTCTTCTATCAAAAGTTACAGCGATTTATATGAAGTTGTTCAAAAACGCTTTATTTCGCCAAGACAATGCGTTTCTCACTGTTACATGCATTTGAATGGGAAACTCGCCTGAAACAAAGTATAGGTTTTCATTATGTGAATAATTTTAAAATCTTAGCTCAAACGGCTGCAAAACCTGTTCTTTTTGCCCAGCACGGGGATATTGAGTTCTATAAGATAAAGCCATAAACATGTTTGTCTGAGTCTTCTATCAAAAGTTACAGCGATTTATATGAAGTTGTTCAAAAACGCTTTATTTCGCCAAGACAATGCGTTTCTCACTGTTACATGCATTTGAATGGGAAACTCGCCTGAAACAAAGTATAGGTTTTCATTATGTGAATAATTTTAAAATCTTAGCTCAAACGGCTGCAAAACCTGTTCTTTTTGCCCAGCACGGGGATATTGAGTTCTATAAGATAAAGCCATAAACATGTTTGTCTGAGTCTTCTATCAAAAGTTACAGCGATTTATATGAAGTTGTTCAAAAACGCTTTATTTCGCCAAGACAATGCGTTTCTCACTGTTACATGCATTTGAATGGGAAACTCGCCTGAAACAAAGTATAGGTTTTCATTATGTGAATAATTTTAAAATCTTAGCTCAAACGGCTGCAAAACCTGTTCTGTTTGCCCAGCACGGGGATATTGAGTTCTATAAGATAAAGCCATAAACATGTTTGTCTGAGTCTTCTATCAAAAGTTACAGCGATTTATATGAAGTTGTACAAAAACGCTTTATTTCGCCAAGATAGTGTGTTTCTCACTGTTACATGCATTTGAATGGGAAACTCACCCGAGACAAAGTATAGGTTTTCATTATGTGAATAATTTTAAAATCTTAGCTCAAACGGCTGCAAAACCTGTTTGCCCAGCACGGGGATATTGAGTTCTATAAGATAAAGCCATAAACATGTTTGTCTGAGTCTTCTATCAAAAGTTACCGCGATTTATATGAAGTTGTTCAAAAACGCTTTATTTCGCCAAGACAATGCGTTTCTCACTGTTACATGCATTTGAATGGGAAACTCGCCTGAAACAAAGTATAGGTTTTCATTATGTGAATAATTTTAAAATCTTAGCTCAAACGGCTGCAAAACCTGTTTGCCCAGCACGGGGATATTGAGTTCTATAAGATAAAGCCATAAACATGTTTGTCTGAGTCTTCTATCAAAAGTTACAGCGATTTATATGAAGTTGTTCAAAAACGCTTTATTTCGCCAAGACAATGCGTTTCTCACTGTTACATGCATTTGAATGGGAAACTCGCCTGAAACAAAGTATAGGTTTTCATTATGTGAATAATTTTAAAATCTTAGCTCAAACGGCTGCAAAACCTGTTCTGTTTGCCCAGCACGGGGATATTGAGTTCTATAAGATAAAGCCATAAACATGTTTGTCTGAGTCTTCTATCAAAAGTTACAGCGATTTATATGAAGTTGT
Source organism: Astatotilapia calliptera (assembly GCF_964374335.1). Lineage (NCBI taxonomy): Eukaryota > Metazoa > Chordata > Actinopteri > Cichliformes > Cichlidae > Astatotilapia > Astatotilapia calliptera. The sequence goes on from NC_137423.1 coordinate 17,455,554, forward strand.
ACAAAAACGCTTTATTTCGCCAAGACAGTGTGTTTCTCACTGTTACATGCATTTGAATGGGAAACTCGCCTGAGACAAAGTATAGGTTTTCATTATGTGAATAATTTTAAAATCTTAGCTCAAACGGCTGCAAAACCTGTTTGCCCAGCACGGGGATATTGAATTATATAAGATAAAGCCATAAATATATATTTCTGAGTCTTCTATCAAAAGTTACAGCTGTTTTTATGAAGACCATTAAAACGCTTTATTTCACCAGTTAGTGCGTTTCTCGCTATTACATGCATTTGAATGGGAAACTCGCCTGAGACAAAGTATAGGTTTTCATTATGTGAATAATTTTAAAATCTTAGCTCAAACGGCTGCAAAACCTGTTCTGTTTGCCCAGCACGGGGATATTGAGTTCTATAAGATAAAGCCATAAACATGTTTGTCTGAGTCTTCTATCAAAAGTTACAGCGATTTATATGAAGTGGTTGAAAAACGCTTTATTTCGCCAAGACAGTGTATTTCTCACTGTTACATGCATTTGAATGGGAAACTCGCCTGAAACAAAGTATAGGTTTTCATTATGTGAATAATTTTAAAATCTTAGCTCAAACGGCTGCAAAACCTGTTCTGTTTGCCCAGCACGGGGATATTGAGTTCTATAAGATAAAGCCATAAACATGTTTGTCTGAGTCTTCTATCAAAAGTTACAGCGATTTATATGAAGTTGTACAAAAACGCTTTATTTCGCCAAGACAGTGTGTTTCTCACTGTTACATGCATTTGAATGGGAAACTCGCCTGAAACAAAGTATAGGTTTTCATTATGTGAATAATTTTAAAATCTTAGCTCAAACGGCTGCAAAACCTGTTTGCCCAGCACGGGGATATTGAGTTCTATAAGATAAAGCCATAAACATGTTTGTCTGAGTCTTCTATCAAAAGTTACAGCTGTTTTTATGAAGACCATTAAAACGCTTTATTTCACCAGTTAGTGCGTTTCTCGCTATTACATGCATTTGAATGGGAAACTCGCCTGAGACAAAGTATAGGTTTTCATTATGTGAATAATTTTAAAATCTTAGCTCAAACGGCTGCAAAACCTGTTTGCCCAGCACGGGGATATTGAATTATATAAGATAAAGCCATAAATATATATTTCTGAGTCTTCTATCAAAAGTTACAGCTGTCTTTATGAAGACCATTAAAACGCTTTATTTCACCAGTTAGTGCGTTTCTCGCTATTACATGCATTTGAATGGGAAACTCGCCTGAGACAAAGTATAGGTTTTCATTATGTGAATAATTTTAAAATCTTAGCTCAAACGGCTGCAAAACCTGTTTGCCCAGCACGGGGATATTGAGTTCTATAAGATAAAGCCATAAACATGTTTGTCTGAGTCTTCTATCAAAAGTTACAGCGATTTATATGAAGTGGTTGAAAAACGCTTTATTTCGCCAAGACAGTGTATTTCTCACTGTTACATGCATTTGAATGGGAAACTCGCCTGAAACAAAGTATAGGTTTTCATTATGTGAATAATTTTAAAATCTTAGCTCAAACGGCTGCAAAACCTGTTCTGTTTGCCCAGCACGGGGATATTGAGTTCTATAAGATAAAGCCATAAACATGTTTGTCTGAGTCTTCTATCAAAAGTTACAGCGATTTATATGAAGTTGTACAAAAACGCTTTATTTCGCCAAGACAGTGTGTTTCTCACTGTTACATGCATTTGAATGGGAAACTCGCCTGAAACAAAGTATAGGTTTTCATTATGTGAATAATTTTAAAATCTTAGCTCAAACGGCTGCAAAACCTGTTTGCCCAGCACGGGGATATTGAGTTCTATAAGATAAAGCCATAAACATGTTTGTCTGAGTCTTCTATCAAAAGTTACAGCGATTTATATGAAGTTGTTCAAAAAGGCTTTATTTCGCCAAGACAATGCGTTTCTCACTGTTACATGCATTTGAATGGGAAACTCGCCTGAAACAAAGTATAGGTTTTCATTATGTGAATAATTTTAAAATCTTAGCTCAAACGGCTGCAAAACCTGTTCTGTTTGCCCAGCACGGGGATATTGAGTTCTATAAGATAAAGCCATAAACATGTTTGTCTGAGTCTTCTATCAAAAGTTACAGCGATTTATATGAAGTTGTACAAAAACGCTTCATTTCGCCAAGACAGTGTGTTTCTCACTGTTACATGCATTTGAATGGGAAACTCGCCTGAGACAAAGTATAGGTTTTCATTATGTGAATAATTTTAAAATCTTAGCTCAAACGGCAGCAAAACCTGTTCTGTTTGCCCAGCACGGGGATATTGAGTTCTATAAGATAAAGCCATAAACATGTTTGTCTGAGTCTTCTATCAAAAGTTACAGCGATTTATATGAAGTTGTTCAAAAACGCTTTATTTCGCCAAGACAATGCGTTTCTCACTGTTACATGCATTTGAATGGGAAACTCGCCTGAAACAAAGTATAGGTTTTCATTATGTGAATAACTTGAAAATCTTAGCTCAAACAGCTGCAAAACCTGTTTGCCCAGCACGGGGATATTGAGTTCTATAAGATAAAGCCATAAACATGTTTGTCTGAGTCTTCTATCAAAAGTTACAGCGATTTATATGAAGTTGTTCAAAAAGGCTTTATTTCGCCAAGACAGTGTGTTTCTCACTGTTACATGCATTTGAATGGGAAACTCGCCTGAAACAAAGTATAGGTTTTCATTATGTGAATAATTTTAAAATCTTAGCTCAAACGGCTGCAAAACCTGTTCTGTTTGCCCAGCACGGGGACATTGAGTTCTATAAGATAAAGCCATAAACATGTTTGTCTGAGTCTTCTATCAAAAGTTACAGCGATTTATATGAAGTTGTACAAAAACGCTTTATTTCGCCAAGACAGTGTGTTTCTCACTGTTACATGCATTTGAATGGGAAACTCGCCTGAAACAAAGTATAGGTTTTCATTATGTGAATAATTTTAAAATCTTAGCTCAGACGGCTGCAAAACCTGTTTGCCCAGCACGGGGACCTTGAGTTCTATAAGATAAAGCCATAAACATGTTTGTCTGAGTCTTCTATCAAAAGTTACAGCGATTTATATGAAGTTGTTCAAAAACGCTTTATTTCGCCAAGACAATGCGTTTCTCACTGTTACATGCATTTGAATGGGAAACTCGACCGAAACAAAGTATAGGTTTTCATTATGTGTATAACTTGGAAATCTTAGCTCAAACAGCTGCAAAACCTGTTTTCCCAGCACGGGGATATTGAGTTCTATAAGATAAAGCCATAAACATGTGTATCCGAGTCTTCTATCAAAAGTTACAGCGATTTATATGAAGTTGTACAAAAACGCTTTCTTTCGCCAAGACAGTGCGTTTCTCACTGTTACATGCATTTGAATGGGAAACTCGCCTGAAACAAAGTATAGGTTTTCATTATGTGAATAATTTTAAAATCTTAGCTCAAACGGCTGCAAAACCTGTTTGCCCAGCACGGGGATATTGAGTTCTATAAGATAAAGCCATAAACATGTTTGTCTGAGTCTTCTATCAAAAGTTACAGCGATTTATATGAAGTTGTTCAAAAAGGCTTTATTTCGCCAAGACAATGCGTTTCTCACTGTTACATGCATTTGAATGGGAAACTCGACCGAAACAAAGTATAGGTTTTCATTATGTGAATAATTTTAAAATCTTAGCTCAAACGGCTGCAAAACCTGTTTGCCCAGCACGGGGATATTGAGTTCTATAAGATAAAGCCATAAACATGTTTGTCTGAGTCTTCTATCAAAAGTTACAGCGATTTATATGAAGTTGTACAAAAACGCTTTATTTCGCCAAGACAGTGTGTTTCTCACTGTTACATGCATTTGAATGGGAAACTCGCCTGAAACAAAGTATAGGTTTTCATTATGTGAATAATTTTAAAATCTTAGCTCAGACGGCTGCAAAACCTGTTTGCCCAGCACGGGGACCTTGAGTTCTATAAGATAAAGCCATAAACATGTTTGTCTGAGTCTTCTATCAAAAGTTACAGCGATTTATATGAAGTTGTACAAAAACGCTTTCTTTCGCCAAGACAGTGCGTTTGTCACTGTTACATGCATTTGAATGGGAAACTCGCCTGAAACAAAGTATAGGTTTTCATTATGTGAATAATTTTAAAATCTTAGCTCAAACGGCTGCAAAACCTGTTTGCCCAGCACGGGGATATTGAGTTCTATAAGATAAAGCCATAAACATGTGTATCCGAGTCTTCTATCAAAAGTTACAGCGATTTATATGAAGTTGTACAAAAACGCTTTCTTTCGCCAAGACAGTGCGTTTCTCACTGTTGCATGCAGTTGAATGGGGAACTCGCCCGAAACAAAGTATAGGTTTTCATTATGTGTATAACTTGGAAATCTTAGCTCAAACAGCTGCAAAACCTGTTTTCCCAGCACGGGGATATTGAGTTCTATAAGATAAAGCCATAAACATGTGTATCCGAGTCTTCTATCAAAAGTTACAGCGATTTATATGAAGTTGTACAAAAACGCTTTCTTTCGCCAAGACAGTGCGTTTCTCACTGTTACATGCATTTGAATGGGAAACTCGCCTGAAACAAAGTATAGGTTTTCATTATGTGAATAATTTTAAAATCTTAGCTCAAACGGCTGCAAAACCTGTTTGCCCAGCACGGGGATATTGAGTTCTATAAGATAAAGCCATAAACATGTTTGTCTGAGTCTTCTATCAAAAGTTACAGCGATTTATATGAAGTTGTTCAAAAACGCTTTATTTCGCCAAGACAATGCGTTTCTCACTGTTACATGCATTTGAATGGGAAACTCGCCTGAAACAAAATATAGGTTTTCATTATGTGAATAATTTTAAAATCTTAGCTCAAACGGCTGCAAAACCTGTTTTCCCAGCACGGGGATATTGAGTTATATAAGATAAAGCCATAAACATGTGTATCCGAGTCTTCTATCAAAAGTTACAGCGATTTATATGAAGTTGTACAAAAACGCTTTCTTTCGCCAAGACAGTGCGTTTCTCACTGTTACATGCATTTGAATGGGAAACTCGCCTGAAACAAAGTATAGGTTTTCATTATGTGTATAACTTGGAAATCTTAGCTCAAACAGCTGCAAAACCTGTTTTCCCAGCACGGGGATATTGAGTTCTATAAGATAAAGCCATAAACATGTGTATCCGAGTCTTCTATCAAAAGTTACAGCGATTTATATGAAGTTGTACAAAAACGCTTTCTTTCGCCAAGACAGTGCGTTTCTCACTGTTACATGCATTTGAATGGGAAACTCGCCTGAAACAAAGTATAGGTTTTCATTATGTGTATAACTTGGAAATCTTAGCTCAAACAGCTGCAAAACCTGTTTTCCCAGCACGGGGATATTGAGTTATATAAGATAAAGCCATAAACATGTGTATCCGAGTCTTCTATCAAAAGTTACAGCGATTTATATGAAGTTGTACAAAAACGCTTTCTTTCGCCAAGACAGTGCGTTTCTCACTGTTACATGCATTTGAATGGGAAACTCGCCTGAAACAAAGTATAGGTTTTCATTATGTGAATAATTTAAAAATCTTAGCTCAAACGGCTGCAAAACCTGTTTGCCCAGCACGGGGATATTGAATTATATAAGATAAAGCCATAAATATATATTTCTGAGTCCTCTATCAAAAGTTACAGCTGTTTTTATGAAGACCATTAAAACGCTTTATTTCACCAGTTAGTGCGTTTCTCGCTATTACATGCATTTGAATGGGAAACTCGCCTGAAACAAAGTATAGGTTTTCATTATGTGAATAATTTTAAAATCTTAGCTCAAACGGCTGCAAAACCTGTTTGCCCAGCACGGGGATATTGAGTTCTATAAGATAAAGCCATAAACATGTTTGTCTGAGTCTTCTATCAAAAGTTACAGCGATTTATATGAAGTTGTACAAAAACGCTTTATTTCGCCAAGACAGTGTGTTTCTCACTGTTACATGCATTTGAATGGGAAACTCGCCTGAAACAAAGTATAGGTTTTCATTATGTGAATAATTTTAAAATCTTAGCTCAAACGGCTGCAAAACCTGTTTGCCCAGCACGGGGATATTGAGTTCTATAAGATAAAGCCATAAACATGTTTGTCTGAGTCTTCTATCAAAAGTTACAGCGATTTATATGAAGTTGTACAAAAACGCTTTATTTCGCCAAGACAGTGTGTTTCTCACTGTTACATGCATTTGAATGGGAAACTCGCCTGAAACAAAGTATAGGTTTTCATTATGTGAATAATTTTAAAATCTTAGCTCAAACGGCTGCAAAACCTGTTTGCCCAGCACGGGGATATTGAGTTCTATAAGATAAAGCCATAAACATGTTTGTCTGAGTCTTCTATCAAAAGTTACAGCTGTCTTTATGAAGACCATTAAAAACGCTTTATTTCACCAGTTAGTGCGTCTCGCTATTACATGCATTTGAATGGAGTTCTCGCACGAAACAAAGTATAGGTTTTCATTATGTGAATAATTTTAAAATCTTAGCTCAAACGGCTGCAAAACCTGTTTGCCCAGCACGGGGATATTGAGTTCTATAAGATAAAGCCATAAACATGTGTATCCGAGTCTTCTATCAAAAGTTACAGCGATTTATATGAAGTTGTACAAAAACGCTTTCTTTCGCCAAGACAGTGCGTTTCTCACTGTTGCATGCAGTTGAATGGGGAACTCGCCCGAAACAAAGTATAGGTTTTCATTATGTGTATAACTTGGAAATCTTAGCTCAAACAGCTGCAAAACCTGTTTTCCCAGCACGGGGATATTGAGTTCTATAAGATAAAGCCATAAACATGTGTATCCGAGTCTTCTATCAAAAGTTACAGCGATTTATATGAAGTTGTACAAAAACGCTTTCTTTCGCCAAGACAGTGCGTTTCTCACTGTTACATGCATTTGAATGGGAAACTCGCCTGAAACAAAGTATAGGTTTTCATTATGTGAATAATTTTAAAATCTTAGCTCAAACGGCTGCAAAACCTGTTTGCCCAGCACGGGGATATTGAGTTCTATAAGATAAAGCCATAAACATGTTTGTCTGAGTCTTCTATCAAAAGTTACAGCGATTTATATGAAGTTGTTCAAAAACGCTTTATTTCGCCAAGACAATGCGTTTCTCACTGTTACATGCATTTGAATGGGAAACTCGACCGAAACAAAGTATAGGTTTTCATTATGTGAATAATTTTAAAATCTTAGCTCAAACGGCTGCAAAACCTGTTTGCCCAGCACGGGGATATTGAGTTCTATAAGATAAAGCCATAAACATGTTTGTCTGAGTCTTCTATCAAAAGTTACAGCGATTTATATGAAGTTGTTCAAAAACGCTTTATTTCGCCAAGACAATGCGTTTCTCACTGTTACATGCATTTGAATGGGAAACTCGCCTGAAACAAAATATAGGTTTTCATTATGTGAATAATTTTAAAATCTTAGCTCAAACGGCTGCAAAACCTGTTTTCCCAGCACGGGGATATTGAGTTCTATAAGATAAAGCCATAAACATGTGTATCCGAGTCTTCTATCAAAAGTTACAGCGATTTATATGAAGTTGTACAAAAACGCTTTCTTTCGCCAAGACAGTGCGTTTCTCACTGTTACATGCATTTGAATGGGAAACTCGCCTGAAACAAAGTATAGGTTTTCATTATGTGAATAATTTTAAAATCTTAGCTCAAACGGCTGCAAAACCTGTTTGCCCAGCACGGGGATATTGAGTTCTATAAGATAAAGCCATAAACATGTTTGTCTGAGTCTTCTATCAAAAGTTACAGCGATTTATATGAAGTTGTACAAAAACGCTTTATTTCGCCAAGACAGTGTGTTTCTCACTGTTACATGCATTTGAATGGGAAACTCGCCTGAAACAAAGTATAGGTTTTCATTATGTGAATAATTTTAAAATCTTAGCTCAGACGGCTGCAAAACCTGTTTGCCCAGCACGGGGACCTTGAGTTCTATAAGATAAAGCCATAAACATGTTTGTCTGAGTCTTCTATCAAAAGTTACAGTGATTTATATGAAGTTGTTCAAAAACGCTTTATTTCGCCAAGACAATGCGTTTCTCACTGTTACATGCATTTGAATGGGAAACTCGACCGAAACAAAGTATAGGTTTTCATTATGTTTATAACTTGGAAATCTTAGCTCAAACAGCTGCAAAACCTGTTTTCCCAGCACGGGGATATTGAGTTCTATAAGATAAAGCCATAAACATGTGTATCCGAGTCTTCTATCAAAAGTTACAGCGATTTATATGAAGTTGTACAAAAACGCTTTCTTTCGCCAAGACAGTGCGTTTCTCACTGTTACATGCATTTGAATGGGAAACTCGCCTGAAACAAAGTATAGGTTTTCATTATGTGTATAACTTGGAAATCTTAGCTCAAACAGCTGCAAAACCTGTTTTCCCAGCACGGGGATATTGAGTTATATAAGATAAAGCCATAAACATGTGTATCCGAGTCTTCTATCAAAAGTTACAGCGATTTATATGAAGTTGTACAAAAACGCTTTCTTTCGCCAAGACAGTGCGTTTCTCACTGTTACATGCATTTGAATGGGAAACTCGCCTGAAACAAAGTATAGGTTTTCATTATGTGAATAATTTAAAAATCTTAGCTCAAACGGCTGCAAAACCTGTTTGCCCAGCACGGGGATATTGAATTATATAAGATAAAGCCATAAATATATATTTCTGAGTCCTCTATCAAAAGTTACAGCTGTTTTTATGAAGACCATTAAAACGCTTTATTTCACCAGTTAGTGCGTTTCTCGCTATTACATGCATTTGAATGGGAAACTCGCCTGAAACAAAGTATAGGTTTTCATTATGTGAATAATTTTAAAATCTTAGCTCAAACGGCTGCAAAACCTGTTTGCCCAGCACGGGGATATTGAGTTCTATAAGATAAAGCCATAAACATGTTTGTCTGAGTCTTCTATCAAAAGTTACAGCGATTTATATGAAGTTGTACAAAAACGCTTTATTTCGCCAAGACAGTGTGTTTCTCACTGTTACATGCATTTGAATGGGAAACTCGCCTGAAACAAAGTATAGGTTTTCATTATGTGAATAATTTTAAAATCTTAGCTCAAACGGCTGCAAAACCTGTTTGCCCAGCACGGGGATATTGAGTTCTATAAGATAAAGCCATAAACATGTTTGTCTGAGTCTTCTATCAAAAGTTACAGCGATTTATATGAAGTTGTACAAAAACGCTTTATTTCGCCAAGACAGTGTGTTTCTCACTGTTACATGCATTTGAATGGGAAACTCGCCTGAAACAAAGTATAGGTTTTCATTATGTGAATAATTTTAAAATCTTAGCTCAAACGGCTGCAAAACCTGTTTGCCCAGCACGGGGATATTGAGTTCTATAAGATAAAGCCATAAACATGTTTGTCTGAGTCTTCTATCAAAAGTTACAGCGATTTATATGAAGTTGTACAAAAACGCTTTATTTCGCCAAGACAGTGTGTTTCTCACTGTTACATGCATTTGAATGGGAAACTCGCCTGAAACAAAGTATAGGTTTTCATTATGTGAATAATTTTAAAATCTTAGCTCAAACGGCTGCAAAACCTGTTTGCCCAGCACGGGGATATTGAGTTCTATAAGATAAAGCCATAAACATGTTTGTCTGAGTCTTCTATCAAAAGTTACAGCTGTCTTTATGAAGACCATTAAAAACGCTTTATTTCACCAGTTAGTGCGTCTCGCTATTACATGCATTTGAATGGAGTTCTCGCACGAAACAAAGTATAGGTTTTCATTATGTGAATAATTTTAAAATCTTAGCTCAAACGGCTGCAAAACCTGTTTGCCCAGCACGGGGATATTGAGTTCTATAAGATAAAGCCATAAACATGTGTATCCGAGTCTTCTATCAAAAGTTACAGCGATTTATATGAAGTTGTACAAAAACGCTTTCTTTCGCCAAGACAGTGCGTTTCTCACTGTTGCATGCAGTTGAATGGGGAACTCGCCCGAAACAAAGTATAGGTTTTCATTATGTGTATAACTTGGAAATCTTAGCTCAAACAGCTGCAAAACCTGTTTTCCCAGCACGGGGATATTGAGTTCTATAAGATAAAGCCATAAACATGTGTATCCGAGTCTTCTATCAAAAGTTACAGCGATTTATATGAAGTTGTACAAAAACGCTTTCTTTCGCCAAGACAGTGCGTTTCTCACTGTTACATGCATTTGAATGGGAAACTCGCCTGAAACAAAGTATAGGTTTTCATTATGTGAATAATTTTAAAATCTTAGCTCAAACGGCTGCAAAACCTGTTTGCCCAGCACGGGGATATTGAGTTCTATAAGATAAAGCCATAAACATGTTTGTCTGAGTCTTCTATCAAAAGTTACAGCGATTTATATGAAGTTGTTCAAAAACGCTTTATTTCGCCAAGACAATGCGTTTCTCACTGTTACATGCATTTGAATGGGAAACTCGACCGAAACAAAGTATAGGTTTTCATTATGTGAATAATTTTAAAATCTTAGCTCAAACGGCTGCAAAACCTGTTTGCCCAGCACGGGGATATTGAGTTCTATAAGATAAAGCCATAAACATGTTTGTCTGAGTCTTCTATCAAAAGTTACAGCGATTTATATGAAGTTGTTCAAAAACGCTTTATTTCGCCAAGACAATGCGTTTCTCACTGTTACATGCATTTGAATGGGAAACTCGCCTGAAACAAAATATAGGTTTTCATTATGTGAATAATTTTAAAATCTTAGCTCAAACGGCTGCAAAACCTGTTTTCCCAGCACGGGGATATTGAGTTCTATAAGATAAAGCCATAAACATGTGTATCCGAGTCTTCTATCAAAAGTTACAGCGATTTATATGAAGTTGTACAAAAACGCTTTCTTTCGCCAAGACAGTGCGTTTCTCACTGTTACATGCATTTGAATGGGAAACTCGCCTGAAACAAAGTATAGGTTTTCATTATGTGAATAATTTTAAAATCTTAGCTCAAACGGCTGCAAAACCTGTTTGCCCAGCACGGGGATATTGAGTTCTATAAGATAAAGCCATAAACATGTTTGTCTGAGTCTTCTATCAAAAGTTACAGCGATTTATATGAAGTTGTACAAAAACGCTTTATTTCGCCAAGACAGTGTGTTTCTCACTGTTACATGCATTTGAATGGGAAACTCGCCTGAAACAAAGTATAGGTTTTCATTATGTGAATAATTTTAAAATCTTAGCTCAGACGGCTGCAAAACCTGTTTGCCCAGCACGGGGACCTTGAGTTCTATAAGATAAAGCCATAAACATGTTTGTCTGAGTCTTCTATCAAAAGTTACAGTGATTTATATGAAGTTGTTCAAAAACGCTTTATTTCGCCAAGACAATGCGTTTCTCACTGTTACATGCATTTGAATGGGAAACTCGACCGAAACAAAGTATAGGTTTTCATTATGTTTATAACTTGGAAATCTTAGCTCAAACAGCTGCAAAACCTGTTTTCCCAGCACGGGGATATTGAGTTCTATAAGATAAAGCCATAAACATGTGTATCCGAGTCTTCTATCAAAAGTTACAGCGATTTATATGAAGTTGTACAAAAACGCTTTCTTTCGCCAAGACAGTGCGTTTCTCACTGTTACATGCATTTGAATGGGAAACTCGCCTGAAACAAAGTATAGGTTTTCATTATGTGTATAACTTGGAAATCTTAGCTCAAACAGCTGCAAAACCTGTTTTCCCAGCACGGGGATATTGAGTTATATAAGATAAAGCCATAAACATGTGTATCCGAGTCTTCTATCAAAAGTTACAGCGATTTATATGAAGTTGTACAAAAACGCTTTCTTTCGCCAAGACAGTGCGTTTCTCACTGTTACATGCATTTGAATGGGAAACTCGCCTGAAACAAAGTATAGGTTTTCATTATGTGAATAATTTAAAAATCTTAGCTCAAACGGCTGCAAAACCTGTTTGCCCAGCACGGGGATATTGAATTATATAAGATAAAGCCATAAATATATATTTCTGAGTCCTCTATCAAAAGTTACAGCTGTTTTTATGAAGACCATTAAAACGCTTTATTTCACCAGTTAGTGCGTTTCTCGCTATTACATGCATTTGAATGGGAAACTCGCCTGAAACAAAGTATAGGTTTTCATTATGTGAATAATTTTAAAATCTTAGCTCAAACGGCTGCAAAACCTGTTTGCCCAGCACGGGGATATTGAGTTCTATAAGATAAAGCCATAAACATGTTTGTCTGAGTCTTCTATCAAAAGTTACAGCGATTTATATGAAGTTGTACAAAAACGCTTTATTTCGCCAAGACAGTGTGTTTCTCACTGTTACATGCATTTGAATGGGAAACTCGCCTGAAACAAAGTATAGGTTTTCATTATGTGAATAATTTTAAAATCTTAGCTCAAACGGCTGCAAAACCTGTTTGCCCAGCACGGGGATATTGAGTTCTATAAGATAAAGCCATAAACATGTTTGTCTGAGTCTTCTATCAAAAGTTACAGCGATTTATATGAAGTTGTACAAAAACGCTTTATTTCGCCAAGACAGTGTGTTTCTCACTGTTACATGCATTTGAATGGGAAACTCGCCTGAAACAAAGTATAGGTTTTCATTATGTGAATAATTTTAAAATCTTAGCTCAAACGGCTGCAAAACCTGTTTGCCCAGCACGGGGATATTGAGTTCTATAAGATAAAGCCATAAACATGTTTGTCTGAGTCTTCTATCAAAAGTTACAGCTGTCTTTATGAAGACCATTAAAAACGCTTTATTTCACCAGTTAGTGCGTCTCGCTATTACATGCATTTGAATGGAGTTCTCGCACGAAACAAAGTATAGGTTTTCATTATGTGAATAATTTTAAAATCTTAGCTCAAACGGCTGCAAAACCTGTTTGCCCAGCACGGGGATATTGAATTCTATAAGATAAAGCCATAAATATATATTTCTGAGTCTTCTATCAAAAGTTACAGCTGTTTTTATGAAGACCATTAAAACGCTTTATTTCACCAGTTAGTGCGTTTCTCGCTATTACATGCATTTGAATGGGAAACTCGCCTGAAACAAAGTATAGGTTTTCATTATGTGAATAATTTTAAAATCTTAGCTCAAACGGCTGCAAAACCTGTTCTGTTTGCCCAGCACGGGGATATTGAGTTCTATAAGATAAAGCCATAAACATGTTTGTCTGAGTCTTCTATCAAAAGTTACAGCGATTTATATGAAGTTGTACAAAAACGCTTTATTTCGCCAAGACAGTGTGTTTCTCACTGTTACATGCATTTGAATGGGAAACTCGCCTGAAACAAAGTATAGGTTTTCATTATGTGAATAATTTTAAAATCTTAGCTCAGACGGCTGCAAAACCTGTTTGCCCAGCACGGGGACCTTGAGTTCTATAAGATAAAGCCATAAACATGTTTGTCTGAGTCTTCTATCAAAAGTTACAGCGATTTATATGAAGTTGTTCAAAAACGCTTTATTTCGCCAAGACAATGCGTTTCTCACTGTTACATGCATTTGAATGGGAAACTCGACCGAAACAAAGTATAGGTTTTCATTATGTGTATAACTTGGAAATCTTAGCTCAAACAGCTGCAAAACCTGTTTTCCCAGCACGGGGATATTGAGTTCTATAAGATAAAGCCATAAACATGTGTATCCGAGTCTTCTATCAAAAGTTACAGCGATTTATATGAAGTTGTACAAAAACGCTTTCTTTCGCCAAGACAGTGCGTTTCTCACTGTTACATGCATTTGAATGGGAAACTCGCCTGAAACAAAGTATAGGTTTTCATTATGTGAATAATTTTAAAATCTTAGCTCAAACGGCTGCAAAACCTGTTTGCCCAGCACGGGGATATTGAGTTCTATAAGATAAAGCCATAAACATGTTTGTCTGAGTCTTCTATCAAAAGTTACAGCTGTCTTTATGAAGACCATTAAAAACGCTTTATTTCACCAGTTAGTGCGTCTCGCTATTACATGCATTTGAATGGAGTTCTCGCACGAAACAAAGTATAGGTTTTCATTATGTGAATAATTTTAAAATCTTAGCTCAAACGGCTGCAAAACCTGTTTGCCCAGCACGGGGATATTGAATTCTATAAGATAAAGCCATAAATATATATTTCTGAGTCTTCTATCAAAAGTTACAGCTGTTTTTATGAAGACCATTAAAACGCTTTATTTCACCAGTTAGTGCGTTTCTCGCTATTACATGCATTTGAATGGGAAACTCGCCTGAAACAAAGTATAGGTTTTCATTATGTGAATAATTTTAAAATCTTAGCTCAAACGGCTGCAAAACCTGTTCTGTTTGCCCAGCACGGGGATATTGAGTTCTATAAGATAAAGCCATAAACATGTTTGTCTGAGTCTTCTATCAAAAGTTACAGCGATTTATATGAAGTTGTACAAAAACGCTTTATTTCGCCAAGACAGTGTGTTTCTCACTGTTACATGCATTTGAATGGGAAACTCGCCTGAAACAAAGTATAGGTTTTCATTATGTGAATAATTTTAAAATCTTAGCTCAGACGGCTGCAAAACCTGTTTGCCCAGCACGGGGACCTTGAGTTCTATAAGATAAAGCCATAAACATGTTTGTCTGAGTCTTCTATCAAAAGTTACAGCGATTTATATGAAGTTGTTCAAAAACGCTTTATTTCGCCAAGACAATGCGTTTCTCACTGTTACATGCATTTGAATGGGAAACTCGACCGAAACAAAGTATAGGTTTTCATTATGTGTATAACTTGGAAATCTTAGCTCAAACAGCTGCAAAACCTGTTTTCCCAGCACGGGGATATTGAGTTCTATAAGATAAAGCCATAAACATGTGTATCCGAGTCTTCTATCAAAAGTTACAGCGATTTATATGAAGTTGTACAAAAACGCTTTCTTTCGCCAAGACAGTGCGTTTCTCACTGTTACATGCATTTGAATGGGAAACTCGCCTGAAACAAAGTATAGGTTTTCATTATGTGAATAATTTTAAAATCTTAGCTCAAACGGCTGCAAAACCTGTTTGCCCAGCACGGGGATATTGAGTTCTATAAGATAAAGCCATAAACATGTTTGTCTGAGTCTTCTATCAAAAGTTACAGCGATTTATATGAAGTTGTTCAAAAAGGCTTTATTTCGCCAAGACAATGCGTTTCTCACTGTTACATGCATTTGAATGGGAAACTCGACCGAAACAAAGTATAGGTTTTCATTATGTGAATAATTTTAAAATCTTAGCTCAAACGGCTGCAAAACCTGTTTGCCCAGCACGGGGATATTGAGTTCTATAAGATAAAGCCATAAACATGTTTGTCTGAGTCTTCTATCAAAAGTTACAGCGATTTATATGAAGTTGTTCAAAAACGCTTTATTTCGCCAAGACAATGCGTTTCTCACTGTTACATGCATTTGAATGGGAAACTCGCCTGAAACAAAATATAGGTTTTCATTATGTGAATAATTTTAAAATCTTAGCTCAAACGGCTGCAAAACCTGTTTTCCCAGCACGGGGATATTGAGTTCTATAAGATAAAGCCATAAACATGTGTATCCGAGTCTTCTATCAAAAGTTACAGCGATTTATATGAAGTTGTACAAAAATGCTTTCTTTCGCCAAGACAGTGCGTTTCTCACTGTTACATGCATTTGAATGGGAAACTCGCCTGAAACAAAGTATAGGTTTTCATTATGTGAATAATTTTAAAATCTTAGCTCAAACGGCTGCAAAACCTGTTTGCCCAGCACGGGGATATTGAGTTCTATAAGATAAAGCCATAAACATCTTTGTCTGAGTCTTCTATCAAAAGTTACAGCGATTTATATGAAGTTGTTCAAAAACGCTTTATTTCGCCAAGACAGTGTGTTTCTCACTGTTACATGCATTTGAATGGGAAACTCGCCTGAAACAAAGTATAGGTTTTCATTATGTGAATAATTTTAAAATCTTAGCTCAGACGGCTGCAAAACCTGTTTGCCCAGCATGGGGACCTTGAGTTCTATAAGATAAAGCCATAAACATGTTTGTCTGAGTCTTCTATCAAAAGTTACAGCGATTTATATGAAGTTGTACAAAAACGCTTTCTTTCGCCAAGACAGTGTGTTTCTCACTGTTACATGCATTTGAATGGGAAACTCGCCTGAAACAAAGTATAGGTTTTCATTATGTGAATAATTTTAAAATCTTAGCTCAGACGGCTGCAAAACCTGTTTGCCCAGCACGGGGACCTTGAGTTCTATAAGATAAAGCCATAAACATGTTTGTCTGAGTCTTCTATCAAAAGTTACAGCGATTTATATGAAGTTGTTCAAAAACGCTTTATTTCGCCAAGACAATGCGTTTCTCACTGTTACATGCATTTGAATGGGAAACTCGACCGAAACAAAGTATAGGTTTTCATTATGTGTATAACTTGGAAATCTTAGCTCAAACAGCTGCAAAACCTGTTTTCCCAGCACGGGGATATTGAGTTCTATAAGATAAAGCCATAAACATGTTTGTCTGAGTCTTCTATCAAAAGTTACAGCGATTTATATGAAGTTGTTCAAAAACGCTTTATTTCGCCAAGACAGTGTGTTTCTCACTGTTACATGCATTTGAATGGGAAACTCGCCTGAAACAAAGTATAGGTTTTCATTATGTGAATAATTTTAAAATCTTAGCTCAGACGGCTGCAAAACCTGTTTGCCCAGCATGGGGACCTTGAGTTCTATAAGATAAAGCCATAAACATGTTTGTCTGAGTCTTCTATCAAAAGTTACAGCGATTTATATGAAGTTGTTCAAAAACGCTTTATTTCGCCAAGACAATGCGTTTCTCACTGTTACATGCATTTGAATGGGAAACTCGACCGAAACAAAGTATAGGTTTTCATTATGTGTATAACTTGGAAATCTTAGCTCAAACAGCTGCAAAACCTGTTTTCCCAGCACGGGGATATTGAGTTCTATAAGATAAAGCCATAAACATGTGTATCCGAGTCTTCTATCAAAAGTTACAGCGATTTATATGAAGTTGTACAAAAACGCTTTCTTTCGCCAAGACAGTGCGTTTCTCACTGTTACATGCATTTGAATGGGAAACTCGCCTGAAACAAAGTATAGGTTTTCATTATGTGAATAATTTTAAAATCTTAGCTCAAACGGCTGCAAAACCTGTTTGCCCAGCACGGGGATATTGAGTTCTATAAGATAAAGCCATAAACATGTTTGTCTGAGTCTTCTATCAAAAGTTACAGCGATTTATATGAAGTTGTACAAAAACGCTTTATTTCGCCAAGACAGTGTGTTTCTCACTGTTACATGCATTTGAATGGGAAACTCGCCTGAAACAAAGTATAGGTTTTCATTATGTGAATAATTTTAAAATCTTAGCTCAGACGGCTGCAAAACCTGTTTGCCCAGCACGGGGACCTTGAGTTCTATAAGATAAAGCCATAAACATGTTTGTCTGAGTCTTCTATCAAAAGTTACAGCGATTTATATGAAGTTGTTCAAAAACGCTTTATTTCGCCAAGACAATGCGTTTCTCACTGTTACATGCATTTGAATGGGAAACTCGACCGAAACAAAGTATAGGTTTTCATTATGTGTATAACTTGGAAATCTTAGCTCAAACAGCTGCAAAACCTGTTTTCCCAGCACGGGGATATTGAGTTCTATAAGATAAAGCCATAAACATGTGTATCCGAGTCTTCTATCAAAAGTTACAGCGATTTATATGAAGTTGTACAAAAACGCTTTCTTTCGCCAAGACAGTGCGTTTCTCACTGTTACATGCATTTGAATGGGAAACTCGCCTGAAACAAAGTATAGGTTTTCATTATGTGAATAATTTAAAAATCTTAGCTCAAACGGCTGCAAAACCTGTTTGCCCAGCACGGGGATATTGAATTATATAAGATAAAGCCATAATTATATATTTCTGAGTCTTCTATCAAAAGTTACAGCTGTCTTTATGAAGACCATTAAAAACGCTTTATTTCACCAGTTAGTGCGTCTCGCTATTACATGCATTTGAATGGAGTTCTCGCCTGAAACAAAGTATAGGTTTTCATTATGTGAATAACTTGAAAATCTTAGCTCAAACAGCTGCAAAACCTGTTTGCCCAGCACGGGGATATTGAGTTCTATAAGATAAAGCCATAAACATGTTTGTCTGAGTCTTCTATCAAAAGTTACAGCGATTTATATGAAGTTGTTCAAAAACGCTTTATTTCGCCAAGACAATGCGTTTCTCACTGTTACATGCATTTGAATGGGAAACTCGCCTGAAACAAAGTATAGGTTTTCATTATGTGAATAATTTTAAAATCTTAGCTCAAACGGCTGTAAAACCTGTTCTGTTTGCCCAGCACGGGGATATTGAGTTCTATAAGATAAAGCCATAAACATGTTTGTCTGAGTCTTCTATCAAAAGTTACAGCGATTTATATGAAGTTGTACAAAAACGCTTTATTTCGCCAATACAGTGTGTTTCTCACTGTTACATGCATTTGAATGGGAAACTCGCCTGAAACAAAGTATAGGTTTTCATTATGTGAATAATTTTAAAATCTTAGCTCAGACGGCTGCAAAACCTGTTTGCCCAGCACGGGGACCTTGAGTTCTATAAGATAAAGCCATAAACATGTTTGTCTGAGTCTTCTATCAAAAGTTACAGCTATTTATATGAAGTTGTACAAAAACGCTTTATTTCGCCAAGACAGTGCGTTTCTCACTGTTACATGCATTTGAATGGGAAACTCGCCTGAAACAAAGTATAGGTTTTCATTGTGTGAATAATTTTAAAATCTTAGCTCAAACAGCTGCAAAACCTGTTTGCCCAGCACGGGGATATTGAGTTCTATAAGATAAAGCCATAAACATGTTTGTCTGAGTCTTCTATCAAAAGTTACAGCGATTTATATGAAGTTGTTCAAAAAGGCTTTATTTCGCCAAGACAATGCGTTTCTCACTGTTACATGCATTTGAATGGGAAACTCGACCGAAACAAAGTATAGGTTTTCATTATGTGAATAATTTTAAAATCTTAGCTCAAACGGCTGCAAAACCTGTTCTGTTTGCCCAGCACGGGGATATTGAGTTCTATAAGATAAAGCCATAAACATGTTTGTCTGAGTCTTCTATCAAAAGTTACAGCGATTTATATGAAGTTGTTCAAAAACGCTTTATTTCGCCAAGACAATGCGTTTCTCACTGTTACATGCATTTGAATGGGAAACTCGCCTGAAACAAAGTATAGGTTTTCATTATGTGAATAATTTTAAAATCTTAGCTCAAACGGCTGCAAAACCTGTTCTGTTTGCCCAGCACGGGGATATTGAGTTCTATAAGATAAAGCCATAAACATGTTTGTCTGAGTCTTCTATCAAAAGTTACAGCGATTTATATGAAGTTGTTCAAAAACGCTTTATTTCGCCAAGACAATGCGTTTCTCACTGTTACATGCATTTGAATGGGAAACTCGCCTGAAACAAAGTATAGGTTTTCATTATGTGAATAATTTTAAAATCTTAGCTCAAACAGCTGCAAAACCTGTTTTCCCAGCACGGGGATATTGAGTTCTATAAGATAAAGCCATAAACATGTGTATCCGAGTCTTCTATCAAAAGTTACAGCGATTTATATGAAGTTGTACAAAAACGCTTTCTTTCGCCAAGACAGTGCGTTTCTCACTGTTACATGCATTTGAATGGGAAACTCGCCTGAAACAAAGTATAGGTTTTCATTATGTGAATAATTTTAAAATCTTAGCTCAAACGGCTGCAAAACCTGTTTGCCCAGCACGGGGATATTGAGTTCTATAAGATAAAGCCATAAACATGTTTGTCTGAGTCTTCTATCAAAAGTTACAGCGATTTATATGAAGTTGTACAAAAACGCTTTATTTCGCCAAGACAGTGTGTTTCTCACTGTTACATGCATTTGAATGGGAAACTCGCCTGAAACAAAGTATAGGTTTTCATTATGTGAATAATTTTAAAATCTTAGCTCAGACGGCTGCAAAACCTGTTTGCCCAGCACGGGGACCTTGAGTTCTATAAGATAAAGCCATAAACATGTTTGTCTGAGTCTTCTATCAAAAGTTACAGCGATTTATATGAAGTTGTTCAAAAACGCTTTATTTCGCCAAGACAATGCGTTTCTCACTGTTACATGCATTTGAATGGGAAACTCGACCGAAACAAAGTATAGGTTTTCATTATGTGTATAACTTGGAAATCTTAGCTCAAACAGCTGCAAAACCTGTTTTCCCAGCACGGGGATATTGAGTTCTATAAGATAAAGCCATAAACATGTGTATCCGAGTCTTCTATCAAAAGTTACAGCGATTTATATGAAGTTGTACAAAAACGCTTTCTTTCGCCAAGACAGTGCGTTTCTCACTGTTACATGCATTTGAATGGGAAACTCGCCTGAAACAAAGTATAGGTTTTCATTATGTGAATAATTTAAAAATCTTAGCTCAAACGGCTGCAAAACCTGTTTGCCCAGCACGGGGATATTGAATTATATAAGATAAAGCCATAAACATGTTTGTCTGAGTCTTCTATCAAAAGTTACAGCGATTTATATGAAGTTGTTCAAAAACGCTTTATTTCGCCAAGACAGTGTGTTTCTCACTGTTACATGCATTTGAATGGGAAACTCGCCTGAAACAAAGTATAGGTTTTCATTATGTGAATAATTTTAAAATCTTAGCTCAGACGGCTGCAAAACCTGTTTGCCCAGCATGGGGACCTTGAGTTCTATAAGATAAAGCCATAAACATGTTTGTCTGAGTCTTCTATCAAAAGTTACAGCGATTTATATGAAGTTGTACAAAAACGCTTTCTTTTGCCAAGACAGTGCGTTTCTCACTGTTACATGCATTTGAATGGGAAACTCGACCGAAACAAAGTATAGGTTTTCATTATGTGTATAACTTGGAAATCTTAGCTCAAACAGCTGCAAAACCTGTTTTCCCAGCACGGGGATATTGAGTTCTATAAGATAAAGCCATAAACATGTGTATCCGAGTCTTCTATCAAAAGTTACAGCGATTTATATGAAGTTGTACAAAAACGCTTTCTTTTGCCAAGACAGTGCGTTTCTCACTGTTACATGCATTTGAATGGGAAACTCGCCTGAAACAAAGTATAGGTTTTCATTATGTGAATAATTTTAAAATCTTAGCTCAAACGGCTGCAAAACCTGTTTGCCCAGCACGGGGATATTGAGTTCTATAAGATAAAGCCATAAACATGTGTATCCGAGTCTTCTATCAAAAGTTACAGCGATTTATATGAAGTTGTACAAAAACGCTTTCTTTCGCCAAGACAGTGCGTTTCTCACTGTTACATGCATTTGAATGGGAAACTCGCCTGAAACAAAGTATAGGTTTTCATTATGTGAATAATTTAAAAATCTTAGCTCAAACGGCTGCAAAACCTGTTTGCCCAGCACGGGGATATTGAATTATATAAGATAAAGCCATAATTATATATTTCTGAGTCTTCTATCAAAAGTTACAGCTGTCTTTATGAAGACCATTAAAAACGCTTTATTTCACCAGTTAGTGCGTCTCGCTATTACATGCATTTGAATGGAGTTCTCGCCTGAAACAAAGTATAGGTTTTCATTATGTGAATAACTTGAAAATCTTAGCTCAAACAGCTGCAAAACCTGTTTGCCCAGCACGGGGATATTGAGTTCTATAAGATAAAGCCATAAACATGTTTGTCTGAGTCTTCTATCAAAAGTTACAGCGATTTATATGAAGTTGTTCAAAAACGCTTTATTTCGCCAAGACAATGCGTTTCTCACTGTTACATGCATTTGAATGGGAAACTCGCCTGAAACAAAGTATAGGTTTTCATTATGTGAATAATTTTAAAATCTTAGCTCAAACGGCTGTAAAACCTGTTCTGTTTGCCCAGCACGGGGATATTGAGTTCTATAAGATAAAGCCATAAACATGTTTGTCTGAGTCTTCTATCAAAAGTTACAGCGATTTATATGAAGTTGTACAAAAACGCTTTATTTCGCCAATACAGTGTGTTTCTCACTGTTACATGCATTTGAATGGGAAACTCGCCTGAAACAAAGTATAGGTTTTCATTATGTGAATAATTTTAAAATCTTAGCTCAGACGGCTGCAAAACCTGTTTGCCCAGCACGGGGACCTTGAGTTCTATAAGATAAAGCCATAAACATGTTTGTCTGAGTCTTCTATCAAAAGTTACAGCTATTTATATGAAGTTGTACAAAAACGCTTTATTTCGCCAAGACAGTGCGTTTCTCACTGTTACATGCATTTGAATGGGAAACTCGCCTGAAACAAAGTATAGGTTTTCATTGTGTGAATAATTTTAAAATCTTAGCTCAAACAGCTGCAAAACCTGTTTGCCCAGCACGGGGATATTGAGTTCTATAAGATAAAGCCATAAACATGTTTGTCTGAGTCTTCTATCAAAAGTTACAGCGATTTATATGAAGTTGTTCAAAAAGGCTTTATTTCGCCAAGACAATGCGTTTCTCACTGTTACATGCATTTGAATGGGAAACTCGACCGAAACAAAGTATAGGTTTTCATTATGTGAATAATTTTAAAATCTTAGCTCAAACGGCTGCAAAACCTGTTCTGTTTGCCCAGCACGGGGATATTGAGTTCTATAAGATAAAGCCATAAACATGTTTGTCTGAGTCTTCTATCAAAAGTTACAGCGATTTATATGAAGTTGTTCAAAAACGCTTTATTTCGCCAAGACAATGCGTTTCTCACTGTTACATGCATTTGAATGGGAAACTCGCCTGAAACAAAGTATAGGTTTTCATTATGTGAATAATTTTAAAATCTTAGCTCAAACGGCTGCAAAACCTGTTCTGTTTGCCCAGCACGGGGATATTGAGTTCTATAAGATAAAGCCATAAACATGTTTGTCTGAGTCTTCTATCAAAAGTTACAGCGATTTATATGAAGTTGTTCAAAAACGCTTTATTTCGCCAAGACAATGCGTTTCTCACTGTTACATGCATTTGAATGGGAAACTCGCCTGAAACAAAGTATAGGTTTTCATTATGTGAATAATTTTAAAATCTTAGCTCAAACAGCTGCAAAACCTGTTTTCCCAGCACGGGGATATTGAGTTCTATAAGATAAAGCCATAAACATGTGTATCCGAGTCTTCTATCAAAAGTTACAGCGATTTATATGAAGTTGTACAAAAACGCTTTCTTTCGCCAAGACAGTGCGTTTCTCACTGTTACATGCATTTGAATGGGAAACTCGCCTGAAACAAAGTATAGGTTTTCATTATGTGAATAATTTTAAAATCTTAGCTCAAACGGCTGCAAAACCTGTTTGCCCAGCACGGGGATATTGAGTTCTATAAGATAAAGCCATAAACATGTTTGTCTGAGTCTTCTATCAAAAGTTACAGCGATTTATATGAAGTTGTACAAAAACGCTTTATTTCGCCAAGACAGTGTGTTTCTCACTGTTACATGCATTTGAATGGGAAACTCGCCTGAAACAAAGTATAGGTTTTCATTATGTGAATAATTTTAAAATCTTAGCTCAGACGGCTGCAAAACCTGTTTGCCCAGCACGGGGACCTTGAGTTCTATAAGATAAAGCCATAAACATGTTTGTCTGAGTCTTCTATCAAAAGTTACAGCGATTTATATGAAGTTGTTCAAAAACGCTTTATTTCGCCAAGACAATGCGTTTCTCACTGTTACATGCATTTGAATGGGAAACTCGACCGAAACAAAGTATAGGTTTTCATTATGTGTATAACTTGGAAATCTTAGCTCAAACAGCTGCAAAACCTGTTTTCCCAGCACGGGGATATTGAGTTCTATAAGATAAAGCCATAAACATGTGTATCCGAGTCTTCTATCAAAAGTTACAGCGATTTATATGAAGTTGTACAAAAACGCTTTCTTTCGCCAAGACAGTGCGTTTCTCACTGTTACATGCATTTGAATGGGAAACTCGCCTGAAACAAAGTATAGGTTTTCATTATGTGAATAATTTAAAAATCTTAGCTCAAACGGCTGCAAAACCTGTTTGCCCAGCACGGGGATATTGAATTATATAAGATAAAGCCATAAACATGTTTGTCTGAGTCTTCTATCAAAAGTTACAGCGATTTATATGAAGTTGTTCAAAAACGCTTTATTTCGCCAAGACAGTGTGTTTCTCACTGTTACATGCATTTGAATGGGAAACTCGCCTGAAACAAAGTATAGGTTTTCATTATGTGAATAATTTTAAAATCTTAGCTCAGACGGCTGCAAAACCTGTTTGCCCAGCATGGGGACCTTGAGTTCTATAAGATAAAGCCATAAACATGTTTGTCTGAGTCTTCTATCAAAAGTTACAGCGATTTATATGAAGTTGTACAAAAACGCTTTCTTTTGCCAAGACAGTGCGTTTCTCACTGTTACATGCATTTGAATGGGAAACTCGACCGAAACAAAGTATAGGTTTTCATTATGTGTATAACTTGGAAATCTTAGCTCAAACAGCTGCAAAACCTGTTTTCCCAGCACGGGGATATTGAGTTCTATAAGATAAAGCCATAAACATGTGTATCCGAGTCTTCTATCAAAAGTTACAGCGATTTATATGAAGTTGTACAAAAACGCTTTCTTTTGCCAAGACAGTGCGTTTCTCACTGTTACATGCATTTGAATGGGAAACTCGCCTGAAACAAAGTATAGGTTTTCATTATGTGAATAATTTTAAAATCTTAGCTCAAACGGCTGCAAAACCTGTTTGCCCAGCACGGGGATATTGAGTTCTATAAGATAAAGCCATAAACATGTTTGTCTGAGTCTTCTATCAAAAGTTACAGCGATTTATATGAAGTTGTACAAAAACGCTTTATTTCGCCAAGACAGTGTGTTTCTCACTGTTACATGCATTTGAATGGGAAACTCGCCTGAAACAAAGTATAGGTTTTCATTATGTGAATAATTTTAAAATCTTAGCTCAGACGGCTGCAAAACCTGTTTGCCCAGCACGGGGACCTTGAGTTCTATAAGATAAAGCCATAAACATGTTTGTCTGAGTCTTCTATCAAAAGTTACAGCGATTTATATGAAGTTGTTCAAAAACGCTTTATTTCGCCAAGACAATGCGTTTCTCACTGTTACATGCATTTGAATGGGAAACTCGACCGAAACAAAGTATAGGTTTTCATTATGTGTATAACTTGGAAATCTTAGCTCAAACAGCTGCAAAACCTGTTTTCCCAGCACGGGGATATTGAGTTCTATAAGATAAAGCCATAAACATGTGTATCCGAGTCTTCTATCAAAAGTTACAGCGATTTATATGAAGTTGTACAAAAACGCTTTCTTTCGCCAAGACAGTGCGTTTCTCACTGTTACATGCATTTGAATGGGAAACTCGCCTGAAACAAAGTATAGGTTTTCATTATGTGAATAATTTAAAAATCTTAGCTCAAACGGCTGCAAAACCTGTTTGCCCAGCACGGGGATATTGAATTATATAAGATAAAGCCATAAATATATATTTCTGAGTCTTCTATCAAAAGTTACAGCTGTTTTTATGAAGACCATTAAAACGCTTTATTTCAACAGTTAGTGCGTTTCTCGCTATTACATGCATTTGAATGGGAAACTCGCCTGAAACAAAGTATAGGTTTTCATTATGTGAATAATTTTAAAATCTTAGCTCAAACGGCTGCAAAACCTGTTTGCCCAGCACGGGGATATTGAGTTCTATAAGATAAAGCCATAAACATGTTTGTCTGAGTCTTCTATCAAAAGTTACAGCTGTCTTTATGAAGACCATTAAAAACGCTTTATTTCACCAGTTAGTGCGTCTCGCTATTACATGCATTTGAATGGAGTTCTCGCCTGAAACAAAGTATAGGTTTTCATTATGTGAATAACTTGAAAATCTTAGCTCAAACAGCTGCAAAACCTGTTTGCCCAGCACGGGGATATTGAGTTCTATAAGATAAAGCCATAAACATGTTTGTCTGAGTCTTCTATCAAAAGTTACAGCGATTTATATGAAGTTGTTCAAAAACGCTTTATTTCGCCAAGACAATGCGTTTCTCACTGTTACATGCATTTGAATGGGAAACTCGCCTGAAACAAAGTATAGGTTTTCATTATGTGAATAATTTTAAAATCTTAGCTCAAACGGCTGTAAAACCTGTTCTGTTTGCCCAGCACGGGGATATTGAGTTCTATAAGATAAAGCCATAAACATGTTTGTCTGAGTCTTCTATCAAAAGTTACAGCGATTTATATGAAGTTGTACAAAAACGCTTTATTTCGCCAATACAGTGTGTTTCTCACTGTTACATGCATTTGAATGGGAAACTCGCCTGAAACAAAGTATAGGTTTTCATTATGTGAATAATTTTAAAATCTTAGCTCAGACGGCTGCAAAACCTGTTTGCCCAGCACGGGGACCTTGAGTTCTATAAGATAAAGCCATAAACATGTTTGTCTGAGTCTTCTATCAAAAGTTACAGCTATTTATATGAAGTTGTACAAAAACGCTTTCTTTCGCCAAGACAGTGCGTTTCTCACTGTTGCATGCAGTTGAATGGGGAACTCGCCCGAAACAAAGTATAGGTTTTCATTATGTGTATAACTTGGAAATCTTAGCTCAAACAGCTGCAAAACCTGTTTTCCCAGCACGGGGATATTGAGTTCTATAAGATAAAGCCATAAACATGTGTATCCGAGTCTTCTATCAAAAGTTACAGCGATTTATATGAAGTTGTACAAAAACGCTTTATTTCGCCAAGACAGTGCGTTTCTCACTGTTACATGCATTTGAATGGGAAACTCGCCTGAAACAAAGTATAGGTTTTCATTATGTGAATAATTTTAAAATCTTAGCTCAAACAGCTGCAAAACCTGTTTGCCCAGCACGGGGATATTGAGTTCTATAAGATAAAGCCATAAACATGTTTGTCTGAGTCTTCTATCAAAAGTTACAGCGATTTATATGAAGTTGTTCAAAAAGGCTTTATTTCGCCAAGACAATGCGTTTCTCACTGTTACATGCATTTGAATGGGAAACTCGACCGAAACAAAGTATAGGTTTTCATTATGTGAATAATTTTAAAATCTTAGCTCAAACGGCTGCAAAACCTGTTCTGTTTGCCCAGCACGGGGATATTGAGTTCTATAAGATAAAGCCATAAACATGTTTGTCTGAGTCTTCTATCAAAAGTTACAGCGATTTATATGAAGTTGTTCAAAAACGCTTTATTTCGCCAAGACAATGCGTTTCTCACTGTTACATGCATTTGAATGGGAAACTCGCCTGAAACAAAGTATAGGTTTTCATTATGTGAATAATTTTAAAATCTTAGCTCAGACGGCTGCAAAACCTGTTTGCCCAGCATGGGGACCTTGAGTTCTATAAGATAAAGCCATAAACATGTTTGTCTGAGTCTTCTATCAAAAGTTACAGCTATTTATATGAAGTTGTACAAAAACGCTTTCTTTCGCCAAGACAGTGCGTTTCTCACTGTTACATGCAGTTGAATGGGGAACTCGCCCGAAACAAAGTATAGGTTTTCATTATGTGTATAACTTGGAAATCTTAGCTCAAACAGCTGCAAAACCTGTTTTCCCAGCACGGGGATATTGAGTTCTATAAGATAAAGCCATAAACATGTGTATCCGAGTCTTCTATCAAAAGTTACAGCGATTTATATGAAGTTGTACAAAAACGCTTTCTTTCGCCAAGACAGTGCGTTTCTCACTGTTACGTGCATTTGAATGGGAAACTCGCCTGAAACAAAGTATAGGTTTTCATTATGTGAATAATTTTAAAATCTTAGCTCAAACGGCTGCAAAACCTGTTTTCCCAGCACGGGGATATTGAGTTCTATAAGATAAAGCCATAAACATGTGTATCCGAGTCTTCTATCAAAAGTTACAGCGATTTATATGAAGTTGTACAAAAACGCTTTCTTTCGCCAAGACAGTGCGTTTCTCACTGTTACATGCATTTGAATGGGAAACTCGCCTGAAACAAAGTATAGGTTTTCATTATGTGAATAATTTTAAAATCTTAGCTCAAACGGCTGCAAAACCTGTTTGCCCAGCACGGGGATATTGAGTTCTATAAGATAAAGCCATAAACATGTTTGTCTGAGTCTTCTATCAAAAGTTACAGCGATTTATATGAAGTTGTACAAAAACGCTTTATTTCGCCAAGACAGTGTGTTTCTCACTGTTACATGCATTTGAATGGGAAACTCGCCTGAAACAAAGTATAGGTTTTCATTATGTGAATAATTTTAAAATCTTAGCTCAGACGGCTGCAAAACCTGTTTGCCCAGCACGGGGACCTTGAGTTCTATAAGATAAAGCCATAAACATGTTTGTCTGAGTCTTCTATCAAAAGTTACAGCGATTTATATGAAGTTGTTCAAAAACGCTTTATTTCGCCAAGACAATGCGTTTCTCACTGTTACATGCATTTGAATGGGAAACTCGACCGAAACAAAGTATAGGTTTTCATTATGTGTATAACTTGGAAATCTTAGCTCAAACAGCTGCAAAACCTGTTTTCCCAGCACGGGGATATTGAGTTCTATAAGATAAAGCCATAAACATGTGTATCCGAGTCTTCTATCAAAAGTTACAGCGATTTATATGAAGTTGTACAAAAACGCTTTCTTTCGCCAAGACAGTGCGTTTCTCACTGTTACATGCATTTGAATGGGAAACTCGCCTGAAACAAAGTATAGGTTTTCATTATGTGAATAATTTTAAAATCTTAGCTCAAACGGCTGCAAAACCTGTTTGCCCAGCACGGGGATATTGAGTTCTATAAGATAAAGCCATAAACATGTGTATCTGAGTCTTCTATCAAAAGTTACAGCGATTTATATGAAGTTGTACAAAAACGCTTTATTTCGCCAAGACAGTGTGTTTCTCACTGTTACATGCATTTGAATGGGAAACTCGCCTGAAACAAAGTATAGGTTTTCATTATGTGAATAATTTTAAAATCTTAGCTCAAACGGCTGCAAAACCTGTTTGCCCAGCACGGGGATATTGAGTTCTATAAGATAAAGCCATAAACATGTTTGTCTGAGTCTTCTATCAAAAGTTACAGCTGTCTTTATGAAGACCATTAAAAACGCTTTATTTCACCAGTTAGTGCGTCTCGCTATTACATGCATTTGAATGGAGTTCTCGCCTGAAACAAAGTATAGGTTTTCATTATGTGAATAATTTGAAAATCTTAGCTCAAACAGCTGCAAAACCTGTTTGCCCAGCACGGGGATATTGAGTTCTATAAGATAAAGCCATAAACATGTTTGTCTGAGTCTTCTATCAAAAGTTACAGCGATTTATATGAAGTTGTACAAAAACGCTTTATTTCGCCAATACAGTGTGTTTCTCACTGTTACATGCATTTGAATGGGAAACTCGCCTGAAACAAAGTATAGGTTTTCATTATGTGAATAATTTTAAAATCTTAGCTCAGACGGCTGCAAAACCTGTTTGCCCAGCACGGGGACCTTGAGTTCTATAAGATAAAGCCATAAACATGTTTGTCTGAGTCTTCTATCAAAAGTTACAGCTATTTATATGAAGTTGTACAAAAACGCTTTCTTTCGCCAAGACAGTGCGTTTCTCACTGTTGCATGCAGTTGAATGGGGAACTCGCCCGAAACAAAGTATAGGTTTTCATTATGTGTATAACTTGGAAATCTTAGCTCAAACAGCTGCAAAACCTGTTTTCCCAGCACGGGGATATTGAGTTCTATAAGATAAAGCCATAAACATGTGTATCCGAGTCTTCTATCAAAAGTTACAGCGATTTATATGAAGTTGTACAAAAACGCTTTATTTCGCCAAGACAGTGCGTTTCTCACTGTTACATGCATTTGAATGGGAAACTCGCCTGAAACAAAGTATAGGTTTTCATTATGTGAATAATTTTAAAATCTTAGCTCAAACAGCTGCAAAACCTGTTTGCCCAGCACGGGGATATTGAGTTCTATAAGATAAAGCCATAAACATGTTTGTCTGAGTCTTCTATCAAAAGTTACAGCGATTTATATGAAGTTGTTCAAAAAGGCTTTATTTCGCCAAGACAATGCGTTTCTCACTGTTACATGCATTTGAATGGGAAACTCGACCGAAACAAAGTATAGGTTTTCATTATGTGAATAATTTTAAAATCTTAGCTCAAACGGCTGCAAAACCTGTTCTGTTTGCCCAGCACGGGGATATTGAGTTCTATAAGATAAAGCCATAAACATGTTTGTCTGAGTCTTCTATCAAAAGTTACAGCGATTTATATGAAGTTGTTCAAAAACGCTTTATTTCGCCAAGACAATGCGTTTCTCACTGTTACATGCATTTGAATGGGAAACTCGCCTGAAACAAAGTATAGGTTTTCATTATGTGAATAATTTTAAAATCTTAGCTCAAACGGCTGCAAAACCTGTTTGCCCAGCACGGGGATATTGAGTTCTATAAGATAAAGCCATAAACATGTTTGTCTGAGTCTTCTATCAAAAGTTACAGCGATTTATATGAAGTTGTACAAAAACGCTTTATTTCGCCAAGACAGTGTGTTTCTCACTGTTACATGCATTTGAATGGGAAACTCGCCTGAAACAAAGTATAGGTTTTCATTATGTGAATAATTTTAAAATCTTAGCTCAGACGGCTGCAAAACCTGTTTGCCCAGCATGGGGACCTTGAGTTCTATAAGATAAAGCCATAAACATGTTTGTCTGAGTCTTCTATCAAAAGTTACAGCTATTTATATGAAGTTGTACAAAAACGCTTTCTTTCGCCAAGACAGTGCGTTTCTCACTGTTACATGCAGTTGAATGGGGAACTCGCCTGAAACAAAGTATAGGTTTTCATTATGTGTATAACTTGGAAATCTTAGCTCAAACAGCTGCAAAACCTGTTTTCCCAGCACGGGGATATTGAGTTCTATAAGATAAAGCCATAAACATGTGTATCCGAGTCTTCTATCAAAAGTTACAGCGATTTATATGAAGTTGTACAAAAACGCTTTCTTTCGCCAAGACAGTGCGTTTCTCACTGTTACGTGCATTTGAATGGGAAACTCGCCTGAAACAAAGTATAGGTTTTCATTATGTGAATAATTTTAAAATCTTAGCTCAAACGGCTGCAAAACCTGTTTTCCCAGCACGGGGATATTGAGTTCTATAAGATAAAGCCATAAACATGTGTATCCGAGTCTTCTATCAAAAGTTACAGCGATTTATATGAAGTTGTACAAAAACGCTTTCTTTCGCCAAGACAGTGCGTTTCTCACTGTTACATGCATTTGAATGGGAAACTCGCCTGAAACAAAGTATAGGTTTTCATTATGTGAATAATTTTAAAATCTTAGCTCAAACGGCTGCAAAACCTGTTTGCCCAGCACGGGGATATTGAGTTCTATAAGATAAAGCCATAAACATGTTTGTCTGAGTCTTCTATCAAAAGTTACAGCGATTTATATGAAGTTGTACAAAAACGCTTTATTTCGCCAAGACAGTGTGTTTCTCACTGTTACATGCATTTGAATGGGAAACTCGCCTGAAACAAAGTATAGGTTTTCATTATGTGAATAATTTTAAAATCTTAGCTCAGACGGCTGTAAAACCTGTTCTGTTTGCCCAGCACGGGGATATTGAGTTCTATAAGATAAAGCCATAAACATGTTTGTCTGAGTCTTCTATCAAAAGTTACAGCGATTTATATGAAGTTGTACAAAAACGCTTTATTTCGCCAAGACAGTGTGTTTCTCACTGTTACATGCATTTGAATGGGAAACTCGCCTGAAACAAAGTATAGGTTTTCATTATGTGAATAATTTTAAAATCTTAGCTCAAACGGCTGCAAAACCTGTTTGCCCAGCACGGGGATATTGAGTTCTATAAGATAAAGCCATAAACATGTTTGTCTGAGTCTTCTATCAAAAGTTACAGCGATTTATATGAAGTTGTTCAAAAAGGCTTTATTTCGCCAAGACAATGCGTTTCTCACTGTTACATGCATTTGAATGGGAAACTCGCCTGAAACAAAGTATAGGTTTTCATTATGTGAATAATTTTAAAATCTTAGCTCAAACGGCTGCAAAACCTGTTCTGTTTGCCCAGCACGGGGATATTGAGTTCTATAAGATAAAGCCATAAACATGTTTGTCTGAGTCTTCTATCAAAAGTTACAGCGATTTATATGAAGTTGTACAAAAACGCTTTATTTCGCCAAGACAGTGTGTTTCTCACTGTTACATGCATTTGAATGGGAAACTCGCCTGAAACAAAGTATAGGTTTTCATTATGTGAATAATTTTAAAATCTTAGCTCAGACGGCTGCAAAACATGTTTGCCCAGCACGGGGACCTTGAGTTCTATAAGATAAAGCCATAAACATGTGTATCCGAGTCTTCTATCAAAAGTTACAGCGATTTATATGAAGTTGTACAAAAACGCTTTCTTTCGCCAAGACAGTGCGTTTCTCACTGTTACATGCATTTGAATGGGAAACTCGCCTGAAACAAAGTATAGGTTTTCATTATGTGAATAATTTTAAAATCTTAGCTCAAACGGCTGCAAAACCTGTTTGCCCAGCACGGGGATATTGAGTTCTATAAGATAAAGCCATAAACATGTTTGTCTGAGTCTTCTATCAAAAGTTACAGCGATTTATATGAAGTTGTTCAAAAACGCTTTATTTCGCCAAGACAATGCGTTTCTCACTGTTACATGCATTTGAATGGGAAACTCGACCGAAACAAAGTATAGGTTTTCATTATGTGAATAATTTTAAAATCTTAGCTCAAACGGCTGCAAAACCTGTTTTCCCAGCACGGGGATATTGAGTTCTATAAGATAAAGCCATAAACATGTGTATCCGAGTCTTCTATCAAAAGTTACAGCGATTTATATGAAGTTGTACAAAAACGCTTTCTTTCGCCAAGACAATGCGTTTCTCATTGTTACATGCATTTGAATGGGAAACTCGCCTGAAACAAAGTATAGGTTTTCATTATGTGAATAATTTTAAAATCTTAGCTCAAACGGCTGCAAAACGTGTTTGCCCAGCACGGGGATATTGAGTTCTATAAGATAAAGCCATAAACATGTTTGTCTGAGTCTTCTATCAAAAGTTACAGCGATTTATATGAAGTTGTTCAAAAACGCTTTATTTCGCCAAGACAATGCGTTTCTCACTGTTACATGCATTTGAATGGGAAACTCGACCGAAACAAAGTATAGGTTTTCATTATGTGAATAATTTTAAAATCTTAGCTCAAACGGCTGCAAAACCTGTTTGCCCAGCACGGGGATATTGAGTTCTATAAGATAAAGCCATAAACATGTTTGTCTGAGTCTTCTATCAAAAGTTACAGCGATTTATATGAAGTTGTTCAAAAACGCTTTATTTCGCCAAGACAATGCGTTTCTCACTGTTACATGCATTTGAATGGGAAACTCGCCTGAAACAAAATATAGGTTTTCATTATGTGAATAATTTTAAAATCTTAGCTCAAACGGCTGCAAAACCTGTTTTCCCAGCACGGGGATATTGAGTTCTATAAGATAAAGCCATAAACATGTGTATCCGAGTCTTCTATCAAAAGTTACAGCGATTTATATGAAGTTGTACAAAAACGCTTTCTTTCGCCAAGACAGTGCGTTTCTCACTGTTACATGCATTTGAATGGGAAACTCGCCTGAAACAAAGTATAGGTTTTCATTATGTGAATAATTTTAAAATCTTAGCTCAAACGGCTGCAAAACCTGTTTGCCCAGCACGGGGATATTGAGTTCTATAAGATAAAGCCATAAACATGTTTGTCTGAGTCTTCTATCAAAAGTTACAGCGATTTATATGAAGTTGTACAAAAACGCTTTATTTCGCCAAGACAGTGTGTTTCTCACTGTTACATGCATTTGAATGGGAAACTCGCCTGAAACAAAGTATAGGTTTTCATTATGTGAATAATTTTAAAATCTTAGCTCAAACGGCTGCAAAACCTGTTTGCCCAGCACGGGGATATTGAGTTCTATAAGATAAAGCCATAAACATGTTTGTCTGAGTCTTCTATCAAAAGTTACAGCGATTTATATGAAGTTGTTCAAAAACGCTTTATTTCGCCAAGACAGTGTGTTTCTCACTGTTACATGCATTTGAATGGGAAACTCGACCGAAACAAAGTATAGGTTTTCATTATGTGTATAACTTGGAATTCTTAGCTCAAACAGCTGCAAAACCTGTTTTCCCAGCACGGGGATATTGAGTTCTATAAGATAAAGCCATAAACATGTGTATCCGAGTCTTCTATCAAAAGTTACAGCGATTTATATGAAGTTGTACAAAAACGCTTTCTTTCGCCAAGACAGTGCGTTTCTCACTGTTACATGCATTTGAATGGGAAACTCGCCTGAAACAAAGTATAGGTTTTCATTATGTGAATAATTTAAAAATCTTAGCTCAAACGGCTGCAAAACCTGTTTGCCCAGCACGGGGATATTGAGTTCTATAAGATAAAGCCATAAACATGTTTGTCTGAGTCTTCTATCAAAAGTTACAGCGATTTATATGAAGTTGTACAAAAACGCTTTATTTCGCCAAGACAGTGTGTTTCTCACTGTTACATGCATTTGAATGGGAAACTCGCCTGAAACAAAGTATAGGTTTTCATTATGTGAATAATTTTAAAATCTTAGCTCAAACGGCTGCAAAACCTGTTCTGTTTGCCCAGCACGGGGATATTGAGTTCTATAAGATAAAGCCATAAACATGTTTGTCTGAGTCTTCTATCAAAAGTTACAGCGATTTATATGAAGTTGTACAAAAACGCTTTATTTCGCCAAGACAGTGTGTTTCTCACTGTTACATGCATTTGAATGGGAAACTCGCCTGAAACAAAGTATAGGTTTTCATTATGTGAATAATTTTAAAATCTTAGCTCAGACGGCTGCAAAACCTGTTTGCCCAGCACGGGGACCTTGAGTTCTATAAGATAAAGCCATAAACATGTTTGTCTGAGTCTTCTATCAAAAGTTACAGCGATTTATATGAAGTTGTACAAAAACGCTTTCTTTCGCCAAGACAGTGCGTTTCTCACTGTTACATGCATTTGAATGGGAAACTCGCCTGAAACAAAGTATAGGTTTTCATTATGTGAATAATTTTAAAATCTTAGCTCAAACAGCTGCAAAACCTGTTTGCCCAGCACGGGGATATTGAGTTCTATAAGATAAAGCCATAAACATGTGTATCCGAGTCTTCTATCAAAAGTTACAGCGATTTATATGAAGTTGTACAAAAACGCTTTCTTTCGCCAAGACAGTGCGTTTCTCACTGTTACATGCATTTGAATGGGAAACTCGCCTGAAACAAAGTATAGGTTTTCATTATGTGAATAATTTTAAAATCTTAGCTCAAACGGCTGCAAAACCTGTTTGCCCAGCACGGGGATATTGAGTTCTATAAGATAAAGCCATAAACATGTTTGTCTGAGTCTTCTATCAAAAGTTACAGCGATTTATATGAAGTTGTTCAAAAAGGCTTTATTTCGCCAAGACAATGCGTTTCTCACTGTTACATGCATTTGAATGGGAAACTCGACCGAAACAAATTATAGGTTTTCATTATGTGAATAATTTTAAAATCTTAGCTCAAACGGCTGCAAAACCTGTTTGCCCAGCACGGGGATATTGAGTTCTATAAGATAAAGCCATAAACATGTTTGTCTGAGTCTTCTATCAAAAGTTACAGCTATTTATATGAAGTTGTTCAAAAACGCTTTATTTCGCCAAGACAATGCGTTTCTCACTGTTACATGCATTTGAATGGGAAACTCGCCTGAAACAAAATATAGGTTTTCATTATGTGAATAATTTTAAAATCTTAGCTCAAACGGCTGCAAAACCTGTTTTCCCAGCACGGGGATATTGAGTTCTATAAGATAAAGCCATAAACATGTGTATCCGAGTCTTCTATCAAAAGTTACAGCGATTTATATGAAGTTGTACAAAAATGCTTTCTTTCGCCAAGACAGTGCGTTTCTCACTGTTACATGCATTTGAATGGGAAACTCGCCTGAAACAAAGTATAGGTTTTCATTATGTGAATAATTTTAAAATCTTAGCTCAAACGGCTGCAAAACCTGTTTGCCCAGCACGGGGATATTGAGTTCTATAAGATAAAGCCATAAACATGTTTGTCTGAGTCTTCTATCAAAAGTTACAGCGATTTATATGAAGTTGTTCAAAAACTTTTTATTTCGCCAAGACAGTGTGTTTCTCACTGTTACATGCATTTGAATGGGAAACTCGCCTGAAACAAAGTATAGGTTTTCATTATGTGAATAATTTTAAAATCTTAGCTCAAACGGCTGCAAAACCTGTTCTGTTTGCCCAGCACGGGGATATTGAGTTCTATAAGATAAAGCCATAAACATGTTTGTCTGAGTCTTCTATCAAAAGTTACAGCGATTTATATGAAGTTGTTCAAAAACGCTTTATTTCGCCAAGACAATGCGTTTCTCACTGTTACATGCATTTGAATGGGAAACTCGACCGAAACAAAGTATAGGTTTTCATTATGTGTATAACTTGGAAATCTTAGCTCAAACAGCTGCAAAACCTGTTTTCCCAGCACGGGGATATTGAGTTCTATAAGATAAAGCCATAAACATGTGTATCCGAGTCTTCTATCAAAAGTTACAGCGATGAAGTTGTACAAAAACGCTTTCTTTCGCCAAGACAGTGCGTTTCTCACTGTTACATGCATTTGAATGGGAAACTCGCCTGAAACAAAGTATAGGTTTTCATTATGTGAATAATTTTAAAATCTTAGCTCAAACGGCTGCAAAACCTGTTTGCCCAGCACGGGGATATTGAGTTCTATAAGATAAAGCCATAAACATGTTTGTCTGAGTCTTCTATCAAAAGTTACAGCGATTTATATGAAGTTGTACAAAAACGCTTTATTTCGCCAAGACAGTGTGTTTCTCACTGTTACATGCATTTGAATGGGAAACTCGCCTGAAACAAAGTATAGGTTTTCATTATGTGAATAATTTTAAAATCTTAGCTCAGACGGCTGCAAAACCTGTTTGCCCAGCACGGGGATATTGAATTATATAAGATAAAGCCATAAATATATATTTCTGAGTCTTCTATCAAAAGTTACAGCTGTTTTTATGAAGACCATTAAAACGCTTTATTTCACCAGTTAGTGCGTTTCTCGCTATTACATGCATTTGAATGGGAAACTCGCCTGAAACAAAGTATAGGTTTTCATTATGTGAATAATTTTAAAATCTTAGCTCAAACGGCTGCAAAACCTGTTTGCCCAGCACGGGGATATTGAGTTCTATAAGATAAAGCCATAAACATGTTTGTCTGAGTCTTCTATCAAAAGTTACAGCGATTTATATGAAGTTGTACAAAAACGCTTTATTTCGCCAAGACAGTGTGTTTCTCACTGTTACATGCATTTGAATGGGAAACTCGCCTGAAACAAAGTATAGGTTTTCATTATGTGAATAATTTTAAAATCTTAGCTCAAACGGCTGCAAAACCTGTTTGCCCAGCACGGGGATATTGAGTTCTATAAGATAAAGCCATAAACATGTGTATCTGAGTCTTCTATCAAAAGTTACAGCGATTTATATGAAGTTGTACAAAAACGCTTTATTTCGCCAAGACAGTGTGTTTCTCACTGTTACATGCATTTGAATGGGAAACTCGCCTGAAACAAAGTATAGGTTTTCATTATGTGAATAATTTTAAAATCTTAGCTCAAACGGCTGCAAAACCTGTTTGCCCAGCACGGGGATATTGAGTTCTATAAGATAAAGCCATAAACATGTTTGTCTGAGTCTTCTATCAAAAGTTACAGCTGTCTTTATGAAGACCATTAAAAACGCTTTATTTCACCAGTTAGTGCGTCTCGCTATTACATGCATTTGAATGGAGTTCTCGCCTGAAACAAAGTATAGGTTTTCATTATGTGAATAACTTGAAAATCTTAGCTCAAACAGCTGCAAAACCTGTTTGCCCAGCACGGGGATATTGAGTTCTATAAGATAAAGCCATAAACATGTTTGTCTGAGTCTTCTATCAAAAGTTACAGCGATTTATATGAAGTTGTTCAAAAACGCTTTATTTCGCCAAGACAATGCGTTTCTCACTGTTACATGCATTTGAATGGGAAACTCGCCTGAAACAAAGTATAGGTTTTCATTATGTGAATAATTTTAAAATCTTAGCTCAAACGGCTGTAAAACCTGTTCTGTTTGCCCAGCACGGGGATATTGAGTTCTATAAGATAAAGCCATAAACATGTTTGTCTGAGTCTTCTATCAAAAGTTACAGCGATTTATATGAAGTTGTACAAAAACGCTTTATTTCGCCAATACAGTGTGTTTCTCACTGTTACATGCATTTGAATGGGAAACTCGCCTGAAACAAAGTATAGGTTTTCATTATGTGAATAATTTTAAAATCTTAGCTCAGACGGCTGCAAAACCTGTTTGCCCAGCACGGGGACCTTGAGTTCTATAAGATAAAGCCATAAACATGTTTGTCTGAGTCTTCTATCAAAAGTTACAGCTATTTATATGAAGTTGTACAAAAACGCTTTCTTTCGCCAAGACAGTGCGTTTCTCACTGTTGCATGCAGTTGAATGGGGAACTCGCCCGAAACAAAGTATAGGTTTTCATTATGTGTATAACTTGGAAATCTTAGCTCAAACAGCTGCAAAACCTGTTTTCCCAGCACGGGGATATTGAGTTCTATAAGATAAAGCCATAAACATGTGTATCCGAGTCTTCTATCAAAAGTTACAGCGATTTATATGAAGTTGTACAAAAACGCTTTCTTTCGCCAAGACAGTGCGTTTCTCACTGTTACATGCATTTGAATGGGAAACTCGCCTGAAACAAAGTATAGGTTTTCATTATGTGAATAATTTTAAAATCTTAGCTCAAACAGCTGCAAAACCTGTTTGCCCAGCACGGGGATATTGAGTTCTATAAGATAAAGCCATAAACATGTTTGTCTGAGTCTTCTATCAAAAGTTACAGCGATTTATATGAAGTTGTTCAAA
The DNA here is from genome assembly GCF_964374335.1 of Astatotilapia calliptera. Classification (NCBI taxonomy): domain Eukaryota; kingdom Metazoa; phylum Chordata; class Actinopteri; order Cichliformes; family Cichlidae; genus Astatotilapia; species Astatotilapia calliptera. The sequence continues at coordinate 17,494,721 of NC_137423.1, forward strand.
AAGGCTTTATTTCGCCAAGACAATGCGTTTCTCACTGTTACATGCATTTGAATGGGAAACTCGACCGAAACAAAGTATAGGTTTTCATTATGTGAATAATTTTAAAATCTTAGCTCAAACGGCTGCAAAACCTGTTCTGTTTGCCCAGCACGGGGATATTGAGTTCTATAAGATAAAGCCATAAACATGTTTGTCTGAGTCTTCTATCAAAAGTTACAGCGATTTATATGAAGTTGTACAAAAACGCTTTATTTCGCCAAGACAGTGTGTTTCTCACTGTTACATGCATTTGAATGGGAAACTCGCCTGAAACAAAGTATAGGTTTTCATTATGTGAATAATTTTAAAATCTTAGCTCAGACGGCTGCAAAACCTGTTTGCCCAGCATGGGGACCTTGAGTTCTATAAGATAAAGCCATAAACATGTTTGTCTGAGTCTTCTATCAAAAGTTACAGCTATTTATATGAAGTTGTACAAAAACGCTTTCTTTCGCCAAGACAGTGCGTTTCTCACTGTTACATGCAGTTGAATGGGGAACTCGCCCGAAACAAAGTATAGGTTTTCATTATGTGTATAACTTGGAAATCTTAGCTCAAACAGCTGCAAAACCTGTTTTCCCAGCACGGGGATATTGAGTTCTATAAGATAAAGCCATAAACATGTGTATCCGAGTCTTCTATCAAAAGTTACAGCGATTTATATGAAGTTGTACAAAAACGCTTTCTTTCGCCAAGACAGTGCGTTTCTCACTGTTACGTGCATTTGAATGGGAAACTCGCCTGAAACAAAGTATAGGTTTTCATTATGTGAATAATTTTAAAATCTTAGCTCAAACGGCTGCAAAACCTGTTTTCCCAGCACGGGGATATTGAGTTCTATAAGATAAAGCCATAAACATGTGTATCCGAGTCTTCTATCAAAAGTTACAGCGATTTATATGAAGTTGTACAAAAACGCTTTATTTCGCCAAGACAGTGCGTTTCTCACTGTTACATGCATTTGAATGGGAAACTCGCCTGAAACAAAGTATAGGTTTTCATTATGTGAATAATTTTAAAATCTTAGCTCAAACGGCTGCAAAACCTGTTTGCCCAGCACGGGGATATTGAGTTCTATAAGATAAAGCCATAAACATGTTTGTCTGAGTCTTCTATCAAAAGTTACAGCGATTTATATGAAGTTGTTCAAAAACGCTTTATTTCGCCAAGACAATGCGTTTCTCACTGTTACATGCATTTGAATGGGAAACTCGACCGAAACAAAGTATAGGTTTTCATTATGTGAATAATTTTAAAATCTTAGCTCAAACGGCTGCAAAACCTGTTTTCCCAGCACGGGGACCTTGAGTTCTATAAGATAAAGCCATAAACATGTTTGTCTGAGTCTTCTATCAAAAGTTACAGTGATTTTATGAAGTTGTTCAAAAACGCTTTATTTCGCCAAGACAATGCGTTTCTCACTGTTACATGCATTTGAATGGGAAACTCGACCGAAACAAAGTATAGGTTTTCATTATGTGTATAACTTGGAAATCTTAGCTCAAACAGCTGCAAAACCTGTTTTCCCAGCACGGGGATATTGAGTTCTATAAGATAAAGCCATAAACATGTTTGTCTGAGTCTTCTATCAAAAGTTACAGCGATTTATATGAAGTTGTTCAAAAACGCCTTATTTCGCCAAGACAATGCGTTTCTCACTGTTACATGCATTTGAATGGGAAACTCGACCGAAACAAAGTATAGGTTTTCATTATGTGAATAATTTTAAAATCTTAGCTCAAACGGCTGCAAAACCTGTTTGCCCAGCACGGGGATATTGAGTTCTATAAGATAAAGCCATAAACATGTTTGTCTGAGTCTTCTATCAAAAGTTACAGCGATTTATATGAAGTTGTTCAAAAACGCTTTATTTCGCCAAGACAATGCGTTTCTCACTGTTACATGCAGTTGAATGGGGAACTCGCCCGAAACAAAGTATAGGTTTTCATTATGTGTATAACTTGGAAATCTTAGCTCAAACAGCTGCAAAACCTGTTTTCCCAGCACGGGGATATTGAGTTCTATAAGATAAAGCCATAAACATGTGTATCCGAGTCTTCTATCAAAAGTTACAGCGATTTATATGAAGTTGTACAAAAACGCTTTCTTTCGCCAAGACAGTGCGTTTCTCACTGTTACGTGCATTTGAATGGGAAACTCGCCTGAAACAAAGTATAGGTTTTCATTATGTGAATAATTTTAAAATCTTAGCTCAAACGGCTGCAAAACCTGTTTTCCCAGCACGGGGATATTGAGTTCTATAAGATAAAGCCATAAACATGTGTATCCGAGTCTTCTATCAAAAGTTACAGCGATTTATATGAAGTTGTACAAAAACGCTTTATTTCGCCAAGACAGTGCGTTTCTCACTGTTACATGCAGTTGAATGGGGAACTCGCCCGAAACAAAGTATAGGTTTTCATTATGTGTATAACTTGGAAATCTTAGCTCAAACAGCTGCAAAACCTGTTTTCCCAGCACGGGGATATTGAGTTCTATAAGATAAAGCCATAAACATGTGTATCCGAGTCTTCTATCAAAAGTTACAGCGATTTATATGAAGTTGTACAAAAACGCTTTCTTTCGCCAAGACAGTGCGTTTCTCACTGTTACGTGCATTTGAATGGGAAACTCGCCTGAAACAAAGTATAGGTTTTCATTATGTGAATAATTTTAAAATCTTAGCTCAAACGGCTGCAAAACCTGTTTTCCCAGCACGGGGATATTGAGTTCTATAAGATAAAGCCATAAACATGTGTATCCGAGTCTTCTATCAAAAGTTACAGCGATTTATATGAAGTTGTACAAAAACGCTTTATTTCGCCAAGACAGTGCGTTTCTCACTGTTACATGCATTTGAATGGGAAACTCGCCTGAAACAAAGTATAGGTTTTCATTATGTGAATAATTTTAAAATCTTAGCTCAAACGGCTGCAAAACCTGTTTGCCCAGCACGGGGATATTGAGTTCTATAAGATAAAGCCATAAACATGTTTGTCTGAGTCTTCTATCAAAAGTTACAGCGATTTATATGAAGTTGTTCAAAAACGCTTTATTTCGCCAAGACAATGCGTTTCTCACTGTTACATGCATTTGAATGGGAAACTCGACCGAAACAAAGTATAGGTTTTCATTATGTGAATAATTTTAAAATCTTAGCTCAAACGGCTGCAAAACCTGTTTTCCCAGCACGGGGACCTTGAGTTCTATAAGATAAAGCCATAAACATGTTTGTCTGAGTCTTCTATCAAAAGTTACAGTGATTTTATGAAGTTGTTCAAAAACGCTTTATTTCGCCAAGACAATGCGTTTCTCACTGTTACATGCATTTGAATGGGAAACTCGACCGAAACAAAGTATAGGTTTTCATTATGTGTATAACTTGGAAATCTTAGCTCAAACAGCTGCAAAACCTGTTTTCCCAGCACGGGGATATTGAGTTCTATAAGATAAAGCCATAAACATGTTTGTCTGAGTCTTCTATCAAAAGTTACAGCGATTTATATGAAGTTGTTCAAAAACGCCTTATTTCGCCAAGACAATGCGTTTCTCACTGTTACATGCATTTGAATGGGAAACTCGACCGAAACAAAGTATAGGTTTTCATTATGTGAATAATTTTAAAATCTTAGCTCAAACGGCTGCAAAACCTGTTTGCCCAGCACGGGGATATTGAGTTCTATAAGATAAAGCCATAAACATGTTTGTCTGAGTCTTCTATCAAAAGTTACAGCGATTTATATGAAGTTGTTCAAAAACGCTTTATTTCGCCAAGACAATGCGTTTCTCACTGTTACATGCAGTTGAATGGGGAACTCGCCCGAAACAAAGTATAGGTTTTCATTATGTGTATAACTTGGAAATCTTAGCTCAAACAGCTGCAAAACCTGTTTTCCCAGCACGGGGATATTGAGTTCTATAAGATAAAGCCATAAACATGTGTATCCGAGTCTTCTATCAAAGGTTACAGCGATTTATATGAAGTTGTACAAAAACGCTTTCTTTCGCCAAGACAGTGCGTTTCTCACTGTTACGTGCATTTGAATGGGAAACTCGCCTGAAACAAAGTATAGGTTTTCATTATGTGAATAATTTTAAAATCTTAGCTCAAACGGCTGCAAAACCTGTTTTCCCAGCACGGGGATATTGAGTTCTATAAGATAAAGCCATAAACATGTGTATCCGAGTCTTCTATCAAAAGTTACAGCGATTTATATGAAGTTGTACAAAAACGCTTTATTTCGCCAAGACAGTGCGTTTCTCACTGTTACATGCAGTTGAATGGGGAACTCGCCCGAAACAAAGTATAGGTTTTCATTATGTGTATAACTTGGAAATCTTAGCTCAAACAGCTGCAAAACCTGTTTTCCCAGCACGGGGATATTGAGTTCTATAAGATAAAGCCATAAACATGTGTATCCGAGTCTTCTATCAAAAGTTACAGCGATTTATATGAAGTTGTACAAAAACGCTTTCTTTCGCCAAGACAGTGCGTTTCTCACTGTTACGTGCATTTGAATGGGAAACTCGCCTGAAACAAAGTATAGGTTTTCATTATGTGAATAATTTTAAAATCTTAGCTCAAACGGCTGCAAAACCTGTTTTCCCAGCACGGGGATATTGAGTTCTATAAGATAAAGCCATAAACATGTGTATCCGAGTCTTCTATCAAAAGTTACAGCGATTTATATGAAGTTGTACAAAAACGCTTTATTTCGCCAAGACAGTGCGTTTCTCACTGTTACATGCATTTGAATGGGAAACTCGCCTGAAACAAAGTATAGGTTTTCATTATGTGAATAATTTTAAAATCTTAGCTCAAACGGCTGCAAAACCTGTTTGCCCAGCACGGGGATATTGAGTTCTATAAGATAAAGCCATAAACATGTTTGTCTGAGTCTTCTATCAAAAGTTACAGCGATTTATATGAAGTTGTTCAAAAACGCTTTATTTCGCCAAGACAATGCGTTTCTCACTGTTACATGCATTTGAATGGGAAACTCGACCGAAACAAAGTATAGGTTTTCATTATGTGAATAATTTTAAAATCTTAGCTCAAACGGCTGCAAAACCTGTTTTCCCAGCACGGGGACCTTGAGTTCTATAAGATAAAGCCATAAACATGTTTGTCTGAGTCTTCTATCAAAAGTTACAGTGATTTTATGAAGTTGTTCAAAAACGCTTTATTTCGCCAAGACAATGCGTTTCTCACTGTTACATGCATTTGAATGGGAAACTCGACCGAAACAAAGTATAGGTTTTCATTATGTGTATAACTTGGAAATCTTAGCTCAAACAGCTGCAAAACCTGTTTTCCCAGCACGGGGATATTGAGTTCTATAAGATAAAGCCATAAACATGTTTGTCTGAGTCTTCTATCAAAAGTTACAGCGATTTATATGAAGTTGTTCAAAAACGCCTTATTTCGCCAAGACAATGCGTTTCTCACTGTTACATGCATTTGAATGGGAAACTCGACCGAAACAAAGTATAGGTTTTCATTATGTGAATAATTTTAAAATCTTAGCTCAAACGGCTGCAAAACCTGTTTGCCCAGCACGGGGATATTGAGTTCTATAAGATAAAGCCATAAACATGTTTGTCTGAGTCTTCTATCAAAAGTTACAGCGATTTATATGAAGTTGTTCAAAAACGCTTTATTTCGCCAAGACAATGCGTTTCTCACTGTTACATGCATTTGAATGGGAAACTCGCCTGAAACAAAATATAGGTTTTCATTATGTGAATAATTTTAAAATCTTAGCTCAAACGGCTGCAAAACCTGTTTTCCCAGCACGGGGATATTGAGTTCTATAAGATAAAGCCATAAACATGTGTATCCGAGTCTTCTATCAAAAGTTACAGCGATTTATATGAAGTTGTACAAAAACGCTTTCTTTCGCCAAGACAGTGCGTTTCTCACTGTTACATGCATTTGAATGGGAAACTCGCCTGAAACAAAGTATAGGTTTTCATTATGTGAATAATTTTAAAATCTTAGCTCAAACGGCTGCAAAACGTGTTTGCCCAGCACGGGGATATTGAGTTCTATAAGATAAAGCCATAAACATGTTTGTCTGAGTCTTCTATCAAAAGTTACAGCGATTTATATGAAGTTGTTCAAAAACGCTTTATTTCGCCAAGACAATGCGTTTCTCACTGTTACATGCATTTGAATGGGAAACTCGACCGAAACAAAGTATAGGTTTTCATTATGTGAATAATTTTAAAATCTTAGCTCAAACGGCTGCAAAACCTGTTTGCCCAGCACGGGGATATTGAGTTCTATAAGATAAAGCCATAAACATGTTTGTCTGAGTCTTCTATCAAAAGTTACAGCGATTTATATGAAGTTGTTCAAAAACGCTTTATTTCGCCAAGACAATGCGTTTCTCACTGTTACATGCATTTGAATGGGAAACTCGACCGAAACAAAGTATAGGTTTTCATTATGTGTATAACTTGGAAATCTTAGCTCAAACAGCTGCAAAACCTGTTTTCCCAGCACGGGGATATTGAGTTCTATAAGATAAAGCCATAAACATGTGTATCCGAGTCTTCTATCAAAAGTTACAGCGATTTATATGAAGTTGTACAAAAACGCTTTCTTTCGCCAAGACAGTGCGTTTCTCACTGTTACATGCATTTGAATGGGAAACTCGCCTGAAACAAAGTATAGGTTTTCATTATGTGAATAATTTTAAAATCTTAGCTCAAACGGCTGCAAAACCTGTTTGCCCAGCACGGGGACCTTGAGTTCTATAAGATAAATCCATAAACATGTTTGTCTGAGTCTTCTATCAAAAGTTACAGCGATTTATATGAAGTTGTTCAAAAACGCTTTATTTCGCCAAGACAATGCGTTTCTCACTGTTACATGCATTTGAATGGGAAAATCGACCGAAACAAAGTATAGGTTTTCATTATGTGTATAACTTGGAAATCTTAGCTCAAACAGCTGCAAATCCTGTTTTCCCAGCACGGGGACCTTGAGTTCTATAAGATAAAGCCATAAACATGTTTGTCTGAGTCTTCTATCAAAAGTTACAGCGATTTATATGAAGTTGTTCAAAAACGCTTTATTTCGCCAAGACAATGCGTTTCTCACTGTTACATGCATTTGAATGGGAAACTCGACCGAAACAAAGTATAGGTTTTCATTATGTGTATAACTTGGAAATCTTAGCTCAAACAGCTGCAAAACCTGTTTTCCCAGCATGGGGACCTTGAGTTCTATAAGATAAAGCCATAAACATGTTTGTCTGAGTCTTCTATCAAAAGTTACAGCGATTTTATGAAGTTGTTCAAAAACGCTTTATTTCGCCAAGACAATGCGTTTCTCACTGTTACATGCATTTGAATGGGAAACTCGACCGAAACAAAGTATAGGTTTTCATTATGTGTATAACTTGGAAATCTTAGCTAAAACAGCTGCAAATCCTGTTTTCCCAGCACAGGGACCTTGAGTTCTATAAGATAAAGCCATAAACATGTTTGTCTGAGTCTTCTATCAAAAGTTACAGCTATTTATATGAAGTTGTACAAAAACGCTTTCTTTTGCCAAGACAGTGCGTTTCTCACTGTTGCATGCATTTGAATGGGGAACTCGCCCGAAACAAAGTATAGGTTTTCATTATGTGTATAACTTGGAAATCTTAGCTCAAACAGCTGCAAAACCTGTTTCCCCAGCACGGGGACCTTGAGTTCTATAAGATAAAGCCATAAACATGTGTATCCGAGTCTTCTATCAAAAGTTACAGCTATTTATATGAAGTTGTACAAAAACGCTTTCTTTCGCCAAGACAGTGCGTTTCTCACTGTTACATGCATTTGAATGGGGAACTCGTCCGAAACAAAGTATAGGTTTTCATTATGTGTATAACTTAAAAATCTTAGCTCAAACAGCTGCAAAACCTGTTTCCCCAGCACGGGGACCTTGAGTTCTATAAGATAAAGCCATAAACATGTTTGTCTGAGTCTTCTATCAAAAGTTACAGCTATTTATATGAAGTTGTACAAAAACGCTTTCTTTCGCCAAGACAGTGCGTTTCTCAATGTTGCATGCATTTGAATGGGGAACTCGCCCGAAACAAAGTATAGGTTTTCATTATGTGTATAACTTGGAAATCTTAGCTCAAACGGCTGCAAAACCTGTTTGCCCAGCACGGGGATATTGAGTTCTATAAGATAAAGCCATAAACATGTTTGTCTGAGTCTTCTATCAAAAGTTACAGCGATTTATATGAAGTTGTTCAAAAACGCTTTATTTCGCCAAGACAATGCGTTTCTCACTGTTACATGCATTTGAATGGGAAACTCGACCGAAACAAAGTATAGGTTTTCATTATGTGAATAATTTTAAAATCTTAGCTCAAACGGCTGCAAAACCCTTTTGCCCAGCACGGGGATATTGAGTTCTATAAGATAAAGCCATAAACATGTTTGTCTGAGTCTTCTATCAAAAGTTACAGCGATTTATATGAAGTTGTTCAAAAACGCTTTATTTCGCCAAGACAATGCGTTTCTCACTGTTACATGCATTTGAATGGGAAACTCGACCGAAACAAAGTATAGGTTTTCATTATGTGTATAACTTGGAAATCTTAGCTCAAACAGCTGCAAAACCTGTTTTCCCAGCACGGGGATATTGAGTTCTATAAGATAAAGCCATAAACATGTGTATCCGAGTCTTCTATCAAAAGTTACAGCGATTTATATGAAGTTGTACAAAAACGCTTTCTTTCGCCAAGACAGTGCGTTTCTCACTGTTACATGCATTTGAATGGGAAACTCGCCTGAAACAAAGTATAGGTTTTCATTATGTGAATAATTTTAAAATCCTAGCTCAAACGGCTGCAAAACCTGTTTGCCCAGCACGGGGACCTTGAGTTCTATAAGATAAATCCATAAACATGTTTGTCTGAGTCTTCTATCAAAAGTTACAGCGATTTATATGAAGTTGTTCAAAAACGCTTTATTTCGCCAAGACAATGCGTTTCTCACTGTTACATGCATTTGAATGGGAAAATCGACCGAAACAAAGTATAGGTTTTCATTATGTGTATAACTTGGAAATCTTAGCTCAAACAGCTGCAAATCCTGTTTTCCCAGCACGGGGACCTTGAGTTCTATAAGATAAAGCCATAAACATGTTTGTCTGAGTCTTCTATCAAAAGTTACAGCGATTTATATGAAGTTGTTCAAAAACGCTTTATTTCGCCAAGACAATGCGTTTCTCACTGTTACATGCATTTGAATGGGAAACTCGACCGAAACAAAGTATAGGTTTTCATTATGTGTATAACTTGGAAATCTTAGCTCAAACAGCTGCAAAACCTGTTTTCCCAGCACGGGGACCTTGAGTTCTATAAGATAAAGCCATAAACATGTTTGTCTCTGAGTCTTCTATCAAAAGTTACAGCTATTTATATGAAGTTGTACAAAAACGCTTTCTTTTGCCAAGACAGTGCGTTTCTCACTGTTGCATGCATTTGAATGGGGAACTCGCCCGAAACAAAGTATAGGTTTTCATTATGTGTATAACTTGGAAATCTTAGCTCAAACAGCTGCAAAACCTGTTTCCCCAGCACGGGGACCTTGAGTTCTATAAGATAAAGCCATAAACATGTGTATCCGAGTCTTCTATCAAAAGTTACAGCTATTTATATGAAGTTGTACAAAAACGCTTTCTTTCGCCAAGACAGTGCGTTTCTCACTGTTACATGCATTTGAATGGGGAACTCGTCCGAAACAAAGTATAGGTTTTCATTATGTGTATAACTTAAAAATCTTAGCTCAAACAGCTGCAAAACCTGTTTCCCCAGCACGGGGACCTTGAGTTCTATAAGATAAAGCCATAAACATGTGTATCCGAGTCTTCTATCAAAAGTTACAGCTATTTATATGAAGTTGTACAAAAACGCTTTCTTTCGCCAAGACAGTGCGTTTCTCACTGTTACATGCATTTGAATGGGGAACTCGTCCGAAACAAAGTATAGGTTTTCATTATGTGTATAACTTAAAAATCTTAGCTCAAACAGCTGCAAAACCTGTTTCCCCAGCACGGGGACCTTGAGTTCTATAAGATAAAGCCATAAACATGTTTGTCTGAGTCTTCTATCAAAAGTTACAGCTATTTATATGAAGTTGTACAAAAACGCTTTCTTTCGCCAAGACAGTGCGTTTCTCAATGTTGCATGCATTTGAATGGGGAACTCGCCCGAAACAAAGTATAGGTTTTCATTATGTGTATAACTTGGAAATCTTAGCGCAAACAGCTGCAAATCCTGTTTTCCCAGCACGGGGACCTTGAGTTCTATAAGATAAAGCCATAAACATGTTTATCCGAGTCTTCTATCAAAAGTTACAGCGATTTATATGAAGTTGTTCAAAAACGCTTTCTTTCGCCAAGACAGTGTGTTTCTCACTGTTGCATGCATTTGAATGGGGAACTCGCCCGAAACAAAGTATAGGTTTTCATTATGTGTATAACTTGGAAATCTTAGCTAAAACAGCTGCAAATCCTGTTTTCCCAGCACAGGGACCTTGAGTTCTATAAGATAAAGCCATAAACATGTTTGTCTGAGTCTTCTATCAAAAGTTACAGCTATTTATATGAAGTTGTACAAAAACGCTTTCTTTCGCCAAGACAGTGCGTTTCTCACTGTTACATGCATTTGAATGGGGAACTCGACCGAAACAAAGTATAGGTTTTCATTATGTGTATAACTTAAAAATCTTAGCTCAAACAGCTGCAAATCCTGTTTTCCCAGCACAGGGACCTTGAGTTCTATAAGATAAAGCCATAAACATGTGTGTCCGAGTCTTCTATCAAAAGTTACAGCGATTTATATGAAGTTGTACAAAAACGCTTTCTTTCGCCAAGACAGTGCGTTTCTCACTGTTGCATGCATTTGAATGGGGAACTCGCACCAAACAAAGTATAGGTTTTCATTATGTGTATAACTTGGAAATCTTAGCTCAAACAGCTGCAAAACCTGTTTTCCCAGCACGGGGACCTTGAGTTCTATAAGATAAAGCCATAAACATGTTTGTCTGAGTCTTCTATCAAAAGTTACAGCGATTTATATGAAGTTGTACAAAAACGCTTTCTTTCGCCAAGACAGTGCGTTTCTCACTGTTGCATGCATTTGAATGGGAACTCGCCCGAAACAAAGTATAGGTTTTCATTATGTGTATAACTTGGAAATCTTAGCTAAAACAGCTGCAAATCCTGTTTTCTCAGCACAGGGACCTTGGTTTCTATAAGATAAAGCCATAAACATATTTGTCTGAGTCTTCTATCAAAAGTTACAGCTATTTATATGAAGTTGTACAAAAACGCTTTCTTTTGCCAAGACAGTGCGTTTCTCACTGTTGCATGCATTTGAATGGGGAACTCGCCCGAAACAAAGTATAGGTTTTCATTATGTGTATAACTTGGAAATCTTAGCTCAAACAGCTGCAAAACCTGTTTCCCCAGCACGGGGACCTTGAGTTCTATAAGATAAAGCCATAAACATGTGTATCCGAGTCTTCTATCAAAAGTTACAGCTATTTATATGAAGTTGTACAAAAACGCTTTCTTTCGCCAAGACAGTGCGTTTCTCACTGTTACATGCATTTGAATGGGGAACTCGTCCGAAACAAAGTATAGGTTTTCATTATGTGTATAACTTAAAAATCTTAGCTCAAACAGCTGCAAAACCTGTTTCCCCAGCACGGGGACCTTGAGTTCTATAAGATAAAGCCATAAACATGTGTATCCGAGTCTTCTATCAAAAGTTACAGCTATTTATATGAAGTTGTACAAAAACGCTTTCTTTCGCCAAGACAGTGCGTTTCTCACTGTTACATGCATTTGAATGGGGAACTCGTCCGAAACAAAGTATAGGTTTTCATTATGTGTATAACTTGAAAATCTTAGCTCAAACAGCTGCAAAACCTGTTTCCCCAGCACGGGGACCTTGAGTTCTATAAGATAAAGCCATAAACATGTTTGTCTGAGTCTTCTATCAAAAGTTACAGCTATTTATATGAAGTTGTACAAAAACGCTTTCTTTCGCCAAGACAGTGCGTTTCTCAATGTTGCATGCATTTGAATGGGGAACTCGCCCGAAACAAAGTATAGGTTTTCATTATGTGTATAACTTGGAAATCTTAGCGCAAACAGCTGCAAATCCTGTTTTCCCAGCACGGGGACCTTGAGTTCTATAAGATAAAGCCATAAACATGTTTATCCGAGTCTTCTATCAAAAGTTACAGCGATTTATATGAAGTTGTTCAAAAACGCTTTCTTTCGCCAAGACAGTGTGTTTCTCACTGTTGCATGCATTTGAATGGGGAACTCGCCCGAAACAAAGTATAGGTTTTCATTATGTGTATAACTTGGAAATCTTAGCTCAAACAGCTGCAAAACCTGTTTCCCCAGCACGGGGACCTTGAGTTCTATAAGATAAAGCCATAAACATGTGTATCCGAGTCTTCTATCAAAAGTTACAGCTATTTATATGAAGTTGTACAAAAACGCTTTCTTTCGCCAAGACAGTGCGTTTCTCACTGTTACATGCATTTGAATGGGGAACTCGTCCGAAACAAAGTATAGGTTTTCATTATGTGTATAACTTAAAAATCTTAGCTCAAACAGCTGCAAAACCTGTTTCCCCAGCACGGGGACCTTGAGTTCTATAAGATAAAGCCATAAACATGTTTGTCTGAGTCTTCTATCAAAAGTTACAGCTATTTATATGAAGTTGTACAAAAACGCTTTCTTTCGCCAAGACAGTGCGTTTCTCAATGTTGCATGCATTTGAATGGGGAACTCGCCCGAAACAAAGTATAGGTTTTCATTATGTGTATAACTTGGAAATCTTAGCTCAAACGGCTGCAAAACCTGTTTGCCCAGCACGGGGATATTGAGTTCTATAAGATAAAGCCATAAACATGTTTGTCTGAGTCTTCTATCAAAAGTTACAGCGATTTATATGAAGTTGTTCAAAAACGCTTTATTTCGCCAAGACAATGCGTTTCTCACTGTTACATGCATTTGAATGGGAAACTCGACCGAAACAAAGTATAGGTTTTCATTATGTGAATAATTTTAAAATCTTAGCTCAAACGGCTGCAAAACCCTTTTGCCCAGCACGGGGATATTGAGTTCTATAAGATAAAGCCATAAACATGTTTGTCTGAGTCTTCTATCAAAAGTTACAGCGATTTATATGAAGTTGTTCAAAAACGCTTTATTTCGCCAAGACAATGCGTTTCTCACTGTTACATGCATTTGAATGGGAAACTCGACCGAAACAAAGTATAGGTTTTCATTATGTGTATAACTTGGAAATCTTAGCTCAAACAGCTGCAAAACCTGTTTTCCCAGCACGGGGATATTGAGTTCTATAAGATAAAGCCATAAACATGTGTATCCGAGTCTTCTATCAAAAGTTACAGCGATTTATATGAAGTTGTACAAAAACGCTTTCTTTCGCCAAGACAGTGCGTTTCTCACTGTTACATGCATTTGAATGGGAAACTCGCCTGAAACAAAGTATAGGTTTTCATTATGTGAATAATTTTAAAATCTTAGCTCAAACGGCTGCAAAACCTGTTTGCCCAGCACGGGGACCTTGAGTTCTATAAGATAAATCCATAAACATGTTTGTCTGAGTCTTCTATCAAAAGTTACAGCGATTTATATGAAGTTGTTCAAAAACGCTTTATTTCGCCAAGACAATGCGTTTCTCACTGTTACATGCATTTGAATGGGAAAATCGACCGAAACAAAGTATAGGTTTTCATTATGTGTATAACTTGGAAATCTTAGCTCAAACAGCTGCAAATCCTGTTTTCCCAGCACGGGGACCTTGAGTTCTATAAGATAAAGCCATAAACATGTTTGTCTGAGTCTTCTATCAAAAGTTACAGCGATTTATATGAAGTTGTTCAAAAACGCTTTATTTCGCCAAGACAATGCGTTTCTCACTGTTACATGCATTTGAATGGGAAACTCGACCGAAACAAAGTATAGGTTTTCATTATGTGTATAACTTGGAAATCTTAGCTCAAACAGCTGCAAAACCTGTTTCCCCAGCACGGGGACCTTGAGTTCTATAAGATAAAGCCATAAACATGTGTATCCGAGTCTTCTATCAAAAGTTACAGCTATTTATATGAAGTTGTACAAAAACGCTTTCTTTCGCCAAGACAGTGCGTTTCTCACTGTTACATGCATTTGAATGGGGAACTCGTCCGAAACAAAGTATAGGTTTTCATTATGTGTATAACTTAAAAATCTTAGCTCAAACAGCTGCAAAACCTGTTTCCCCAGCACGGGGACCTTGAGTTCTATAAGATAAAGCCATAAACATGTGTATCCGAGTCTTCTATCAAAAGTTACAGCTATTTATATGAAGTTGTACAAAAACGCTTTCTTTCGCCAAGACAGTGCGTTTCTCACTGTTACATGCATTTGAATGGGGAACTCGTCCGAAACAAAGTATAGGTTTTCATTATGTGTATAACTTAAAAATCTTAGCTCAAACAGCTGCAAAACCTGTTTCCCCAGCACGGGGACCTTGAGTTCTATAAGATAAAGCCATAAACATGTTTGTCTGAGTCTTCTATCAAAAGTTACAGCTATTTATATGAAGTTGTACAAAAACGCTTTCTTTTGCCAAGACAGTGCGTTTCTCAATGTTGCATGCATTTGAATGGGGAACTCGCCCGAAACAAAGTATAGGTTTTCATTATGTGTATAACTTGGAAATCTTAGCGCAAACAGCTGCAAATCCTGTTTTCCCAGCACGGTGACCTTGAGTTCTATAAGATAAAGCCATAAACATGTTTATCCGAGTCTTCTATCAAAAGTTACAGCGATTTATATGAAGTTGTTCAAAAACGCTTTCTTTCGCCAAGACAGTGTGTTTCTCACTGTTGCATGCATTTGAATGGGGAACTCGCCCGAAACAAAGTATAGGTTTTCATTATGTGTATAACTTGGAAATCTTAGCTAAAACAGCTGCAAATCCTGTTTTCCCAGCACAGGGACCTTGAGTTCTATAAGATAAAGCCATAAACATGTTTGTCTGAGTCTTCTATCAAAAGTTACAGCTATTTATATGAAGTTGTACAAAAACGCTTTCTTTCGCCAAGACAGTGCGTTTCTCACTGTTACATGCATTTGAATGGGGAACTCGACCGAAACAAAGTATAGGTTTTCATTATGTGTATAACTTAAAAATCTTAGCTCAAACAGCTGCAAATCCTGTTTTCCCAGCACAGGGACCTTGAGTTCTATAAGATAAAGCCATAAACATGTGTATCCGAGTCTTCTATCAAAAGTTACAGCGATTTATATGAAGTTGTACAAAAACGCTTTCTTTCGCCAAGACAGTGCGTTTCTCACTGTTGCATGCATTTGAATGGGGAACTCGCACCAAACAAAGTATAGGTTTTCATTATGTGTATAACTTGGAAATCTTAGCTCAAACAGCTGCAAAACCTGTTTTCCCAGCACGGGGACCTTGAGTTCTATAAGATAAAGCCATAAACATGTTTGTCTGAGTCTTCTATCAAAAGTTACAGCGATTTATATGAAGTTGTACAAAAACGCTTTCTTTCGCCAAGACAGTGCGTTTCTCACTGTTGCATGCATTTGAATGGGAACTCGCCCGAAACAAAGTATAGGTTTTCATTATGTGTATAACTTGGAAATCTTAGCTAAAACAGCTGCAAATCCTGTTTTCTCAGCACAGGGACCTTGGTTTCTATAAGATAAAGCCATAAACATATTTGTCTGAGTCTTCTATCAAAAGTTACAGCTATTTATATGAAGTTGTACAAAAACGCTTTCTTTTGCCAAGACAGTGCGTTTCTCACTGTTGCATGCATTTGAATGGGGAACTCGCCCGAAACAAAGTATAGGTTTTCATTATGTGTATAACTTGGAAATCTTAGCTCAAACAGCTGCAAAACCTGTTTCCCCAGCACGGGGACCTTGAGTTCTATAAGATAAAGCCATAAACATGTGTATCCGAGTCTTCTATCAAAAGTTACAGCTATTTATATGAAGTTGTACAAAAACGCTTTCTTTCGCCAAGACAGTGCGTTTCTCACTGTTACATGCATTTGAATGGGGAACTCGTCCGAAACAAAGTATAGGTTTTCATTATGTGTATAACTTGAAAATCTTAGCTCAAACAGCTGCAAAACCTGTTTCCCCAGCACGGGGACCTTGAGTTCTATAAGATAAAGCCATAAACATGTTTGTCTGAGTCTTCTATCAAAAGTTACAGCTATTTATATGAAGTTGTACAAAAACGCTTTCTTTCGCCAAGACAGTGCGTTTCTCAATGTTGCATGCATTTGAATGGGGAACTCGCCCGAAACAAAGTATAGGTTTTCATTATGTGTATAACTTGGAAATCTTAGCGCAAACAGCTGCAAATCCTGTTTTCCCAGCACGGGGACCTTGAGTTCTATAAGATAAAGCCATAAACATGTTTATCCGAGTCTTCTATCAAAAGTTACAGCGATTTATATGAAGTTGTTCAAAAACGCTTTCTTTCGCCAAGACAGTGTGTTTCTCACTGTTGCATGCATTTGAATGGGGAACTCGCCCGAAACAAAGTATAGGTTTTCATTATGTGTATAACTTGGAAATCTTAGCTAAAACAGCTGCAAATCCTGTTTTCCCAGCACAGGGACCTTGAGTTCTATAAGATAAAGCCATAAACATGTTTGTCTGAGTCTTCTATCAAAAGTTACAGCTATTTATATGAAGTTGTACAAAAACGCTTTCTTTCGCCAAGACAGTGCGTTTCTCACTGTTACATGCATTTGAATGGGGAACTCGACCGAAACAAAGTATAGGTTTTCATTATGTGTATAACTTAAAAATCTTAGCTCAAACAGCTGCAAATCCTGATTTCCCAGCACAGGGACCTTGAGTTCTATAAGATAAAGCCATAAACATGTGTATCCGAGTCTTCTATCAAAAGTTACAGCGATTTATATGAAGTTGTACAAAAACGCTTTCTTTCGCCAAGACAGTGCGTTTCTCACTGTTGCATGCATTTGAATGGGGAACTCGCACCAAACAAAGTATAGGTTTTCATTATGTGTATAACTTGGAAATCTTAGCTCAAACAGCTGCAAAACCTGTTTTCCCAGCACGGGGACCTTGAGTTCTATAAGATAAAGCCATAAACATGTTTGTCTGAGTCTTCTATCAAAAGTTACAGCGATTTATATGAAGTTGTACAAAAACGCTTTCTTTCGCCAAGACAGTGCGTTTCTCACTGTTGCATGCATTTGAATGGGAACTCGCCCGAAACAAAGTATAGGTTTTCATTATGTGTATAACTTGGAAATCTTAGCTAAAACAGCTGCAAATCCTGTTTTCTCAGCACAGGGACCTTGAGTTCTATAAGATAAAGCCATAAACATGTTTGTCTGAGTCTTCTATCAAAAGTTACAGCTATTTATATGAAGTTGTACAAAAACGCTTTCTTTTGCCAAGACAGTGCGTTTCTCACTGTTGCATGCATTTGAATGGGGAACTCGCCCGAAACAAAGTATAGGTTTTCATTATGTGTATAACTTGGAAATCTTAGCTCAAACAGCTGCAAAACCTGTTTCCCCAGCACGGGGACCTTGAGTTCTATAAGATAAAGCCATAAACATGTGTATCCGAGTCTTCTATCAAAAGTTACAGCTATTTATATGAAGTTGTACAAAAACGCTTTCTTTCGCCAAGACAGTGCGTTTCTCACTGTTGCATGCATTTGAATGGGGAACTCGTCCGAAACAAAGTATAGGTTTTCATTATGTGTATAACTTAAAAATCTTAGCTCAAACAGCTGCAAATCCTGTTTGCCCAGCACGGGGACCTTGAGTTCTATAAGATAAAGCCATAAACATGTGTATCCGAGTCTTCTATCAAAAGTTACAGCTATTTATATGAAGTTGTACAAAAACGCTTTCTTTCGCCAAGACAGTGCGTTTCTCACTGTTACATGCATTTGAATGGGGAACTCGACCGAAACAAAGTTTAGGTTTTCATTATGTGTATAACTTGGAAATCTTAGCTCAAACAGCTGCAAAACCTGTTTTCCCAGCACGGGGACCTTGAGTTCTATAAGATAAAGCCATAAACATGTTTGTCTGAGTCTTCTATCAAAAGTTACAGCTATTTATATGAAGTTGTACAAAAACGCTTTCTTTTGCCAAGACAGTGCGTTTCTCACTGTTGCATGCATTTGAATGGGGAACTCGCCCGAAACAAAGTATAGGTTTTCATTATGTGTATAACTTGGAAATCTTAGCTCAAAAAGCTGCAAAACCTGTTTCCCCAGCACGGGGACCTTGAGTTCTATAAGATAAAGCCATAAACATGTGTATCCGAGTCTTCTATCAAAAGTTACAGCTATTTATATGAAGTTGTACAAAAACGCTTTCTTTCGCCAAGACAGTGCGTTTCTCACTGTTACATGCATTTGAATGGGGAACTCGTCCGAAACAAAGTATAGGTTTTCATTATGTGTATAACTTAAAAATCTTAGCTCAAACAGCTGCAAAACCTGTTTCCCCAGCACGGGGACCTTGAGTTCTATAAGATAAAGCCATAAACATGTTTGTCTGAGTCTTCTATCAAAAGTTACAGCGATTTATATGAAGTTGTACAAAAACGCTTTATTTCGCCAAGATAGTGCGTTTCTCACTGTTGCATGCATTTGAATGGGGAACTCGCCTGAAACAAAGTATAGGTTTTCATTATGTGTATAACTTGGAAATCTTAGCTCAAACAGCTGCAAAACCTGTTTCCCCAGCACGGGGACCTTGAGTTCTATAAGATAAAGCCATAAACATGTGTATCCGAGTCTTCTATCAAAAGTTACAGCGATTTATATGAAGTTGTACAAAAACGCTTTCTTTCGCCAAGACAATGCGTTTCTCACTGTTGCATGCATTTGAATGGGGAACTCGCACCAAACAAAGTATAGGTTTTCATTATGTGTATAACTTGGAAATCTTAGCTCAAACAGCTGCAAAACCTGTTTTCCCAGCACGGGGACCTTGAGTTCTATAAGATAAAGCCATAAACATGTTTGTCTGAGTCTTCTATCAAAAGTTACAGCGATTTATATGAAGTTGTACAAAAACGCTTTATTTCGCCAAGACAGTGCGTTTCTCACTGTTGCATGCATTTGAATGGGGAACTCGCCCGAAACAAAGTATAGGTTTTCATTATGTGTATAACTTGGAAATCTTAGCTAAAACAGCTGCAAATCCTGTTTTCCCAGCACAGGGACCTTGAGTTCTATAAGATAAAGCCATAAACATGTTTGTCTGAGTCTTCTATCAAAAGTTACAGCTATTTATATGAAGTTGTACAAAAACGCTTTCTTTCGCCAAGATAGTGCGTTTCTCACTGTTGCATGCATTTGAATGGGGAACTCGCCCGAAACAAAGTATAGGTTTTCATTATGTGTATAACTTGGAAATCTTAGCTCAAACAGCTGCAAATCCTGTTTTCCCAGCACGGGGACCTTGAGTTCTATAAGATAAAGCCATAAACATGTTTGTCTGAGTCTTCTATCAAAAGTTACAGCGA
The DNA here is from genome assembly GCF_964374335.1 of Astatotilapia calliptera. Lineage (NCBI taxonomy): Eukaryota > Metazoa > Chordata > Actinopteri > Cichliformes > Cichlidae > Astatotilapia > Astatotilapia calliptera. The sequence continues at coordinate 17,514,372 of NC_137423.1, forward strand.
TTTATATGAAGTTGTACAAAAACGCTTTCTTTCGCCAAGACAGTGCGTTTCTCACTGTTGCATGCATTTGAATGGGGAACTCGCCCGAAACAAAGTATAGGTTTTCATTATGTGTATAACTTGGAAATCTTAGCTAAAACAGCTGCAAATCCTGTTTTCCCAGCACAGGGACCTTGAGTTCTATAAGATAAAGCCATAAACATGTTTGTCTGAGTCTTCTATCAAAAGTTACAGCTATTTATATGAAGTTGTACAAAAACGCTTTCTTTTGCCAAGACAGTGCGTTTCTCACTGTTGCATGCATTTGAATGGGGAACTCGCCCGAAACAAAGTATAGGTTTTCATTATGTGTATAACTTGGAAATCTTAGCTCAAACAGCTGCAAAACCTGTTTCCCCAGCACGGAGATATTGAGTTCTATAAGATAAAGCCATAAACATGTGTATCCGAGTCTTCTATGAAAAGTTACAGCGATTTATATGAAGTTGTACAAAAACGCTTTCTTTCGCCAAGACAGTGCGTTTCTCACTGTTGCATGCATTTGAATGGGGAACTCGCACCAAACAAAGTATAGGTTTTCATTATGTGTATAACTTGGAAATCTTAGCTCAAACAGCTGCAAAACCTGTTTCCCCAGCACGGGGACCTTGAGTTCTATAAGATAAAGCCATAAACATGTGTATCCGAGTCTTCTATCAAAAGTTACAGCGATTTATATGAAGTTGTACAAAAACGCTTTCTTTTCGCCAAGACAGTGCGTTTCTCACTGTTGCATGCATTTGAATGGGGAACTCGCACCAAAAAAAGTATAGGTTTTCATTATGTGTATAACTTGGAAATCTTAGCTCAAACAGCTGCAAATCCTGTTTTCCCAGCACGGGGACCTTGAGTTCTATAAGATAAAGCCATAAACATGTGTATCCGAGTCTTCTATCAAAAGTTACAGCTATTTATATGAAGTTGTACAAAAACGCTTTCTTTCGCCAAGACAGTGCGTTTCTCACTGTTACATGCATTTGAATGGGGAACTCGACCGAAACAAAGTATAGGTTTTCATTATGTGTATAACTTAAAAATCTTAGCTCAAACAGCTGCAAATCCTGTTTTCCCAGCACAGGGACCTTGAGTTCTATAAGATAAAGCCATAAACATGTTTGTCCGAGTCTTCTATCAAAAGTTACAGCGATTTATATGAAGTTGTACAAAAACGCTTTCTTTCGCCAAGACAGTGCGTTTCTCACTGTTGCATGCATTTGAATGGGGAACTCGCCCGAAACAAAGTATAGGTTTTCATTATGTGTATAACTTGGAAATCTTAGCTAAAACAGCTGCAAATCCTGTTTTCCCAGCACAGGGACCTTGAGTTCTATAAGATAAAGCCATAAACATGTTTGTCTGAGTCTTCTATCAAAAGTTACAGCTATTTATATGAAGTTGTACAAAAACGCTTTCTTTTGCCAAGACAGTGCGTTTCTCACTGTTGCATGCATTTGAATGGGGAACTCGCCCGAAACAAAGTATAGGTTTTCATTATGTGTATAACTTGGAAATCTTAGCTCAAAAAGCTGCAAAACCTGTTTCCCCAGCACGGGGACCTTGAGTTCTATAAGATAAAGCCATAAACATGTGTATCCGAGTCTTCTATCAAAAGTTACAGCTATTTATATGAAGTTGTACAAAAACGCTTTCTTTCGCCAAGACAGTGCGTTTCTCACTGTTACATGCATTTGAATGGGGAACTCGTCCGAAACAAAGTATAGGTTTTCATTATGTGTATAACTTAAAAATCTTAGCTCAAACAGCTGCAAAACCTGTTTGCCCAGCACGGGGACCTTGAGTTCTATAAGATAAAGCCATAAACATGTGTATCCGAGTCTTCTATCAAAAGTTACAGCTATTTATATGAAGTTGTACAAAAACGCTTTCTTTCGCCAAGACAGTGCGTTTCTCACTGTTACATGCATTTGAATGGGGAACTCGACCGAAACAAAGTATAGGTTTTCATTATGTGTATAACTTAAAAATCTTAGCTCAAACAGCTGCAAATCCTGTTTTCCCAGCACAGGGACGTTGAGTTCTATAAGATAAAGCCATAAACATGTGTATCCGAGTCTTCTATCAAAAGTTACAGCGATTTATATGAAGTTGTACAAAAACGCTTTCTTTCGCCAAGACAGTGCGTTTCTCACTGTTGCATGCATTTGAATGGGGAACTCGCCCCAAACAAAGTATAGGTTTTCATTATGTGTATAACTTAAAAATCTTAGCTCAAACAGCTGCAAATCCTGTTTTCCCAGCACAGGGACCTTGAGTTCTATAAGATAAAGCCATAAACATGTGTATCCGAGTCTTCTATCAAAAGTTACAGCGATTTATATGAAGTTGTACAAAAACGCTTTCTTTCGCCAAGACAGTGCGTTTCTCACTGTTGCATGCATTTGAATGGGGAACTCGCCCCAAACAAAGTATAGGTTTTCATTATGTGTATAACTTGGAAATCTTAGCTCAAACAGCTGCAAAACCTGTTTTCCCAGCACGGGGACCTTGAGTTCTATAAGATAAAGCCATAAACATGTTTGTCTGAGTCTTCTATCAAAAGTTACAGCGATTTATATGAAGTTGTACAAAAACGCTTTCTTTCGCCAAGACAGTGCGTTTCTCACTGTTGCATGCATTTGAATGGGAACTCGCCCGAAACAAAGTATAGGTTTTCATTATGTGTATAACTTGGAAATCTTAGCTAAAACAGCTGCAAATCCTGTTTTCTCAGCACAGGGACCTTGAGTTCTATAAGATAAAGCCATAAACATGTTTGTCTGAGTCTTCTATCAAAAGTTACAGCTATTTATATGAAGTTGTACAAAAACGCTTTCTTTTGCCAAGACAGTGCGTTTCTCACTGTTGCATGCATTTGAATGGGGAACTCGCCCGAAACAAAGTATAGGTTTTCATTATGTGTATAACTTGGAAATCTTAGCTCAAACAGCTGCAAAACCTGTTTGCCCAGCACGGGGACCTTGAGTTCTATAAGATAAAGCCATAAACATGTGTATCCGAGTCTTCTATCAAAAGTTACAGCTATTTATATGAAGTTGTACAAAAACGCTTTCTTTCGCCAAGACAGTGCGTTTCTCACTGTTACATGCATTTGAATGGGGAACTCGACCGAAACAAAGTTTAGGTTTTCATTATGTGTATAACTTGGAAATCTTAGCTCAAACAGCTGCAAAACCTGTTTTCCCAGCACGGGGACCTTGAGTTCTATAAGATAAAGCCATAAACATGTTTGTCTGAGTCTTCTATCAAAAGTTACAGCGATTTATATGAAGTTGTACAAAAACGCTTTCTTTCGCCAAGACAGTGCGTTTCTCACTGTTGCATGCATTTGAATGGGGAACTCGCCCGAAACAAAGTATAGGTTTTCATTATGTGTATAACTTGGAAATCTTAGCTAAAACAGCTGCAAATCCTGTTTTCCCAGCACGGGGACCTTGAGTTCTATAAGATAAAGCCATAAACATGTTTGTCTGAGTCTTCTATCAAAAGTTACAGCGATTTATATGAAGTTGTACAAAAACGCTTTCTTTCGCCAAGACAGTGCGTTTCTCACTGTTGCATGCATTTGAATGGGAACTCGCCCGAAACAAAGTATAGGTTTTCATTATGTGTATAACTTGGAAATCTTAGCTAAAACAGCTGCAAATCCTGTTTTCTCAGCACAGGGACCTTGAGTTCTATAAGATAAAGCCATAAACATGTTTGTCTGAGTCTTCTATCAAAAGTTACAGCTATTTATATGAAGTTGTACAAAAACGCTTTCTTTTGCCAAGACAGTGCGTTTCTCACTGTTGCATGCATTTGAATGGGGAACTCGCCCGAAACAAAGTATAGGTTTTCATTATGTGTATAACTTGGAAATCTTAGCTCAAACAGCTGCAAAACCTGTTTGCCCAGCACGGGGACCTTGAGTTCTATAAGATAAAGCCATAAACATGTGTATCCGAGTCTTCTATCAAAAGTTACAGCTATTTATATGAAGTTGTACAAAAACGCTTTCTTTCGCCAAGACAGTGCGTTTCTCACTGTTACATGCATTTGAATGGGGAACTCGACCGAAACAAAGTTTAGGTTTTCATTATGTGTATAACTTGGAAATCTTAGCTCAAACAGCTGCAAAACCTGTTTTCCCAGCACGGGGACCTTGAGTTCTATAAGATAAAGCCATAAACATGTTTGTCTGAGTCTTCTATCAAAAGTTACAGCGATTTATATGAAGTTGTACAAAAACGCTTTCTTTCGCCAAGACAGTGCGTTTCTCACTGTTGCATGCATTTGAATGGGGAACTCGCCCGAAACAAAGTATAGGTTTTCATTATGTGTATAACTTGGAAATCTTAGCTCAAACAGCTGCAAATCCTGTTTTCCCAGCACGGGGACCTTGAGTTCTATAAGATAAAGCCATAAACATGTTTGTCTGAGTCTTCTATCAAAAGTTACAGCGATTTATATGAAGTTGTACAAAAACGCTTTCTTTCGCCAAGACAGTGCGTTTCTCACTGTTGCATGCATTTGAATGGGGAACTCGCCCGAAACAAAGTATAGGTTTTCATTATGTGTATAACTTGGAAATCTTAGCTAAAACAGCTGCAAATCCTGTTTTCCCAGCACAGGGACCTTGAGTTCTATAAGATAAAGCCATAAACATGTTTGTCTGAGTCTTCTATCAAAAGTTACAGCTATTTATATGAAGTTGTACAAAAACGCTTTCTTTTGCCAAGACAGTGCGTTTCTCACTGTTGCATGCATTTGAATGGGGAACTCGCCCGAAACAAAGTATAGGTTTTCATTATGTGTATAACTTGGAAATCTTAGCTCAAACAGCTGCAAAACCTGTTTCCCCAGCACGGAGATATTGAGTTCTATAAGATAAAGCCATAAACATGTGTATCCGAGTCTTCTATGAAAAGTTACAGCGATTTATATGAAGTTGTACAAAAACGCTTTCTTTCGCCAAGACAGTGCGTTTCTCACTGTTGCATGCATTTGAATGGGGAACTCGCACCAAACAAAGTATAGGTTTTCATTATGTGTATAACTTGGAAATCTTAGCTCAAACAGCTGCAAAACCTGTTTCCCCAGCACGGGGACCTTGAGTTCTATAAGATAAAGCCATAAACATGTGTATCCGAGTCTTCTATCAAAAGTTACAGCGATTTATATGAAGTTGTACAAAAACGCTTTCTTTTCGCCAAGACAGTGCGTTTCTCACTGTTGCATGCATTTGAATGGGGAACTCGCACCAAAAAAAGTATAGGTTTTCATTATGTGTATAACTTGGAAATCTTAGCTCAAACAGCTGCAAATCCTGTTTTCCCAGCACGGGGACCTTGAGTTCTATAAGATAAAGCCATAAACATGTGTATCCGAGTCTTCTATCAAAAGTTACAGCTATTTATATGAAGTTGTACAAAAACGCTTTCTTTCGCCAAGACAGTGCGTTTCTCACTGTTACATGCATTTGAATGGGGAACTCGACCGAAACAAAGTATAGGTTTTCATTATGTGTATAACTTAAAAATCTTAGCTCAAACAGCTGCAAATCCTGTTTTCCCAGCACAGGGACCTTGAGTTCTATAAGATAAAGCCATAAACATGTTTGTCCGAGTCTTCTATCAAAAGTTACAGCGATTTATATGAAGTTGTACAAAAACGCTTTCTTTCGCCAAGACAGTGCGTTTCTCACTGTTGCATGCATTTGAATGGGGAACTCGCCCGAAACAAAGTATAGGTTTTCATTATGTGTATAACTTGGAAATCTTAGCTAAAACAGCTGCAAATCCTGTTTTCCCAGCACAGGGACCTTGAGTTCTATAAGATAAAGCCATAAACATGTTTGTCTGAGTCTTCTATCAAAAGTTACAGCTATTTATATGAAGTTGTACAAAAACGCTTTCTTTTGCCAAGACAGTGCGTTTCTCACTGTTGCATGCATTTGAATGGGGAACTCGCCCGAAACAAAGTATAGGTTTTCATTATGTGTATAACTTGGAAATCTTAGCTCAAAAAGCTGCAAAACCTGTTTCCCCAGCACGGGGACCTTGAGTTCTATAAGATAAAGCCATAAACATGTGTATCCGAGTCTTCTATCAAAAGTTACAGCTATTTATATGAAGTTGTACAAAAACGCTTTCTTTCGCCAAGACAGTGCGTTTCTCACTGTTACATGCATTTGAATGGGGAACTCGTCCGAAACAAAGTATAGGTTTTCATTATGTGTATAACTTAAAAATCTTAGCTCAAACAGCTGCAAAACCTGTTTGCCCAGCACGGGGACCTTGAGTTCTATAAGATAAAGCCATAAACATGTGTATCCGAGTCTTCTATCAAAAGTTACAGCTATTTATATGAAGTTGTACAAAAACGCTTTCTTTCGCCAAGACAGTGCGTTTCTCACTGTTACATGCATTTGAATGGGGAACTCGACCGAAACAAAGTATAGGTTTTCATTATGTGTATAACTTAAAAATCTTAGCTCAAACAGCTGCAAATCCTGTTTTCCCAGCACAGGGACGTTGAGTTCTATAAGATAAAGCCATAAACATGTGTATCCGAGTCTTCTATCAAAAGTTACAGCGATTTATATGAAGTTGTACAAAAACGCTTTCTTTCGCCAAGACAGTGCGTTTCTCACTGTTGCATGCATTTGAATGGGGAACTCGCCCCAAACAAAGTATAGGTTTTCATTATGTGTATAACTTAAAAATCTTAGCTCAAACAGCTGCAAATCCTGTTTTCCCAGCACAGGGACCTTGAGTTCTATAAGATAAAGCCATAAACATGTGTATCCGAGTCTTCTATCAAAAGTTACAGCGATTTATATGAAGTTGTACAAAAACGCTTTCTTTCGCCAAGACAGTGCGTTTCTCACTGTTGCATGCATTTGAATGGGGAACTCGCCCCAAACAAAGTATAGGTTTTCATTATGTGTATAACTTGGAAATCTTAGCTCAAACAGCTGCAAAACCTGTTTTCCCAGCACGGGGACCTTGAGTTCTATAAGATAAAGCCATAAACATGTTTGTCTGAGTCTTCTATCAAAAGTTACAGCGATTTATATGAAGTTGTACAAAAACGCTTTCTTTCGCCAAGACAGTGCGTTTCTCACTGTTGCATGCATTTGAATGGGAACTCGCCCGAAACAAAGTATAGGTTTTCATTATGTGTATAACTTGGAAATCTTAGCTAAAACAGCTGCAAATCCTGTTTTCTCAGCACAGGGACCTTGAGTTCTATAAGATAAAGCCATAAACATGTTTGTCTGAGTCTTCTATCAAAAGTTACAGCTATTTATATGAAGTTGTACAAAAACGCTTTCTTTTGCCAAGACAGTGCGTTTCTCACTGTTGCATGCATTTGAATGGGGAACTCGCCCGAAACAAAGTATAGGTTTTCATTATGTGTATAACTTGGAAATCTTAGCTCAAACAGCTGCAAAACCTGTTTGCCCAGCACGGGGACCTTGAGTTCTATAAGATAAAGCCATAAACATGTGTATCCGAGTCTTCTATCAAAAGTTACAGCTATTTATATGAAGTTGTACAAAAACGCTTTCTTTCGCCAAGACAGTGCGTTTCTCACTGTTACATGCATTTGAATGGGGAACTCGACCGAAACAAAGTTTAGGTTTTCATTATGTGTATAACTTGGAAATCTTAGCTCAAACAGCTGCAAAACCTGTTTTCCCAGCACGGGGACCTTGAGTTCTATAAGATAAAGCCATAAACATGTTTGTCTGAGTCTTCTATCAAAAGTTACAGCGATTTATATGAAGTTGTACAAAAACGCTTTCTTTCGCCAAGACAGTGCGTTTCTCACTGTTGCATGCATTTGAATGGGGAACTCGCCCGAAACAAAGTATAGGTTTTCATTATGTGTATAACTTGGAAATCTTAGCTAAAACAGCTGCAAATCCTGTTTTCCCAGCACGGGGACCTTGAGTTCTATAAGATAAAGCCATAAACATGTTTGTCTGAGTCTTCTATCAAAAGTTACAGCGATTTATATGAAGTTGTACAAAAACGCTTTCTTTCGCCAAGACAGTGCGTTTCTCACTGTTGCATGCATTTGAATGGGAACTCGCCCGAAACAAAGTATAGGTTTTCATTATGTGTATAACTTGGAAATCTTAGCTAAAACAGCTGCAAATCCTGTTTTCTCAGCACAGGGACCTTGAGTTCTATAAGATAAAGCCATAAACATGTTTGTCTGAGTCTTCTATCAAAAGTTACAGCTATTTATATGAAGTTGTACAAAAACGCTTTCTTTTGCCAAGACAGTGCGTTTCTCACTGTTGCATGCATTTGAATGGGGAACTCGCCCGAAACAAAGTATAGGTTTTCATTATGTGTATAACTTGGAAATCTTAGCTCAAACAGCTGCAAAACCTGTTTGCCCAGCACGGGGACCTTGAGTTCTATAAGATAAAGCCATAAACATGTGTATCCGAGTCTTCTATCAAAAGTTACAGCTATTTATATGAAGTTGTACAAAAACGCTTTCTTTCGCCAAGACAGTGCGTTTCTCACTGTTACATGCATTTGAATGGGGAACTCGACCGAAACAAAGTTTAGGTTTTCATTATGTGTATAACTTGGAAATCTTAGCTCAAACAGCTGCAAAACCTGTTTTCCCAGCACGGGGACCTTGAGTTCTATAAGATAAAGCCATAAACATGTTTGTCTGAGTCTTCTATCAAAAGTTACAGCGATTTATATGAAGTTGTACAAAAACGCTTTCTTTCGCCAAGACAGTGCGTTTCTCACTGTTGCATGCATTTGAATGGGGAACTCGCCCGAAACAAAGTATAGGTTTTCATTATGTGTATAACTTGGAAATCTTAGCTAAAACAGCTGCAAATCCTGTTTTCCCAGCACAGGGACCTTGAGTTCTATAAGATAAAGCCATAAACATGTTTGTCTGAGTCTTCTATCAAAAGTTACAGCTATTTATATGAAGTTGTACAAAAACGCTTTCTTTTGCCAAGACAGTGCGTTTCTCACTGTTGCATGCATTTGAATGGGGAACTCGCCCGAAACAAAGTATAGGTTTTCATTATGTGTATAACTTGGAAATCTTAGCTCAAAAAGCTGCAAAACCTGTTTCCCCAGCACGGGGACCTTGAGTTCTATAAGATAAAGCCATAAACATGTGTATCCGAGTCTTCTATCAAAAGTTACAGCTATTTATATGAAGTTGTACAAAAACGCTTTCTTTCGCCAAGACAGTGCGTTTCTCACTGTTACATGCATTTGAATGGGGAACTCGTCCGAAACAAAGTATAGGTTTTCATTATGTGTATAACTTAAAAATCTTAGCTCAAACAGCTGCAAAACCTGTTTGCCCAGCACGGGGACCTTGAGTTCTATAAGATAAAGCCATAAACATGTGTATCCGAGTCTTCTATCAAAAGTTACAGCTATTTATATGAAGTTGTACAAAAACGCTTTCTTTCGCCAAGACAGTGCGTTTCTCACTGTTACATGCATTTGAATGGGGAACTCGACCGAAACAAAGTATAGGTTTTCATTATGTGTATAACTTAAAAATCTTAGCTCAAACAGCTGCAAATCCTGTTTTCCCAGCACAGGGACGTTGAGTTCTATAAGATAAAGCCATAAACATGTGTATCCGAGTCTTCTATCAAAAGTTACAGCGATTTATATGAAGTTGTACAAAAACGCTTTCTTTCGCCAAGACAGTGCGTTTCTCACTGTTACATGCATTTGAATGGGGAACTCGACCGAAACAAAGTTTAGGTTTTCATTATGTGTATAACTTGGAAATCTTAGCTCAAACAGCTGCAAAACCTGTTTTCCCAGCACGGGGACCTTGAGTTCTATAAGATAAAGCCATAAACATGTTTGTCTGAGTCTTCTATCAAAAGTTACAGCGATTTATATGAAGTTGTACAAAAACGCTTTCTTTCGCCAAGACAGTGCGTTTCTCACTGTTGCATGCATTTGAATGGGGAACTCGCCCGAAACAAAGTATAGGTTTTCATTATGTGTATAACTTGGAAATCTTAGCTAAAACAGCTGCAAATCCTGTTTTCCCAGCACAGGGACCTTGAGTTCTATAAGATAAAGCCATAAACATGTTTGTCTGAGTCTTCTATCAAAAGTTACAGCTATTTATATGAAGTTGTACAAAAACGCTTTCTTTTGCCAAGACAGTGCGTTTCTCACTGTTGCATGCATTTGAATGGGGAACTCGCCCGAAACAAAGTATAGGTTTTCATTATGTGTATAACTTGGAAATCTTAGCTCAAAAAGCTGCAAAACCTGTTTCCCCAGCACGGGGACCTTGAGTTCTATAAGATAAAGCCATAAACATGTGTATCCGAGTCTTCTATCAAAAGTTACAGCTATTTATATGAAGTTGTACAAAAACGCTTTCTTTCGCCAAGACAGTGCGTTTCTCACTGTTACATGCATTTGAATGGAGAACTCGTCCGAAACAAAGTATAGGTTTTCATTATGTGTATAACTTGGAAATCTTAGCGCAAACAGCTGCAAATCCTGTTTTCCCAGCACGGGGACCTTGAGTTCTATAAGATAAAGCCATAAACATGTTTATCCGAGTCTTCTATCAAAAGTTACAGCGATTTATATGAAGTTGTACAAAAACGCTTTCTTTCGCCAAGACAGTTGGTTTCTCACTGTTGCATGCATTTGAATGGGGAACTCGCCCCAAACAAAGTATAGGTTTTCATTATGTGTATAACTTAAAAATCTTAGCTCAAACAGCTGCAAATCCTGTTTTCCCAGCACAGGGACCTTGAGTTCTATAAGATAAAGCCATAAACATGTGTATCCGAGTCTTCTATCAAAAGTTACAGCTATTTATATGAAGTTGTACAAAAACGCTTTCTTTCGCCAAGACAGTGCGTTTCTCACTGTTGCATGCATTTGAATGGGAACTCGCCCGAAACAAAGTATAGGTTTTCATTATGTGTATAACTTGGAAATCTTAGCTAAAACAGCTGCAAATCCTGTTTGCCCAGCACAGGGACCTTGAGTTCTATAAGATAAAGCCATAAACATGTTTGTCTGAGTCTTCTATCAAAAGTTACAGCTATTTATATGAAGTTGTACAAAAACGCTTTCTTTTGCCAAGACAGTGCGTTTCTCACTGTTGCATGCATTTGAATGGGGAACTCGCCCGAAACAAAGTATAGGTTTTCATTATGTGTATAACTTGGAAATCTTAGCTCAAACAGCTGCAAAACCTGTTTGCCCAGCACGGGGACCTTGAGTTCTATAAGATAAAGCCATAAACATGTGTATCCGAGTCTTCTATCAAAAGTTACAGCTATTTATATGAAGTTGTACAAAAACGCTTTCTTTCGCCAAGACAGTGCGTTTCTCACTGTTACATGCATTTGAATGGGGAACTCGACCGAAACAAAGTTTAGGTTTTCATTATGTGTATAACTTGGAAATCTTAGCTAAAACAGCTGCAAATCCTGTTTTCCCAGCACAGGGACCTTGAGTTCTATAAGATAAAGCCATAAACATGTTTGTCTGAGTCTTCTATCAAAAGTTACAGCTATTTATATGAAGTTGTACAAAAACGCTTTCTTTTGCCAAGACAGTGCGTTTCTCACTGTTGCATGCATTTGAATGGGGAACTCGCCCGAAACAAAGTATAGGTTTTCATTATGTGTATAACTTGGAAAAATTAGCTCAAACAGCTGCAAAACCTGTTTCCCCAGCACGGAGATATTGAGTTCTATAAGATAAAGCCATAAACATGTTTGTCTGAGTCTTCTATCAAAAGTTACAGCGATTTATATGAAGTTGTACAAAAACGCTTTCTTTCGCCAAGATAGTGCGTTTCTCACTGTTGCATGCATTTGAATGGGGAACTCGCCCGAAACAAAGTATAGGTTTTCATTATGTGTATAACTTGGAAATCTTAGCTCAAACAGCTGCAAAACCTGTTTCCCCAGCACGGGGACCTTGAGTTCTATAAGATAAAGCCATAAACATGTGTATCCGAGTCTTCTATCAAAAGTTACAGCGATTTATATGAAGTTGTACAAAAACGCTTTCTTTTCGCCAAGACAGTGCGTTTCTCACTGTTGCATGCATTTGAATGGGGAACTCGCACCAAACAAAGTATAGGTTTTCATTATGTGTATAACTTGGAAATCTTAGCTAAAACAGCTGCAAAACCTGTTTTCCCAGCACGGGGACCTTGAGTTCTATAAGATAAAGCCATAAACATGTTTGTCTGAGTCTTCTATCAAAAGTTACAGCGATTTATATGAAGTTGTACAAAAACGCTTTCTTTCGCCAAGACAGTGCGTTTCTCACTGTTGCATGCATTTGAATGGGGAACTCGCCCGAAACAAAGTATAGGTTTTCATTATGTGTATAACTTGGAAATCTTAGCTCAAACAGCTGCAAAACCTGTTTTCCCAGCACGGGGACCTTGAGTTCTATAAGATAAAGCCATAAACATGTTTGTCTGAGTCTTCTATCAAAAGTTACAGCGATTTATATGAAGTTGTACAAAAACGCTTTCTTTCGCCAAGACAGTGCGTTTCTCACTGTTGCATGCATTTGAATGGGGAACTCGACCGAAACAAAGTATAGGTTTTCATTATGTGTATAACTTAAAAATCTTAGCTCAAACAGCTGCAAATCCTGTTTTCCCAGCACAGGGACCTTGAGTTCTATAAGATAAAGCCATAAACATGTGTATCCGAGTCTTCTATCAAAAGTTACAGCGATTTATATGAAGTTGTACAAAAACGCTTTCTTTCGCCAAGACAGTGCGTTTCTCACTGTTGCATGCATTTGAATGGGGAACTCGCCCGAAACAAAGTATAGGTTTTCATTATGTGTATAACTTGGAAATCTTAGCTAAAACAGCTGCAAATCCTGTTTTCTCAGCACAGGGACCTTGAGTTCTATAAGATAAAGCCATAAACATGTTTGTCTGAGTCTTCTATCAAAAGTTACAGCTATTTATATGAAGTTGTACAAAAACGCTTTCTTTTGCCAAGACAGTGCGTTTCTCACTGTTGCATGCATTTGAATGGGGAACTCGCCCGAAACAAAGTATAGGTTTTCATTATGTGTATAACTTGGAAATCTTAGCTCAAACAGCTGCAAAACCTGTTTCCCCAGCACGGGGACCTTGAGTTCTATAAGATAAAGCCATAAACATGTGTATCCGAGTCTTCTATCAAAAGTTACAGCTATTTATATGAAGTTGTACAAAAACGCTTTCTTTCGCCAAGACAGTGCGTTTCTCACTGTTACATGCATTTGAATGGGGAACTCGTCCGAAACAAAGTATAGGTTTTCATTATGTGTATAACTTAAAAATCTTAGCTCAAACAGCTGCAAATCCTGTTTGCCCAGCACGGGGACCTTGAGTTCTATAAGATAAAGCCATAAACATGTGTATCCGAGTCTTCTATCAAAAGTTACAGCTATTTATATGAAGTTGTACAAAAACGCTTTCTTTCGCCAAGACAGTGCGTTTCTCACTGTTGCATGCATTTGAATGGGGAACTCGCACCAAACAAAGTATAGGTTTTCATTATGTGTATAACTTGGAAATCTTAGCTCAAACAGCTGCAAAACCTGTTTTCCCAGCACGGGGACCTTGAGTTCTATAAGATAAAGCCATAAACATGTTTGTCTGAGTCTTCTATCAAAAGTTACAGCGATTTATATGAAGTTGTACAAAAACGCTTTCTTTCGCCAAGACAGTGCGTTTCTCACTGTTGCATGCATTTGAATGGGGAACTCGCCCGAAACAAAGTATAGGTTTTCATTATGTGTATAACTTGGAAATCTTAGCTAAAACAGCTGCAAATCCTATTTTCCCAGCACAGGGACCTTGAGTTCTATAAGATAAAGCCATAAACATGTTTGTCTGAGTCTTCTATCAAAAGTTACAGCTATTTATATGAAGTTGTACAAAAACGCTTTCTTTTGCCAAGACAGTGCGTTTCTCACTGTTGCATGCATTTGAATGGGGAACTCGCCCGAAACAAAGTATAGGTTTTCATTATGTGTATAACTTGGAAATCTTAGCTCAAACAGCTGCAAAACCTGTTTCCCCAGCACGGGGATATTGAGTTCTATAAGATAAAGCCATAAACATGTGTATCCGAGTCTTCTATCAAAAGTTACAGCGATTTATATGAAGTTGTACAAAAACGCTTTCTTTCGCCAAGACAGTGCGTTTCTCACTGTTGCATGCATTTGAATGGGGAACTCGCACCAAACAAAGTATAGGTTTTCATTATGTGTATAACTTGGAAATCTTAGCTCAAACAGCTGCAAAACCTGTTTTCCCAGCACGGGGACCTTGAGTTCTATAAGATAAAGCCATAAACATGTTTGTCTGAGTCTTCTATCAAAAGTTACAGCGATTTATATGAAGTTGTACAAAAACGCTTTCTTTCGCCAAGACAGTGCGTTTCTCACTGTTGCATGCATTTGAATGGGGAACTCGCCCGAAACAAAGTATAGGTTTTCATTATGTGTATAACTTGGAAATCTTAGCTAAAACAGCTGCAAATCCTGTTTTCCCAGCACAGGGACCTTGAGTTCTATAAGATAAAGCCATAAACATGTTTGTCTGAGTCTTCTATCAAAAGTTACAGCTATTTATATGAAGTTGTACAAAAACGCTTTCTTTTGCCAAGACAGTGCGTTTCTCACTGTTGCATGCATTTGAATGGGGAACTCGCCCGAAACAAAGTATAGGTTTTCATTATGTGTATAACTTGGAAATCTTAGCTCAAACAGCTGCAAAACCTGTTTCCCCAGCACGGAGATATTGAGTTCTATAAGATAAAGCCATAAACATGTTTGTCTGAGTCTTCTATCAAAAGTTACAGCGATTTATATGAAGTTGTACAAAAACGCTTTCTTTCGCCAAGATAGTGCGTTTCTCACTGTTGCATGCATTTGAATGGGGAACTCGCCCGAAACAAAGTATAGGTTTTCATTATGTGTATAACTTGGAAATCTTAGCTCAAACAGCTGCAAAACCTGTTTCCCCAGCACGGGGACCTTGAGTTCTATAAGATAAAGCCATAAACATGTTTGTCTGAGTCTTCTATCAAAAGTTACAGCGATTTATATGAAGTTGTACAAAAACGCTTTATTTCGCCAAGACAGTGCGTTTCTCACTGTTGCATGCATTTGAATGGGGAACTCGCCCGAAACAAAGTATAGGTATTCATTATGTGTATAACTTGGAAATCTTAGCTCAAACAGCTGCAAAACCTGTTTTCCCACCACGGGGACCTTGAGTTCTATAAGATAAAGCCATAAACATGTGTATCCGAGTCTTCTATCAAAAGTTACAGCGATTTATATGAAGTTGTACAAAAACGCTTTCTTTCGCCAAGACAGTGCGTTTCTCACTGTTGCATGCATTTGAATGGGGAACTCGCCCGAAACAAAGTATAGGTTTTCATTATGTGTATAACTTGGAAATCTTAGCTCAAACAGCTGCAAATCCTGTTTTCCCAGCACGGGGACCTTGAGTTCTATAAGATAAAGCCATAAACATGTGTATCCGAGTCTTCTATCAAAAGTTACAGCGATTTATATGAAGTTGTACAAAAACGCTTTCTTTCGCCAAGACAGTGCGTTTCTCACTGTTGCATGCATTTGAATGGGGAACTCGCCCGAAACAAAGTATAGGTATTCATTATGTGTATAACTTGGAAATCTTAGCTCAAACAGCTGCAAAACCTGTTTTCCCAGCACGGGGACCTTGAGTTCTATAAGATAAAGCCATAAACATGTTTGTCTGAGTCTTCTATCAAAAGTTACAGCGATTTATATGAAGTTGTACAAAAACGCTTTCTTTCGCCAAGACAGTGCGTTTCTCACTGTTGCATGCATTTGAATGGGGAACTCGCCCGAAACAAAGTATAGGTTTTCATTATGTGTATAACTTGGAAATCTTAGCTCAAACAGCTGCAAAACCTGTTTCCCCAGCACGGGGACCTTGAGTTCTATCAGATAAAGCCATAAACATGTTTGTCTGAGTCTTCTATCAAAAGTTACAGCGATTTATATGAAGTTGTACAAAAACGCTTTCTTTCGCCAAGACAGTGCGTTTCTCACTGTTGCATGCATTTGAATGGGGAACTCGCCCGAAACAAAGTATAGGTTTTCATTATGTGTATAACTTGGAAATCTTAGCTCAAACAGCTGCAAAACCTGTTTCCCCAGCACGGGGACCTTGAGTTCTATAAGATAAAGCCATAAACATGTTTGTCTGAGTCTTCTATCAAAAGGTACAGCTATTTATATGAAGTTGTACAAAAACGCTTTCTTTCGCCAAGACAGTGCGTTTCTCAATGTTGCATGCATTTGAATGGGGAACTCGCCCGAAACAAAGTATAGGTTTTCATTATGTGTATAACTTGGAAATCTTAGCGCAAACAGCTGCAAATCCTGTTTTCCCAGCACGGGGACCTTGAGTTCTATAAGATAAAGCCATAAACATGTGTATCCGAGTCTTCTATCAAAAGTTACAGCTATTTATATGAAGTTGTACAAAAACGCTTTCTTTCGCCAAGACAGTGCGTTTCTCACTGTTACATGCATTTGAATGGGGAACTCGACCGAAACAAAGTATAGGTTTTCATTATGTGTATAACTTAAAAATCTTAGCTCAAACAGCTGTAAATCCTGTTTGCCCAGCACAGGGACCTTGAGTTCTATAAGATAAAGCCATAAACATGTGTATCCTAGTCTTCTATCAAAAGTTACAGCGATTTATATGAAGTTGTTCAAAAACGCTTTCTTTCGCCAAGACAGTGCGTTTCTCACTGTTACATGCATTTGAATGGGGAACTCGACCGAAACAAAGTTTAGGTTTTCATTATGTGTATAACTTGGAAAGCTTAGCTCAAACAGCTGCAAAACCTGTTTTCCCAGCACGGGGACCTTGAGTTCTATAAGATAAAGCCATAAACATGTTTGTCTGAGTCTTCTATCAAAAGTTACAGCGATTTATATGAAGTTGTACAAAAACGCTTTCTTTCGCCAAGACAGTGCGTTTCTCACTGTTACATATATTTGAATGGGGAACTCGCCCGAAACAAAGTATAGGTTTTCATTATGTGTATAACTTAAAAATCTTAGCTCAAACAGCTGCAAATCCTGTTTGCCCAGCACGGGAACCTTGAGTTCTATAAGATAAAGCCATAAACATGTGTATCCGAGTCTTCTATCAAAAGTTACAGCTATTTATATGAAGTTGTACAAAAACGCTTTCTTTTGCCAAGACAGTGCGTTTCTCACTGTTGCATGCATTTGAATGGGGAACTCGCCCGAAACAAAGTATAGGTTTTCATTATGTGTATAACTTGGAAATCTTAGCTCAAACAGCTGCAAAACCTGTTTCCCCAGCACGGGGACCTTGAGTTCTATAAGATAAAGCCATAAACATGTGTATCCGAGTCTTCTATCAAAAGTTACAGCTATTTATATGAAGTTGTACAAAAACGCTTTCTTTCGCCAAGACAGTGCGTTTCTCACTGTTACATGCATTTGAATGGGGAACTCGACCGAAACAAAGTTTAGGTTTTCATTATGTGTATAACTTGGAAATCTTAGCTCAAACAGCTGCAAATCCTGTTTTCCCAGCACGGGGACCTTGAGTTCTATAAGATAAAGCCATAAACATGTGTATCCGAGTCTTCTATCAAAAGTTACAGCTATTTATATGAAGTTGTACAAAAACGCTTTCTTTCGCCAAGACAGTGCGTTTCTCACTGTTGCATGCATTTGAATGGGGAACTCGCCCCAAACAAAGTATAGGTTTTCATTATGTGTATAACTTGGAAATCTTAGCTCAAACAGCTGCAAAACCTGTTTGCCCAGCACGGGGACCTTGAGTTCTATAAGATAAAGCCATAAACATGTGTATCCGAGTCTTCTATCAAAAGTTACAGCGATTTATATGAAGTTGTACAAAAACGCTTTCTTTCGCCAAGACAGTGCGTTTCTCACTGTTGCATGCATTTGAATGGGGAACTCGCCCGAAACAAAGTATAGGTTTTCATTATGTGTATAACTTGGAAATCTTAGCTCAAACAGCTGCAAATCCTGTTTTCCCAGCACGGGGAGCTTGAGTTCTATAAGATAAAGCCATAAACATGTGTATCCGAGTCTTCTATCAAAAGTTACAGCTATTTATATGAAGTTGTACAAAAACGCTTTCTTTCGCCAAGACAGTGCGTTTCTCACTGTTACATGCATTTCAATGGGGAACTCGCCCGAAACAAAGTTTAGGTTTTCATTATGTGTATAACTTGGAAATCTTAGCTCAAACAGCTGCAAAACCTGTTTCCCCAGCACGGGGACCTTGAGTTCTATAAGATAAAGCCATAAACATGTGTATCCGAGTCTTCTATCAAAAGTTACAGCTATTTATATGAAGTTGTACAAAAACGCTTTCTTTCGCCAAGACAGTGCGTTTCTCACTGTTACATGCATTTGAATGGGGAACTCGACCGAAACAAAGTTTAGGTTTTCATTATGTGTATAACTTGGAAATCTTAGCTCAAACAGCTGCAAATCCTGTTTTCCCAGCACGGGGACCTTGAGTTCTATAAGATAAAGCCATAAACATGTTTGTCTGAGTCTTCTATCAAAAGTTACAGCGATTTATATGAAGTTGTACAAAAACGCTTTCTTTCGCCAAGACAGTGCGTTTCTCACTGTTGCATGCATTTGAATGGGGAACTCGCCCCAAACAAAGTATAGGTTTTCATTATGTGTATAACTTGGAAATCTTAGCTCAAACAGCTGCAAAACCTGTTTGCCCAGCACGGGGACCTTGAGTTCTATAAGATAAAGCCATAAACATGTGTATCCGAGTCTTCTATCAAAAGTTACAGCGATTTATATGAAGTTGTACAAAAACGCTTTCTTTCGCCAAGACAGTGCGTTTCTCACTGTTGCATGCATTTGAATGGGGAACTCGCCCGAAACAAAGTATAGGTTTTCATTATGTGTATAACTTGGAAATCTTAGCTCAAACAGCTGCAAATCCTGTTTTCCCAGCACGGGGAGCTTGAGTTCTATAAGATAAAGCCATAAACATGTGTATCCGAGTCTTCTATCAAAAGTTACAGCTATTTATATGAAGTTGTACAAAAACGCTTTCTTTCGCCAAGACAGTGCGTTTCTCACTGTTGCATGCATTTGAATGGGGAACTCGACCGAAACAAAGTATAGGTTTTCATTATGTGTATAACTTAAAAATCTTAGCTCAAACAGCTGCAAATCCTGTTTTCCCAGCACAGGGACCTTGAGTTCTATAAGATAAAGCCATAAACATGTGTGTCCGAGTCTTCTATCAAAAGTTACAGCTATTTATATGAAGTTGTACAAAAACGCTTTCTTTCGCCAAGACAGTGCGTTTCTCACTGTTACATGCATTTCAATGGGGAACTCGCCCGAAACAAAGTTTAGGTTTTCATTATGTGTATAACTTGGAAATCTTAGCTCAAACAGCTGCAAAACCTGTTTTCCCAGCACGGGGACCTTGAGTTCTATAAGATAAAGCCATAAACATGTTTGTCTGAGTCTTCTATCAAAAGTTACAGCGATTTATATGAAGTTGTACAAAAACGCTTTCTTTCGCCAAGACAGTGCGTTTCTCACTGTTGCATGCATTTGAATGGGGAACTCGCCCGAAACAAAGTATAGGTTTTCATTATGTGTATAACTTGGAAATCTTAGCTCAAACAGCTGCAAAACCTGTTTTCCCAGCACGGGGACCTTGAGTTCTATAAGATAAAGCCATAAACATGTTTGTCTGAGTCTTCTATCAAAAGTTACAGCGATTTATATGAAGTTGTACAAAAACGCTTTCTTTCGCCAAGACAGTGCGTTTCTCACTGTTGCATGCATTTGAATGGGGAACTCGCCCGAAACAAAGTATAGGTTTTCATTATGTGTATAACTTGGAAATCTTAGCTCAAACAGCTGCAAAACCTGTTTCCCCAGCACGGGGACCTTGAGTTCTATAAGATAAAGCCATAAACATGTGTATCCGAGTCTTCTATCAAAAGTTACAGCTATTTATATGAAGTTGTACAAAAACGCTTTCTTTCGCCAAGACAGTGCGTTTCTCACTGTTACATGCATTTGAATGGGGAACTCGACCGAAACAAAGTATAGGTTTTCATTATGTGTATAACTTAAAAATCTTAGCTCAAACAGCTGCAAATCCTGTTTTCCCAGCACAGGGACCTTGAGTTCTATAAGATAAAGCCATAAACATGTGTATCCGAGTCTTCTATCAAAAGTTACAGCGATTTATATGAAGTTGTACAAAAACGCTTTCTTTCGCCAAGACAGTGCGTTTCTCACTGTTGCATGCATTTGAATGGGGAACTCGCCCGAAACAAAGTATAGGTTTTCATTATGTGTATAACTTGGAAATCTTAGCTAAAACAGCTGCAAATCCTGTTTTCTCAGCACAGGGACCTTGAGTTCTATAAGATAAAGCCATAAACATGTTTGTCTGAGTCTTCTATCAAAAGTTACAGCTATTTATATGAAGTTGTACAAAAACGCTTTCTTTTGCCAAGACAGTGCGTTTCTCACTGTTGCATGCATTTGAATGGGGAACTCGCCCGAAACAAAGTATAGGTTTTCATTATGTGTATAACTTGGAAATCTTAGCTCAAACAGCTGCAAAACCTGTTTCCCCAGCACGGGGACCTTGAGTTCTATAAGATAAAGCCATAAACATGTGTATCCGAGTCTTCTATCAAAAGTTACAGCTATTTATATGAAGTTGTACAAAAACGCTTTCTTTCGCCAAGACAGTGCGTTTCTCACTGTTACATGCATTTGAATGGGGAACTCGTCCGAAACAAAGTATAGGTTTTCATTATGTGTATAACTTAAAAATCTTAGCTCAAACAGCTGCAAATCCTGTTTGCCCAGCACGGGGACCTTGAGTTCTATAAGATAAAGCCATAAACATGTGTATCCGAGTCTTCTATCAAAAGTTACAGCTATTTATATGAAGTTGTACAAAAACGCTTTCTTTCGCCAAGACAGTGCGTTTCTCACTGTTGCATGCATTTGAATGGGGAACTCGCACCAAACAAAGTATAGGTTTTCATTATGTGTATAACTTGGAAATCTTAGCTCAAACAGCTGCAAAACCTGTTTTCCCAGCACGGGGACCTTGAGTTCTATAAGATAAAGCCATAAACATGTTTGTCTGAGTCTTCTATCAAAAGTTACAGCGATTTATATGAAGTTGTACAAAAACGCTTTCTTTCGCCAAGACAGTGCGTTTCTCACTGTTGCATGCATTTGAATGGGGAACTCGCCCGAAACAAAGTATAGGTTTTCATTATGTGTATAACTTGGAAATCTTAGCTAAAACAGCTGCAAATCCTGTTTTCCCAGCACAGGGACCTTGAGTTCTATAAGATAAAGCCATAAACATGTTTGTCTGAGTCTTCTATCAAAAGTTACAGCTATTTATATGAAGTTGTACAAAAACGCTTTCTTTTGCCAAGACAGTGCGTTTCTCACTGTTGCATGCATTTGAATGGGGAACTCGCCCGAAACAAAGTATAGGTTTTCATTATGTGTATAACTTGGAAAGCTTAGCTCAAACAGCTGCAAAACCTGTTTCCCCAGCACGGGGATATTGAGTTCTATAAGATAAAGCCATAAACATGTGTATCCGAGTCTTCTATCAAAAGTTACAGCGATTTATATGAAGTTGTACAAAAACGCTTTCTTTCGCCAAGACAGTGCGTTTCTCACTGTTGCATGCATTTGAATGGGGAACTCGCACCAAACAAAGTATAGGTTTTCATTATGTGTATAACTTGGAAATCTTAGCTCAAACAGCTGCAAAACCTGTTTTCCCAGCACGGGGACCTTGAGTTCTATAAGATAAAGCCATAAACATGTTTGTCTGAGTCTTCTATCAAAAGTTACAGCGATTTATATGAAGTTGTACAAAAACGCTTTCTTTCGCCAAGACAGTGCGTTTCTCACTGTTGCATGCATTTGAATGGGGAACTCGCCCGAAACAAAGTATAGGTTTTCATTATGTGTATAACTTGGAAATCTTAGCTAAAACAGCTGCAAATCCTGTTTTCCCAGCACAGGGACCTTGAGTTCTATAAGATAAAGCCATAAACATGTTTGTCTGAGTCTTCTATCAAAAGTTACAGCTATTTATATGAAGTTGTACAAAAACGCTTTCTTTTGCCAAGACAGTGCGTTTCTCACTGTTGCATGCATTTGAATGGGGAACTCGCCCGAAACAAAGTATAGGTTTTCATTATGTGTATAACTTGGAAATCTTAGCTCAAACAGCTGCAAAACCTGTTTCCCCAGCACGGAGATATTGAGTTCTATAAGATAAAGCCATAAACATGTTTGTCTGAGTCTTCTATCAAAAGTTACAGCGATTTATATGAAGTTGTACAAAAACGCTTTCTTTCGCCAAGATAGTGCGTTTCTCACTGTTGCATGCATTTGAATGGGGAACTCGCCCGAAACAAAGTATAGGTTTTCATTATGTGTATAACTTGGAAATCTTAGCTCAAACAGCTGCAAAACCTGTTTCCCCAGCACGGGGACCTTGAGTTCTATAAGATAAAGCCATAAACATGTTTGTCTGAGTCTTCTATCAAAAGTTACAGCGATTTATATGAAGTTGTACAAAAACGCTTTATTTCGCCAAGACAGTGCGTTTCTCACTGTTGCATGCATTTGAATGGGGAACTCGCCCGAAACAAAGTATAGGTATTCATTATGTGTATAACTTGGAAATCTTAGCTCAAACAGCTGCAAAACCTGTTTTCCCACCACGGGGACCTTGAGTTCTATAAGATAAAGCCATAAACATGTGTATCCGAGTCTTCTATCAAAAGTTACAGCGATTTATATGAAGTTGTACAAAAACGCTTTCTTTCGCCAAGACAGTGCGTTTCTCACTGTTGCATGCATTTGAATGGGGAACTCGCCCGAAACAAAGTATAGGTTTTCATTATGTGTATAACTTGGAAATCTTAGCTCAAACAGCTGCAAATCCTGTTTTCCCAGCACGGGGACCTTGAGTTCTATAAGATAAAGCCATAAACATGTGTATCCGAGTCTTCTATCAAAAGTTACAGCGATTTATATGAAGTTGTACAAAAACGCTTTCTTTCGCCAAGACAGTGCGTTTCTCACTGTTGCATGCATTTGAATGGGGAACTCGCCCCAAACAAAGTATAGGTATTCATTATGTGTATAACTTGGAAATCTTAGCTCAAACAGCTGCAAAACCTGTTTTCCCAGCACGGGGACCTTGAGTTCTATAAGATAAAGCCATAAACATGTTTGTCTGAGTCTTCTATCAAAAGTTACAGCGATTTATATGAAGTTGTACAAAAACGCTTTCTTTCGCCAAGACAGTGCGTTTCTCACTGTTGCATGCATTTGAATGGGGAACTCGCCCGAAACAAAGTATAGGTTTTCATTATGTGTATAACTTGGAAATCTTAGCTCAAACAGCTGCAAAACCTGTTTCCCCAGCACGGGGACCTTGAGTTCTATCAGATAAAGCCATAAACATGTTTGTCTGAGTCTTCTATCAAAAGTTACAGCGATTTATATGAAGTTGTACAAAAACGCTTTCTTTCGCCAAGACAGTGCGTTTCTCACTGTTGCATGCATTTGAATGGGGAACTCGCCCGAAACAAAGTATAGGTTTTCATTATGTGTATAACTTGGAAATCTTAGCTCAAACAGCTGCAAAACCTGTTTCCCCAGCACGGGGACCTTGAGTTCTATAAGATAAAGCCATAAACATGTTTGTCTGAGTCTTCTATCAAAAGGTACAGCTATTTATATGAAGTTGTACAAAAACGCTTTCTTTCGCCAAGACAGTGCGTTTCTCAATGTTGCATGCATTTGAATGGGGAACTCGCCCGAAACAAAGTATAGGTTTTCATTATGTGTATAACTTGGAAATCTTAGCGCAAACAGCTGCAAATCCTGTTTTCCCAGCACGGGGACCTTGAGTTCTATAAGATAAAGCCATAAACATGTGTATCCGAGTCTTCTATCAAAAGTTACAGCTATTTATATGAAGTTGTACAAAAACGCTTTCTTTCGCCAAGACAGTGCGTTTCTCACTGTTACATGCATTTGAATGGGGAACTCGACCGAAACAAAGTATAGGTTTTCATTATGTGTATAACTTAAAAATCTTAGCTCAAACAGCTGTAAATCCTGTTTGCCCAGCACAGGGACCTTGAGTTCTATAAGATAAAGCCATAAACATGTGTATCCTAGTCTTCTATCAAAAGTTACAGCGATTTATATGAAGTTGTTCAAAAACGCTTTCTTTCGCCAAGACAGTGCGTTTCTCACTGTTACATGCATTTGAATGGGGAACTCGACCGAAACAAAGTTTAGGTTTTCATTATGTGTATAACTTGGAAAGCTTAGCTCAAACAGCTGCAAAACCTGTTTTCCCAGCACGGGGACCTTGAGTTCTATAAGATAAAGCCATAAACATGTTTGTCTGAGTCTTCTATCAAAAGTTACAGCGATTTATATGAAGTTGTACAAAAACGCTTTCTTTCGCCAAGACAGTGCGTTTCTCACTGTTACATATATTTGAATGGGGAACTCGCCCGAAACAAAGTATAGGTTTTCATTATGTGTATAACTTAAAAATCTTAGCTCAAACAGCTGCAAATCCTGTTTGCCCAGCACGGGAACCTTGAGTTCTATAAGATAAAGCCATAAACATGTGTATCCGAGTCTTCTATCAAAAGTTACAGCTATTTATATGAAGTTGTACAAAAACGCTTTCTTTTGCCAAGACAGTGCGTTTCTCACTGTTGCATGCATTTGAATGGGGAACTCGCCCGAAACAAAGTATAGGTTTTCATTATGTGTATAACTTGGAAATCTTAGCTCAAACAGCTGCAAAACCTGTTTCCCCAGCACGGGGACCTTGAGTTCTATAAGATAAAGCCATAAACATGTGTATCCGAGTCTTCTATCAAAAGTTACAGCGATTTATATGAAGTTGTACAAAAACGCTTTATTTCGCCAAGACAGTGCGTTTCTCACTGTTGCATGCATTTGAATGGGGAACTCGCCCGAAACAAAGTATAGGTATTCATTATGTGTATAACTTGGAAATCTTAGCTCAAACAGCTGCAAAACCTGTTTTCCCACCACGGGGACCTTGAGTTCTATAAGATAAAGCCATAAACATGTGTATCTGAGTCTTCTATCAAAAGTTACAGCGATTTATATGAAGTTGTACAAAAACGCTTTCTTTCGCCAAGACAGTGCGTTTCTCACTGTTGCATGCATTTGAATGGGGAACTCGCCCGAAACAAAGTATAGGTTTTCATTATGTGTATAACTTAAAAATCTTAGCTCAAACAGCTGCAAATCCTGTTTTCCCAGCACGGGGACCTTGAGTTCTATAAGATAAAGCCATAAACATGTGTATCCGAGTCTTCTATCAAAAGTTACAGCGATTTATATGAAGTTGTACAAAAACGCTTTCTTTCGCCAAGACAGTGCGTTTCTCACTGTTGCATGCATTTGAATGGGGAACTCGCCCCAAACAAAGTATAGGTATTCATTATGTGTATAACTTGGAAATCTTAGCTCAAACAGCTGCAAAACCTGTTTTCCCAGCACGGGGACCTTGAGTTCTATAAGATAAAGCCATAAACATGTTTGTCTGAGTCTTCTATCAAAAGTTACAGCGATTTATATGAAGTTGTACAAAAACGCTTTCTTTCGCCAAGACAGTGCGTTTCTCACTGTTGCATGCATTTGAATGGGGAACTCGCCCGAAACAAAGTATAGGTTTTCATTATGTGTATAACTTGGAAATCTTAGCTCAAACAGCTGCAAAACCTGTTTCCCCAGCACGGGGACCTTGAGTTCTATCAGATAAAGCCATAAACATGTTTGTCTGAGTCTTCTATCAAAAGTTACAGCGATTTATATGAAGTTGTACAAAAACGCTTTCTTTCGCCAAGACAGTGCGTTTCTCACTGTTACATATATTTGAATGGGGAACTCGCCCGAAACAAAGTATAGGTTTTCATTATGTGTATAACTTAAAAATCTTAGCTCAAACAGCTGCAAATCCTGTTTGCCCAGCACGGGAACCTTGAGTTCTATAAGATAAAGCCATAAACATGTGTATCCGAGTCTTCTATCAAAAGTTACAGCTATTTATATGAAGTTGTACAAAAACGCTTTCTTTTGCCAAGACAGTGCGTTTCTCACTGTTACATGCATTTGAATGGGGAACTCGACCGAAACAAAGTATAGGTTTTCATTATGTGTATAACTTAAAAATCTTAGCTCAAACAGCTGCAAATCCTGTTTTCCCAGCACAGGGACCTTGAGTTCTATAAGATAAAGCCATAAACATGTGTATCCGAGTCTTCTATCAAAAGTTACAGCGATTTATATGAAGTTGTACAAAAACGCTTTCTTTCGCCAAGACAGTGCGTTTCTCACTGTTGCATGCATTTGAATGGGGAACTCGCCCGAAACAAAGTATAGGTTTTCATTATGTGTATAACTTGGAAATCTTAGCTAAAACAGCTGCAAATCCTGTTTTCTCAGCACAGGGACCTTGAGTTCTATAAGATAAAGCCATAAACATGTTTGTCTGAGTCTTCTATCAAAAGTTACAGCTATTTATATGAAGTTGTACAAAAACGCTTTCTTTTGCCAAGACAGTGCGTTTCTCACTGTTGCATGCATTTGAATGGGGAACTCGCCCGAAACAAAGTATAGGTTTTCATTATGTGTATAACTTGGAAATCTTAGCTCAAACAGCTGCAAAACCTGTTTCCCCAGCACGGGGACCTTGAGTTCTATAAGATAAAGCCATAAACATGTGTATCCGAGTCTTCTATCAAAAGTTACAGCTATTTATATGAAGTTGTACAAAAACGCTTTCTTTCGCCAAGACAGTGCGTTTCTCACTGTTACATGCATTTGAATGGGGAACTCGTCCGAAACAAAGTATAGGTTTTCATTATGTGTATAACTTAAAAATCTTAGCTCAAACAGCTGCAAATCCTGTTTGCCCAGCACGGGGACCTTGAGTTCTATAAGATAAAGCCATAAACATGTGTATCCGAGTCTTCTATCAAAAGTTACAGCTATTTATATGAAGTTGTACAAAAACGCTTTCTTTCGCCAAGACAGTGCGTTTCTCACTGTTGCATGCATTTGAATGGGGAACTCGCACCAAACAAAGTATAGGTTTTCATTATGTGTATAACTTGGAAATCTTAGCTCAAACAGCTGCAAAACCTGTTTCCCCAGCACGGAGATATTGAGTTCTATAAGATAAAGCCATAAACATGTTTGTCTGAGTCTTCTATCAAAAGTTACAGCGATTTATATGAAGTTGTACAAAAACGCTTTCTTTCGCCAAGATAGTGCGTTTCTCACTGTTGCATGCATTTGAATGGGGAACTCGCCCGAAACAAAGTATAGGTTTTCATTATGTGTATAACTTGGAAATCTTAGCTCAAACAGCTGCAAAACCTGTTTCCCCAGCACGGGGACCTTGAGTTCTATAAGATAAAGCCATAAACATGTTTGTCTGAGTCTTCTATCAAAAGTTACAGCGATTTATATGAAGTTGTACAAAAACGCTTTATTTCGCCAAGACAGTGCGTTTCTCACTGTTGCATGCATTTGAATGGGGAACTCGCCCGAAACAAAGTATAGGTATTCATTATGTGTATAACTTGGAAATCTTAGCTCAAACAGCTGCAAAACCTGTTTTCCCACCACGGGGACCTTGAGTTCTATAAGATAAAGCCATAAACATGTGTATCTGAGTCTTCTATCAAAAGTTACAGCGATTTATATGAAGTTGTACAAAAACGCTTTCTTTCGCCAAGACAGTGCGTTTCTCACTGTTGCATGCATTTGAATGGGGAACTCGCCCGAAACAAAGTATAGGTTTTCATTATGTGTATAACTTAAAAATCTTAGCTCAAACAGCTGCAAATCCTGTTTTCCCAGCACGGGGACCTTGAGTTCTATAAGATAAAGCCATAAACATGTGTATCCGAGTCTTCTATCAAAAGTTACAGCTATTTATATGAAGTTGTACAAAAACGCTTTCTTTTGCCAAGACAGTGCGTTTCTCACTGTTGCATGCATTTGAATGGGGAACTCGCCCGAAACAAAGTATAGGTTTTCATTATGTGTATAACTTGGAAATCTTAGCTCAAACAGCTGCAAAACCTGTTTCCCCAGCACGGGGACCTTGAGTTCTATAAGATAAAGCCATAAACATGTGTATCCGAGTCTTCTATCAAAAGTTACAGCGATTTATATGAAGTTGTACAAAAACGCTTTATTTCGCCAAGACAGTGCGTTTCTCACTGTTGCATGCATTTGAATGGGGAACTCGCCCGAAACAAAGTATAGGTATTCATTATGTGTATAACTTGGAAATCTTAGCTCAAACAGCTGCAAAACCTGTTTC
This sequence comes from Astatotilapia calliptera, assembly GCF_964374335.1. Classification (NCBI taxonomy): domain Eukaryota; kingdom Metazoa; phylum Chordata; class Actinopteri; order Cichliformes; family Cichlidae; genus Astatotilapia; species Astatotilapia calliptera. The sequence continues at coordinate 17,542,968 of NC_137423.1, forward strand.
CCCAGCACGGGGACCTTGAGTTCTATAAGATAAAGCCATAAACATGTGTATCCGAGTCTTCTATCAAAAGTTACAGCGATTTATATGAAGTTGTACAAAAACGCTTTATTTCGCCAAGACAGTGCGTTTCTCACTGTTGCATGCATTTGAATGGGGAACTCGCCCGAAACAAAGTATAGGTATTCATTATGTGTATAACTTGGAAATCTTAGCTCAAACAGCTGCAAAACCTGTTTTCCCACCACGGGGACCTTGAGTTCTATAAGATAAAGCCATAAACATGTGTATCTGAGTCTTCTATCAAAAGTTACAGCGATTTATATGAAGTTGTACAAAAACGCTTTCTTTCGCCAAGACAGTGCGTTTCTCACTGTTGCATGCATTTGAATGGGGAACTCGCCCGAAACAAAGTATAGGTTTTCATTATGTGTATAACTTAAAAATCTTAGCTCAAACAGCTGCAAATCCTGTTTTCCCAGCACGGGGACCTTGAGTTCTATAAGATAAAGCCATAAACATGTGTATCCGAGTCTTCTATCAAAAGTTACAGCGATTTATATGAAGTTGTACAAAAACGCTTTCTTTCGCCAAGACAGTGCGTTTCTCACTGTTGCATGCATTTGAATGGGGAACTCGCCCCAAACAAAGTATAGGTATTCATTATGTGTATAACTTGGAAATCTTAGCTCAAACAGCTGCAAAACCTGTTTTCCCAGCACGGGGACCTTGAGTTCTATAAGATAAAGCCATAAACATGTTTGTCTGAGTCTTCTATCAAAAGTTACAGCGATTTATATGAAGTTGTACAAAAACGCTTTCTTTCGCCAAGACAGTGCGTTTCTCACTGTTGCATGCATTTGAATGGGGAACTCGCCCGAAACAAAGTATAGGTTTTCATTATGTGTATAACTTGGAAATCTTAGCTCAAACAGCTGCAAAACCTGTTTCCCCAGCACGGGGACCTTGAGTTCTATCAGATAAAGCCATAAACATGTTTGTCTGAGTCTTCTATCAAAAGTTACAGCGATTTATATGAAGTTGTACAAAAACGCTTTCTTTCGCCAAGACAGTGCGTTTCTCACTGTTACATATATTTGAATGGGGAACTCGCCCGAAACAAAGTATAGGTTTTCATTATGTGTATAACTTAAAAATCTTAGCTCAAACAGCTGCAAATCCTGTTTGCCCAGCACGGGAACCTTGAGTTCTATAAGATAAAGCCATAAACATGTGTATCCGAGTCTTCTATCAAAAGTTACAGCTATTTATATGAAGTTGTACAAAAACGCTTTCTTTTGCCAAGACAGTGCGTTTCTCACTGTTACATGCATTTGAATGGGGAACTCGACCGAAACAAAGTATAGGTTTTCATTATGTGTATAACTTAAAAATCTTAGCTCAAACAGCTGCAAATCCTGTTTTCCCAGCACAGGGACCTTGAGTTCTATAAGATAAAGCCATAAACATGTGTATCCGAGTCTTCTATCAAAAGTTACAGCGATTTATATGAAGTTGTACAAAAACGCTTTCTTTCGCCAAGACAGTGCGTTTCTCACTGTTGCATGCATTTGAATGGGGAACTCGCCCGAAACAAAGTATAGGTTTTCATTATGTGTATAACTTGGAAATCTTAGCTAAAACAGCTGCAAATCCTGTTTTCTCAGCACAGGGACCTTGAGTTCTATAAGATAAAGCCATAAACATGTTTGTCTGAGTCTTCTATCAAAAGTTACAGCTATTTATATGAAGTTGTACAAAAACGCTTTCTTTTGCCAAGACAGTGCGTTTCTCACTGTTGCATGCATTTGAATGGGGAACTCGCCCGAAACAAAGTATAGGTTTTCATTATGTGTATAACTTGGAAATCTTAGCTCAAACAGCTGCAAAACCTGTTTCCCCAGCACGGGGACCTTGAGTTCTATAAGATAAAGCCATAAACATGTGTATCCGAGTCTTCTATCAAAAGTTACAGCTATTTATATGAAGTTGTACAAAAACGCTTTCTTTCGCCAAGACAGTGCGTTTCTCACTGTTACATGCATTTGAATGGGGAACTCGTCCGAAACAAAGTATAGGTTTTCATTATGTGTATAACTTAAAAATCTTAGCTCAAACAGCTGCAAATCCTGTTTGCCCAGCACGGGGACCTTGAGTTCTATAAGATAAAGCCATAAACATGTGTATCCGAGTCTTCTATCAAAAGTTACAGCTATTTATATGAAGTTGTACAAAAACGCTTTCTTTCGCCAAGACAGTGCGTTTCTCACTGTTGCATGCATTTGAATGGGGAACTCGCACCAAACAAAGTATAGGTTTTCATTATGTGTATAACTTGGAAATCTTAGCTCAAACAGCTGCAAAACCTGTTTCCCCAGCACGGAGATATTGAGTTCTATAAGATAAAGCCATAAACATGTTTGTCTGAGTCTTCTATCAAAAGTTACAGCGATTTATATGAAGTTGTACAAAAACGCTTTCTTTCGCCAAGATAGTGCGTTTCTCACTGTTGCATGCATTTGAATGGGGAACTCGCCCGAAACAAAGTATAGGTTTTCATTATGTGTATAACTTGGAAATCTTAGCTCAAACAGCTGCAAAACCTGTTTCCCCAGCACGGGGACCTTGAGTTCTATAAGATAAAGCCATAAACATGTTTGTCTGAGTCTTCTATCAAAAGTTACAGCGATTTATATGAAGTTGTACAAAAACGCTTTATTTCGCCAAGACAGTGCGTTTCTCACTGTTGCATGCATTTGAATGGGGAACTCGCCCGAAACAAAGTATAGGTATTCATTATGTGTATAACTTGGAAATCTTAGCTCAAACAGCTGCAAAACCTGTTTTCCCACCACGGGGACCTTGAGTTCTATAAGATAAAGCCATAAACATGTGTATCCGAGTCTTCTATCAAAAGTTACAGCGATTTATATGAAGTTGTACAAAAACGCTTTCTTTCGCCAAGACAGTGCGTTTCTCACTGTTGCATGCATTTGAATGGGGAACTCGCCCGAAACAAAGTATAGGTTTTCATTATGTGTATAACTTGGAAATCTTAGCTCAAACAGCTGCAAAACCTGTTTCCCCAGCACGGGGACCTTGAGTTCTATCAGATAAAGCCATAAACATGTTTGTCTGAGTCTTCTATCAAAAGTTACAGCGATTTATATGAAGTTGTACAAAAACGCTTTCTTTCGCCAAGACAGTGCGTTTCTCACTGTTGCATGCATTTGAATGGGGAACTCGCCCGAAACAAAGTATAGGTTTTCATTATGTGTATAACTTGGAAATCTTAGCTCAAACAGCTGCAAAACCTGTTTCCCCAGCACGGGGACCTTGAGTTCTATAAGATAAAGCCATAAACATGTTTGTCTGAGTCTTCTATCAAAAGGTACAGCTATTTATATGAAGTTGTACAAAAACGCTTTCTTTCGCCAAGACAGTGCGTTTCTCAATGTTGCATGCATTTGAATGGGGAACTCGCCCGAAACAAAGTATAGGTTTTCATTATGTGTATAACTTGGAAATCTTAGCGCAAACAGCTGCAAATCCTGTTTTCCCAGCACGGGGACCTTGAGTTCTATAAGATAAAGCCATAAACATGTGTATCCGAGTCTTCTATCAAAAGTTACAGCTATTTATATGAAGTTGTACAAAAACGCTTTCTTTCGCCAAGACAGTGCGTTTCTCACTGTTACATGCATTTGAATGGGGAACTCGACCGAAACAAAGTATAGGTTTTCATTATGTGTATAACTTAAAAATCTTAGCTCAAACAGCTGTAAATCCTGTTTGCCCAGCACAGGGACCTTGAGTTCTATAAGATAAAGCCATAAACATGTGTATCCTAGTCTTCTATCAAAAGTTACAGCGATTTATATGAAGTTGTTCAAAAACGCTTTCTTTCGCCAAGACAGTGCGTTTCTCACTGTTACATGCATTTGAATGGGGAACTCGACCGAAACAAAGTTTAGGTTTTCATTATGTGTATAACTTGGAAAGCTTAGCTCAAACAGCTGCAAAACCTGTTTTCCCAGCACGGGGACCTTGAGTTCTATAAGATAAAGCCATAAACATGTTTGTCTGAGTCTTCTATCAAAAGTTACAGCGATTTATATGAAGTTGTACAAAAACGCTTTCTTTCGCCAAGACAGTGCGTTTCTCACTGTTACATATATTTGAATGGGGAACTCGCCCGAAACAAAGTATAGGTTTTCATTATGTGTATAACTTAAAAATCTTAGCTCAAACAGCTGCAAATCCTGTTTGCCCAGCACGGGAACCTTGAGTTCTATAAGATAAAGCCATAAACATGTGTATCCGAGTCTTCTATCAAAAGTTACAGCTATTTATATGAAGTTGTACAAAAACGCTTTCTTTTGCCAAGACAGTGCGTTTCTCACTGTTGCATGCATTTGAATGGGGAACTCGCCCGAAACAAAGTATAGGTTTTCATTATGTGTATAACTTGGAAATCTTAGCTCAAACAGCTGCAAAACCTGTTTCCCCAGCACGGGGACCTTGAGTTCTATAAGATAAAGCCATAAACATGTGTATCCGAGTCTTCTATCAAAAGTTACAGCTATTTATATGAAGTTGTACAAAAACGCTTTCTTTCGCCAAGACAGTGCGTTTCTCACTGTTACATGCATTTGAATGGGGAACTCGACCGAAACAAAGTTTAGGTTTTCATTATGTGTATAACTTGGAAATCTTAGCTCAAACAGCTGCAAATCCTGTTTTCCCAGCACGGGGACCTTGAGTTCTATAAGATAAAGCCATAAACATGTGTATCCGAGTCTTCTATCAAAAGTTACAGCGATTTATATGAAGTTGTACAAAAACGCTTTCTTTCGCCAAGACAGTGCGTTTCTCACTGTTGCATGCATTTGAATGGGGAACTCGCCCCAAACAAAGTATAGGTTTTCATTATGTGTATAACTTGGAAATCTTAGCTCAAACAGCTGCAAAACCTGTTTGCCCAGCACGGGGACCTTGAGTTCTATAAGATAAAGCCATAAACATGTGTATCCGAGTCTTCTATCAAAAGTTACAGCGATTTATATGAAGTTGTACAAAAACGCTTTCTTTCGCCAAGACAGTGCGTTTCTCACTGTTGCATGCATTTGAATGGGGAACTCGCCCGAAACAAAGTATAGGTTTTCATTATGTGTATAACTTGGAAATCTTAGCTCAAACAGCTGCAAATCCTGTTTTCCCAGCACGGGGAGCTTGAGTTCTATAAGATAAAGCCATAAACATGTGTATCCGAGTCTTCTATCAAAAGTTACAGCTATTTATATGAAGTTGTACAAAAACGCTTTCTTTCGCCAAGACAGTGCGTTTCTCACTGTTACATGCATTTCAATGGGGAACTCGCCCGAAACAAAGTTTAGGTTTTCATTATGTGTATAACTTGGAAATCTTAGCTCAAACAGCTGCAAAACCTGTTTCCCCAGCACGGGGACCTTGAGTTCTATAAGATAAAGCCATAAACATGTGTATCCGAGTCTTCTATCAAAAGTTACAGCTATTTATATGAAGTTGTACAAAAACGCTTTCTTTCGCCAAGACAGTGCGTTTCTCACTGTTACATGCATTTGAATGGGGAACTCGACCGAAACAAAGTTTAGGTTTTCATTATGTGTATAACTTGGAAATCTTAGCTCAAACAGCTGCAAATCCTGTTTTCCCAGCACGGGGACCTTGAGTTCTATAAGATAAAGCCATAAACATGTTTGTCTGAGTCTTCTATCAAAAGTTACAGCGATTTATATGAAGTTGTACAAAAACGCTTTCTTTCGCCAAGACAGTGCGTTTCTCACTGTTGCATGCATTTGAATGGGGAACTCGCCCCAAACAAAGTATAGGTTTTCATTATGTGTATAACTTGGAAATCTTAGCTCAAACAGCTGCAAAACCTGTTTGCCCAGCACGGGGACCTTGAGTTCTATAAGATAAAGCCATAAACATGTGTATCCGAGTCTTCTATCAAAAGTTACAGCGATTTATATGAAGTTGTACAAAAACGCTTTCTTTCGCCAAGACAGTGCGTTTCTCACTGTTGCATGCATTTGAATGGGGAACTCGCCCGAAACAAAGTATAGGTTTTCATTATGTGTATAACTTGGAAATCTTAGCTCAAACAGCTGCAAATCCTGTTTTCCCAGCACGGGGAGCTTGAGTTCTATAAGATAAAGCCATAAACATGTGTATCCGAGTCTTCTATCAAAAGTTACAGCTATTTATATGAAGTTGTACAAAAACGCTTTCTTTCGCCAAGACAGTGCGTTTCTCACTGTTGCATGCATTTGAATGGGGAACTCGACCGAAACAAAGTATAGGTTTTCATTATGTGTATAACTTAAAAATCTTAGCTCAAACAGCTGCAAATCCTGTTTTCCCAGCACAGGGACCTTGAGTTCTATAAGATAAAGCCATAAACATGTGTGTCCGAGTCTTCTATCAAAAGTTACAGCTATTTATATGAAGTTGTACAAAAACGCTTTCTTTCGCCAAGACAGTGCGTTTCTCACTGTTACATGCATTTCAATGGGGAACTCGCCCGAAACAAAGTTTAGGTTTTCATTATGTGTATAACTTGGAAATCTTAGCTCAAACAGCTGCAAAACCTGTTTTCCCAGCACGGGGACCTTGAGTTCTATAAGATAAAGCCATAAACATGTTTGTCTGAGTCTTCTATCAAAAGTTACAGCGATTTATATGAAGTTGTACAAAAACGCTTTCTTTCGCCAAGACAGTGCGTTTCTCACTGTTGCATGCATTTGAATGGGGAACTCGCCCGAAACAAAGTATAGGTTTTCATTATGTGTATAACTTGGAAATCTTAGCTCAAACAGCTGCAAAACCTGTTTTCCCAGCACGGGGACCTTGAGTTCTATAAGATAAAGCCATAAACATGTTTGTCTGAGTCTTCTATCAAAAGTTACAGCGATTTATATGAAGTTGTACAAAAACGCTTTCTTTCGCCAAGACAGTGCGTTTCTCACTGTTGCATGCATTTGAATGGGGAACTCGCCCGAAACAAAGTATAGGTTTTCATTATGTGTATAACTTGGAAATCTTAGCTCAAACAGCTGCAAAACCTGTTTCCCCAGCACGGGGACCTTGAGTTCTATAAGATAAAGCCATAAACATGTGTATCCGAGTCTTCTATCAAAAGTTACAGCTATTTATATGAAGTTGTACAAAAACGCTTTCTTTCGCCAAGACAGTGCGTTTCTCACTGTTACATGCATTTGAATGGGGAACTCGACCGAAACAAAGTATAGGTTTTCATTATGTGTATAACTTAAAAATCTTAGCTCAAACAGCTGCAAATCCTGTTTTCCCAGCACAGGGACCTTGAGTTCTATAAGATAAAGCCATAAACATGTGTATCCGAGTCTTCTATCAAAAGTTACAGCGATTTATATGAAGTTGTACAAAAACGCTTTCTTTCGCCAAGACAGTGCGTTTCTCACTGTTGCATGCATTTGAATGGGGAACTCGCCCGAAACAAAGTATAGGTTTTCATTATGTGTATAACTTGGAAATCTTAGCTCAAACAGCTGCAAAACCTGTTTCCCCAGCACGGGGACCTTGAGTTCTATCAGATAAAGCCATAAACATGTTTGTCTGAGTCTTCTATCAAAAGTTACAGCGATTTATATGAAGTTGTACAAAAACGCTTTCTTTCGCCAAGACAGTGCGTTTCTCACTGTTACATATATTTGAATGGGGAACTCGCCCGAAACAAAGTATAGGTTTTCATTATGTGTATAACTTAAAAATCTTAGCTCAAACAGCTGCAAATCCTGTTTGCCCAGCACGGGAACCTTGAGTTCTATAAGATAAAGCCATAAACATGTGTATCCGAGTCTTCTATCAAAAGTTACAGCTATTTATATGAAGTTGTACAAAAACGCTTTCTTTTGCCAAGACAGTGCGTTTCTCACTGTTACATGCATTTGAATGGGGAACTCGACCGAAACAAAGTATAGGTTTTCATTATGTGTATAACTTAAAAATCTTAGCTCAAACAGCTGCAAATCCTGTTTTCCCAGCACAGGGACCTTGAGTTCTATAAGATAAAGCCATAAACATGTGTATCCGAGTCTTCTATCAAAAGTTACAGCGATTTATATGAAGTTGTACAAAAACGCTTTCTTTCGCCAAGACAGTGCGTTTCTCACTGTTGCATGCATTTGAATGGGGAACTCGCCCGAAACAAAGTATAGGTTTTCATTATGTGTATAACTTGGAAATCTTAGCTAAAACAGCTGCAAATCCTGTTTTCTCAGCACAGGGACCTTGAGTTCTATAAGATAAAGCCATAAACATGTTTGTCTGAGTCTTCTATCAAAAGTTACAGCTATTTATATGAAGTTGTACAAAAACGCTTTCTTTTGCCAAGACAGTGCGTTTCTCACTGTTGCATGCATTTGAATGGGGAACTCGCCCGAAACAAAGTATAGGTTTTCATTATGTGTATAACTTGGAAATCTTAGCTCAAACAGCTGCAAAACCTGTTTCCCCAGCACGGGGACCTTGAGTTCTATAAGATAAAGCCATAAACATGTGTATCCGAGTCTTCTATCAAAAGTTACAGCTATTTATATGAAGTTGTACAAAAACGCTTTCTTTCGCCAAGACAGTGCGTTTCTCACTGTTACATGCATTTGAATGGGGAACTCGTCCGAAACAAAGTATAGGTTTTCATTATGTGTATAACTTAAAAATCTTAGCTCAAACAGCTGCAAATCCTGTTTGCCCAGCACGGGGACCTTGAGTTCTATAAGATAAAGCCATAAACATGTGTATCCGAGTCTTCTATCAAAAGTTACAGCTATTTATATGAAGTTGTACAAAAACGCTTTCTTTCGCCAAGACAGTGCGTTTCTCACTGTTGCATGCATTTGAATGGGGAACTCGCACCAAACAAAGTATAGGTTTTCATTATGTGTATAACTTGGAAATCTTAGCTCAAACAGCTGCAAAACCTGTTTTCCCAGCACGGGGACCTTGAGTTCTATAAGATAAAGCCATAAACATGTTTGTCTGAGTCTTCTATCAAAAGTTACAGCGATTTATATGAAGTTGTACAAAAACGCTTTCTTTCGCCAAGACAGTGCGTTTCTCACTGTTGCATGCATTTGAATGGGGAACTCGCCCGAAACAAAGTATAGGTTTTCATTATGTGTATAACTTGGAAATCTTAGCTAAAACAGCTGCAAATCCTGTTTTCCCAGCACAGGGACCTTGAGTTCTATAAGATAAAGCCATAAACATGTTTGTCTGAGTCTTCTATCAAAAGTTACAGCTATTTATATGAAGTTGTACAAAAACGCTTTCTTTTGCCAAGACAGTGCGTTTCTCACTGTTGCATGCATTTGAATGGGGAACTCGCCCGAAACAAAGTATAGGTTTTCATTATGTGTATAACTTGGAAATCTTAGCTCAAACAGCTGCAAAACCTGTTTCCCCAGCACGGGGATATTGAGTTCTATAAGATAAAGCCATAAACATGTGTATCCGAGTCTTCTATCAAAAGTTACAGCGATTTATATGAAGTTGTACAAAAACGCTTTCTTTCGCCAAGACAGTGCGTTTCTCACTGTTGCATGCATTTGAATGGGGAACTCGCACCAAACAAAGTATAGGTTTTCATTATGTGTATAACTTGGAAATCTTAGCTCAAACAGCTGCAAAACCTGTTTTCCCAGCACGGGGACCTTGAGTTCTATAAGATAAAGCCATAAACATGTTTGTCTGAGTCTTCTATCAAAAGTTACAGCGATTTATATGAAGTTGTACAAAAACGCTTTCTTTCGCCAAGACAGTGCGTTTCTCACTGTTGCATGCATTTGAATGGGGAACTCGCCCGAAACAAAGTATAGGTTTTCATTATGTGTATAACTTGGAAATCTTAGCTAAAACAGCTGCAAATCCTGTTTTCCCAGCACAGGGACCTTGAGTTCTATAAGATAAAGCCATAAACATGTTTGTCTGAGTCTTCTATCAAAAGTTACAGCTATTTATATGAAGTTGTACAAAAACGCTTTCTTTTGCCAAGACAGTGCGTTTCTCACTGTTGCATGCATTTGAATGGGGAACTCGCCCGAAACAAAGTATAGGTTTTCATTATGTGTATAACTTGGAAATCTTAGCTCAAACAGCTGCAAAACCTGTTTCCCCAGCACGGAGATATTGAGTTCTATAAGATAAAGCCATAAACATGTTTGTCTGAGTCTTCTATCAAAAGTTACAGCGATTTATATGAAGTTGTACAAAAACGCTTTCTTTCGCCAAGACAGTGCGTTTCTCACTGTTGCATGCATTTGAATGGGGAACTCGCCCGAAACAAAGTATAGGTTTTCATTATGTGTATAACTTGGAAATCTTAGCTCAAACAGCTGCAAAACCTGTTTCCCCAGCACGGGGACCTTGAGTTCTATAAGATAAAGCCATAAACATGTTTGTCTGAGTCTTCTATCAAAAGTTACAGCGATTTATATGAAGTTGTACAAAAACGCTTTATTTCGCCAAGACAGTGCGTTTCTCACTGTTGCATGCATTTGAATGGGGAACTCGCCCGAAACAAAGTATAGGTATTCATTATGTGTATAACTTGGAAATCTTAGCTCAAACAGCTGCAAAACCTGTTTTCCCACCACGGGGACCTTGAGTTCTATAAGATAAAGCCATAAACATGTGTATCCGAGTCTTCTATCAAAAGTTACAGCGATTTATATGAAGTTGTACAAAAACGCTTTCTTTCGCCAAGACAGTGCGTTTCTCACTGTTGCATGCATTTGAATGGGGAACTCGCCCGAAACAAAGTATAGGTTTTCATTATGTGTATAACTTGGAAATCTTAGCTCAAACAGCTGCAAAACCTGTTTCCCCAGCACGGGGACCTTGAGTTCTATCAGATAAAGCCATAAACATGTTTGTCTGAGTCTTCTATCAAAAGTTACAGCGATTTATATGAAGTTGTACAAAAACGCTTTCTTTCGCCAAGACAGTGCGTTTCTCACTGTTGCATGCATTTGAATGGGGAACTCGCCCGAAACAAAGTATAGGTTTTCATTATGTGTATAACTTGGAAATCTTAGCTCAAACAGCTGCAAAACCTGTTTCCCCAGCACGGGGACCTTGAGTTCTATAAGATAAAGCCATAAACATGTTTGTCTGAGTCTTCTATCAAAAGGTACAGCTATTTATATGAAGTTGTACAAAAACGCTTTCTTTCGCCAAGACAGTGCGTTTCTCAATGTTGCATGCATTTGAATGGGGAACTCGCCCGAAACAAAGTATAGGTTTTCATTATGTGTATAACTTGGAAATCTTAGCGCAAACAGCTGCAAATCCTGTTTTCCCAGCACGGGGACCTTGAGTTCTATAAGATAAAGCCATAAACATGTGTATCCGAGTCTTCTATCAAAAGTTACAGCTATTTATATGAAGTTGTACAAAAACGCTTTCTTTCGCCAAGACAGTGCGTTTCTCACTGTTACATGCATTTGAATGGGGAACTCGACCGAAACAAAGTATAGGTTTTCATTATGTGTATAACTTAAAAATCTTAGCTCAAACAGCTGTAAATCCTGTTTGCCCAGCACAGGGACCTTGAGTTCTATAAGATAAAGCCATAAACATGTGTATCCTAGTCTTCTATCAAAAGTTACAGCGATTTATATGAAGTTGTTCAAAAACGCTTTCTTTCGCCAAGACAGTGCGTTTCTCACTGTTACATGCATTTGAATGGGGAACTCGACCGAAACAAAGTTTAGGTTTTCATTATGTGTATAACTTGGAAAGCTTAGCTCAAACAGCTGCAAAACCTGTTTTCCCAGCACGGGGACCTTGAGTTCTATAAGATAAAGCCATAAACATGTTTGTCTGAGTCTTCTATCAAAAGTTACAGCGATTTATATGAAGTTGTACAAAAACGCTTTCTTTCGCCAAGACAGTGCGTTTCTCACTGTTACATATATTTGAATGGGGAACTCGCCCGAAACAAAGTATAGGTTTTCATTATGTGTATAACTTAAAAATCTTAGCTCAAACAGCTGCAAATCCTGTTTGCCCAGCACGGGAACCTTGAGTTCTATAAGATAAAGCCATAAACATGTGTATCCGAGTCTTCTATCAAAAGTTACAGCTATTTATATGAAGTTGTACAAAAACGCTTTCTTTTGCCAAGACAGTGCGTTTCTCACTGTTGCATGCATTTGAATGGGGAACTCGCCCGAAACAAAGTATAGGTTTTCATTATGTGTATAACTTGGAAATCTTAGCTCAAACAGCTGCAAAACCTGTTTCCCCAGCACGGGGACCTTGAGTTCTATAAGATAAAGCCATAAACATGTGTATCCGAGTCTTCTATCAAAAGTTACAGCTATTTATATGAAGTTGTACAAAAACGCTTTCTTTCGCCAAGACAGTGCGTTTCTCACTGTTACATGCATTTGAATGGGGAACTCGACCGAAACAAAGTATAGGTTTTCATTATGTGTATAACTTAAAAATCTTAGCTCAAACAGCTGCAAATCCTGTTTTCCCAGCACAGGGACCTTGAGTTCTATAAGATAAAGCCATAAACATGTGTATCCGAGTCTTCTATCAAAAGTTACAGCGATTTATATGAAGTTGTACAAAAACGCTTTCTTTCGCCAAGACAGTGCGTTTCTCACTGTTGCATGCATTTGAATGGGGAACTCGCCCGAAACAAAGTATAGGTTTTCATTATGTGTATAACTTGGAAATCTTAGCTAAAACAGCTGCAAATCCTGTTTTCTCAGCACAGGGACCTTGAGTTCTATAAGATAAAGCCATAAACATGTTTGTCTGAGTCTTCTATCAAAAGTTACAGCTATTTATATGAAGTTGTACAAAAACGCTTTCTTTTGCCAAGACAGTGCGTTTCTCACTGTTGCATGCATTTGAATGGGGAACTCGCCCGAAACAAAGTATAGGTTTTCATTATGTGTATAACTTGGAAATCTTAGCTCAAACAGCTGCAAAACCTGTTTCCCCAGCACGGGGACCTTGAGTTCTATAAGATAAAGCCATAAACATGTGTATCCGAGTCTTCTATCAAAAGTTACAGCTATTTATATGAAGTTGTACAAAAACGCTTTCTTTCGCCAAGACAGTGCGTTTCTCACTGTTACATGCATTTGAATGGGGAACTCGTCCGAAACAAAGTATAGGTTTTCATTATGTGTATAACTTAAAAATCTTAGCTCAAACAGCTGCAAATCCTGTTTGCCCAGCACGGGGACCTTGAGTTCTATAAGATAAAGCCATAAACATGTGTATCCGAGTCTTCTATCAAAAGTTACAGCTATTTATATGAAGTTGTACAAAAACGCTTTCTTTCGCCAAGACAGTGCGTTTCTCACTGTTGCATGCATTTGAATGGGGAACTCGCACCAAACAAAGTATAGGTTTTCATTATGTGTATAACTTGGAAATCTTAGCTCAAACAGCTGCAAATCCTGTTTTCCCAGCACAGGGACCTTGAGTTCTATAAGATAAAGCCATAAACATGTTTGTCTGAGTCTTCTATCAAAAGTTACAGCTATTTATATGAAGTTGTACAAAAACGCTTTCTTTTGCCAAGACAGTGCGTTTCTCACTGTTGCATGCATTTGAATGGGGAACTCGCCCGAAACAAAGTATAGGTTTTCATTATGTGTATAACTTGGAAATCTTAGCTCAAACAGCTGCAAAACCTGTTTCCCCAGCACGGGGATATTGAGTTCTATAAGATAAAGCCATAAACATGTGTATCCGAGTCTTCTATCAAAAGTTACAGCGATTTATATGAAGTTGTACAAAAACGCTTTCTTTCGCCAAGACAGTGCGTTTCTCACTGTTGCATGCATTTGAATGGGGAACTCGCACCAAACAAAGTATAGGTTTTCATTATGTGTATAACTTGGAAATCTTAGCTCAAACAGCTGCAAAACCTGTTTTCCCAGCACGGGGACCTTGAGTTCTATAAGATAAAGCCATAAACATGTTTGTCTGAGTCTTCTATCAAAAGTTACAGCGATTTATATGAAGTTGTACAAAAACGCTTTCTTTCGCCAAGACAGTGCGTTTCTCACTGTTGCATGCATTTGAATGGGGAACTCGCCCGAAACAAAGTATAGGTTTTCATTATGTGTATAACTTGGAAATCTTAGCTAAAACAGCTGCAAATCCTGTTTTCCCAGCACAGGGACCTTGAGTTCTATAAGATAAAGCCATAAACATGTTTGTCTGAGTCTTCTATCAAAAGTTACAGCTATTTATATGAAGTTGTACAAAAACGCTTTCTTTTGCCAAGACAGTGCGTTTCTCACTGTTGCATGCATTTGAATGGGGAACTCGCCCGAAACAAAGTATAGGTTTTCATTATGTGTATAACTTGGAAATCTTAGCTCAAACAGCTGCAAATCCTGTTTGCCCAGCACGGGAACCTTGAGTTCTATAAGATAAAGCCATAAACATGTGTATCCGAGTCTTCTATCAAAAGTTACAGCGATTTATATGAAGTTGTACAAAAACGCTTTCTTTCGCCAAGATAGTGCGTTTCTCACTGTTGCATGCATTTGAATGGGGAACTCGCCCGAAACAAAGTATAGGTTTTCATTATGTGTATAACTTGGAAATCTTAGCTCAAACAGCTGCAAAACCTGTTTCCCCAGCACGGGGACCTTGAGTTCTATAAGATAAAGCCATAAACATGTTTGTCTGAGTCTTCTATCAAAAGTTACAGCGATTTATATGAAGTTGTACAAAAACGCTTTATTTCGCCAAGACAGTGCGTTTCTCACTGTTGCATGCATTTGAATGGGGAACTCGCCCGAAACAAAGTATAGGTATTCATTATGTGTATAACTTGGAAATCTTAGCTCAAACAGCTGCAAAACCTGTTTTCCCACCACGGGGACCTTGAGTTCTATAAGATAAAGCCATAAACATGTGTATCCGAGTCTTCTATCAAAAGTTACAGCGATTTATATGAAGTTGTACAAAAACGCTTTCTTTCGCCAAGACAGTGCGTTTCTCACTGTTGCATGCATTTGAATGGGGAACTCGCCCGAAACAAAGTATAGGTTTTCATTATGTGTATAACTTGGAAATCTTAGCTCAAACAGCTGCAAATCCTGTTTTCCCAGCACGGGGACCTTGAGTTCTATAAGATAAAGCCATAAACATGTGTATCCGAGTCTTCTATCAAAAGTTACAGCGATTTATATGAAGTTGTACAAAAACGCTTTCTTTCGCCAAGACAGTGCGTTTCTCACTGTTGCATGCATTTGAATGGGGAACTCGCCCCAAACAAAGTATAGGTATTCATTATGTGTATAACTTGGAAATCTTAGCTCAAACAGCTGCAAAACCTGTTTTCCCAGCACGGGGACCTTGAGTTCTATAAGATAAAGCCATAAACATGTTTGTCTGAGTCTTCTATCAAAAGTTACAGCGATTTATATGAAGTTGTACAAAAACGCTTTCTTTCGCCAAGACAGTGCGTTTCTCACTGTTGCATGCATTTGAATGGGGAACTCGCCCGAAACAAAGTATAGGTTTTCATTATGTGTATAACTTGGAAATCTTAGCTCAAACAGCTGCAAAACCTGTTTCCCCAGCACGGGGACCTTGAGTTCTATCAGATAAAGCCATAAACATGTTTGTCTGAGTCTTCTATCAAAAGTTACAGCGATTTATATGAAGTTGTACAAAAACGCTTTCTTTCGCCAAGACAGTGCGTTTCTCACTGTTGCATGCATTTGAATGGGGAACTCGCCCGAAACAAAGTATAGGTTTTCATTATGTGTATAACTTGGAAATCTTAGCTCAAACAGCTGCAAAACCTGTTTCCCCAGCACGGGGACCTTGAGTTCTATAAGATAAAGCCATAAACATGTTTGTCTGAGTCTTCTATCAAAAGGTACAGCTATTTATATGAAGTTGTACAAAAACGCTTTCTTTCGCCAAGACAGTGCGTTTCTCAATGTTGCATGCATTTGAATGGGGAACTCGCCCGAAACAAAGTATAGGTTTTCATTATGTGTATAACTTGGAAATCTTAGCGCAAACAGCTGCAAATCCTGTTTTCCCAGCACGGGGACCTTGAGTTCTATAAGATAAAGCCATAAACATGTGTATCCGAGTCTTCTATCAAAAGTTACAGCTATTTATATGAAGTTGTACAAAAACGCTTTCTTTCGCCAAGACAGTGCGTTTCTCACTGTTACATGCATTTGAATGGGGAACTCGACCGAAACAAAGTATAGGTTTTCATTATGTGTATAACTTAAAAATCTTAGCTCAAACAGCTGTAAATCCTGTTTGCCCAGCACAGGGACCTTGAGTTCTATAAGATAAAGCCATAAACATGTGTATCCTAGTCTTCTATCAAAAGTTACAGCGATTTATATGAAGTTGTTCAAAAACGCTTTCTTTCGCCAAGACAGTGCGTTTCTCACTGTTACATGCATTTGAATGGGGAACTCGACCGAAACAAAGTTTAGGTTTTCATTATGTGTATAACTTGGAAAGCTTAGCTCAAACAGCTGCAAATCCTGTTTTCCCAGCACGGGGACCTTGAGTTCTATAAGATAAAGCCATAAACATGTGTATCCGAGTCTTCTATCAAAAGTTACAGCGATTTATATGAAGTTGTACAAAAACGCTTTCTTTCGCCAAGACAGTGCGTTTCTCACTGTTGCATGCATTTGAATGGGGAACTCGCCCCAAACAAAGTATAGGTATTCATTATGTGTATAACTTGGAAATCTTAGCTCAAACAGCTGCAAAACCTGTTTTCCCAGCACGGGGACCTTGAGTTCTATAAGATAAAGCCATAAACATGTTTGTCTGAGTCTTCTATCAAAAGTTACAGCGATTTATATGAAGTTGTACAAAAACGCTTTCTTTCGCCAAGACAGTGCGTTTCTCACTGTTGCATGCATTTGAATGGGGAACTCGCCCGAAACAAAGTATAGGTTTTCATTATGTGTATAACTTGGAAATCTTAGCTCAAACAGCTGCAAAACCTGTTTCCCCAGCACGGGGACCTTGAGTTCTATCAGATAAAGCCATAAACATGTTTGTCTGAGTCTTCTATCAAAAGTTACAGCGATTTATATGAAGTTGTACAAAAACGCTTTCTTTCGCCAAGACAGTGCGTTTCTCACTGTTGCATGCATTTGAATGGGGAACTCGCCCGAAACAAAGTATAGGTTTTCATTATGTGTATAACTTGGAAATCTTAGCTCAAACAGCTGCAAAACCTGTTTCCCCAGCACGGGGATATTGAGTTCTATAAGATAAAGCCATAAACATGTTTGTCTGAGTCTTCTATCAAAAGGTACAGCTATTTATATGAAGTTGTACAAAAACGCTTTCTTTCGCCAAGACAGTGCGTTTCTCAATGTTGCATGCATTTGAATGGGGAACTCGCCCGAAACAAAGTATAGGTTTTCATTATGTGTATAACTTGGAAATCTTAGCGCAAACAGCTGCAAATCCTGTTTTCCCAGCACGGGGACCTTGAGTTCTATAAGATAAAGCCATAAACATGTGTATCCGAGTCTTCTATCAAAAGTTACAGCTATTTATATGAAGTTGTACAAAAACGCTTTCTTTCGCCAAGACAGTGCGTTTCTCACTGTTACATGCATTTGAATGGGGAACTCGACCGAAACAAAGTATAGGTTTTCATTATGTGTATAACTTAAAAATCTTAGCTCAAACAGCTGTAAATCCTGTTTGCCCAGCACAGGGACCTTGAGTTCTATAAGATAAAGCCATAAACATGTGTATCCTAGTCTTCTATCAAAAGTTACAGCGATTTATATGAAGTTGTTCAAAAACGCTTTCTTTCGCCAAGACAGTGCGTTTCTCACTGTTACATGCATTTGAATGGGGAACTCGACCGAAACAAAGTTTAGGTTTTCATTATGTGTATAACTTGGAAAGCTTAGCTCAAACAGCTGCAAAACCTGTTTTCCCAGCACGGGGACCTTGAGTTCTATAAGATAAAGCCATAAACATGTTTGTCTGAGTCTTCTATCAAAAGTTACAGCGATTTATATGAAGTTGTACAAAAACGCTTTCTTTCGCCAAGACAGTGCGTTTCTCACTGTTACATATATTTGAATGGGGAACTCGCCCGAAACAAAGTATAGGTTTTCATTATGTGTATAACTTAAAAATCTTAGCTCAAACAGCTGCAAATCCTGTTTGCCCAGCACGGGAACCTTGAGTTCTATAAGATAAAGCCATAAACATGTGTATCCGAGTCTTCTATCAAAAGTTACAGCTATTTATATGAAGTTGTACAAAAACGCTTTCTTTTGCCAAGACAGTGCGTTTCTCACTGTTGCATGCATTTGAATGGGGAACTCGCCCGAAACAAAGTATAGGTTTTCATTATGTGTATAACTTGGAAATCTTAGCTCAAACAGCTGCAAAACCTGTTTCCCCAGCACGGGGACCTTGAGTTCTATAAGATAAAGCCATAAACATGTGTATCCGAGTCTTCTATCAAAAGTTACAGCGATTTATATGAAGTTGTACAAAAACGCTTTATTTCGCCAAGACAGTGCGTTTCTCACTGTTGCATGCATTTGAATGGGGAACTCGCCCGAAACAAAGTATAGGTATTCATTATGTGTATAACTTGGAAATCTTAGCTCAAACAGCTGCAAAACCTGTTTTCCCACCACGGGGACCTTGAGTTCTATAAGATAAAGCCATAAACATGTGTATCTGAGTCTTCTATCAAAAGTTACAGCGATTTATATGAAGTTGTACAAAAACGCTTTCTTTCGCCAAGACAGTGCGTTTCTCACTGTTGCATGCATTTGAATGGGGAACTCGCCCGAAACAAAGTATAGGTTTTCATTATGTGTATAACTTAAAAATCTTAGCTCAAACAGCTGCAAATCCTGTTTTCCCAGCACGGGGACCTTGAGTTCTATAAGATAAAGCCATAAACATGTGTATCCGAGTCTTCTATCAAAAGTTACAGCGATTTATATGAAGTTGTACAAAAACGCTTTCTTTCGCCAAGACAGTGCGTTTCTCACTGTTGCATGCATTTGAATGGGGAACTCGCCCCAAACAAAGTATAGGTATTCATTATGTGTATAACTTGGAAATCTTAGCTCAAACAGCTGCAAAACCTGTTTTCCCAGCACGGGGACCTTGAGTTCTATAAGATAAAGCCATAAACATGTTTGTCTGAGTCTTCTATCAAAAGTTACAGCGATTTATATGAAGTTGTACAAAAACGCTTTCTTTCGCCAAGACAGTGCGTTTCTCACTGTTGCATGCATTTGAATGGGGAACTCGCCCGAAACAAAGTATAGGTTTTCATTATGTGTATAACTTGGAAATCTTAGCTCAAACAGCTGCAAAACCTGTTTCCCCAGCACGGGGACCTTGAGTTCTATCAGATAAAGCCATAAACATGTTTGTCTGAGTCTTCTATCAAAAGTTACAGCGATTTATATGAAGTTGTACAAAAACGCTTTCTTTCGCCAAGACAGTGCGTTTCTCACTGTTACATATATTTGAATGGGGAACTCGCCCGAAACAAAGTATAGGTTTTCATTATGTGTATAACTTAAAAATCTTAGCTCAAACAGCTGCAAATCCTGTTTGCCCAGCACGGGAACCTTGAGTTCTATAAGATAAAGCCATAAACATGTGTATCCGAGTCTTCTATCAAAAGTTACAGCTATTTATATGAAGTTGTACAAAAACGCTTTCTTTTGCCAAGACAGTGCGTTTCTCACTGTTGCATGCATTTGAATGGGGAACTCGCCCGAAACAAAGTATAGGTTTTCATTATGTGTATAACTTGGAAATCTTAGCTCAAACAGCTGCAAAACCTGTTTCCCCAGCACGGGGACCTTGAGTTCTATAAGATAAAGCCATAAACATGTGTATCCGAGTCTTCTATCAAAAGTTACAGCTATTTATATGAAGTTGTACAAAAACGCTTTCTTTCGCCAAGATAGTGCGTTTCTCACTGTTACATGCATTTGAATGGGGAACTCGACCGAAACAAAGTTTAGGTTTTCATTATGTGTATAACTTGGAAATCTTAGCTCAAACAGCTGCAAATCCTGTTTTCCCAGCACGGGGACCTTGAGTTCTATAAGATAAAGCCATAAACATGTTTGTCTGAGTCTTCTATCAAAAGTTACAGCGATTTATATGAAGTTGTACAAAAACGCTTTCTTTCGCCAAGACAGTGCGTTTCTCACTGTTGCATGCATTTGAATGGGGAACTCGCCCCAAACAAAGTATAGGTTTTCATTATGTGTATAACTTGGAAATCTTAGCTCAAACAGCTGCAAATCCTGTTTTCCCAGCACGGGGAGCTTGAGTTCTATAAGATAAAGCCATAAACATGTTTGTCTGAGTCTTCTATCAAAAGTTACAGCTATTTATATGAAGTTGTACAAAAACGCTTTCTTTCGCCAAGACAGTGCGTTTCTCACTGTTACATGCATTTGAATGGGGAACTCGACCGAAACAAAGTATAGGTTTTCATTATGTGTATAACTTAAAAATCTTAGCTCAAACAGCTGCAAATCCTGTTTTCCCAGCACAGGGACCTTGAGTTCTATAAGATAAAGCCATAAACATGTGTGTCCGAGTCTTCTATCAAAAGTTACAGCTATTTATATGAAGTTGTACAAAAACGCTTTCTTTCGCCAAGACAGTGCGTTTCTCACTGTTACATGCATTTCAATGGGGAACTCGCCCGAAACAAAGTTTAGGTTTTCATTATGTGTATAACTTGGAAATCTTAGCTCAAACAGCTGCAAAACCTGTTTTCCCAGCACGGGGACCTTGAGTTCTATAAGATAAAGCCATAAACATGTTTGTCTGAGTCTTCTATCAAAAGTTACAGCTATTTATATGAAGTTGTACAAAAACGCTTTCTTTCGCCAAGACAGTGCGTTTCTCACTGTTACATGCATTTGAATGAGGAACTCGACCGAAACAAAGTATAGGTTTTCATTATGTGTATAACTTAAAAATCTTAGCTCAAACAGCTGCAAATCCTATTTGACCACCACGGGGACCTTGAGTTCTATAAGATAAAGCCATAAACATGTGTATCCGAGTCTTCTATCAAAAGTTACAGCGATTTATATGAAGTTGTACAAAAACGCTTTCTTTCGCCAAGACAGTGCGTTTCTCACTGTTGCATGCATTTGAATGGGGAACTCGCCCCAAACAAAGTATAGGTATTCATTATGTGTATAACTTGGAAATCTTAGCTCAAACAGCTGCAAAACCTGTTTCCCCAGCACGGGGACCTTGAGTTCTATAAGATAAAGCCATAAACATGTTTGTCTGAGTCTTCTATCAAAAGTTACAGCGATTTATATGAAGTTGTACAAAAACGCTTTCTTTCGCCAAGACAGTGCGTTTCTCACTGTTGCATGCATTTGAATGGGGAACTCGCCCGAAACAAAGTATAGGTTTTCATTATGTGTATAACTTGGAAATCTTAGCTCAAACAGCTGCAAAACCTGTTTCCCCAGCACGGGGACCTTGAGTTCTATAAGATAAAGCCAAAAACATGTTTGTCTGAGTCTTCTATCAAAAGTTACAGCGATTTATATGAAGTTGTACAAAAACGCTTTCTTTCGCCAAGACAGTGCGTTTCTCACTGTTGCATGCATTTGAATGGGGAACTCGCCCGAAACAAAGTATAGGTTTTCATTATGTGTATAACTTGGAAATCTTAGCTCAAACAGCTGCAAAACCTGTTTCCCCAGCACGGGGACCTTGAGTTCTATAAGATAAAGCCATAAACATGTTTGTCTGAGTCTTCTATCAAAAGGTACAGCTATTTATATGAAGTTGTACAAAAACGCTTTCTTTCGCCAAGACAGTGCGTTTCTCAATGTTGCATGCATTTGAATGGGGAACTCGCCCGAAACAAAGTATAGGTTTTCATTATGTGTATAACTTGGAAATCTTAGCGCAAACAGCTGCAAATCCTGTTTTTCCAGCACGGGGACCTTGAGTTCTATAAGATAAAGCCATAAACATGTGTATCCGAGTCTTCTATCAAAAGTTACAGCTATTTATATGAAGTTGTACAAAAACGCTTTCTTTCGCCAAGACAGTGCGTTTCTCACTGTTACATGCATTTGAATGGGGAACTCGACCGAAACAAAGTTTAGGTTTTCATTATGTGTATAACTTGGAAAGCTTAGCTCAAACAGCTGCAAAACCTGTTTTCCCAGCACGGGGACCTTGAGTTCTATAAGATAAAGCCATAAACATGTTTGTCTGAGTCTTCTATCAAAAGTTACAGCGATTTATATGAAGTTGTACAAAAACGCTTTCTTTCGCCAAGACAGTGCGTTTCTCACTGTTACATGCATTTCAATGGGGAACTCGCCCGAAACAAAGTATAGGTTTTCATTATGTGTATAACTTAAAAATCTTAGCTCAAACAGCTGCAAATCCTGTTTGCCCAGCACGGGAACCTTGAGTTCTATAAGATAAAGCCATAAACATGTGTATCCGAGTCTTCTATCAAAAGTTACAGCTATTTATATGAAGTTGTACAAAAACGCTTTCTTTCGCCAAGACAGTGCGTTTCTCACTGTTACATGCATTTGAATGGGGAACTCGACCGAAACAAAGTTTAGGTTTTCATTATGTGTATAACTTGGAAATCTTAGCTAAAACAGCTGCAAATCCTGTTTTCCCAGCACAGGGACCTTGAGTTCTATAAGATAAAGCCATAAACATGTTTGTCTGAGTCTTCTATCAAAAGTTACAGCTATTTATATGAAGTTGTACAAAAACGCTTTCTTTCGCCAAGACAGTGCGTTTCTCACTGTTACATGCATTTGAATGGGGAACTCGACCGAAACAAAGTATAGGTTTTCATTATGTGTATAACTTAAAAATCTTAGCTCAAACAGCTGCAAATCCTGTTTTCCCAGCACAGGGACCTTGAGTTCTATAAGATAAAGCCATAAACATGTGTGTCCGAGTCTTCTATCAAAAGTTACAGCTATTTATATGAAGTTGTACAAAAACGCTTTCTTTCGCCAAGACAGTGCGTTTCTCACTGTTACATGCATTTGAATGGGGAACTCGCCCGAAACAAAGTTTAGGTTTTCATTATGTGTATAACTTGGAAATCTTAGCTCAAACAGCTGCAAAACCTGTTTTCCCAGCACGGGGACCTTGAGTTCTATAAGATAAAGCCATAAACATGTTTGTCTGAGTCTTCTATCAAAAGTTACAGCGATTTATATGAAGTTGTACAAAAACGCTTTCTTTCGCCAAGACAGTGCGTTTCTCACTGTTGCATGCATTTGAATGGGGAAATCGCCCCAAACAAAGTATAGGTTTTCATTATGTGTATAACTTGGAAATCTTAGCTCAAACAGCTGCAAAACCTGTTTGCCCAGCACGGGGACCTTGAGTTCTATAAGATAAAGCCATAAACATGTGTATCCGAGTCTTCTATCAAAAGTTACAGCTATTTATATGAAGTTGTACAAAAACGCTTTCTTTCGCCAAGACAGTGCGTTTCTCACTGTTACATGCATTTGAATGGGGAACACGACCGAAACAAAGTATAGGTTTTCATTATGTGTATAACTTAAAAATCTTAGCTCAAACAGCTGCAAATCCTGTTTTCCCAGCACAGGGACCTTGAGTTCTATAAGATAAAGCCATAAACATGTGTATCCGAGTCTTCTATCAAAAGTTACAGCGATTTATATGAAGTTGTACAAAAACGCTTTCTTTCGCCAAGACAGTGCGTTTCTCACTGTTGCATGCATTTGAATGGGGAACTCGCCCGAAACAAAGTATAGGTTTTCATTATGTGTATAACTTGGAAATCTTAGCTCAAACAGCTGCAAAACCTGTTTCCCCAGCACGGGGACCTTGAGTTCTATAAGATAAAGCCATAAACATGTTTGTCTGAGTCTTCTATCAAAAGGTACAGCTATTTATATGAAGTTGTACAAAAACGCTTTCTTTCGCCAAGACAGTGCGTTTCTCAATGTTGCATGCATTTGAATGGGGAACTCGCCCGAAACAAAGTATAGGTTTTCATTATGTGTATAACTTGGAAATCTTAGCGCAAACAGCTGCAAATCCTGTTTTTCCAGCACGGGGACCTTGAGTTCTATAAGATAAAGCCATAAACATGTGTATCCGAGTCTTCTATCAAAAGTTACAGCTATTTATATGAAGTTGTACAAAAACGCTTTCTTTCGCCAAGACAGTGCGTTTCTCACTGTTACATGCATTTGAATGGGGAACTCGACCGAAACAAAGTTTAGGTTTTCATTATGTGTATAACTTGGAAAGCTTAGCTCAAACAGCTGCAAAACCTGTTTTCCCAGCACGGGGACCTTGAGTTCTATAAGATAAAGCCATAAACATGTTTGTCTGAGTCTTCTATCAAAAGTTACAGCGATTTATATGAAGTTGTACAAAAACGCTTTCTTTCGCCAAGACAGTGCGTTTCTCACTGTTACATGCATTTGAATGGGGAACTCGCCCGAAACAAAGTATAGGTTTTCATTATGTGTATAACTTAAAAATCTTAGCTCAAACAGCTGCAAATCCTGTTTGCCCAGCACGGGAACCTTGAGTTCTATAAGATAAAGCCATAAACATGTGTATCCGAGTCTTCTATCAAAAGTTACAGCTATTTATATGAAGTTGTACAAAAACGCTTTCTTTCGCCAAGACAGTGCGTTTCTCACTGTTACATGCATTTGAATGGGGAACTCGACCGAAACAAAGTTTAGGTTTTCATTATGTGTATAACTTGGAAATCTTAGCTAAAACAGCTGCAAATCCTGTTTTCCCAGCACAGGGACCTTGAGTTCTATAAGATAAAGCCATAAACATGTTTGTCTGAGTCTTCTATCAAAAGTTACAGCTATTTATATGAAGTTGTACAAAAACGCTTTCTTTCGCCAAGACAGTGCGTTTCTCACTGTTACATGCATTTGAATGGGGAACTCGACCGAAACAAAGTTTAGGTTTTCATTATGTGTATAACTTGGAAAGCTTAGCTCAAAC
This sequence comes from Astatotilapia calliptera, assembly GCF_964374335.1. Lineage (NCBI taxonomy): Eukaryota > Metazoa > Chordata > Actinopteri > Cichliformes > Cichlidae > Astatotilapia > Astatotilapia calliptera. The sequence goes on from NC_137423.1 coordinate 17,568,072, forward strand.
AGCTGCAAAACCTGTTTTCCCAGCACGGGGACCTTGAGTTCTATAAGATAAAGCCATAAACATGTTTGTCTGAGTCTTCTATCAAAAGTTACAGCGATTTATATGAAGTTGTACAAAAACGCTTTCTTTCGCCAAGACAGTGCGTTTCTCACTGTTACATGCATTTCAATGGGGAACTCGCCCGAAACAAAGTATAGGTTTTCATTATGTGTATAACTTAAAAATCTTAGCTCAAACAGCTGCAAATCCTGTTTGCCCAGCACGGGAACCTTGAGTTCTATAAGATAAAGCCATAAACATGTGTATCCGAGTCTTCTATCAAAAGTTACAGCTATTTATATGAAGTTGTACAAAAACGCTTTCTTTCGCCAAGACAGTGCGTTTCTCACTGTTACATGCATTTGAATGGGGAACTCGACCGAAACAAAGTTTAGGTTTTCATTATGTGTATAACTTGGAAATCTTAGCTAAAACAGCTGCAAATCCTGTTTTCCCAGCACAGGGACCTTGAGTTCTATAAGATAAAGCCATAAACATGTTTGTCTGAGTCTTCTATCAAAAGTTACAGCTATTTATATGAAGTTGTACAAAAACGCTTTCTTTCGCCAAGACAGTGCGTTTCTCACTGTTACATGCATTTGAATGGGGAACTCGACCGAAACAAAGTATAGGTTTTCATTATGTGTATAACTTAAAAATCTTAGCTCAAACAGCTGCAAATCCTGTTTTCCCAGCACAGGGACCTTGAGTTCTATAAGATAAAGCCATAAACATGTGTGTCCGAGTCTTCTATCAAAAGTTACAGCTATTTATATGAAGTTGTACAAAAACGCTTTCTTTCGCCAAGACAGTGCGTTTCTCACTGTTACATGCATTTCAATGGGGAACTCGCCCGAAACAAAGTTTAGGTTTTCATTATGTGTATAACTTGGAAATCTTAGCTCAAACAGCTGCAAAACCTGTTTTCCCAGCACGGGGACCTTGAGTTCTATAAGATAAAGCCATAAACATGTTTGTCTGAGTCTTCTATCAAAAGTTACAGCGATTTATATGAAGTTGTACAAAAACGCTTTCTTTCGCCAAGACAGTGCGTTTCTCACTGTTGCATGCATTTGAATGGGGAAATCGCCCCAAACAAAGTATAGGTTTTCATTATGTGTATAACTTGGAAATCTTAGCTCAAACAGCTGCAAAACCTGTTTGCCCAGCACGGGGACCTTGAGTTCTATAAGATAAAGCCATAAACATGTGTATCCGAGTCTTCTATCAAAAGTTACAGCTATTTATATGAAGTTGTACAAAAACGCTTTCTTTCGCCAAGACAGTGCGTTTCTCACTGTTACATGCATTTGAATGGGGAACACGACCGAAACAAAGTATAGGTTTTCATTATGTGTATAACTTAAAAATCTTAGCTCAAACAGCTGCAAATCCTGTTTTCCCAGCACAGGGACCTTGAGTTCTATAAGATAAAGCCATAAACATGTGTATCCGAGTCTTCTATCAAAAGTTACAGCGATTTATATGAAGTTGTACAAAAACGCTTTCTTTCGCCAAGACAGTGCGTTTCTCACTGTTGCATGCATTTGAATGGGGAACTCGCCCGAAACAAAGTATAGGTTTTCATTATGTGTATAACTTGGAAATCTTAGCTCAAACAGCTGCAAAACCTGTTTCCCCAGCACGGGGACCTTGAGTTCTATAAGATAAAGCCATAAACATGTTTGTCTGAGTCTTCTATCAAAAGGTACAGCTATTTATATGAAGTTGTACAAAAACGCTTTCTTTCGCCAAGACAGTGCGTTTCTCAATGTTGCATGCATTTGAATGGGGAACTCGCCCGAAACAAAGTATAGGTTTTCATTATGTGTATAACTTGGAAATCTTAGCGCAAACAGCTGCAAATCCTGTTTTTCCAGCACGGGGACCTTGAGTTCTATAAGATAAAGCCATAAACATGTGTATCCGAGTCTTCTATCAAAAGTTACAGCTATTTATATGAAGTTGTACAAAAACGCTTTCTTTCGCCAAGACAGTGCGTTTCTCACTGTTACATGCATTTGAATGGGGAACTCGACCGAAACAAAGTTTAGGTTTTCATTATGTGTATAACTTGGAAAGCTTAGCTCAAACAGCTGCAAAACCTGTTTTCCCAGCACGGGGACCTTGAGTTCTATAAGATAAAGCCATAAACATGTTTGTCTGAGTCTTCTATCAAAAGTTACAGCGATTTATATGAAGTTGTACAAAAACGCTTTCTTTCGCCAAGACAGTGCGTTTCTCACTGTTACATGCATTTGAATGGGGAACTCGCCCGAAACAAAGTATAGGTTTTCATTATGTGTATAACTTAAAAATCTTAGCTCAAACAGCTGCAAATCCTGTTTGCCCAGCACGGGAACCTTGAGTTCTATAAGATAAAGCCATAAACATGTGTATCCGAGTCTTCTATCAAAAGTTACAGCTATTTATATGAAGTTGTACAAAAACGCTTTCTTTCGCCAAGACAGTGCGTTTCTCACTGTTACATGCATTTGAATGGGGAACTCGACCGAAACAAAGTTTAGGTTTTCATTATGTGTATAACTTGGAAATCTTAGCTAAAACAGCTGCAAATCCTGTTTTCCCAGCACAGGGACCTTGAGTTCTATAAGATAAAGCCATAAACATGTTTGTCTGAGTCTTCTATCAAAAGTTACAGCTATTTATATGAAGTTGTACAAAAACGCTTTCTTTCGCCAAGACAGTGCGTTTCTCACTGTTACATGCATTTGAATGGGGAACTCGACCGAAACAAAGTATAGGTTTTCATTATGTGTATAACTTAAAAATCTTAGCTCAAACAGCTGCAAATCCTGTTTTCCCAGCACAGGGACCTTGAGTTCTATAAGATAAAGCCATAAACATGTGTGTCCGAGTCTTCTATCAAAAGTTACAGCTATTTATATGAAGTTGTACAAAAACGCTTTCTTTCGCCAAGACAGTGCGTTTCTCACTGTTACATGCATTTCAATGGGGAACTCGCCCGAAACAAAGTTTAGGTTTTCATTATGTGTATAACTTGGAAATCTTAGCTCAAACAGCTGCAAAACCTGTTTTCCCAGCACGGGGACCTTGAGTTCTATAAGATAAAGCCATAAACATGTTTGTCTGAGTCTTCTATCAAAAGTTACAGCGATTTATATGAAGTTGTACAAAAACGCTTTCTTTCGCCAAGACAGTGCGTTTCTCACTGTTGCATGCATTTGAATGGGGAAATCGCCCCAAACAAAGTATAGGTTTTCATTATGTGTATAACTTGGAAATCTTAGCTCAAACAGCTGCAAAACCTGTTTGCCCAGCACGGGGACCTTGAGTTCTATAAGATAAAGCCATAAACATGTGTATCCGAGTCTTCTATCAAAAGTTACAGCTATTTATATGAAGTTGTACAAAAACGCTTTCTTTCGCCAAGACAGTGCGTTTCTCACTGTTACATGCATTTGAATGAGGAACTCGACCGAAACAAAGTATAGGTTTTCATTATGTGTATAACTTAAAAATCTTAGCTCAAACAGCTGCAAATCCTATTTGACCACCACGGGGACCTTGAGTTCTATAAGATAAAGCCATAAACATGTGTATCCGAGTCTTCTATCAAAAGTTACAGCGATTTATATGAAGTTGTACAAAAACGCTTTCTTTCGCCAAGACAGTGCGTTTCTCACTGTTGCATGCATTTGAATGGGGAACTCGCCCGAAACAAAGTATAGGTTTTCATTATGTGTATAACTTGGAAATCTTAGCTCAAACAGCTGCAAAACCTGTTTTCCCAGCACGGGGACCTTGAGTTCTATAAGATAAAGCCATAAACATGTTTGTCTGAGTCTTCTATCAAAAGTTACAGCGATTTATATGAAGTTGTACAAAAACGCTTTCTTTCGCCAAGACAGTGCGTTTCTCACTGTTGCATGCATTTGAATGGGGAAATCGCCCCAAACAAAGTATAGGTTTTCATTATGTGTATAACTTGGAAATCTTAGCTCAAATAGCTGCAAAACCTGTTTGCCCAGCACGGGGACCTTGAGTTCTATAAGATAAAGCCATAAACATGTGTATCCGAGTCTTCTATCAAAAGTTACAGCTATTTATATGAAGTTGTACAAAAACGCTTTCTTTCGCCAAAACAGTGCGTTTCTCACTGTTACATGCATTTGAATGGGGAACTCGACCGAAACAAAGTATAGGTTTTCATTATGTGTATAACTTAAAAATCTTAGCTCAAACAGCTGCAAATCCTGTTTTCCCAGCACAGGGACCTTGAGTTCTATAAGATAAAGCCATAAACATGTGTATCCGAGTCTTCTATCAAAAGTTACAGCGATTTATATGAAGTTGTACAAAAACGCTTTCTTTCGCCAAGACAGTGCGTTTCTCACTGTTGCATGCATTTGAATGGGGAACTCGCCCCAAACAAAGTATAGGTATTCATTATGTGTATAACTTGGAAATCTTAGCTCAAACAGCTGCAAAACCTGTTTTCCCAGCACGGGGACCTTGAGTTCTATAAGATAAAGCCATAAACATGTTTGTCTGAGTCTTCTATCAAAAGTTACAGCGATTTATATGAAGTTGTACAAAAACGCTTTCTTTCGCCAAGACAGTGCGTTTCTCACTGTTGCATGCATTTGAATGGGGAACTCGCCCGAAACAAAGTATAGGTTTTCATTATGTGTATAACTTGGAAATCTTAGCTCAAACAGCTGCAAATCCTGTTTTCCCAGCACAGGGACCTTGAGTTCTATAAGATAAAGCCATAAACATGTTTGTCTGAGTCTTCTATCAAAAGTTACAGCGATTTATATGAAGTTGTACAAAAACGCTTTCTTTCGCCAAGACAGTGCGTTTCTCACTGTTGCATGCATTTGAATGGGGAACTCGCCCGAAACAAAGTATAGGTTTTCATTATGTGTATAACTTGGAAATCTTAGCTCAAACAGCTGCAAAACCTGTTTCCCCAGCACGGGGACCTTGAGTTCTATAAGATAAAGCCATAAACATGTTTGTCTGAGTCTTCTATCAAAAGTTACAGCGATTTATATGAAGTTGTACAAAAACGCTTTCTTTCGCCAAGACAGTGCGTTTCTCACTGTTGCATGCATTTGAATGGGGAACTCGCCCGAAACAAAGTATAGGTTTTCATTATGTGTATAACTTGGAAATCTTAGCTCAAACAGCTGCAAAACCTGTTTCCCCAGCACGGGGACCTTGAGTTCTATAAGATAAAGCCATAAACATGTTTGTCTGAGTCTTCTATCAAAAGGTACAGCTATTTATATGAAGTTGTACAAAAACGCTTTCTTTCGCCAAGACAGTGCGTTTCTCAATGTTGCATGCATTTGAATGGGGAACTCGCCCGAAACAAAGTATAGGTTTTCATTATGTGTATAACTTGGAAATCTTAGCGCAAACAGCTGCAAATCCTGTTTTTCCAGCACGGGGACCTTGAGTTCTATAAGATAAAGCCATAAACATGTGTATCCGAGTCTTCTATCAAAAGTTACAGCTATTTATATGAAGTTGTACAAAAACGCTTTCTTTCGCCAAGACAGTGCGTTTCTCACTGTTACATGCATTTGAATGGGGAACTCGACCGAAACAAAGTTTAGGTTTTCATTATGTGTATAACTTGGAAAGCTTAGCTCAAACAGCTGCAAAACCTGTTTTCCCAGCACGGGGACCTTGAGTTCTATAAGATAAAGCCATAAACATGTTTGTCTGAGTCTTCTATCAAAGGTTACAGCGATTTATATGAAGTTGTACAAAAACGCTTTCTTTCGCCAAGACAGTGCGTTTCTCACTGTTACATGCATTTGAATGGGGAACTCGCCCGAAACAAAGTATAGGTTTTCATTATGTGTATAACTTAAAAATCTTAGCTCAAACAGCTGCAAATCCTGTTTGCCCAGCACGGGAACCTTGAGTTCTATAAGATAAAGCCATAAACATGTGTATCCGAGTCTTCTATCAAAAGTTACAGCTATTTATATGAAGTTGTACAAAAACGCTTTCTTTCGCCAAGACAGTGCGTTTCTCACTGTTACATGCATTTGAATGGGGAACTCGACCGAAACAAAGTTTAGGTTTTCATTATGTGTATAACTTGGAAATCTTAGCTAAAACAGCTGCAAATCCTGTTTTCCCAGCACAGGGACCTTGAGTTCTATAAGATAAAGCCATAAACATGTTTGTCTGAGTCTTCTATCAAAAGTTACAGCTATTTATATGAAGTTGTACAAAAACGCTTTCTTTCGCCAAGACAGTGCGTTTCTCACTGTTACATGCATTTGAATGGGGAACTCGACCGAAACAAAGTATAGGTTTTCATTATGTGTATAACTTAAAAATCTTAGCTCAAACAGCTGCAAATCCTGTTTTCCCAGCACAGGGACCTTGAGTTCTATAAGATAAAGCCATAAACATGTGTGTCCGAGTCTTCTATCAAAAGTTACAGCTATTTATATGAAGTTGTACAAAAACGCTTTCTTTCGCCAAGACAGTGCGTTTCTCACTGTTACATGCATTTCAATGGGGAACTCGCCCGAAACAAAGTTTAGGTTTTCATTATGTGTATAACTTGGAAATCTTAGCTCAAACAGCTGCAAAACCTGTTTTCCCAGCACGGGGACCTTGAGTTCTATAAGATAAAGCCATAAACATGTTTGTCTGAGTCTTCTATCAAAAGTTACAGCGATTTATATGAAGTTGTACAAAAACGCTTTCTTTCGCCAAGACAGTGCGTTTCTCACTGTTGCATGCATTTGAATGGGGAAATCGCCCCAAACAAAGTATAGGTTTTCATTATGTGTATAACTTGGAAATCTTAGCTCAAACAGCTGCAAAACCTGTTTGCCCAGCACGGGGACCTTGAGTTCTATAAGATAAAGCCATAAACATGTGTATCCGAGTCTTCTATCAAAAGTTACAGCTATTTATATGAAGTTGTACAAAAACGCTTTCTTTCGCCAAGACAGTGCGTTTCTCACTGTTACATGCATTTGAATGGGGAACTCGACCGAAACAAAGTATAGGTTTTCATTATGTGTATAACTTAAAAATCTTAGCTCAAACAGCTGCAAATCCTGTTTTCCCAGCACAGGGACCTTGAGTTCTATAAGATAAAGCCATAAACATGTGTATCCGAGTCTTCTATCAAAAGTTACAGCGATTTATATGAAGTTGTACAAAAACGCTTTCTTTCGCCAAGACAGTGCGTTTCTCACTGTTGCATGCATTTGAATGGGGAACTCGCCCGAAACAAAGTATAGGTTTTCATTATGTGTATAACTTGGAAATCTTAGCTCAAACAGCTGCAAAACCTGTTTCCCCAGCACGGGGACCTTGAGTTCTATAAGATAAAGCCATAAACATGTTTGTCTGAGTCTTCTATCAAAAGGTACAGCTATTTATATGAAGTTGTACAAAAACGCTTTCTTTCGCCAAGACAGTGCGTTTCTCAATGTTGCATGCATTTGAATGGGGAACTCGCCCGAAACAAAGTATAGGTTTTCATTATGTGTATAACTTGGAAATCTTAGCGCAAACAGCTGCAAATCCTGTTTTTCCAGCACGGGGACCTTGAGTTCTATAAGATAAAGCCATAAACATGTGTATCCGAGTCTTCTATCAAAAGTTACAGCTATTTATATGAAGTTGTACAAAAACGCTTTCTTTCGCCAAGACAGTGCGTTTCTCACTGTTACATGCATTTGAATGGGGAACTCGCCCGAAACAAAGTATAGGTTTTCATTATGTGTATAACTTAAAAATCTTAGCTCAAACAGCTGCAAATCCTGTTTGCCCAGCACGGGAACCTTGAGTTCTATAAGATAAAGCCATAAACATGTGTATCCGAGTCTTCTATCAAAAGTTACAGCTATTTATATGAAGTTGTACAAAAACGCTTTCTTTCGCCAAGACAGTGCGTTTCTCACTGTTACATGCATTTGAATGGGGAACTCGACCGAAACAAAGTTTAGGTTTTCATTATGTGTATAACTTGGAAATCTTAGCTAAAACAGCTGCAAATCCTGTTTTCCCAGCACAGGGACCTTGAGTTCTATAAGATAAAGCCATAAACATGTTTGTCTGAGTCTTCTATCAAAAGTTACAGCTATTTATATGAAGTTGTACAAAAACGCTTTCTTTCGCCAAGACAGTGCGTTTCTCACTGTTACATGCATTTGAATGGGGAACTCGACCGAAACAAAGTATAGGTTTTCATTATGTGTATAACTTAAAAATCTTAGCTCAAACAGCTGCAAATCCTGTTTTCCCAGCACAGGGACCTTGAGTTCTATAAGATAAAGCCATAAACATGTGTGTCCGAGTCTTCTATCAAAAGTTACAGCTATTTATATGAAGTTGTACAAAAACGCTTTCTTTCGCCAAGACAGTGCGTTTCTCACTGTTACATGCATTTCAATGGGGAACTCGCCCGAAACAAAGTTTAGGTTTTCATTATGTGTATAACTTGGAAATCTTAGCTCAAACAGCTGCAAAACCTGTTTTCCCAGCACGGGGACCTTGAGTTCTATAAGATAAAGCCATAAACATGTTTGTCTGAGTCTTCTATCAAAAGTTACAGCGATTTATATGAAGTTGTACAAAAACGCTTTCTTTCGCCAAGACAGTGCGTTTCTCACTGTTGCATGCATTTGAATGGGGAAATCGCCCCAAACAAAGTATAGGTTTTCATTATGTGTATAACTTGGAAATCTTAGCTCAAACAGCTGCAAAACCTGTTTGCCCAGCACGGGGACCTTGAGTTCTATAAGATAAAGCCATAAACATGTGTATCCGAGTCTTCTATCAAAAGTTACAGCTATTTATATGAAGTTGTACAAAAACGCTTTCTTTCGCCAAGACAGTGCGTTTCTCACTGTTACATGCATTTGAATGGGGAACTCGACCGAAACAAAGTATAGGTTTTCATTATGTGTATAACTTAAAAATCTTAGCTCAAACAGCTGCAAATCCTGTTTTCCCAGCACAGGGACCTTGAGTTCTATAAGATAAAGCCATAAACATGTGTATCCGAGTCTTCTATCAAAAGTTACAGCGATTTATATGAAGTTGTACAAAAACGCTTTCTTTCGCCAAGACAGTGCGTTTCTCACTGTTGCATGCATTTGAATGGGGAACTCGCCCGAAACAAAGTATAGGTTTTCATTATGTGTATAACTTGGAAATCTTAGCTCAAACAGCTGCAAAACCTGTTTCCCCAGCACGGGGACCTTGAGTTCTATAAGATAAAGCCATAAACATGTTTGTCTGAGTCTTCTATCAAAAGGTACAGCTATTTATATGAAGTTGTACAAAAACGCTTTCTTTCGCCAAGACAGTGCGTTTCTCAATGTTGCATGCATTTGAATGGGGAACTCGCCCGAAACAAAGTATAGGTTTTCATTATGTGTATAACTTGGAAATCTTAGCGCAAACAGCTGCAAATCCTGTTTTTCCAGCACGGGGACCTTGAGTTCTATAAGATAAAGCCATAAACATGTGTATCCGAGTCTTCTATCAAAAGTTACAGCTATTTATATGAAGTTGTACAAAAACGCTTTCTTTCGCCAAGACAGTGCGTTTCTCACTGTTACATGCATTTGAATGGGGAACTCGACCGAAACAAAGTTTAGGTTTTCATTATGTGTATAACTTGGAAAGCTTAGCTCAAACAGCTGCAAAACCTGTTTTCCCAGCACGGGGACCTTGAGTTCTATAAGATAAAGCCATAAACATGTTTGTCTGAGTCTTCTATCAAAAGTTACAGCGATTTATATGAAGTTGTACAAAAACGCTTTCTTTCGCCAAGACAGTGCGTTTCTCACTGTTACATGCATTTGAATGGGGAACTCGCCCGAAACAAAGTATAGGTTTTCATTATGTGTATAACTTAAAAATCTTAGCTCAAACAGCTGCAAATCCTGTTTGCCCAGCACGGGAACCTTGAGTTCTATAAGATAAAGCCATAAACATGTGTATCCGAGTCTTCTATCAAAAGTTACAGCTATTTATATGAAGTTGTACAAAAACGCTTTCTTTCGCCAAGACAGTGCGTTTCTCACTGTTACATGCATTTGAATGGGGAACTCGACCGAAACAAAGTTTAGGTTTTCATTATGTGTATAACTTGGAAATCTTAGCTAAAACAGCTGCAAATCCTGTTTTCCCAGCACAGGGACCTTGAGTTCTATAAGATAAAGCCATAAACATGTTTGTCTGAGTCTTCTATCAAAAGTTACAGCTATTTATATGAAGTTGTACAAAAACGCTTTCTTTCGCCAAGACAGTGCGTTTCTCACTGTTACATGCATTTCAATGGGGAACTCGCCCGAAACAAAGTTTAGGTTTTCATTATGTGTATAACTTGGAAATCTTAGCTCAAACAGCTGCAAAACCTGTTTTCCCAGCACGGGGACCTTGAGTTCTATAAGATAAAGCCATAAACATGTTTGTCTGAGTCTTCTATCAAAAGTTACAGCGATTTATATGAAGTTGTACAAAAACGCTTTCTTTCGCCAAGACAGTGCGTTTCTCACTGTTGCATGCATTTGAATGGGGAAATCGCCCCAAACAAAGTATAGGTTTTCATTATGTGTATAACTTGGAAATCTTAGCTCAAACAGCTGCAAAACCTGTTTGCCCAGCACGGGGACCTTGAGTTCTATAAGATAAAGCCATAAACATGTGTATCCGAGTCTTCTATCAAAAGTTACAGCTATTTATATGAAGTTGTACAAAAACGCTTTCTTTCGCCAAGACAGTGCGTTTCTCACTGTTACATGCATTTGAATGGGGAACTCGACCGAAACAAAGTATAGGTTTTCATTATGTGTATAACTTAAAAATCTTAGCTCAAACAGCTGCAAATCCTGTTTTCCCAGCACAGGGACCTTGAGTTCTATAAGATAAAGCCATAAACATGTGTATCCGAGTCTTCTATCAAAAGTTACAGCGATTTATATGAAGTTGTACAAAAACGCTTTCTTTCGCCAAGACAGTGCGTTTCTCACTGTTGCATGCATTTGAATGGGGAACTCGCCCGAAACAAAGTATAGGTTTTCATTATGTGTATAACTTGGAAATCTTAGCTCAAACAGCTGCAAAACCTGTTTCCCCAGCACGGGGACCTTGAGTTCTATAAGATAAAGCCATAAACATGTTTGTCTGAGTCTTCTATCAAAAGGTACAGCTATTTATATGAAGTTGTACAAAAACGCTTTCTTTCGCCAAGACAGTGCGTTTCTCAATGTTGCATGCATTTGAATGGGGAACTCGCCCGAAACAAAGTATAGGTTTTCATTATGTGTATAACTTGGAAATCTTAGCGCAAACAGCTGCAAATCCTGTTTTTCCAGCACGGGGACCTTGAGTTCTATAAGATAAAGCCATAAACATGTGTATCCGAGTCTTCTATCAAAAGTTACAGCTATTTATATGAAGTTGTACAAAAACGCTTTCTTTCGCCAAGACAGTGCGTTTCTCACTGTTACATGCATTTGAATGGGGAACTCGACCGAAACAAAGTTTAGGTTTTCATTATGTGTATAACTTAAAAATCTTAGCTCAAACAGCTGCAAATCCTGTTTGCCCAGCACGGGAACCTTGAGTTCTATAAGATAAAGCCATAAACATGTGTATCCGAGTCTTCTATCAAAAGTTACAGCTATTTATATGAAGTTGTACAAAAACGCTTTCTTTCGCCAAGACAGTGCGTTTCTCACTGTTACATGCATTTGAATGGGGAACTCGACCGAAACAAAGTTTAGGTTTTCATTATGTGTATAACTTGGAAATCTTAGCTAAAACAGCTGCAAATCCTGTTTTCCCAGCACAGGGACCTTGAGTTCTATAAGATAAAGCCATAAACATGTTTGTCTGAGTCTTCTATCAAAAGTTACAGCTATTTATATGAAGTTGTACAAAAACGCTTTCTTTCGCCAAGACAGTGCGTTTCTCACTGTTACATGCATTTGAATGGGGAACTCGACCGAAACAAAGTATAGGTTTTCATTATGTGTATAACTTAAAAATCTTAGCTCAAACAGCTGCAAATCCTGTTTTCCCAGCACAGGGACCTTGAGTTCTATAAGATAAAGCCATAAACATGTGTGTCCGAGTCTTCTATCAAAAGTTACAGCTATTTATATGAAGTTGTACAAAAACGCTTTCTTTCGCCAAGACAGTGCGTTTCTCACTGTTACATGCATTTCAATGGGGAACTCGCCCGAAACAAAGTTTAGGTTTTCATTATGTGTATAACTTGGAAATCTTAGCTCAAACAGCTGCAAAACCTGTTTTCCCAGCACGGGGACCTTGAGTTCTATAAGATAAAGCCATAAACATGTTTGTCTGAGTCTTCTATCAAAAGTTACAGCGATTTATATGAAGTTGTACAAAAACGCTTTCTTTCGCCAAGACAGTGCGTTTCTCACTGTTGCATGCATTTGAATGGGGAAATCGCCCCAAACAAAGTATAGGTTTTCATTATGTGTATAACTTGGAAATCTTAGCTCAAACAGCTGCAAAACCTGTTTGCCCAGCACGGGGACCTTGAGTTCTATAAGATAAACCCATAAACATGTGTATCCGAGTCTTCTATCAAAAGTTACAGCTATTTATATGAAGTTGTACAAAAACGCTTTCTTTCGCCAAGACAGTGCGTTTCTCACTGTTACATGCATTTGAATGAGGAACTCGACCGAAACAAAGTATAGGTTTTCATTATGTGTGTAACTTAAAAATCTTAGCTCAAACAGCTGCAAATCCTGTTTGACCACCACGGGGACCTTGAGTTCTATAAGATAAAGCCATAAACATGTTTGTCTGAGTCTTCTATCAAAAGTTACAGCGATTTATATGAAGTTGTACAAAAACGCTTTATTTCGCCAAGACAGTGTGTTTCTCACTGTTACATGCATTTGAATGGGGAACTCGCCCGAAACAAAGTATAGGTTTTCATTATGTGTATAACTTGGAAATCTTAGCTCAAACAGCTGCAAAACCTGTTTCCCCAGCACGGGGACCTTGAGTTCTATAAGATAAAGCCATAAACATGTTTGTCTGAGTCTTCTATCAAAAGTTACAGCGATTTATATGAAGTTGTACAAAAACGCTTTCTTTCGCCAAGACAGTGCGTTTCTCACTGTTACATGCATTTGAATGGGGAACTCGACCGAAACAAAGTATAGGTTTTCATTATGTGTATAACTTAAAAATCTTAGCTCAAACGGCTGTAAATCCTGTTTGCCCAGCACAGGGACCTTGAGTTCTATAAGATAAAGCCATAAACATGTGTATCCGAGTCTTCTATCAAAAGTTACAGCTATTTATATGAAGTTGTACAAAAACGCTTTCTTTCGCCAAGACAGTGCGTTTCTCACTGTTACATGCATTTGAATGGGGAACTCGACCGAAACAAAGTTTAGGTTTTCATTATGTGTATAACTTGGAAATCTTAGCTCAAACAGCTGCAAATCCTGTTTTCCCAGCACGGGGACCTTGAGTTCTATAAGATAAAGCCATAAACATGTTTGTCTGAGTCTTCTATCAAAAGTTACAGCGATTTATATGAAGTTGTACAAAAACGCTTTCTTTCGCCAAGACAGTGCGTTTCTCACTGTTGCATGCATTTGAATGGGGAACTCGCCCCAAACAAAGTATAGGTTTTCATTATGTGTATAACTTGGAAATCTTAGCTCAAACAGCTGCAAAACCTGTTTCCCCAGCACGGGGACCTTGAGTTCTATAAGATAAAGCCATAAACATGTTTGTCTGAGTCTTCTATCAAAAGTTACAGCGATTTATATGAAGTGGTTGAAAAACGCTTTCTTTCGCCAAGACAGTGCGTTTCTCACTGTTGCATGCATTTCAATGGGGAACTCGCCCGAAACAAAGTATAGGTTTTCATTATGTGTATAACTTGGAAATCTTAGCTCAAACAGCTGCAAAACCTGTTTCCCCAGCACGGGGACCTTGAGTTCTATAAGATAAAGCCATAAACATGTTTGTCTGAGTCTTCTATCAAAAGTTACAGCGATTTATATGAAGTGGTTGAAAAACGCTTTCTTTCGCCAAGACAGTGCGTTTCTCACTGTTGCATGCATTTCAATGGGGAACTCGCCCGAAACAAAGTATAGGTTTTCATTATGTGTATAACTTGGAAATCTTAGCGCAAACAGCTGCAAATCCTGTTTTCCCAGCACGGGGACCTTGAGTTCTATAAGATAAAGCCATAAACATGTGTATCCGAGTCTTCTATCAAAAGTTACAGCTATTTATATGAAGTTGTACAAAAACGCTTTCTTTCGCCAAGACAGTGCGTTTCTCACTGTTACATGCATTTGAATGGGGAACTCGACCGAAACAAAGTTTAGGTTTTCATTATGTGTATAACTTGGAAAGCTTAGCTCAAACAGCTGCAAAACCTGTTTTCCCAGCACGGGGACCTTGAGTTCTATAAGATAAAGCCATAAACATGTTTGTCTGAGTCTTCTATCAAAAGTTACAGCGATTTATATGAAGTTGTACAAAAACGCTTTCTTTCGCCAAGACAGTGCGTTTCTCACTGTTACATGCATTTGAATGGGGAACTCGCCCGAAACAAAGTATAGGTTTTCATTATGTGTATAACTTAAAAATCTTAGCTCAAACAGCTGCAAATCCTGTTTGCCCAGCACGGGAACCTTGAGTTCTATAAGATAAAGCCATAAACATGTGTATCCGAGTCTTCTATCAAAAGTTACAGCTATTTATATGAAGTTGTACAAAAACGCTTTCTTTCGCCAAGACAGTGCGTTTCTCACTGTTACATGCATTTGAATGGGGAACTCGACCGAAACAAAGTTTAGGTTTTCATTATGTGTATAACTTGGAAATCTTAGCTAAAACAGCTGCAAATCCTGTTCTCCCAGCACGGGGACCTTGAGTTCTATAAGATAAAGCCATAAACATGTTTGTCTGAGTCTTCTATCAAAAGTTACAGCGATTTATATGAAGTTGTACAAAAACGCTTTCTTTCGCCAAGACAGTGCGTTTCTCACTGTTACATGCATTTGAATGGGGAACTCGCCCCAAACAAAGTATAGGTTTTCATTATGTGTATAACTTAAAAATCTTAGCTCAAACAGCTGCAAAACCTGTTTGCCCAGCACGGGGACCTTGAGTTCTATAAGATAAAGCCATAAACATGTTTGTCTGAGTCTTCTATCAAAAGTTACAGCTATTTATATGAAGTTGTACAAAAACGCTTTCTTTCGCCAAGACAGTGCGTTTCTCACTGTTACATGCATTTGAATGGGGAACTCGACCGAAACAAAGTTTAGGTTTTCATTATGTGTATAACTTGGAAATCTTAGCTCAAACAGCTGCAAAACCTGTTTTCCCAGCACGGGGACCTTGAGTTCTATAAGATAAAGCCATAAACATGTTTGTCTGAGTCTTCTATCAAAAGTTACAGCGATTTATATGAAGTTGTACAAAAACGCTTTCTTTCGCCAAGACAGTGCGTTTCTCACTGTTACATGCATTTGAATGTGGAACTCGACCGAAACAAAGTATAGGTTTTCATTATGTGTATAACTTAAAAATCTTAGCTCAAACAGCTGCAAATCCTGTTTGCCCACCACGGGGACCTTGAGTTCTATAAGATAAAGCCATAAACATGTGTATCCGAGTCTTCTATCAAAAGTTACAGCGATTTATATGAAGTTGTACAAAAACGCTTTCTTTCGCCAAGACAGTGCGTTTCTCACTGTTGCATGCATTTGAATGGGGAACTCGCCCGAAACAAAGTATAGGTTTTCATTATGTGTATAACTTGGAAATCTTAGCGCAAACAGCTGCAAATCCTGTTTTCCCAGCACGGGGACCTTGAGTTCTATAAGATAAAGCCATAAACATGTGTATCCGAGTCTTCTATCAAAAGTTACAGCTATTTATATGAAGTTGTACAAAAACGCTTTCTTTCGCCAAGACAGTGCGTTTCTCACTGTTACATGCATTTGAATGGGGAACTCGACCGAAACAAAGTATAGGTTTTCATTATGTGTATAACTTGGAAATCTTAGCTCAAACAGCTGCAAAACCTGTTTGCCCAGCACGGGGACCTTGAGTTCTATAAGATAAAGCCATAAACATGTGTATCCGAGTCTTCTATCAAAAGTTACAGCTATTTATATGAAGTTGTACAAAAACGCTTTCTTTCGCCAAGACAGTGCGTTTCTCACTGTTACATGCATTTGAATGGGGAACTCGACCGAAACAAAGTTTAGGTTTTCATTATGTGTATAACTTGGAAATCTTAGCTCAAACAGCTGCAAAACCTGTTTGCCCAGCACGGGGACCTTGAGTTCTATAAGATAAAGCCATAAACATGTGTATCCGAGTCTTCTATCAAAAGTTACAGCGATTTATATGAAGTTGTACAAAAACGCTTTCTTTCGCCAAGACAGTGCGTTTCTCACTGTTGCATGCATTTGAATGGGGAACTCGCCCGAAACAAAGTATAGGTTTTCATTATGTGTATAACTTGGAAATCTTAGCTCAAACAGCTGCAAATCCTGTTTTCCCAGCACGGGGACCTTGAGTTCTATAAGATAAAGCCATAAACATGTTTGTCTGAGTCTTCTATCAAAAGTTACAGCGATTTATATGAAGTTGTACAAAAACGCTTTCTTTCGCCAAGACAGTGCGTTTCTCACTGTTGCATGCATTTGAATGGGGAACTCGACCGAAACAAAGTATAGGTTTTCATTATGTGTATAACTTAAAAATCTTAGCTCAAACAGCTGCAAAACCTGTTTGCCCAGCACGGGGACCTTGAGTTCTATAAGATAAAGCCATAAACATGTTTGTCTGAGTCTTCTATCAAAAGTTACAGCTATTTATATGAAGTTGTACAAAAACGCTTTCTTTCGCCAAGACAGTGCGTTTCTCACTGTTACATGCATTTGAATGGGGAACTCGACCGAAACAAAGTTTAGGTTTTCATTATGTGTATAACTTGGAAATCTTAGCTCAAACAGCTGCAAAACCTGTTTTCCCAGCACGGGGACCTTGAGTTCTATAAGATAAAGCCATAAACATGTGTATCCGAGTCTTCTATCAAAAGTTACAGCTATTTATATGAAGTTGTACAAAAACGCTTTCTTTCGCCAAGACAGTGCGTTTCTCACTGTTACATGCATTTGAATGGGGAACTCGACCGAAACAAAGTTTAGGTTTTCATTATGTGTATAACTTGGAAATCTTAGCTCAAACAGCTGCAAAACCTGTTTTCCCAGCACGGGGACCTTGAGTTCTATAAGATAAAGCCATAAACATGTTTGTCTGAGTCTTCTATCAAAAGTTACAGCGATTTATATGAAGTTGTACAAAAACGCTTTCTTTCGCCAAGACAGTGCGTTTCTCACTGTTACATGCATTTGAATGTGGAACTCGACCGAAACAAAGTATAGGTTTTCATTATGTGTATAACTTAAAAATCTTAGCTCAAACAGCTGCAAATCCTGTTTGCCCACCACGGGGACCTTGAGTTCTATAAGATAAAGCCATAAACATGTGTATCCGAGTCTTCTATCAAAAGTTACAGCGATTTATATGAAGTTGTACAAAAACGCTTTCTTTCGCCAAGACAGTGCGTTTCTCACTGTTGCATGCATTTGAATGGGGAACTCGCCCGAAACAAAGTATAGGTTTTCATTATGTGTATAACTTGGAAATCTTAGCGCAAACAGCTGCAAATCCTGTTTTCCCAGCACGGGGACCTTGAGTTCTATAAGATAAAGCCATAAACATGTGTATCCGAGTCTTCTATCAAAAGTTACAGCTATTTATATGAAGTTGTACAAAAACGCTTTCTTTCGCCAAGACAGTGCGTTTCTCACTGTTACATGCATTTGAATGGGGAACTCGACCGAAACAAAGTATAGGTTTTCATTATGTGTATAACTTGGAAATCTTAGCTCAAACAGCTGCAAAACCTGTTTGCCCAGCACGGGGACCTTGAGTTCTATAAGATAAAGCCATAAACATGTGTATCCGAGTCTTCTATCAAAAGTTACAGCTATTTATATGAAGTTGTACAAAAACGCTTTCTTTCGCCAAGACAGTGCGTTTCTCACTGTTACATGCATTTGAATGGGGAACTCGACCGAAACAAAGTTTAGGTTTTCATTATGTGTATAACTTGGAAATCTTAGCTCAAACAGCTGCAAAACCTGTTTGCCCAGCACGGGGACCTTGAGTTCTATAAGATAAAGCCATAAACATGTGTATCCGAGTCTTCTATCAAAAGTTACAGCGATTTATATGAAGTTGTACAAAAACGCTTTCTTTCGCCAAGACAGTGCGTTTCTCACTGTTGCATGCATTTGAATGGGGAACTCGCCCGAAACAAAGTATAGGTTTTCATTATGTGTATAACTTGGAAATCTTAGCTCAAACAGCTGCAAATCCTGTTTTCCCAGCACGGGGACCTTGAGTTCTATAAGATAAAGCCATAAACATGTTTGTCTGAGTCTTCTATCAAAAGTTACAGCGATTTATATGAAGTTGTACAAAAACGCTTTCTTTCGCCAAGACAGTGCGTTTCTCACTGTTGCATGCATTTGAATGGGGAACTCGACCGAAACAAAGTATAGGTTTTCATTATGTGTATAACTTAAAAATCTTAGCTCAAACAGCTGCAAAACCTGTTTGCCCAGCACGGGGACCTTGAGTTCTATAAGATAAAGCCATAAACATGTTTGTCTGAGTCTTCTATCAAAAGTTACAGCTATTTATATGAAGTTGTACAAAAACGCTTTCTTTCGCCAAGACAGTGCGTTTCTCACTGTTACATGCATTTGAATGGGGAACTCGACCGAAACAAAGTTTAGGTTTTCATTATGTGTATAACTTGGAAATCTTAGCTCAAACAGCTGCAAAACCTGTTTTCCCAGCACGGGGACCTTGAGTTCTATAAGATAAAGCCATAAACATGTGTATCCGAGTCTTCTATCAAAAGTTACAGCTATTTATATGAAGTTGTACAAAAACGCTTTCTTTCGCCAAGACAGTGCGTTTCTCACTGTTACATGCATTTGAATGGGGAACTCGACCGAAACAAAGTTTAGGTTTTCATTATGTGTATAACTTGGAAATCTTAGCTCAAACAGCTGCAAAACCTGTTTGCCCAGCACGGGGACCTTGAGTTCTATAAGATAAAGCCATAAACATGTGTATCCGAGTCTTCTATCAAAAGTTACAGCGATTTATATGAAGTTGTACAAAAACGCTTTCTTTCGCCAAGACAGTGCGTTTCTCACTGTTGCATGCATTTGAATGGGGAACTCGCCCGAAACAAAGTATAGGTTTTCATTATGTGTATAACTTGGAAATCTTAGCTCAAACAGCTGCAAATCCTGTTTTCCCAGCACAGGGACCTTGAGTTCTATAAGATAAAGCCATAAACATGTGTATCCGAGTCTTCTATCAAAAGTTACAGCTATTTATATGAAGTTGTACAAAAACGCTTTCTTTCGCCAAGACAGTGCGTTTCTCACTGTTACATGCATTTGAACGGGGAACTCGACCGAAACAAAGTTTAGGTTTTCATTATGTGTATAGCTTGGAAATCTTAGCTCAAACAGCTGCAAAACCTGTTTTCCCATTACGGGGATATTGAGTTCTATAAGATAAAGCCATAAACATGTTTGTCTGAGTCTTCTATCAAAGGTTACAGCTATTTATATGAAGTTGTACAAAAACGCTTTCTTTCGCCAAGACAGTGCGTTTCTCACTGTTGCATGCATTTGAATGGGGAACTCGCCCGAAACAAAGTATAGGTTTTCATTATGTGTATAACTTGGAAATCTTAGCTCAAACAGCTGCAAAACCTGTTTCCCCAGCACGGGGACCTTGAGTTCTATAAGATAAAGCCATAAACATGTTTGTCTGAGTCTTCTATCAAAAGTTACAGCTATTTATATGAAGTTGTACAAAAACGCTTTCTTTCGCCAAGACAGTGCGTTTCTCACTGTTACATGCATTTGAATGGGGAACTCGACCGAAACAAAGTTTAGGTTTTCATTATGTGTATAACTTGGAAATCTTAGCTCAAACAGCTGCAAAACCTGTTTGCCCAGCACGGGGCCTTGAGTTCTATAAGATAAAGCCATAAACATGTGTATCCGAGTCTTCTATCAAAAGTTACAGCTATTTATATGAAGTTGTACAAAAACGCTTTCTTTCGCCAAGACAGTGCGTTTCTCACTGTTACATGCATTTGAATGGGGAACTCGACCGAAACAAAGTTTAGGTTTTCATTATGTGTATAACTTGGAAATCTTAGCTCAAACAGCTGCAAAACCTGTTTTGCCAGCACGGGGACCTTGAGTTCTATAAGATAAAGCCATAAACATGTTTGTCTGAGTCTTCTATCAAAAGTTACAGCGATTTATATGAAGTTGTACAAAAACGCTTTCTTTCGCCAAGACAGTGCGTTTCTCACTGTTGCATGCATTTGAATGGGGAACTCGCCCGAAACAAAGTATAGGTTTTCATTATGTGTATAACTTGGAAATCTTAGCTCAAACAGCTGCAAAACCTGTTTGCCCAGCACGGGGACCTTGAGTTCTATAAGATAAAGCCATAAACATGTGTATCCGAGTCTTCTATCAAAAGTTACAGCTATTTATATGAAGTTGTACAAAAACGCTTTCTTTCGCCAAGACAGTGCGTTTCTCACTGTTACATGCATTTGAATGGGGAACTCGACCGAAACAAAGTTTAGGTTTTCATTATGTGTATAACTTGGAAATCTTAGCTCAAACAGCTGCAAAACCTGTTTGCCCAGCACGGGGACCTTGAGTTCTATAAGATAAAGCCATAAACATGTGTATCCGAGTCTTCTATCAAAAGTTACAGCGATTTATATGAAGTTGTACAAAAACGCTTTCTTTCGCCAAGACAGTGCGTTTCTCACTGTTGCATGCATTTGAATGGGGAACTCGCCCGAAACAAAGTATAGGTTTTCATTATGTGTATAACTTGGAAATCTTAGCTCAAACAGCTGCAAATCCTGTTTTCCCAGCACGGGGACCTTGAGTTCTATAAGATAAAGCCATAAACATGTTTGTCTGAGTCTTCTATCAAAAGTTACAGCGATTTATATGAAGTTGTACAAAAACGCTTTCTTTCGCCAAGACAGTGCGTTTCTCACTGTTGCATGCATTTGAATGGGGAACTCGACCGAAACAAAGTATAGGTTTTCATTATGTGTATAACTTAAAAATCTTAGCTCAAACAGCTGCAAAACCTGTTTGCCCAGCACGGGGACCTTGAGTTCTATAAGATAAAGCCATAAACATGTTTGTCTGAGTCTTCTATCAAAAGTTACAGCTATTTATATGAAGTTGTACAAAAACGCTTTCTTTCGCCAAGACAGTGCGTTTCTCACTGTTACATGCATTTGAATGGGGAACTCGACCGAAACAAAGTTTAGGTTTTCATTATGTGTATAACTTGGAAATCTTAGCTCAAACAGCTGCAAAACCTGTTTTCCCAGCACGGGGACCTTGAGTTCTATAAGATAAAGCCATAAACATGTTTGTCTGAGTCTTCTATCAAAAGTTACAGCGATTTATATGAAGTTGTACAAAAACGCTTTCTTTCGCCAAGACAGTGCGTTTCTCACTGTTGCATGCATTTGAATGGGGAACTCGCCCGAAACAAAGTATAGGTTTTCATTATGTGTATAACTTGGAAATCTTAGCTCAAACAGCTGCAAAACCTGTTTTCCCAGCACGGGGACCTTGAGTTCTATAAGATAAAGCCATAAACATGTGTATCCGAGTCTTCTATCAAAAGTTACAGCTATTTATATGAAGTTGTACACAAACGCTTTCTTTCGCCAAGACAGTGCGTGTCTCACTGTTACATGCATTTGAATGTGGAACTCGACCGAAACAAAGTATAGGTTTTCATTATGTGTATAACTTAAAAATCTTAGCTCAAACAGCTGCAAATCCTGTTTTCCCATTACGGGGACCTTGAGTTCTATAAGATAAAGCCATAAACATGTTTGTCTGAGTCTTCTATCAAAGGTTACAGCTATTTATATGAAGTTGTACAAAAACGCTTTCTTTCGCCAAGACAGTGCGTTTCTCACTGTTACATGCATTTGAATGTGGAACTCGACCGAAACAAAGTATAGGTTTTCATTATGTGTATAACTTAAAAATCTTAGCTCAAACAGCTGCAAATCCTGTTTGCCCACCACGGGGACCTTGAGTTCTATAAGATAAAGCCATAAACATGTGTATCCGAGTCTTCTATCAAAAGTTACAGCGATTTATATGAAGTTGTACAAAAACGCTTTCTTTCGCCAAGACAGTGCGTTTCTCACTGTTGCATGCATTTGAATGGGGAACTCGCCCGAAACAAAGTATAGGTTTTCATTATGTGTATAACTTGGAAATCTTAGCGCAAACAGCTGCAAATCCTGTTTTCCCAGCACGGGGACCTTGAGTTCTATAAGATAAAGCCATAAACATGTGTATCCGAGTCTTCTATCAAAAGTTACAGCTATTTATATGAAGTTGTACAAAAACGCTTTCTTTCGCCAAGACAGTGCGTTTCTCACTGTTACATGCATTTGAATGGGGAACTCGACCGAAACAAAGTATAGGTTTTCATTATGTGTATAACTTGGAAATCTTAGCTCAAACAGCTGCAAAACCTGTTTGCCCAGCACGGGGACCTTGAGTTCTATAAGATAAAGCCATAAACATGTGTATCCGAGTCTTCTATCAAAAGTTACAGCTATTTATATGAAGTTGTACAAAAACGCTTTCTTTCACCAAGACAGTGCGTTTCTCACTGTTACATGCATTTGAATGGGGAACTCGACCGAAACAAAGTTTAGGTTTTCATTATGTGTATAACTTGGAAATCTTAGCTCAAACAGCTGCAAAACCTGTTTGCCCAGCACGGGGACCTTGAGTTCTATAAGATAAAGCCATAAACATGTGTATCCGAGTCTTCTATCAAAAGTTACAGCGATTTATATGAAGTTGTACAAAAACGCTTTCTTTCGCCAAGACAGTGCGTTTCTCACTGTTGCATGCATTTGAATGGGGAACTCGCCCGAAACAAAGTATAGGTTTTCATTATGTGTATAACTTGGAAATCTTAGCTCAAACAGCTGCAAATCCTGTTTTCCCAGCACAGGGACCTTGAGTTCTATAAGATAAAGCCATAAACATGTGTATCCGAGTCTTCTATCAAAAGTTACAGCTATTTATATGAAGTTGTACAAAAACGCTTTCTTTCGCCAAGACAGTGCGTTTCTCACTGTTACATGCATTTGAACGGGGAACTCGACCGAAACAAAGTTTAGGTTTTCATTATGTGTATAGCTTGGAAATCTTAGCTCAAACAGCTGCAAAACCTGTTTTCCCATTACGGGGATATTGAGTTCTATAAGATAAAGCCATAAACATGTTTGTCTGAGTCTTCTATCAAAGGTTACAGCTATTTATATGAAGTTGTACAAAAACGCTTTCTTTCGCCAAGACAGTGCGTTTCTCACTGTTGCATGCATTTGAATGGGGAACTCGCCCGAAACAAAGTATAGGTTTTCATTATGTGTATAACTTGGAAATCTTAGCTCAAACAGCTGCAAAACCTGTTTCCCCAGCACGGGGACCTTGAGTTCTATAAGATAAAGCCATAAACATGTTTGTCTGAGTCTTCTATCAAAAGTTACAGCTATTTATATGAAGTTGTACAAAAACGCTTTCTTTCGCCAAGACAGTGCGTTTCTCACTGTTACATGCATTTGAATGGGGAACTCGACCGAAACAAAGTTTAGGTTTTCATTATGTGTATAACTTGGAAATCTTAGCTCAAACAGCTGCAAAACCTGTTTGCCCAGCACGGGGACCTTGAGTTCTATAAGATAAAGCCATAAACATGTGTATCCGAGTCTTCTATCAAAAGTTACAGCGATTTATATGAAGTTGTACAAAAACGCTTTCTTTCGCCAAGACAGTGCGTTTCTCACTGTTGCATGCATTTGAATGGGGAACTCGCCCGAAACAAAGTATAGGTTTTCATTATGTGTATAACTTGGAAATCTTAGCTCAAACAGCTGCAAAACCTGTTTCCCCAGCACGGGGACCTTGAGTTCTATAAGATAAAGCCATAAACATGTTTGTCTGAGTCTTCTATCAAAAGTTACAGCTATTTATATGAAGTTGTACAAAAACGCTTTCTTTCGCCAAGACAGTGCGTTTCTCAATGTTGCATGCATTTGAATGGGGAATTCGCCCGAAACAAAGTATAGGTTTTCATTATGTGTATAACTTGGAAATCTTAGCGCAAACAGCTGCAAATCCTGTTTTCCCAGCACGGGGACCTTGAGTTTTATAAGATAAAGCCATAAACATGTGTATCCGAGTCTTCTATCAAAAGTTACAGCTATTTATATGAAGTTGTACAAAAACGCTTTCTTTCGCCAAGACAGTGCGTTTCTCACTGTTACATGCATTTGAATGGGGAACTCGACCGAAACAAAGTATAGGTTTTCATTATGTGTATAACTTAAAAATCTTAGCTCAAACAGCTGCAAATCCTGTTTTCCCAGCACAGGGACCTTGAGTTCTATAAGATAAAGCCATAAACATGTGTATCCGAGTCTTCTATCAAAAGTTACAGCGATTTATATGAAGTTGTACAAAAACGCTTTCTTTCGCCAAGACAGTGCGTTTCTCACTGTTGCATGCATTTGAATGGGGAACTCGCCCCAAACAAAGTATAGGTTTTCATTATGTGTATAACTTGGAAATCTTAGCTCAAACAGCTGCAAAACCTGTTTGCCCAGCACGGGGCCTTGAGTTCTATAAGATAAAGCCATAAACATGTGTATCCGAGTCTTCTATCAAAAGTTACAGCTATTTATATGAAGTTGTACAAAAACGCTTTCTTTCGCCAAGACAGTGCGTTTCTCACTGTTACATGCATTTGAATGGGGAACTCGACCGAAACAAAGTTTAGGTTTTCATTATGTGTATAACTTGGAAATCTTAGCTCAAACAGCTGCAAAACCTGTTTGCCCAGCACGGGGACCTTGAGTTCTATAAGATAAAGCCATAAACATGTTTGTCTGAGTCTTCTATCAAAAGTTACAGCGATTTATATGAAGTTGTACAAAAACGCTTTCTTTCGCCAAGACAGTGCGTTTCTCACTGTTGCATGCATTTGAATGGGGAACTCGCCCGAAACAAAGTATAGGTTTTCATTATGTGTATAACTTGGAAATCTTAGCTAAAACAGCTGCAAATCCTGTTTTCCCAGCACAGGGACCTTGAGTTCTATAAGATAAAGCCATAAACATGTTTGTCTGAGTCTTCTATCAAAAGTTACAGCTATTTATATGAAGTTGTACAAAAACGCTTTCTTTTGCCAAGACAGTGCGTTTCTCACTGTTGCATGCATTTGAATGGGGAACTCGCCCGAAACAAAGTATAGGTTTTCATTATGTGTATAACTTGGAAATCTTAGCTCAAACAGCTGCAAAACCTGTTTGCCCAGCACGGGGACCTTGAGTTCTATAAGATAAAGCCATAAACATGTTTGTCTGAGTCTTCTATCAAAAGTTACAGCTATTTATATGAAGTTGTACAAAAACGCTTTCTTTTGCCAAGACAGTGCGTTTCTCACTGTTGCATGCATTTGAATGGGGAACTCGCCCGAAACAAAGTATAGGTTTTCATTATGTGTATAACTTGGAAATCTTAGCGCAAACAGCTGCAAATCCTGTTTTCCCAGCACGGGGACCTTGAGTTCTATAAGATAAAGCCATAAACATGTGTATCCGAGTCTTCTATCAAAAGTTACAGCTATTTATATGAAGTTGTACAAAAACGCTTTCTTTCGCCAAGACAGTGCGTTTCTCACTGTTACATGCATTTGAATGGGGAACTCGACCGAAACAAAGTATAGGTTTTCATTATGTGTATAACTTAAAAATCTTAGCTCAAACAGCTGCAAATCCTGTTTTCCCAGCACAGGGACCTTGAGTTCTATAAGATAAAGCCATAAACATGTGTATCCGAGTCTTCTATCAAAAGTTACAGCGATTTATATGAAGTTGTACAAAAACGCTTTCTTTCGCCAAGACAGTGCGTTTCTCACTGTTGCATGCATTTGAATGGGGAACTCGCCCCAAACAAAGTATAGGTTTTCATTATGTGTATAACTTGGAAATCTTAGCTCAAACAGCTGCAAAACCTGTTTGCCCAGCACGGGGACCTTGAGTTCTATAAGATAAAGCCATAAACATGTGTATCCGAGTCTTCTATCAAAAGTTACAGCTATTTATATGAAGTTGTACAAAAACGCTTTCTTTCGCCAAGACAGTGCGTTTCTCACTGTTACATGCATTTGAATGGGGAACTCGACCGAAACAAAGTTTAGGTTTTCATTATGTGTATAACTTGGAAATCTTAGCTCAAACAGCTGCAAATCCTGTTTGCCCAGCACGGGGACCTTGAGTTCTATAAGATAAAGCCATAAACATGTTTGTCTGAGTCTTCTATCAAAAGTTACAGCTATTTATATGAAGTTGTACAAAAACGCTTTCTTTCGCCAAGACAGTGCGTTTCTCACTGTTACATGCATTTGAATGAGGAACTCGACCGAAACAAAGTATAGGTTTTCATTATGTGTATAACTTGGAAATCTTAGCGCAAACAGCTGCAAATCCTGTTTTCCCAGCACGGTGACCTTGAGTTCTATAAGATAAAGCCATAAACATGTTTGTCTGAGTCTTCTATCAAAAGTTACAGCTATTTATATGAAGTTGTACAAAAACGCTTTCTTTCGCCAAGACAGTGCGTTTCTCACTGTTACATGCATTTGAATGAGGAACTCGACCGAAACAAAGTATAGGTTTTCATTATGTGTATAACTTGGAAATCTTAGCTCAAACAGCTGCAAAACCTGTTTCCCCAGCACGGGGACCTTGAGTTCTATAAGATAAAGCCATAAACATGTTTGTCTGAGTCTTCTATCAAAAGTTACAGCTATTTATATGAAGTTGTACAAAAACGCTTTCTTTCGCCAAGACAGTGCGTTTCTCAATGTTGCATGCATTTGAATGGGGAACTCGCCCGAAACAAAGTATAGGTTTTCATTATGTGTATAACTTGGAAATCTTAGCGCAAACAGCTGCAAATCCTGTTTTCCCAGCACGGGGACCTTGAGTTTTATAAGATAAAGCCATAAACATGTGTATCCGAGTCTTCTATCAAAAGTTACAGCTATTTATATGAAGTTGTACAAAAACGCTTTCTTTCGCCAAGACAGTGCGTTTCTCACTGTTACATGCATTTGAATGGGGAACTCGACCGAAACAAAGTATAGGTTTTCATTATGTGTATAACTTAAAAATCTTAGCTCAAACAGCTGCAAATCCTGTTTTCCCAGCACGGGGACCTTGAGTTCTATAAGATAAAGCCATAAACATGTTTGTCTGAGTCTTCTATCAAAAGTTACAGCGATTTATATGAAGTTGTACAAAAACGCTTTCTTTCGCCAAGACAGTGCGTTTCTCACTGTTGCATGCATTTGAATGGGGAACTCGACCGAAACAAAGTATAGGTTTTCATTATGTGTATAACTTAAAAATCTTAGCTCAAACAGCTGCAAAACCTGTTTGCCCAGCACGGGGACCTTGAGTTCTATAAGATAAAGCCATAAACATGTTTGTCTGAGTCTTCTATCAAAAGTTACAGCTATTTATATGAAGTTGTACAAAAACGCTTTCTTTTGCCAAGACAGTGCGTTTCTCACTGTTGCATGCATTTGAATGGGGAACTCGCCCGAAACAAAGTATAGGTTTTCATTATGTGTATAACTTGGAAATCTTAGCTCAAACAGCTGCAAAACCTGTTTCCCCAGCACGGGGACCTTGAGTTCTATAAGATAAAGCCATAAACATGTTTGTCTGAGTCTTCTATCAAAAGTTACAGCTATTTATATGAAGTTGTACAAAAACGCTTTCTTTTGCCAAGACAGTGCGTTTCTCACTGTTGCATGCATTTGAATGGGGAACTCGCCCGAAACAAAGTATAGGTTTTCATTATGTGTATAACTTGGAAATCTTAGCTAAAACAGCTGCAAATCCTGTTTTCCCAGCACAGGGACCTTGAGTTCTATAAGATAAAGCCATAAACATGTTTGTCTGAGTCTTCTATCAAAAGTTACAGCTATTTATATGAAGTTGTACAAAAACGCTTTCTTTTGCCAAGACAGTGCGTTTCTCACTGTTGCATGCATTTGAATGGGGAACTCGCCCGAAACAAAGTATAGGTTTTCATTATGTGTATAACTTGGAAATCTTAGCTCAAACAGCTGCAAAACCTGTTTGCCCAGCACGGGGACCTTGAGTTCTATAAGATAAAGCCATAAACATGTTTGTCTGAGTCTTCTATCAAAAGTTACAGCTATTTATATGAAGTTGTACAAAAACGCTTTCTTTTGCCAAGACAGTGCGTTTCTCACTGTTGCATGCATTTGAATGGGGAACTCGCCCGAAACAAAGTATAGGTTTTCATTATGTGTATAACTTGGAAATCTTAGCGCAAACAGCTGCAAATCCTGTTTTCCCAGCACGGGGACCTTGAGTTCTATAAGATAAAGCCATAAACATGTGTATCCGAGTCTTCTATCAAAAGTTACAGCTATTTATATGAAGTTGTACAAAAACGCTTTCTTTCGCCAAGACAGTGCGTTTCTCACTGTTACATGCATTTGAATGGGGAACTCGACCGAAACAAAGTATAGGTTTTCATTATGTGTATAACTTAAAAATCTTAGCTCAAACAGCTGCAAATCCTGTTTTCCCAGCACAGGGACCTTGAGTTCTATAAGATAAAGCCATAAACATGTGTATCCGAGTCTTCTATCAAAAGTTACAGCGATTTATATGAAGTTGTACAAAAACGCTTTCTTTCGCCAAGACAGTGCGTTTCTCACTGTTGCATGCATTTGAATGGGGAACTCGCCCCAAACAAAGTATAGGTTTTCATTATGTGTATAACTTGGAAATCTTAGCTCAAACAGCTGCAAAACCTGTTTGCCCAGCACGGGGACCTTGAGTTCTATAAGATAAAGCCATAAACATGTGTATCCGAGTCTTCTATCAAAAGTTACAGCTATTTATATGAAGTTGTACAAAAACGCTTTCTTTCGCCAAGACAGTGCGTTTCTCACTGTTACATGCATTTGAATGGGGAACTCGACCGAAACAAAGTTTAGGTTTTCATTATGTGTATAACTTGGAAATCTTAGCTCAAACAGCTGCAAATCCTGTTTGCCCAGCACGGGGACCTTGAGTTCTATAAGATAAAGCCATAAACATGTTTGTCTGAGTCTTCTATCAAAAGTTACAGCTATTTATATGAAGTTGTACAAAAACGCTTTCTTTCGCCAAGACAGTGCGTTTCTCAATGTTGCATGCATTTGAATGGGAATTCGCCCGAAACAAAGTATAGGTTTTCATTATGTGTATAACTTGGAAATCTTAGCGCAAACAGCTGCAAATCCTGTTTTCCCAGCACGGTGACCTTGAGTTCTATAAGATAAAGCCATAAACATGTTTGTCTGAGTCTTCTATCAAAAGTTACAGCTATTTATATGAAGTTGTACAAAAACGCTTTCTTTCGCCAAGACAGTGCGTTTCTCACTGTTACATGCATTTGAATGAGGAACTCGACCGAAACAAAGTATAGGTTTTCATTATGTGTATAACTTGGAAATCTTAGCTCAAACAGCTGCAAAACCTGTTTGCCCAGCACGGGGACCTTGAGTTCTATAAGATAAAGCCATAAACATGTGTATCCGAGTCTTCTATCAAAAGTTACAGCGATTTATATGAAGTTGTACAAAAACGCTTTCTTTCGCCAAGACAGTGCGTTTCTCACTGTTACATGCATTTGAATGGGGAACTCGACCGAAACAAAGTTTAGGTTTTCATTATGTGTATAACTTGGAAATCTTAGCTCAAACAGCTGCAAATCCTGTTTGCCCAGCACGGGGACCTTGAGTTCTATAAGATAAAGCCATAAACATGTTTGTCTGAGTCTTCTATCAAAAGTTACAGCTATTTATATGAAGTTGTACAAAAACGCTTTCTTTCGCCAAGACAGTGCGTTTCTCAATGTTGCATGCATTTGAATGGGAATTCGCCCGAAACAAAGTATAGGTTTTCATTATGTGTATAACTTGGAAATCTTAGCGCAAACAGCTGCAAATCCTGTTTTCCCAGCACGGTGACCTTGAGTTCTATAAGATAAAGCCATAAACATGTTTGTCTGAGTCTTCTATCAAAAGTTACAGCTATTTATATGAAGTTGTACAAAAACGCTTTCTTTCGCCAAGACAGTGCGTTTCTCACTGTTACATGCATTTGAATGAGGAACTCGACCGAAACAAAGTATAGGTTTTCATTATGTGTATAACTTGGAAATCTTAGCTCAAACAGCTGCAAAACCTGTTTGCCCAGCACGGGGACCTTGAGTTCTATAAGATAAAGCCATAAACATGTGTATCCGAGTCTTCTATCAAAAGTTACAGCGATTTATATGAAGTTGTACAAAAACGCTTTCTTTCGCCAAGACAATGCGTTTCTCACTGTTGCATGCATTTGAATGGGGAACTCGCCCCAAACAAAGTATAGGTTTTCATTATGTGTATAACTTGGAAATCTTAGCTCAAACAGCTGCAAAACCTGTTTGCCCAGCACGGGGACCTTGAGTTCTATAAGATAAAGCCATAAACATGTGTATCCGAGTCTTCTATCAAAAGTTACAGCTATTTATATGAAGTTGTACAAAAACGCTTTCTTTCGCCAAGAAAGTGCGTTTCTCACTGTTACATGCATTTAAATAGGGAACTGACCGAAACAAAGTTTAGGTTTTCATTATGTGTATAACTTGGAAATCTTAGCTCAAACAGCTGCAAAACCTGTTTTCCCAGCACGGGGACCTTGAGTTCTATAAGATAAAGCCATAAACATGTTTGTCTGAGTCTTCTATCAAAAGTTACAGCGATTTATATGAAGTTGTACAAAAACGCTTTCTTTCGCCAAGACAGTGCGTTTCTCACTGTTGCATGCATTTGAATGGGGAACTCGACCGAAACAAAGTATAGGTTTTCATTATGTGTATAACTTAAAAATCTTAGCTCAAACAGCTGCAAAACCTGTTTGCCCAGCACGGGGACCTTGAGTTCTATAAGATAAAGCCATAAACATGTTTGTCTGAGTCTTCTATCAAAAGTTACAGCTATTTATATGAAGTTGTACAAAAACGCTTTCTTTCGCCAAGACAGTGCGTTTCTCAATGTTGCATGCATTTGAATGGGGAATTCGCCCGAAACAAAGTATAGGTTTTCATTATGTGTATAACTTGGAAATCTTAGCGCAAACAGCTGCAAATCCTGTTTTCCCAGCACGGTGACCTTGAGTTCTATAAGATAAAGCCATAAACATGTTTGTCTGAGTCTTCTATCAAAAGTTACAGCTATTTATATGAAGTTGTACAAAAACGCTTTCTTTCGCCAAGACAGTGCGTTTCTCACTGTTACATGCATTTGAATGAGGAACTCGACCGAAACAAAGTATAGGTTTTCATTATGTGTATAACTTGGAAATCTTAGCTCAAACAGCTGCAAAACCTGTTTGCCCAGCACGGGGACCTTGAGTTCTATAAGATAAAGCCATAAACATGTGTATCCGAGTCTTCTATCAAAAGTTACAGCGATTTATATGAAGTTGTACAAAAACGCTTTCTTTCGCCAAGACAATGCGTTTCTCACTGTTGCATGCATTTGAATGGGGAACTCGCCCCAAACAAAGTATAGGTTTTCATTATGTGTATAACTTGGAAATCTTAGCTCAAACAGCTGCAAAACCTGTTTGCCCAGCACGGGGACCTTGAGTTCTATAAGATAAAGCCATAAACATGTGTATCCGAGTCTTCTATCAAAAGTTACAGCTATTTATATGAAGTTGTACAAAAACGCTTTCTTTCGCCAAGAAAGTGCGTTTCTCACTGTTACATGCATTTAAATAGGGAACTGACCGAAACAAAGTTTAGGTTTTCATTATGTGTATAACTTGGAAATCTTAGCTCAAACAGCTGCAAAACCTGTTTTCCCAGCACGGGGACCTTGAGTTCTATAAGATAAAGCCATAAACATGTTTGTCTGAGTCTTCTATCAAAAGTTACAGCGATTTATATGAAGTTGTACAAAAACGCTTTCTTTCGCCAAGACAGTGCGTTTCTCACTGTTGCATGCATTTGAATGGGGAACTCGACCGAAACAAAGTATAGGTTTTCATTATGTGTATAACTTAAAAATCTTAGCTCAAACAGCTGCAAAACCTGTTTGCCCAGCACGGGGACCTTGAGTTCTATAAGATAAAGCCATAAACATGTTTGTCTGAGTCTTCTATCAAAAGTTACAGCTATTTATATGAAGTTGTACAAAAACGCTTTCTTTTGCCAAGACAGTGCGTTTCTCAATGTTGCATGCATTTGAATGGGGAACTCGCCCGAAACAAAGTATAGGTTTTCATTATGTGTATAACTTAAAAATCTTAGCTCAAACAGCTGCAAAACCTGTTTGCCCAGCACGGGGACCTTGAGTTCTATAAGATAAAGCCATAAACATGTTTGTCTGAGTCTTCTATCAAAAGTTACAGCTATTTATATGAAGTTGTACAAAAACGCTTTCTTTTGCCAAGACAGTGCGTTTCTCACTGTTGCATGCATTTGAATGGGGAACTCGCCCGAAACAAAGTATAGGTTTTCATTATGTGTATAACTTGGAAATCTTAGCTCAAACAGCTGCAAAACCTGTTTGCCCAGCACGGGGACCTTGAGTTCTATAAGATAAAGCCATAAACATGTTTGTCTGAGTCTTCTATCAAAAGTTACAGCTATTTATATGAAGTTGTACAAAAACGCTTTCTTTTGCCAAGACAGTGCGTTTCTCACTGTTGCATGCATTTGAATGGGGAACTCGCCCGAAACAAAGTATAGGTTTTCATTATGTGTATAACTTGGAAATCTTAGCTAAAACAGCTGCAAATCCTGTTTTCCCAGCACAGGGACCTTGAGTTCTATAAGATAAAGCCATAAACATGTTTGTCTGAGTCTTCTATCAAAAGTTACAGCTATTTATATGAAGTTGTACAAAAACGCTTTCTTTTGCCAAGACAGTGCGTTTCTCACTGTTGCATGCATTTGAATGGGGAACTCGCCCGAAACAAAGTATAGGTTTTCATTATGTGTATAACTTGGAAATCTTAGCTCAAACAGCTGCAAAACCTGTTTGCCCAGCACGGGGACCTTGAGTTCTATAAGATAAAGCCATAAACATGTTTGTCTGAGTCTTCTATCAAAAGTTACAGCTATTTATATGAAGTTGTACAAAAACGCTTTCTTTTGCCAAGACAGTGCGTTTCTCACTGTTGCATGCATTTGAATGGGGAACTCGCCCGAAACAAAGTATAGGTTTTCATTATGTGTATAACTTGGAAATCTTAGCGCAAACAGCTGCAAATCCTGTTTTCCCAGCACGGGGACCTTGAGTTCTATAAGATAAAGCCATAAACATGTGTATCCGAGTCTTCTATCAAAAGTTACAGCTATTTATATGAAGTTGTACAAAAACGCTTTCTTTCGCCAAGACAGTGCGTTTCTCACTGTTACATGCATTTGAATGGGGAACTCGACCGAAACAAAGTATAGGTTTTCATTATGTGTATAACTTAAAAATCTTAGCTCAAACAGCTGCAAATCCTGTTTTCCCAGCACAGGGACCTTGAGTTCTATAAGATAAAGCCATAAACATGTGTATCCGAGTCTTCTATCAAAAGTTACAGCGATTTATATGAAGTTGTACAAAAACGCTTTCTTTCGCCAAGACAGTGCGTTTCTCACTGTTGCATGCATTTGAATGGGGAACTCGCCCCAAACAAAGTATAGGTTTTCATTATGTGTATAACTTGGAAATCTTAGCTCAAACAGCTGCAAAACCTGTTTGCCCAGCACGGGGACCTTGAGTTCTATAAGATAAAGCCATAAACATGTGTATCCGAGTCTTCTATCAAAAGTTACAGCTATTTATATGAAGTTGTACAAAAACGCTTTCTTTCGCCAAGACAGTGCGTTTCTCACTGTTACATGCATTTGAATGGGGAACTCGACCGAAACAAAGTTTAGGTTTTCATTATGTGTATAACTTGGAAATCTTAGCTCAAACAGCTGCAAATCCTGTTTGCCCAGCACGGGGACCTTGAGTTCTATAAGATAAAGCCATAAACATGTTTGTCTGAGTCTTCTATCAAAAGTTACAGCTATTTATATGAAGTTGTACAAAAACGCTTTCTTTCGCCAAGACAGTGCGTTTCTCAATGTTGCATGCATTTGAATGGGAATTCGCCCGAAACAAAGTATAGGTTTTCATTATGTGTATAACTTGGAAATCTTAGCGCAAACAGCTGCAAATCCTGTTTTCCCAGCACGGTGACCTTGAGTTCTATAAGATAAAGCCATAAACATGTTTGTCTGAGTCTTCTATCAAAAGTTACAGCTATTTATATGAAGTTGTACAAAAACGCTTTCTTTCGCCAAGACAGTGCGTTTCTCACTGTTACATGCATTTGAATGAGGAACTCGACCGAAACAAAGTATAGGTTTTCATTATGTGTATAACTTGGAAATCTTAGCTCAAACAGCTGCAAAACCTGTTTGCCCAGCACGGGGACCTTGAGTTCTATAAGATAAAGCCATAAACATGTGTATCCGAGTCTTCTATCAAAAGTTACAGCGATTTATATGAAGTTGTACAAAAACGCTTTCTTTCGCCAAGACAATGCGTTTCTCACTGTTGCATGCATTTGAATGGGGAACTCGCCCCAAACAAAGTATAGGTTTTCATTATGTGTATAACTTGGAAATCTTAGCTCAAACAGCTGCAAAACCTGTTTGCCCAGCACGGGGACCTTGAGTTCTATAAGATAAAGCCATAAACATGTGTATCCGAGTCTTCTATCAAAAGTTACAGCTATTTATATGAAGTTGTACAAAAACGCTTTCTTTCGCCAAGAAAGTGCGTTTCTCACTGTTACATGCATTTAAATAGGGAACTGACCGAAACAAAGTTTAGGTTTTCATTATGTGTATAACTTGGAAATCTTAGCTCAAACAGCTGCAAAACCTGTTTTCCCAGCACGGGGACCTTGAGTTCTATAAGATAAAGCCATAAACATGTTTGTCTGAGTCTTCTATCAAAAGTTACAGCGATTTATATGAAGTTGTACAAAAACGCTTTCTTTCGCCAAGACAGTGCGTTTCTCACTGTTGCATGCATTTGAATGGGGAACTCGACCGAAACAAAGTATAGGTTTTCATTATGTGTATAACTTAAAAATCTTAGCTCAAACAGCTGCAAAACCTGTTTGCCCAGCACGGGGACCTTGAGTTCTATAAGATAAAGCCATAAACATGTTTGTCTGAGTCTTCTATCAAAAGTTACAGCTATTTATATGAAGTTGTACAAAAACGCTTTCTTTCGCCAAGACAGTGCGTTTCTCAATGTTGCATGCATTTGAATGGGGAATTCGCCCGAAACAAAGTATAGGTTTTCATTATGTGTATAACTTGGAAATCTTAGCGCAAACAGCTGCAAATCCTGTTTTCCCAGCACGGTGACCTTGAGTTCTATAAGATAAAGCCATAAACATGTTTGTCTGAGTCTTCTATCAAAAGTTACAGCTATTTATATGAAGTTGTACAAAAACGCTTTCTTTCGCCAAGACAGTGCGTTTCTCACTGTTACATGCATTTGAATGAGGAACTCGACCGAAACAAAGTATAGGTTTTCATTATGTGTATAACTTGGAAATCTTAGCTCAAACAGCTGCAAAACCTGTTTGCCCAGCACGGGGACCTTGAGTTCTATAAGATAAAGCCATAAACATGTGTATCCGAGTCTTCTATCAAAAGTTACAGCGATTTATATGAAGTTGTACAAAAACGCTTTCTTTCGCCAAGACAATGCGTTTCTCACTGTTGCATGCATTTGAATGGGGAACTCGCCCCAAACAAAGTATAGGTTTTCATTATGTGTATAACTTGGAAATCTTAGCTCAAACAGCTGCAAAACCTGTTTGCCCAGCACGGGGACCTTGAGTTCTATAAGATAAAGCCATAAACATGTGTATCCGAGTCTTCTATCAAAAGTTACAGCTATTTATATGAAGTTGTACAAAAACGCTTTCTTTCGCCAAGAAAGTGCGTTTCTCACTGTTACATGCATTTAAATAGGGAACTGACCGAAACAAAGTTTAGGTTTTCATTATGTGTATAACTTGGAAATCTTAGCTCAAACAGCTGCAAAACCTGTTTTCCCAGCACGGGGACCTTGAGTTCTATAAGATAAAGCCATAAACATGTTTGTCTGAGTCTTCTATCAAAAGTTACAGCGATTTATATGAAGTTGTACAAAAACGCTTTCTTTCGCCAAGACAGTGCGTTTCTCACTGTTGCATGCATTTGAATGGGGAACTCGACCGAAACAAAGTATAGGTTTTCATTATGTGTATAACTTAAAAATCTTAGCTCAAACAGCTGCAAAACCTGTTTGCCCAGCACGGGGACCTTGAGTTCTATAAGATAAAGCCATAAACATGTTTGTCTGAGTCTTCTATCAAAAGTTACAGCTATTTATATGAAGTTGTACAAAAACGCTTTCTTTTGCCAAGACAGTGCGTTTCTCACTGTTGCATGCATTTGAATGGGGAACTCGCCCGAAACAAAGTATAGGTTTTCATTATGTGTATAACTTGGAAATCTTAGCTCAAACAGCTGCAAAACCTGTTTCCCCAGCACGGGGACCTTGAGTTCTATAAGATAAAGCCATAAACATGTTTGTCTGAGTCTTCTATCAAAAGTTACAGCTATTTATATGAAGTTGTACAAAAACGCTTTCTTTCGCCAAGACAGTGCGTTTCTCAATGTTGCATGCATTTGAATGGGGAACTCGCCCGAAACAAAGTATAGGTTTTCATTATGTGTATAACTTGGAAATCTTAGCGCAAACAGCTGCAAATCCTGTTTTCCCAGCACGGGGACCTTGAGTTCTATAAGATAAAGCCATAAACATGTGTATCCGAGTCTTCTATCAAAAGTTACAGCTATTTATATGAAGTTGTACAAAAACGCTTTCTTTCGCCAAGACAGTGCGTTTCTCACTGTTACATGCATTTGAATGGGGAACTCGACCGAAACAAAGTATAGGTTTTCATTATGTGTATAACTTAAAAATCTTAGCTCAAACAGCTGCAAATCCTGTTTTCCCAGCACAGGGACCTTGAGTTCTATAAGATAAAGCCATAAACATGTGTATCCGAGTCTTCTATCAAAAGTTACAGCGATTTATATGAAGTTGTACAAAAACGCTTTCTTTCGCCAAGACAGTGCGTTTCTCACTGTTGCATGCATTTGAATGGGGAACTCGACCGAAACAAAGTATAGGTTTTCATTATGTGTATAACTTAAAAATCTTAGCTCAAACAGCTGCAAATCCTGTTTTCCCAGCACAAGGACCTTGAGTTCTATAAGATAAAGCCATAAACATGTTTGTCTGAGTCTTCTATCAAAAGTTACAGCTATTTATATGAAGTTGTACAAAAACGCTTTCTTTTGCCAAGACAGTGCGTTTCTCACTGTTGCATGCATTTGAATGGGGAACTCGCCCGAAACAAAGTATAGGTTTTCATTATGTGTATAACTTGGAAATCTTAGCTCAAACAGCTGCAAAACCTGTTTGCCCAGCACAGGGATATTGAGGTCTGCAAGATAAAGCCATAAATATGTGAGTCTGAGTCGTCTATCAAAAGTTACAGCTATTTATATGAAGTTGTACAAAAACGCTTTCTTTCGCCAAGACAGTGCGTTTCTCAATGTTGCATGCATTTGAATGGGGAACTCGCCCGAAACAAAGTATAGGTTTTCATTATGTGTATAACTTGGAAATCTTAGCGCAAACAGCTGCAAATCCTGTTTTCCCAGCACGGGGACCTTGAGTTCTATAAGATAAAGCCATAAACATGTGTATCCGAGTCTTCTATCAAAAGTTACAGCTATTTATATGAAGTTGTACAAAAACGCTTTCTTTCGCCAAGACAGTGCGTTTCTCACTGTTACATGCATTTGAATGGGGAACTCGACCGAAACAAAGTATAGGTTTTCATTATGTGTATAACTTAAAAATCTTAGCTCAAACAGCTGCAAATCCTGTTTTCCCAGCACAGGGACCTTGAGTTCTATAAGATAAAGCCATAAACATGTGTATCCGAGTCTTCTATCAAAAGTTACAGCGATTTATATGAAGTTGTACAAAAACGCTTTCTTTCGCCAAGACAGTGCGTTTCTCACTGTTGCATGCATTTGAATGGGGAACTCGACCGAAACAAAGTATAGGTTTTCATTATGTGTATAACTTAAAAATCTTAGCTCAAACAGCTGCAAATCCTGTTTTCCCAGCACAAGGACCTTGAGTTCTATAAGATAAAGCCATAAACATGTTTGTCTGAGTCTTCTATCAAAAGTTACAGCTATTTATATGAAGTTGTACAAAAACGCTTTCTTTTGCCAAGACAGTGCGTTTCTCACTGTTGCATGCATTTGAATGGGGAACTCGCCCCAAACAAAGTATAGGTTTTCATTATGTGTATAACTTAAAAATCTTAGCTCAAACAGCTGCAAATCCTGTTTTCCCAGCACAGGGACCTTGAGTTCTATAAGATAAAGCCATAAACATGTTTGTCTGAGTCTTCTATCAAAAGTTACAGCTATTTATATGAAGTTGTACAAAAACGCTTTCTTTTGCCAAGACAGTGCGTTTCTCACTGTTGCATGCATTTGAATGGGGAACTCGCCCGAAACAAAGTATAGGTTTTCATTATGTGTATAACTTGGAAATCTTAGCTCAAACAGCTGCAAAACCTGTTTGCCCAGCACGGGGACCTTGAGTTCTATAAGATAAAGCCATAAACATGTTTGTCTGAGTCTTCTATCAAAAGTTACAGCTATTTATATGAAGTTGTACAAAAACGCTTTCTTTTGCCAAGACAGTGCGTTTCTCACTGTTGCATGCATTTGAATGGGGAACTCGCCCGAAACAAAGTATAGGTTTTCATTATGTGTATAACTTGGAAATCTTAGCTCAAACAGCTGCAAAACCTGTTTGCCCAGCACGGGGATATTGAGTTCTATAAGATAAAGCCATAAACATCTTTGTCTGAGTCGTCTATCAAAAGTTACAGCGAT
Source organism: Astatotilapia calliptera (assembly GCF_964374335.1). Taxonomy (NCBI): domain Eukaryota; kingdom Metazoa; phylum Chordata; class Actinopteri; order Cichliformes; family Cichlidae; genus Astatotilapia; species Astatotilapia calliptera. Next base: position 17,607,503 of record NC_137423.1, read on the forward strand.
TTATATGAAGTTGTACAAAAACGCTTTCTTTCGCCAAGACAGTGCGTTTCTCACTGTTGCATGCATTTGAATGGGGAACTCGCCCGAAACAAAGTATAGGTTTTCATTATGTGTATAACTTAAAAATCTTAGCTCAAACAGCTGCAAATCCTGTTTGCCCAGCACGGGGACCTTGAGTTCTATAAGATAAAGCCATAAACATGTTTGTCTGAGTCTTCTATCAAAAGTTACAGCTATTTATATGAAGTTGTACAAAAACGCTTTATTTCGCCAATACAGTGCGTTTCTCACTGTTACATGCATTTGAATGGGGAACTCGCCCGAAACAAAGTATAGGTTTTCATTATGTGTATAACTTGGAAATCTTAGCTCAAATAGCTGCAAAACCTGTTTGCCCAGCACGGGGACCTTGAGTTCTATAAGATAAAGCCATAAACATGTTTGTCTGAGTCTTCTATCAAAAGTTACAGCGATTTATATGAAGTTGTACAAAAACGCTTTCTTTCGCCAAGACAGTGCGTTTCTCTTTGTTGCATGCATTTGAATGGGGAACTCGCCCGAAACAAAGTATAGGTTTTCATTATGTGTATAACTTAAAAATCTTAGCTCAAACAGCTGCAAATCCTGTTTTCCCAGCACAGGAACCTTGAGTTCTATAAGATAAAGCCATAAACATGTGTATCCGAGTCTTCTATCAAAAGTTACAGCTATTTATATGAAGTTGTACAAAAACGCTTTCTTTTGCCAAGACAGTGCGTTTCTCACTGTTGCATGCATTTGAATGGGGAACTCGCCCGAAACAAAGTATAGGTTTTCATTATGTGTATAGCTTGGAAATCTTAGCTCAAACAGCTGCAAAACCTGTCTGCCCAGCACGGGGACCTTGAGTTCTATAAGATAAAGCCATAAACATGTGTATCCGAGTCTTCTATCAAAAGTTACAGCTATTTATATGAAGTTGTACAAAAACGCTTTCTTTCGCCAAGACAGTGCGTTTCTCACTGTTGCATGCATTTGAATGGGGAACTCGACCGAAACAAAGTATAGGTTTTCATTATGTGTATAGCTTGGAAATCTTAGCTCAAACAGCTGCAAATCCTGTTTTCCCAGCACAGGGACCTTGAGTTCTATAAGATAAAGCCATAAACATGTTTGTCTGAGTCTTCTATCAAAAGTTACAGCTATTTATATGAAGTTGTACAAAAACGCTTTCTTTCGCCAAGACAGTGCGTTTCTCACTGTTACATGCATTTGAATGGGGAACTCGCCCGAAACAAAGTATAGGTTTTCATTATGTGTATAACTTAAAAATCTTAGCTCAAACAGCTGCAAATCCTGTTTTCCCAGCACAGGGACCTTGAGTTCTATAAGATAAAGCCATAAACATGTTTGTCTGAGTCTTCTATCAAAAGTTACAGCTATTTATATGAAGTTGTACAAAAACGCTTTCTTTTGCCAAGACAGTGCGTTTCTCACTGTTGCATGCATTTGAATGGGGAACTCGCCCGAAACAAAGTATAGGTTTTCATTATGTGTATAACTTGGAAATCTTAGCTCAAACAGCTGCAAAACCTGTTTGCCCAGCACGGGGACCTTGAGTTCTATAAGATAAAGCCATAAACATGTGTATCCGAGTCTTCTATCAAAAGTTACAGCGATTTATATGAAGTTGTACAAAAACGCTTTCTTTCGCCAAGACAGTGCGTTTCTCACTGTTGCATGCATTTGAATGGGGAACTCGCCCGAAACAAAGTATAGGTTTTCATTATGTGTATAACTTAAAAATCTTAGCTCAAACAGCTGCAAATCCTGTTTGCCCAGCACGGGGACCTTGAGTTCTATAAGATAAAGCCATAAACATGTGTATCCGAGTCTTCTATCAAAAGTTACAGCGATTTATATGAAGTTGTACAAAAACGCTTTCTTTCGCCAAGACAGTGCGTTTCTCACTGTTGCATGCATTTGAATGGGGAACTCGCCCGAAACAAAGTATAGGTTTTCATTATGTGTATAACTTGGAAATCTTAGCTCAAACAGCTGCAAAACCTGTTTGCCCAGCACGGGATATTGAGTTCTATAAGATAAAGCCATAAACATGTTTGTCTGAGTCTTCTATCAAAAGTTACAGCTATTTATATGAAGTTGTACAAAAACGCTTTATTTCGCCAATACAGTGCGTTTCTCACTGTTACATGCATTTGAATGGGGAACTCGCCCGAAACAAAGTATAGGTTTTCATTATGTGTATAACTTGGAAATCTTAGCTCAAATAGCTGCAAAACCTGTTTGCCCAGCACGGGGACCTTGAGTTCTATAAGATAAAGCCATAAACATGTTTGTCTGAGTCTTCTATCAAAAGTTACAGCGATTTATATGAAGTTGTACAAAAACGCTTTCTTTCGCCAAGACAGTGCGTTTCTCTCTGTTGCATGCATTTGAATGGGGAACTCGCCCGAAACAAAGTATAGGTTTTCATTATGTGTATAACTTAAAAATCTTAGCTCAAACAGCTGCAAATCCTGTTTTCCCAGCACAGGAACCTTGAGTTCTATAAGATAAAGCCATAAACATGTGTATCCGAGTCTTCTATCAAAAGTTACAGCTATTTATATGAAGTTGTACAAAAACGCTTTCTTTTGCCAAGACAGTGCGTTTCTCACTGTTGCATGCATTTGAATGGGGAACTCGCCCGAAACAAAGTATAGGTTTTCATTATGTGTATAGCTTGGAAATCTTAGCTCAAACAGCTGCAAAACCTGTCTGCCCAGCACGGGGACCTTGAGTTCTATAAGATAAAGCCATAAACATGTGTATCCGAGTCTTCTATCAAAAGTTACAGCTATTTATATGAAGTTGTACAAAAACGCTTTCTTTCGCCAAGACAGTGCGTTTCTCACTGTTGCATGCATTTGAATGGGGAACTCGACCGAAACAAAGTATAGGTTTTCATTATGTGTATAGCTTGGAAATCTTAGCTCAAACAGCTGCAAATCCTGTCTGCCCAGCACGGGGACCTTGAGTTCTATAAGATAAAGCCATAAACATGTGTATCCGAGTCTTCTATCAAAAGTTACAGCGATTTATATGAAGTTGTACAAAAACGCTTTCTTTCGCCAAGACAGTGCGTTTCTCACTGTTGCATGCATTTGAATGGGGAACTCGCCCGAAACAAAGTATAGGTTTTCATTATGTGTATAACTTGGAAATCTTAGCTCAAACAGCTGCAAATCCTGTTTTCCCAGCACAGGGACCTTGAGTTCTATAAGATAAAGCCATAAACATGTGTATCCGAGTGTTTTATCAAAAGTTACAGCTATTTATATGAAGTTGTACAAAAACGCTTTCTTTCGCCAAGACAGTGTGTTTCTCACTGTTACATGCATTTGAACGGGGAACTCGACCGAAACAAAGTATAGGTTTTCATTATGTGTATAACTTGGAAATCTTAGCTCAAACAGCTGCAAAACCTGTTTGCCCAGCACGGGGACCTTGAGTTCTATAAGATAAAGCCATAAACATGTTTGTCTGAGTCTTCTATCAAAAGTTACAGCTATTTATATGAAGTTGTACAAAAACGCTTTCTTTCGCCAAGACAGTGCGTTTCTCACTGTTACATGCATTTGAATGGGGAACTCGCCCGAAACAAAGTATAGGTTTTCATTATGTGTATAACTTGGAAATCTTAGCTCAAACAGCTGCAAAACCTGTTTGCCCAGCACGGGATATTGAGTTCTATAAGATAAAGCCATAAACATGTTTGTCTGAGTCTTCTATCAAAAGTTACAGCTATTTATATGAAGTTGTACAAAAACGCTTTATTTCGCCAAGACAGTGTGTTTCTCACTGTTACATGCATTTGAATGGGGAACTCGCCCGAAACAAAGTATAGGTTTTCATTATGTGTATAACTTGGAAATCTTAGCTCAAATAGCTGCAAAACCTGTTTGCCCAGCACGGGGATATTGAGTTCTATAAGATAAAGCCATAAACATGTTTGTCTGAGTCTTCTATCAAAAGTTACAGCTATTTATATGAAGTTGTACAAAAACGCTTTCTTTCGCCAAGACAGTGCGTTTCTCACTGTTACATGCATTTGAACGGGGAACTCGACCGAAACAAAGTTTAGGTTTTCATTATGTGTATAGCTTGGAAATCTTAGCTCAAACAGCTGCAAAACCTGTCTGCCCAGCACGGGAACCTTGAGTTCTATAAGATAAAGCCATAAACATGTGTATCCGAGTCTTCTATCAAAAGTTACAGCTATTTATATGAAGTTGTACAAAAACGCTTTCTTTCGCCAAGACAGTGCGTTTCTCACTGTTACATGCATTTGAATGGGGAACTCGACCGAAACAAAGTATAGGTTTTCATTATGTGTATAGCTTGGAAATCTTAGCTCAAACAGCTGCAAAACCTGTCTGCCCAGCACGGGGACCTTGAGTTCTATAAGATAAAGCCATAAACATGTGTATCCGAGTCTTCTATCAAAAGTTACAGCTATTTATATGAAGTTGTACAAAAACGCTTTCTTTCGCCAAGACAGTGCGTTTCTCACTGTTACATGCATTTGAATGGGGAACTCGACCGAAACAAAGTTTAGGTTTTCATTATGTGTATAGCTTGGAAATCTTAGCTCAAACAGCTGCAAAACCTGTCTGCCCAGCACGGGGACCTTGAGTTCTATAAGATAAAGCCATAAACATGTGTATCCGAGTCTTCTATCAAAAGTTACAGCGATTTATATGAAGTTGTACAAAAACGCTTTCTTTCGCCAAGACAGGGCGTTTCTCACTGTTGCATGCATTTGAATGGGGAACTCGACCGAAACAAAGTATAGGTTTTCATTATGTGTATAACTTAAAAATCTTAGCTCAAACAGCTGCAAATCCTGTTTTCCCAGCACAGGAACCTTGAGTTCTATAAGATAAAGCCATAAACATGTGTATCCGAGTCTTCTATCAAAAGTTACAGCTATTTATATGAAGTTGTACAAAAACGCTTTCTTTCGCCAAGACAGTGCGTTTCTCACTGTTGCATGCATTTGAATGGGGAACTCGCCCGAAACAAAGTATAGGTTTTCATTATGTGTATAACTTGGAAATCTTAGCTCAAACAGCTGCAAAACCTGTCTGCCCAGCACGGGGACCTTGAGTTCTATAAGATAAAGCCATAAACATGTGTATCCGAGTCTTCTATCAAAAGTTACAGCGATTTATATGAAGTTGTACAAAAACGCTTTCTTTTGCCAAGACAGTGCGTTTCTCACTGTTGCATGCATTTGAATGGGGAACTCGCCCGAAACAAAGTATAGGTTTTCATTATGTGTATAACTTGGAAATCTTAGCTCAAACAGCTGCAAAACCTGTTTGCCCAGCACGGGGACCTTGAGTTCTATAAGATAAAGCCATAAACATGTGTATCCGAGTCTTCTATCAAAAGTTACAGCGATTTATATGAAGTTGTACAAAAACGCTTTCTTTCGCCAAGACAGTGCGTTTCTCACTGTTGCATGCATTTGAATGGGGAACTCGCCCGAAACAAAGTATAGGTTTTCATTATGTGTATAACTTAAAAATCTTAGCTCAAACAGCTGCAAATCCTGTTTGCCCAGCACGGGGACCTTGAGTTCTATAAGATAAAGCCATAAACATGTGTATCCGAGTCTTCTATCAAAAGTTACAGCGATTTATATGAAGTTGTACAAAAACGCTTTCTTTCGCCAAGACAGTGCGTTTCTCACTGTTGCATGCATTTGAATGGGGAACTCGCCCGAAACAAAGTATAGGTTTTCATTATGTGTATAACTTGGAAATCTTAGCTCAAACAGCTGCAAAACCTGTTTGCCCAGCACGGGATATTGAGTTCTATAAGATAAAGCCATAAACATGTTTGTCTGAGTCTTCTATCAAAAGTTACAGCTATTTATATGAAGTTGTACAAAAACGCTTTATTTCGCCAATACAGTGCGTTTCTCACTGTTACATGCATTTGAATGGGGAACTCGCCCGAAACAAAGTATAGGTTTTCATTATGTGTATAACTTGGAAATCTTAGCTCAAATAGCTGCAAAACCTGTTTGCCCAGCACGGGGACCTTGAGTTCTATAAGATAAAGCCATAAACATGTTTGTCTGAGTCTTCTATCAAAAGTTACAGCGATTTATATGAAGTTGTACAAAAACGCTTTCTTTCGCCAAGACAGTGCGTTTCTCTCTGTTGCATGCATTTGAATGGGGGACTCGCCCGAAACAAAGTATAGGTTTTCATTATGTGTATAACTTAAAAATCTTAGCTCAAACAGCTGCAAATCCTGTTTTCCCAGCACAGGAACCTTGAGTTCTATAAGATAAAGCCATAAACATGTGTATCCGAGTCTTCTATCAAAAGTTACAGCTATTTATATGAAGTTGTACAAAAACGCTTTCTTTTGCCAAGACAGTGCGTTTCTCACTGTTGCATGCATTTGAATGGGGAACTCGCCCGAAACAAAGTATAGGTTTTCATTATGTGTATAGCTTGGAAATCTTAGCTCAAACAGCTGCAAAACCTGTCTGCCCAGCACGGGGACCTTGAGTTCTATAAGATAAAGCCATAAACATGTGTATCCGAGTCTTCTATCAAAAGTTACAGCTATTTATATGAAGTTGTACAAAAACGCTTTCTTTCGCCAAGACAGTGCGTTTCTCACTGTTGCATGCATTTGAATGGGGAACTCGCCCGAAACAAAGTATAGGTTTTCATTATGTGTATAACTTGGAAATCTTAGCTCAAACAGCTGCAAAACCTGTCTGCCCAGCACGGGGACCTTGAGTTCTATAAGATAAAGCCATAAACATGTGTATCCGAGTCTTCTATCAAAAGTTACAGCGATTTATATGAAGTTGTACAAAAACGCTTTCTTTTGCCAAGACAGTGCGTTTCTCACTGTTGCATGCATTTGAATGGGGAACTCGCCCGAAACAAAGTATAGGTTTTCATTATGTGTATAACTTGGAAATCTTAGCTCAAACAGCTGCAAAACCTGTTTGCCCAGCACGGGATATTGAGTTCTATAAGATAAAGCCATAAACATGTTTGTCTGAGTCTTCTATCAAAAGTTACAGCTATTTATATGAAGTTGTACAAAAACGCTTTATTTCGCCAAGACAGTGTGTTTCTCACTGTTACATGCATTCGAATGGGGAACTCGCCCGAAACAAAGTATAGGTTTTCATTATGTGTATAACTTGGAAATCTTAGCTCAAATAGCTGCAAAACCCGTTTTGCCCAGCACGGGGATATTGAGTTCTATAAGATAAAGCCATAAACATGTTTGTCTGAGTCTTCTATCAAAAGTTACAGCTATTTATATGAAGTTGTACAAAAACGCTTTATTTCGCCAAGACAGTGTGTTTCTCACTGTTACATGCATTTGAATGGGGAACTCGCCCGAAACAAAGTATAGGTTTTCATTATGTGTATAACTTGGAAATCTTAGCTCAAATAGCTGCAAAACCCGTTTTGCCCAGCACGGGGATGTTGAGTTCTATAAGATAAAGCCATAAACATGTTTGTCTGAGTCTTCTATCAAAAGTTACAGCTATTTATATGAAGTTGTACAAAAACGCTTTCTTTCGCCAAGACAGTGCGTTTCTCACTGTTACATGCATTTGAACGGGGAACTCGACCGAAACAAAGTTTAGGTTTTCATTATGTGTATAGCTTGGAAATCTTAGCTCAAACAGCTGCAAAACCTGTCTGCCCAGCACGGGAACCTTGAGTTCTATAAGATAAAGCCATAAACATGTGTATCCGAGTCTTCTATCAAAAGTTACAGCTATTTATATGAAGTTGTACAAAAACGCTTTCTTTCGCCAAGACAGTGCGTTTCTCACTGTTACATGCATTTGAATGGGGAACTCGACCGAAACAAAGTATAGGTTTTCATTATGTGTATAGCTTGGAAATCTTAGCTCAAACAGCTGCAAAACCTGTCTGCCCAGCACGGGGACCTTGAGTTCTATAAGATAAAGCCATAAACATGTGTATCCGAGTCTTCTATCAAAAGTTACAGCTATTTATATGAAGTTGTACAAAAACGCTTTCTTTCGCCAAGACAGTGCGTTTCTCACTGTTACATGCATTTGAATGGGGAACTCGACCGAAACAAAGTTTAGGTTTTCATTATGTGTATAGCTTGGAAATCTTAGCTCAAACAGCTGCAAAACCTGTCTGCCCAGCACGGGGACCTTGAGTTCTATAAGATAAAGCCATAAACATGTGTATCCGAGTCTTCTATCAAAAGTTACAGCGATTTATATGAAGTTGTACAAAAACGCTTTCTTTCGCCAAGACAGGGCGTTTCTCACTGTTGCATGCATTTGAATGGGGAACTCGACCGAAACAAAGTATAGGTTTTCATTATGTGTATAACTTAAAAATCTTAGCTCAAACAGCTGCAAATCCTGTTTTCCCAGCACAGGAACCTTGAGTTCTATAAGATAAAGCCATAAACATGTGTATCCGAGTCTTCTATCAAAAGTTACAGCTATTTATATGAAGTTGTACAAAAACGCTTTCTTTCGCCAAGACAGTGCGTTTCTCACTGTTGCATGCATTTGAATGGGGAACTCGCCCGAAACAAAGTATAGGTTTTCATTATGTGTATAACTTGGAAATCTTAGCTCAAACAGCTGCAAAACCTGTCTGCCCAGCACGGGGACCTTGAGTTCTATAAGATAAAGCCATAAACATGTGTATCCGAGTCTTCTATCAAAAGTTACAGCGATTTATATGAAGTTGTACAAAAACGCTTTCTTTCGCCAAGACAGTGCGTTTCTCACTGTTGCATGCATTTGAATGGGGAACTCGACCGAAACAAAGTATAGGTTTTCATTATGTGTATAACTTAAAAATCTTAGCTCAAACAGCTGCAAAACCTGTTTGCCCAGCACGGGGACCTTGAGTTCTATAAGATAAAGCCATAAACATGTTTGTCTGAGTCTTCTATCAAAAGTTACAGCTATTTATATGAAGTTGTACAAAAACGCTTTCTTTTGCCAAGACAGTGCGTTTCTCACTGTTGCATGCATTTGAATGGGGAACTCGCCCGAAACAAAGTATAGGTTTTCATTATGTGTATAACTTGGAAATCTTAGCTCAAACAGCTGCAAAACCTGTTTCCCCAGCACGGGGACCTTGAGTTCTATAAGATAAAGCCATAAACATGTTTGTCTGAGTCTTCTATCAAAAGTTACAGCTATTTATATGAAGTTGTACAAAAACGCTTTCTTTTGCCAAGACAGTGCGTTTCTCACTGTTGCATGCATTTGAATGGGGAACTCGCCCGAAACAAAGTATAGGTTTTCATTATGTGTATAACTTGGAAATCTTAGCTCAAACAGCTGCAAAACCTGTTTCCCCAGCACGGGGACCTTGAGTTCTATAAGATAAAGCCATAAACATGTTTGTCTGAGTCTTCTATCAAAAGTTACAGCTATTTATATGAAGTTGTACAAAAACGCTTTCTTTCGCCAAGACAGTGCGTTTCTCAATGTTGCATGCATTTGAATGGGGAACTCGCCCGAAACAAAGTATAGGTTTTCATTATGTGTATAACTTGGAAATCTTAGCGCAAACAGCTGCAAATCCTGTTTTCCCAGCACGGGGACCTTGAGTTCTATAAGATAAAGCCATAAACATGTGTATCCGAGTCTTCTATCAAAAGTTACAGCTATTTATATGAAGTTGTACAAAAACGCTTTCTTTCGCCAAGACAGTGCGTTTCTCACTGTTACATGCATTTGAATGGGGAACTCGACCGAAACAAAGTATAGGTTTTCATTATGTGTATAACTTAAAAATCTTAGCTCAAACAGCTGCAAATCCTGTTTTCCCAGCACAGGGACCTTGAGTTCTATAAGATAAAGCCATAAACATGTGCATCCGAGTCTTCTATCAAAAGTTACAGCTATTTATATGAAGTTGTACAAAAACGCTTTCTTTCGCCAAGACAGTGCGTTTCTCACTGTTACATGCATTTGAACGGGGAACTCGACCGAAACAAAGTTTAGGTTTTCATTATGTGTATAGCTTGGAAATCTTAGCTCAAACAGCTGCAAAACCTGTCTGCCCAGCACGGGATATTGAGTTCTATAAGATAAAGCCATAAACATGTTTGTCTGAGTCTTCTATCAAAAGTTACAGCTATTTATATGAAGTTGTACAAAAACGCTTTCTTTCGCCAAGACAGTGCGTTTCTCACTGTTGCATGCATTTGAATGGGGAACTCGCCCGAAACAAAGTATAGGTTTTCATTATGTGTATAACTTAAAAATCTTAGCTCAAACAGCTGCAAATCCTGTTTTCCCAGCACAGGGACCTTGAGTTCTATAAGATAAAGCCATAAACATGTGTATCCGAGTCTTCTATCAAAAGTTACAGCTATTTATATGAAGTTGTACAAAAACGCTTTCTTTTGCCAAGACAGTGCGTTTCTCACTGTTGCATGCATTTGAATGGGGAACTCGCCCGAAACAAAGTATAGGTTTTCATTATGTGTATAACTTGGAAATCTTAGCTCAAACAGCTGCAAAACCTGTTTGCCCAGCACGGGGACCTTGAGTTCTATAAGATAAAGCCATAAACATGTTTGTCTGAGTCTTCTATCAAAAGTTACAGCGATTTATATGAAGTTGTACAAAAACGCTTTCTTTCGCCAAGACAGTGCGTTTCTCTCTGTTGCATGCATTTGAATGGGGAACTCGCCCGAAACAAAGTATAGGTTTTCATTATGTGTATAACTTAAAAATCTTAGCTCAAACAGCTGCAAATCCTGTTTTCCCAGCACGGGGACCTTGAGTTCTATAAGATAAAGCCATAAACATCTGTATCCGAGTCTTCTATCAAAAGTTACAGCTATTTATATGAAGTTGTACAAAAACGCTTTCTTTTGCCAAGACAGTGCGTTTCTCACTGTTACATGCATTTGAATGGGGAACTCGACCGAAACAAAGTATAGGTTTTCATTATGTGTATAACTTAAAAATCTTAGCTCAAACAGCTGCAAATCCTGTTTTCCCAGCACAGGGACCTTGAGTTCTATAAGATAAAGCCATAAACATGTTTATCCGAGTCTTCTATCAAAAGTTACAGCTATTTATATGAAGTTGTACAAAAACGCTTTCTTTCGCCAAGACAGTGCGTTTCTCACTGTTGCATGCATTTGAATGGGGAACTCGCCCGAAACAAAGTATAGGTTTTCATTATGTGTATAACTTGGAAATCTTAGCGCAAACAGCTGCAAAACCTGTTTTCCCAACACGGGGATATTGAGTTCTATAAGAAAAAGCCATAAACATGTTTGTCTGAGTCTTCTATCAAAAGTTACAGCTATTTATATGAAGTTGTACAAAAACGCTTTCTTTCGCCAAGACAGTGCGTTTCTCACTGTTGCATGCATTTGAATGGGGAACTCGCCCGAAACAAAGTATAGGTTTTCATTATGTGTATAACTTAAAAATCTTAGTTCAAACGGCTGCAAAACCTGTTCTGTTTTCCCAGCACAGGGACCTTGAGTTCTATAAGATAAAGCCATAAACATGTTTGTCTGAGTCTTCTATCAAAAGTTACAGCGATTTATATGAAGTTGTACAAAAACGCTTTCTTTCGCCAAGACAGTGCGTTTCTCACTGTTACATGCATTTGAATGGGGAACTCGACCGAAACAAAGTATAGGTTTTCATTATGTGTACAACTTGTAAATCTTAGCTCAAACAGCTGCAAATCCTGTTTTCCCAGCATGGGGACCTTGAGTTCTATAAGATAAAGCCATAAACATGTGTATCCGAGTCTTCTATCAAAAGTTACAGCTATTTATATGAAGTTGTACAAAAACGCTTTCTTTCGCCAAGACAGTGCGTTTCTCACTGTTACATGCATTTGAATGGGGAACTCGCCCGAAACAAAGTATAGGTTTTCATTATGTGTATAACTTGGAAATCTTAGCTCAAACAGCTGCAAATCCTGTTTTCCCAGCACGGGGATATTGAGTTCTATAAGATAAAGCCATAAACATGTTTGTCTGACTCTTCTATCAAAAGTTACAGCGATTTATATGAAGTTGTTCGAAAACGCTTTATTTCGCCAAGACAATGCGTTTCTCACTGTTACATGCATTTGAATGGGAAACTCGCCTGAAACAAAGTATAGGTTTTCATTATGTGTATAACTTGGAAATCTTAGCTCAAACAGCTGCAAAACCTGTTTGCCCAGCACGGGGACCTTGAGTTCTATAAGATAAAGCCATAAACATGTGTGTCTGAGTCTTCTATCAAAAGTTACAGCTATTTATATGAAGTTGTACAAAAACGCTTTCTTTCGCCAAGACAGTGTGTTTCTCACTGTTACATGCATTTGAATGGGGAACTCGACCGAAACAAAGTATAGGTTTTCATTATGTGTATAACTTGGAAATCTTAGCTCAAACAGCTGCAAAACCTGTTTGCCCAGCACGGGGACCTTGAGTTCTATAAGATAAAACCATAAACATGTGTATCCGAGTCTTCTATCAAAAGTTACAGCTATTTATATGAAGTTGTACAAAAACGCTTTATTTCGCCAAGACAGTGCGTTTCTCACTGTTGCATGCATTTGAATGGGGAACTCGCCCGAAACAAAGTATAGGCTTTCATTATGTGAATAATTTTAAAATCTTAGTTCAAACGGCTGCAAAACCTGTTCTATTTTCCCAGCACAGGGACCTTGAGTTCTATAAGATAAAGCCATAAACATGTGTATCCGAGTCTTCTATCAAAAGTTACAGCTATTTATATGAAGTTGTAGAAAAACGCTTTCTTTTGCCAAGACAGTGCGTTTCTCACTGTTACATGCATTTGAATGGGGAACTCGACCGAAACAAAGTATAGGTTTTCATTATGTGTATAACTTAAAAATCTTAGCTCAAACAGCTGCAAATCCTGTTTTCCCAGCACAGGGACCTTGAGTTCTATAAGATAAAGCCATAAACATGTGTATCCGAGTCTTCTATCAAAAGTTACAGCTATTTATATGAAGTTGTACAAAAACGCTTTCTTTCGCCAAGACAGTGCGTTTCTCACTGTTACATGCATTTGAATGGGGAACTCGCCCGAAACAAAGTATAGGTTTTCATTATGTGTATAACTTGGAAATCTTAGCTCAAACGGCTGCAAAACCTGTTTGCCCAGCACAGGGACCTTGAGTTCTATAAGATAAAGCCATAAACATGTTTGTCTGAGTCTTCTATTAAAAGTTACAGCTATTTATATGAAGTTGTACAAAAACGCTTTCTTTCGCCAAGACAGTGCGTTTCTCACTGTTGCATGCATTTGAATGGGGAACTCGACCGAAACAAAGTTTAGGTTTTCATTATGTGTATAACTTGAAAATCTTAGCTCAAACGGCTGCAAAACCTGTTTGCCCAGCACGGGGATATTGACTCCTATAAGATAAAGCCATAAACATGTGTATCCGAGTCTTCTATCAAAAGTTACAGCTATTTATATGAAGTTGTACAAAAACGCTTTCTTTTGCCAAGACAGTGCGTTTCTCACTGTTGCATGCATTTGAATGGGGAACTCGCCCGAAACAAAGTAGTATAGGTTTTCATTATGTGTATAACTTGGAAAGCTTAGCTCAAACAGCTGCAAAACCTGTTTGCCCAGCACGGGGACCTTGAGTTCTATAAGATAAAGCCATAAACATGTTTGTCTGAGTCTTCTATCAAAAGTTACAGCGATTTATATGAAGTTGTACAAAAACGCTTTCTTTCGCCAAGACAGTGCGTTTCTCTCTGTTGCATGCATTTGAATGGGGAACTCGCCCGAAACAAAGTATAGGTTTTCATTATGTGTATAACTTAAAAATCTTAGCTCAAACAGCTGCAAATCCTGTTTTCCCAGCGCGGGAACCTTGAGTTCTATAAGATAAAGCCATAAACATGTTTGTCTGAGTCTTCTATCAAAAGTTACAGCTATTTATATGAAGTTGTACAAAAACGCTTTCTTTTGCCAAGACAATGCGTTTCTCACTGTTGCATGCATTTGAATGGGGAACTCGCCCGAAACAAAGTATAGGTTTTCATTATGTGTATAACTTGGAAATCTTAGCTCAAACAGCTGCAAAACCTGTTTCCCCAGCACGGGGACCTTGAGTTCTATAAGATAAAGCCATAAACATGTGTATCCGAGTCTTCTATCAAAAGTTACAGCTATTTATATGAAGTTGTACAAAAACGCTTTCTTTTGCCAAGACAGTGCGTTTCTCACTGTTGCATGCATTTGAATGGGGAACTCGCCCGAAACAAAGTATAGGTTTTCATTATGTGTATAACTTGGAAATCTTAGCTCAAACAGCTGCAAAACCTGTTTGCCCAGCACGGGGACCTTGAGTTCTATAAGATAAAGCCATAAACATGTGTATCCGAGTCTTCTATCAAAAGTTACAGCTATTTATATGAAGTTGTACAAAAACGCTTTATTTCGCCAAGACAGTGCGTTTCTCACTGTTGCATGCATTTGAATGGGGAACTCGCCCGAAACAAAGTATAGGTTTTCATTATGTGAATAATTTTAAAATCTTAGTTCAAACGGCTGCAAAACCTGTTCTGTTTTCCCAGCACAGGGACCTTGAGTTCTATAAGATGAAGCCATAAACATGTTTGTCCGAGTCTTCTATCAAAAGTTACAGCTATTTATATGAAGTTGTACAAAAACGCTTTCTTTCGCCAAGACAGTGCGTTTCTCACTGTTACATGCATTTGAATGGGGAACTCGACCGAAACAAAGTATAGGTTTTCATTATGTGTACAACTTGTAAATCTTAGCTCAAACAGCTGCAAAACCTGTTTGCCCAGCACGGGGACCTTGAGTTCTATAAGATAAAGCCATAAACATGTGTGTCTGAGTCTTCCATCAAAAGTTACAGCTATTTATATGAAGTTGTACAAAAACGCTTTCTTTCGCCAAGACAGTGCGTTTCTCACTGTTACATGCATTTGAATGGGGAACTCGACCGAAACAAAGTATAGGTTTTCATTATGTGTCTAACTTGGAAATCTTAGCTCAAACAGCTGCAAATCCTGTTTTCCCAGCACGGGGATATTGAGTTCTATAAGATAAAGCCATAAACATGTTTGTCCGAGTCTTCTATCAAAAGTTACAGCTATTTATATGAAGTTGTACAAAAACGCTTTCTTTCGCCAAGACAGTGCGTTTCTCACTGTTGCATGCATTTGAATGGGGAACTCGCCCGAAACAAAGTATAGGTTTTCATTATGTGTATAACTTGGAAATCTTAGCTCAAACAGCTGCAAAACCTGTTTTCCCAGCACGGGGACCTTGAGTCCTATAAGATAAAGCCATAAACATGTGTATCTGAGTCTTCTATCAAAAGTTACAGCTATTTATATGAAGTTGTACAAAAACGCTTTCTTTCGCCAAGACAGTGCGTTTCTTACTGTTACATGCATTTTGAATGGGGAACTCGACCGAAACAAAGTATAGGTTTTCATTATGTGTACAACTTGTAAATCTTAGCTCAAATAGCTGCAAAACCTGTTCGTTTTTCCCAGCACAGGGACCTTGAGCTCTATAAGATGAAGCCATAAACATGTTTGTCCGAGTCTTCTATCAAAAGTTACAGCTATTTATATGAAGTTGTACAAAAACGCTTTCTTTCGCCAAGACAGTGCGTTTCTCACTGTTACATGCATTTGAATGGGGAACTCGCCCGAAACAAAGTATAGGTTTTCATTATGTGTACAACTTGTAAATCTTAGCTCAAATAGCTGCAAAACCTGTTTGCCCAGCACAAGGACCTTGAGTTCTATAAGATAAAGCCATAAACATCTTTTTCTGAGTCTTCTATCAAAAGTTACAGCTATTTATATGAAGTTGTACAAAAACGCTTTCTTTCGCCAAGACAGTGCGTTTCTCACTGTTACATGCATTTGAATGGGGAACTGACCGAAACAAAGTATAGGTTTTCATTATGTGTCTAACTTGGAAATCTTAGCTCCAACAGCTGCAAAACCTGTTTGCCCAGCACGGGGATATTGACTCCTATAAGATAAAGCCATAAACATGTGTATCCGAGTCTTCTATCAAAAGTTACAGCTATTTATATGAAGTTGTACAAAAACGCTTTCTTTTGCCAAGACAGTGCGTTTCTCACTGTTGCATGCATTTGAATGGGGAACTCGCCCGAAACAAAGTATAGGTTTTCATTATGTGTATAACTTGGAAAGCTTAGCTCAAACAGCTGCAAAACCTGTTTGCCCAGCACGGGGATATTGACTCCTATAAGATAAAGCCATAAACATGTGTATCCGAGTCTTCTATCAAAAGTTACAGCTATTTATATGAAGTTGTACAAAAACGCTTTCTTTTGCCAAGACAGTGCGTTTCTCACTGTTGCATGCATTTGAATGGGGAACTCGCCCGAAACAAAGTATAGGTTTTCATTATGTGTATAACTTAAAAATCTTAGCTCAAACAGCTGCAAATCCTGTTTTCCCAGCACAGGGACCTTGAGTTCTATAAGATAAAGCCATAAACATGTGTATCCGAGTCTTCTATCAAAAGTTACAGCTATTTATATGAAGTTGTACAAAAACGCTTTCTTTCGCCAAGACAGTGCGTTTCTCACTGTTACATGCATTTGAATGGGGAACTCGCCCGAAACAAAGTATAGGTTTTCATTATGTGTATAACTTGGAAATCTTAGCTCAAACGGCTGCAAAACCTGTTTGCCCAGCACAGGGACCTTGAGTTCTATAAGATAAAGCCATAAACATGTTTGTCTGAGTCTTCTATCAAAAGTTACAGCTATTTATATGAAGTTGTACAAAAACGCTTTCTTTCGCCAAGACAGTGCGTTTCTCACTGTTGCATGCATTTGAATGGGGAACTCGACCGAAACAAAGTTTAGGTTTTCATTATGTGTATAACTTGAAAATCTTAGCTCAAACGGCTGCAAAACCTGTTTGCCCAGCACGGGGATATTGACTCCTATAAGATAAAGCCATAAACATGTGTATCCGAGTCTTCTATCAAAAGTTACAGCTATTTATATGAAGTTGTACAAAAACGCTTTCTTTTGCCAAGACAGTGCGTTTCTCACTGTTGCATGCATTTGAATGGGGAACTCGCCCGAAACAAAGTATAGGTTTTCATTATGTGTATAACTTGGAAAGCTTAGCTCAAACAGCTGCAAAACCTGTTTGCCCAGCACGGGGACCTTGAGTTCTATAAGATAAAGCCATAAACATGTTTGTCTGAGTCTTCTATCAAAAGTTACAGCGATTTATATGAAGTTGTACAAAAACGCTTTCTTTCGCCAAGACAGTGCGTTTCTCTCTGTTGCATGCATTTGAATGGGGAACTCGCCCGAAACAAAGTATAGGTTTTCATTATGTGTATAACTTAAAAATCTTAGCTCAAACAGCTGCAAATCCTGTTTTCCCAGCGCGGGAACCTTGAGTTCTATAAGATAAAGCCATAAACATGTTTGTCTGAGTCTTCTATCAAAAGTTACAGCTATTTATATGAAGTTGTACAAAAACGCTTTCTTTTGCCAAGACAATGCGTTTCTCACTGTTGCATGCATTTGAATGGGGAACTCGCCCGAAACAAAGTATAGGTTTTCATTATGTGTATAACTTGGAAATCTTAGCTCAAACAGCTGCAAAACCTGTTTCCCCAGCACGGGGACCTTGAGTTCTATAAGATAAAGCCATAAACATGTGTATCCGAGTCTTCTATCAAAAGTTACAGCTATTTATATGAAGTTGTACAAAAACGCTTTCTTTTGCCAAGACAGTGCGTTTCTCACTGTTGCATGCATTTGAATGGGGAACTCGCCCGAAACAAAGTATAGGTTTTCATTATGTGTATAACTTGGAAATCTTAGCTCAAACAGCTGCAAAACCTGTTTGCCCAGCACGGGGACCTTGAGTTCTATAAGATAAAGCCATAAACATGTGTATCCGAGTCTTCTATCAAAAGTTACAGCTATTTATATGAAGTTGTACAAAAACGCTTTATTTCGCCAAGACAGTGCGTTTCTCACTGTTGCATGCATTTGAATGGGGAACTCGCCCGAAACAAAGTATAGGTTTTCATTATGTGAATAATTTTAAAATCTTAGTTCAAACGGCTGCAAAACCTGTTCTGTTTTCCCAGCACAGGGACCTTGAGTTCTATAAGATGAAGCCATAAACATGTTTGTCCGAGTCTTCTATCAAAAGTTACAGCTATTTATATGAAGTTGTACAAAAACGCTTTCTTTCGCCAAGACAGTGCGTTTCTCACTGTTACATGCATTTGAATGGGGAACTCGACCGAAACAAAGTATAGGTTTTCATTATGTGTACAACTTGTAAATCTTAGCTCAAACAGCTGCAAAACCTGTTTGCCCAGCACGGGGACCTTGAGTTCTATAAGATAAAGCCATAAACATGTGTGTCTGAGTCTTCCATCAAAAGTTACAGCTATTTATATGAAGTTGTACAAAAACGCTTTCTTTCGCCAAGACAGTGCGTTTCTCACTGTTACATGCATTTGAATGGGGAACTCGACCGAAACAAAGTATAGGTTTTCATTATGTGTCTAACTTGGAAATCTTAGCTCAAACAGCTGCAAATCCTGTTTTCCCAGCACGGGGATATTGAGTTCTATAAGATAAAGCCATAAACATGTTTGTCCGAGTCTTCTATCAAAAGTTACAGCTATTTATATGAAGTTGTACAAAAACGCTTTCTTTCGCCAAGACAGTGCGTTTCTCACTGTTGCATGCATTTGAATGGGGAACTCGCCCGAAACAAAGTATAGGTTTTCATTATGTGTATAACTTGGAAATCTTAGCTCAAACAGCTGCAAAACCTGTTTTCCCAGCACGGGGACCTTGAGTCCTATAAGATAAAGCCATAAACATGTGTATCTGAGTCTTCTATCAAAAGTTACAGCTATTTATATGAAGTTGTACAAAAACGCTTTCTTTCGCCAAGACAGTGCGTTTCTTACTGTTACATGCATTTTGAATGGGGAACTCGACCGAAACAAAGTATAGGTTTTCATTATGTGTACAACTTGTAAATCTTAGCTCAAATAGCTGCAAAACCTGTTCGTTTTTCCCAGCACAGGGACCTTGAGCTCTATAAGATGAAGCCATAAACATGTTTGTCCGAGTCTTCTATCAAAAGTTACAGCTATTTATATGAAGTTGTACAAAAACGCTTTCTTTCGCCAAGACAGTGCGTTTCTCACTGTTACATGCATTTGAATGGGGAACTCGCCCGAAACAAAGTATAGGTTTTCATTATGTGTACAACTTGTAAATCTTAGCTCAAATAGCTGCAAAACCTGTTTGCCCAGCACAAGGACCTTGAGTTCTATAAGATAAAGCCATAAACATCTTTTTCTGAGTCTTCTATCAAAAGTTACAGCTATTTATATGAAGTTGTACAAAAACGCTTTCTTTCGCCAAGACAGTGCGTTTCTCACTGTTACATGCATTTGAATGGGGAACTGACCGAAACAAAGTATAGGTTTTCATTATGTGTCTAACTTGGAAATCTTAGCTCCAACAGCTGCAAATCCTGTTTGCCCAGCACGGGGACCTTGAGTTCTATAAGATAAAGCCATAAACATGTGTATCCGAGTCTTCTATCAAAAGTTACAGCTATTTATACGAAGTTGTACAAAAACGCTTTATTTCGCCAAGACAGTGCGTTTCTCACTGTTGCATGCATTTGAATGGGGAATTCGCCCGAAACAAAGTATAGGTTTTCATTATGTGTATAACTTAGAAATCTTAGCTCAAACAGCTGCAAAACCTGTTTTCCCAGCACGGGGACCTTGAGTTCTATAAGATAAAGCCATAAACATGTGTTTCCGAGTCTTCTATCAAAAGTTACAGGTATTTATATGAAGTTGTACAAAAACGCTTTATTTCGCCAAGACAGTGCGTTTCTCACTGTTGCATGCATTTGAATGGGGAACTCGCCCGAAACAAAGTATAGGTTTTCATTATGTGTATAACTTGGAAATCTTAGCTCACACAGCTGCAAATCCTATTTTCCCAGCACGGGGGATATTGAATTCTATAAGATAAAACCATAAATACGTAAATCTGAGCCTTCTATCAAAAGTTACAGCTGTCTTCATGAAGCTGTACAAAAACACTTTATTTCGCCGAGACAGTGCGTTTCTGACTATTACATGCATTTGAATGCAGTTCTCGCACGAAACAAAGTATAGGTTTTCATTATGTGAATAACTCGAAAATCTTAGCTCAAACCTGTTTGCTCAACACGGGGATACTGAATATTATAAGATAAAGCCATAACTACGTAAATCTGAATCTTCTATCAAAAGTTACAGCTAACTTCATGAAGTTGTACAAAAAGGCTTTATTTTGCAACGATAGTTCGTTTCTGACTATTACATGCGAGACATGTGTCTCTTTACTGTGTTTAAGACACTTTACAGGTCCCTCCCCTAATGAAGAGTAGTGAGCAGCTGATTGGACCATGGAACAGGTGACCACGTTCAAAAAGCCGCTCTGACAGCTCCAGAGGGGAGAGAGAGAGAGAGTGTGTGCAACGAGCGAGTAGCCTGACAGCCGTCACGGTCCTGACCATGGTTTTCCCAGCCTGTGCTTATCTTGTGTATTTGTGTGAGGGTGAATTGTAAAAGCCGCTCCTAGTGCATTAGCTGAGAGCTTAGGCACTCGTGGGCTGAAGCGGAAGGGGTGAGCTGCCTTTTCTTTTGGAATCGTTTTCTCCTGTTTTCTTGGTCAGGGAGCGAGGGATAGCTCTGTCATTTGTTTGTTCTTTTTCTTTCCTAGGGTTTAGTTAGTCTTTTCTGGTGGGTCTTAGTTGGTTTTGTTTATTATTTTGGCCTGGGCTCACCCTGGAGCTATGCTTCTTGTCCTTAAATAAAATCACCTTTTTTTACTCACAACTGGTTTGGATGTTTGGCTTGGGAACCAGGGCGGGGATTTGTCTCTCTCTCCTCCAACCTTATGTGCGTCCCTACGCGCCTAGATTAGGGGCGTAACATAAATGGAGTTCAAACACGAAACAAAGTATAGCTTTTTATTTTGTGAATAACTTAAAAATCTTAGCTCACATAGCTTTAAAACTGTTTGCTCAACGGGGATATTGAATTCTATAAGATAAAGCCATAAATACGTATATCTGCGTTTCCTATCAAAAGTTACAGCTGTCTTCATGAAGTTGTAAACCCTTTATTTCGCCAAGACAGTGCGTTTCTGACTTTTACATGCATTTGAATGGAGTTCTCGCACGAAACAAAGTATAGGCTTTCATTTTTTCAATAACTGGAAGCTCTTGGCTCCAACAGCTGCAAAACCTGTTTCCCCAGCACGGAGATGCTGAATTGTATAAGGCAAAGCCATATTGATCTGTGTCTGAGCCTTCTATCAAAAGTTACAGGTAACTTCATGAAGCTGTACAAAAACACTTTATTTCGCCGAGACCGTGCGTTTCTGACTATTACATGCAAATGAATGGAGTTGTCGCACGAAACAAAGTATAGGTATTCATTTTGTGAATAACTTGAAAATCTTAGATCAAACAGCTGCAAAACCTGTTTGCTCAACACGGGGATATCGAACTTTATAAGATAAAGCCATAAATATGTTTATATGCGTCTTCTATCAAAAGTTACAGCTGTCTTGAATGAAAGCATTATAGCAGCTTACCTCGATCATGTGGTAGAACAGACACATGGGCCACCTACGTGTCCTTCTACGGCAGGAGTAGTTGCCACAAACCTGCAAAACAAAAATAAATGATCAGGTGACATGAACAGATTTATACAGCCATAAGCAAGAGATTCTTCCTGCCTGTGGGCGTCAAACTGGACCCCCCCCCCCCCCCCCCTCCTTACTGTAACTATCAAAACTATCATAGTCTAAAACTATCATCTCATATCAAAACTATTATAATCACATTATCTGACTTTATCAGTTATAACAATGAGAAACGGTAAACAATTTGGCAAATAAATTACTTATAATTGTGCTTACCTGGTCCAAATGATCCACAGTCCCTTTGCATTTGTTATAATCCAGGATGATGTGGGGCTTTCTCTTCCCAGAGTCCTGGACTTGTAGCTCACGGTGCCTGGTGCTCAATAAGACAGCCTTTTTTCTTTGCTTGGGGATGTAGGAAACCCCCCCCCCCCCCCCCTGTAGCGACCTGGACGGGAGAGACGATCATCGAATCTTACTGCCCGATTAATTTGCTCAAATCTTTTTTTTTTTTTTTGACATGGTAGCATGAAACAGAAGAGCCCTGTCGTTTCATGTTGAGACCTGTACAGGCCAGCCAGCATCACAAGCCCCATGTAAGCCTGCAACTCCTCATCTATGTCCTTCCAGTCTTTTACTGACCTGTTGCCCCTGCAGGTTGGTGAAATGCAGGATTAGCTGCATAATGTCCTCTGCAAAAAAAAGATGGAAAGTGCTCACAGGGCTGCTGATCCTATACGAATTGCATAATGGGTTGGTCCTGGGGTTAAAATGGGGGGAGGAAAAAATGGCAGGACCTCTTCGTGTGTGGGTTGCCACATGATTTCTCCATTTTTAGATCTCCACTGGCCATCCTCCAGTCTTGTCTCTTCCTCCTGCTCTTCTTCCTCCTTCTCCTTCTCCTCCTCCGCACATGAGCTGCAAAGCTCCTCGGTGCCTGGCAAAAATTCTTCTTCGCTGTCAGAAGTATCTCCACTGCTTGTGGAGAGTGCAAAACTGCAGCAACAGCCTCCTCTAAACTGAGTGCACGCTTCATTGTGTCTGTGCAGAAATGACCACTCAGACCAGGCTGCAAAGTATTCTCATAGACTTCAAAGGTGCACCTGAATAAACATGCTATACCATACATCCAATAAGAGAGAGGAGGCACACTCTTGATCAAGAAAAAACATAAGCGCACGCCTTTGATCTCCCCCCCCCTCTCTCTCTTTCTCTCTCTCTCTCTCTCTCTCTCTCTCTCTCTCTCTCTCTCTCTCTCACACACACACACACACACATGCACATACATACATACACAATACCATTTTATGGTGGTTAGCTGTTTTATTGTCATGCATTTTACAAGGTAAGATAACCATGTCCTGCATTCAAAACCACTGAAAATGTCTATGGTGGTGCTGTGCCTAATATTGTGCTGGTGTATGCTGGGTAATCGCACAGCTAGCGACTGGGTGACTTTATTCACCCGCTTCAGCTGTTATAAGTCCATATCCCCTAGATATGGACCATCTCCTGCTAGATTGTTCAGAAGGTTGTTATCATCCATCCAGATGGAGGATCACTAACAGGAGCGTGGGAAGACTCCAGAATCCACTCTGGCTGCAATGTGTGTACAGGTAAGACCGTTTAAACGGACAGCATTTATAGAATGACTATTAAAAGTCAGACCAGCGAGTGTCAATAATGTTAATGTGGTTATGTTAGTAATACACCGAGTGCTAATATAACAGCTTTAAGATGCATTTGTGGATGTTATTACGTGTTTTACCGTCCTTATGGTGCTAGCTTTAAGTTACGGTGTAAACGTTAGCTTATATTGGAGTAAAGCTGTTACTGTTTAAACGATGTTAGCACAGAAATATTAGCTTCTGTCATGACTGACGAAGTTACTAGTTAATAAAGTTTCCAGTAAAGTGTTTAATCGCAGCCACAGACTGACAGCAAATATCTCGATTAGCTTCAGTGCATCTGTAATAAATATGTGCAAGTTTCAGTGCTTCGTTTAAACTGTATGATACTTATACTGACCCAGGGTCAGTGTAAAATACAATCCTAGCTGTGTGAACAAAGCCTGGCTCCTTTAATCCTGCATGAAAAACCTCAGGATGCAGGCTATTATTACTCTTTCCTGCTGGCACACCTGTCACACCTGAGAGTCAGCTAGAAACTTACAGTGACGTGGACATCATGCAAAGACTGCCAGACTCTGTAATACTGCAAATGATCAGTGACTCAAGTTAACACTAAACTTTAAACGGTACCTCTGTGTCTCTGTGTGCTGAACATTTAGGATTGAGTCAGGCTGCATCTGTGTTAGTCCTCTGACAGACTGGTGACCTGTCCAGGTGTGCTCTACCTATGACTACTGGGACAGGCTCTAGCTCCTGTAATAGAAATTTTATGTTATTCTCATTTAAAGCATTTAAGTGCTTATGCATATGCTTAGTTGTGACACTGTTATAGACTGTTCAATGAAAGTTTCTAAAACTAGATGAACTTACTTCAGCAGTTTGAGAAAACAACTCCCTTTACAGGTGCTGATAACGTCAAGGGCACAAAACAGCATAACCATTGATCCGTTAGGTTTCATAGCGAGACACGTGAAGTGGCAGAGCTGACATGACTGAACTGTGATGTTTGATGTGTGTTTGCTCTCCTGTGCACAGTAATAAATAGCATGATCACAGCTCTTTCTGTGTTGCAGACTTTATTTAAAAAATTCCATGACATCTACTATAACTGAACCAACCTGGTGCTCTTCATTTATGGAGGCTGTTGAGTCTGAATGTTGGATGTTGTGTATCTCGTGTTCTCTGGGCTTTGTTGTCCTCAGTCTTTTTGCAGGATCAGAAAACAAAACCGGGAGGCGCGTAAATGTTTCTTCTCCATGATGTTTCTTCAAATGTTTCTTCTGGATGATGATATGACCGTGACACGGGATGCCACCTTTGGTCTTGTGACGAAGCAAAGCTCAGGAAGAAGTGTGATTAAATGGTACCCACATGTTGAGAAGGGTGTACAGGGCACCTGCAGCCAAATCCAAGCTTCAGCTTAGTTGTAGTTGCAGAATGCTATAGGACTGAGACATCTAAGGCATCAAATGTTTGATTAAACGGATGAAAAAGAGAAGTTTTTTCCCTATAATTATCACTTCTTAAAATCTGTAGCAACTTCAAGTCTGTCAGCATGCTGAGCATGCTCAGAATGTGACAATATATTTTTGTTCAATATTTAATTTCTTTCAGTTGCAATTGTTAAATGAAAAAATATATATTCTTATAATTTAGCAAACGAATTTATCAAAAAAAAACAACATATATCTGTATTAGTTTTAGTAAATTAATTTGACACCTGTATTGAAAATACCATATTGTATTCATACAGAATCAGTATGGTATCATTGTTTGTCTGTTCACTGATTGTTGAAGCTAAGAGCTACTTTGATCTGTTTAGATCTAAAGTATCCAAAGTTGAGTTCTAATGTTTCTTCACCCCTGTGTGTGTGATATCTGATTTCCTACATGCTGGCAGAGCAGAGCAGCAGTTTGTGCTCACAGATGGTGACGGTGTGGAGAGACGGTGGTATTTCCTCAGAAGAACCAGCAGAGTCACAAAGGACACCAGTCCATCTCACCACCTTGACTTGCTGACTGATGTTCGTCTGCACTGCACAGAGGAAATCAACTGACCGAGGTTTGTCCAGTGACGTGTTATGAAATGTATATTTGTTTTATGCTTATAGATATGTTTTTCTTGACAGAGGCTCTGCAGAGGTTAGACAAAGCAGAGAAAACATGTGCTTTACATTTTACTGTGATTTATTGAGATATTTGTTGCCTGATGTTCAGCAGGAATGGAGAAATAGAATCAAAGGGAGATGTTTTTCCTGTTTTTGTAATGATGTAAGTAAATCTTCAATATTATTTATTTGCTTGGTTATATTAGGAGCGTTTCTGAGTGAGGGGGAGAGGAGTCATCATCCAGGTAAAGTGACGTGGATCAGTGGATACACTTGTCTCCCCTTTAAAGGAGACGATCCAAGTCATCCTTAAATGTTAGCGCTTTCAAATACACAAACATTTTTAAAGGACAAAAATGAACATCCAACTTTGACTGTAATACAAAATAAATCTTTGCATGTGTGTTTTCAAACTCTCAGATGGGCAGTATATCAGTCTTGGACTGTCTAACCTGCCGGAGCAGCACTGAATGACCACCGCACGAGCATGTTCCTGCAACATTCAGCATCTGATCCTTCATCTGTGTGCTTCTGCTTTTGGTAAGTAGAGTTACCCAACTCCAGTAACTCTAAACACATGCCATCCATTTCTAACGGCCTGGTTACTTCCTGTCAGTTACTTTAGAAATCATGTGGTCACCTGACCTAACACTGTTTCTTCTTCTTCCCCTTAATGTTGAAGTGTCAAATGTCAAACAGCTGGAGAGGAAACTACACCAGTGTACTGGGATGTTTCAGCAACACGTGCCAGATGCTGTTCCTTCATGGTGACATCACCAGAGACAGTCCCGCCCACCTCAGGACCCATTGATTATGATGATCTGATCCATCAAACCCCCAGCAGGTGAACTTTATTCATGACATAACACCGCAACAATGTAAAAAATTAAACAGCAACAGTCTAAATGTAAAGTGCATTCTAAAGTCCTCTTCAATAAATTGTATGCAAAGAGTCATTCAGGTCACTACAGAACCCAGAGTCTTCATCATTAAATCTCTGGTTGCTTCATTTTTTCTATCCTATATCAGATATTTTAAAGGTTAGCTTAGGTAAAGTTCCATTCTCATGGTGAGGCAAAGTGCTTTATGTGTGTGTGTGCGTGTCATGAACGGCTATAAAAGGCCTATAATTAAAGAACAAAGTGGGGTTTGAGTTCGAGTTGCGGCAGACTGTCACTACTTGTAAATGGAACGCAGCCTTCCTACGGCGGACAGCTAATAACAGGAATCGGACGCGGTCCAGCCAAGTCCACAGCAACCACCATAGCAACCGCCTAGCATGACCTTAAAAACATATTCTGTCTTCATAACTATCAAAATCGTGAAATGATTTGCAAAGTGTGAAAGTGTTACAGCTGCAGAGAGCTATGGCGGTATCTATGGAAGCTGTTTACATAGCTAATAATATACGATGTAACCATGGAGACAGTCAGTCACTTGAGCTAGCGGTGCATGTTTACTACAGTGAATAAGGTGATTGAGTGCACAGCGTCCACACTCTGCAGGGGGTAAAGACATTACTTCAATATTATTTTATATTGATATATATTAGCCTTTTGTTGACCATCACCTCAGGTTCACCATTACAGTTTCAGATTACAGATGCACACTGTCTAAACACATTCAAAAACTCATGTCTCAGAAATAAGCACAGCTGTTCATGTTTGTCATTAGAGTTTTATTTGTAAGAAAATTATGAACTTCATATTGTGCATTAAATAAAAGAACATTTCACAACTCTGAGTCAACAGAAACAGGTAACAGAAATGTCTCTAATGTGTACAGTGTAGTGTAAGCATTAAAAGATCATAAAGGAAAAACTAACATTTATGTGAAACTAATTGTAATAAAAAATGAGCAGGTGCTTTATAGATTTAAAAGAAAGAATCTGAAAACAACACTTTTTTGGTCTAAGTGATCAAAGTAGAAAACAGAACTGATGTTCAAGAACAAACCGTAGCTGCACTAATATTACACATCTCGATCGTTGTACTGAACAGACATGTTGCTTTTAAAACCACATGCCGTGTGTGACCATGACTGTTCACTGAGACCATGAACGCCACTTCGCTGAAGCATTCTTCTTCTTCTTCTTGCCATTAAATTGGAAGCAGAAGCAGCACGAGCTGATTTGATCTACTGAAAGGAAAAAGCAGAACATCTGAGTTGAAACCAGCCAGCTGAAATCATTAAGACAGGAACAAATTCAATGCAGTGTCTCAAGTGGCTTAGCCTGTTACAACTGTTGATACAAGCTAAATACGGTTAACACACAGTGTCAGGGAGCTCCAGTGTGGGAACTAGTGGCTTTAGGTTTGTAGTCATTTAACTTTTATCCATTCATTCATTTAATTCAGGAGGAAGAAATGCCAGGTTGGTGCAGGCTGGTTACATGCATTTGGTCCCATGCTGTCTTTAATTAAATGACTTGGTTCATTTTATGGCTGGGCTGTATGTGGGGTTATATCATGTTATTTGGGCAGGAGTACCTGTCCCCTGTTAGACTTAGAAAGTTTCTCCATAAGTAGAGTTTCTAACTCTTCTAGCACATCTGTGGCTGACAGCTTTTTGGTGGCTCTTTTTACCCCACACTGGTTGTGAGTGTGTAAATAGCCCCACTAGTTATTTTGGGTTGCAGTTAACTAGGGAGGAAGGGGTGGGTATGCCATGATTAGGTGAATAACAATTATATGTGATACATAAATTTCACAATGCATGCATATATCTCTATCAATTAAACCTGGCCTGAGGGCTGCCATTTTTTACATTCAGTTATTTCTCTTAGAAATGTTGGAACTAAATAATGAATGTGTTACAGTTAAAGTGAAACACTGGTCAGTGTAAATGGCTCATTGGGACACAGAAACCTTTAAATTAAACCTGATATCTAGTGTCAAACAATATCAAAGCTGTAAAAGATGTTTACATTCAGAATTTATAAAACTATGATTGTAAATTAATTCAAACAAGTGAGCTTTTCTCTTTGTGCTGAATATCAACACTGTGGTTTCTTAGACTGTAAGCTTTACTTTAGTGCAACCAGTTGCAGAAGCTGCCACTCCAAATGTCTTTTGATAACAAGAAAAAAATACCTTTTCAGTACACGGCCTGAAGTTCTTCTCTGACATCTTCTGCAATCGGCTTTGTCTGCTGGTTTGAAGACAATAAACCACAAAAAAGATGATTTAGTCACTTTGTCTGCGTCATGCAGCTCGAATGTGTCGTGTAACGATGTTGAATAGCCGTCGTTATCCCTCTGCTTTGAGCCTTTTATCAAAAGTTACAGCTAGCTTCATGAAGTTGTACAAAAAGGCTTCATTTCGCCGAGACAGTGCGTTTCTGACTATTACATGCATTTGAATGGAGTTCTTGCACGAAACAAAGTATAAGTTTTCATTATGTGAATAACTTGTATTTTACACTGACCCTGGGTCAGTATCAACTTCATGAAGACAGCTGTAACTTTTGATAGAGGACTCACACACACACATATTTATGGCTTTGCCTTATAGAATTCAGCATCTCCGTGCTGAGGAAATAGGTTTTGCAGCTGTTTGAGCTAAGATTTTCAAGTTATTCACAAATTGAAAACCTATACTTTGTGTCGGGCGAGAACTCCATTCAAATGCATGTAATAGCGAGAAACGCACTAACGTGGTGAAATAAAGCGTTTTTCCATAAACTTCATAAAGACAGCTGTAAATTTTGAGAGAAGACTCACACACACATTGGGGGGATATTGAAGTCTATAAGATAAAGCCATGAATATGTTTGTCTGAGTCTTCTATCAAAAGTTACAGCAAGCTCTATGAAGTTGATGAGAAACGCTTTACTTCGCCAAGACAGTGCGTTTCTCACTGTTACATGCATTTGAATTTAGTTCTTGCCCGACACAAAGTATAGGTTTTAATTTGTGAATAACTTGAAAATCTTAGCTCAAACAGCTGCAAAACCTATTTCCTGAGCACTGAGATGCTGAATTCTATAAGGCAAAGCCATAAACATGTGTGTGTGATTCTTCTATCAACAGTTACAGCTGTCTTCTTGAAGTTGATACTGACCCAGGGTCAGTGTAAAATACAATCCTAGCTGTGTGAACAAAGCTTGGCTCCTTTAATCCTGCATGACAAACCTCAGGATGCAGGTTATTATTACTCTTTCCTGCTGGCACACCTGAGAGTCAGCTAGAAACTTACAGTGACGTGGACATCATGCAAAGACTGCCAGACTCTGTAATACTGTGAATGATCAGTGACTCAAGTTAACACTAAACTTTAAACAGTACCTCTGTGTCTCTGTGTGCTGAACATTTAGGATTGAGTCTGCATTGACTTTATTTATTGAGACTTTAATGTGCTAAAAGCAGGTTGAAGACAGCTCAGAAACATTTGAAGATTAAAATTTAGCATTATGGCTGCTGGTGGTTTGTAAAGCCTATACTCAGCTGTAGTTTTTGTTACTAATTTATGTTTGTTGTTGTTTAACACAGATTTCAGAAGAGCAAATATGCTTAATAGTTTAACTAGATTTCATTTGTCAGTGTGGGACTGCTGAGTCACCTGAAGAACTCATTTCATTCATTCTCCACATGATGTTCATATACAGAAATGTTTCACAGGAACCGGTTCCTCCCAAACTGTGAACTA
Organism: Astatotilapia calliptera; assembly: GCF_964374335.1. NCBI lineage: Eukaryota > Metazoa > Chordata > Actinopteri > Cichliformes > Cichlidae > Astatotilapia > Astatotilapia calliptera. Next base: position 17,637,682 of record NC_137423.1, read on the forward strand.
GTGTGTTTCCATAGATTATCTCTGTATGAATGTACTTTTAAATGAAGGCAAGTGTTTGTCCTTTTTTGTTCCTCAGTTACAGTACGTGATATCTTGATATCAGGCGGTCAACACTGGGGGAAGACAAGAAGCAGACGTACTTCCAAGAGGGAGCTGCAGTGAGGACACAGCCAGGTCACTGAGGTCAGAGGTCAGAATCTGAAACAGCTCAGGTTTATATTTTAGGGGTTATAAAAAATCAAAATGTATTTATGAAGAAACCTTTAAATAATAGTCATAATTATGATTATTATAAGAAATATCAAACATTTAAGTGGATTTTCTGTTACACATATTGTATTAGCCCTGCAATAAACTGGCAGCCTGTCTTTGTCCTGTATCAGCTGGGATAGGCTTCATCCTCCCGCAACCCTGAATTGGATACATTGTATTCCAATTATGTAATCTGATCATTTACAAACTCAAGGTATCTAATCAAAATGTAAGTAATAATTATAAAATGGGAAAGCAGAAATAAGTGTGACATAAATGTAAATGTGTTAGCTGACATAGAGGACAGCTACATGTAGTCTGAAAAACCTTTGTTGTCAAGTTTGCAGGTATATCAGCACGAGACATTCTTACATAGAAGAGTCTGTTAAAGTCTCTAACTCAGCGAAGCATTATTGGTCCCGTCTGTTTGGATAAATATAGTAAGTTGATGTTTGTCCATTTATTGACACATTTTCTTAAGTGCTTATCCAGTTCAGGATCACAGTGGAGCTGCAGCTGGATATGTTCATTAAATAAACCTTACAAAAGTTAACAATAAACCTGCATCCATGTACGTTGTTGTCCACAGGATAAGAAAATCAAACTGGAACACTGTGGAACATGTTAATAAATGTTTGTGTGTTTATGCCTGTGTCTTTCACAGGAGGCGCTGGAAGGTTTCCCTAATAGTTCCTGGTGAATCAAAGCAGAACCATAAAGGTTGCTGGATTGCATGATGGCCTTACCCCTGAGCAGTCATCCTGTTAAAGGAGGAACCAGTTAGAAGCTGTTTTCAAAGTAGCTGAGCAGATTTCATCTCAAGTAAGCGATTAACTGTTTGTTCATCTGTTCTGCCACTTAAAGAGCATTTAAGGACGTCTTTCGAGTGTCCAGCTGAATTAATTCTACTGGCTCTCATGGTCATTTGTTATTATAGACATATTTTTCATGTTCATCCAGCTATTTAGTAAATTCTATCTATTTAGTAATATCCGTCAGCTATAAAATGTAATATAAATATAAAAAATATCTAAATATCTCCTGCACTTTATATTTTAATGATGTAAGTCTGTTATCGTGTCACATTAGCATTCCTCACATATCAATGAGATGCTGTACAGTACAATCCTACTGACGCAGCAGAGGGATAACGACGGCTATTCAACATCGTTACACGACACATTCGAGCTGCATGACACAGACGAAGTGACTAAATCATCTTTTTTATGGTTTATTGTCTTCAAACCAGCAGACAAAGCCGATTGCAGAAGATTTCGGAGAAGAACTTCAGGCCGTGTACTGAAAAGGTATTTTTTTCTTGTTATCAAAAGACATTTGGAGTGGCAGCTTCTGCAACTGGTTGCACTAAAGTAAAGCTTACAGTCTAAGAAACCACAGTGTTGATATTCAGCACAAAGAGAAAAGCTCACTTGTTTGAATTAATTTACAATCATAGTTTTATAAATTCTGAATGTAAACATCTTTTACAGCTTTGATATTGTTTGACACTAGATACCAGGTTTAATTTAAAGGTTTCTGTGTCCCAATGAGCCATTTACACTGACCAGTGTTTCACTTTAACTGTAACACATTCATTATTTAGTTCCAACATTTCTAAGAGAAATAACTGAATGTAAAAAATGGCAGCCCTCAGGCCAGGTTTAATTGATAGAGATATATGCATGCATTGTGAAATTTATGTATCACATATAATTGTTATTCACCTAATCATGGCATACCCACCCCTTCCTCCCTAGTTAACTGCAACCCAAAATAACTAGTGGGGCTATTTACACACTCACAACCAGTGTGGGGTAAAAAGAGCCACCAAAAAGCTGTCAGCCACAGATGTGCTAGAAGAGTTAGAAACTCTACTTATGGAGAAACTTTCTAAGTCTAACAGGGGACAGGTACTCCTGCCCAAATAACATGATATAACCCCACATACAGCCCAGCCATAAAATGAACCAAGTCATTTAATTAAAGACAGCATGGGACCAAATGCATGTAACCAGCCTGCACCAACCTGGCATTTCTTCCTCCTGAATTAAATGAATGAATGGATGAAAGTTAAATGACTACAAACCTAAAGCCACTAGTTCCCACACTGGAGCTCCCTGACACTGTGTGTTAACCGTATTTAGCTTGTATCAACAGTTGTAACAGGCTAAGCCACTTGAGACACTGCATTGAATTTGTTCCTGTCTTAATGATTTCAGCTGACTGGTTTCAACTCAGATGTTCTGCTTTTTCCTTTCAGTAGATCAAATCAGCTCGTGCTGCTTCTGCTTCCAATTTAATGGCAAGAAGAAGAAGAAGAATGCTTCAGCGAAGTGGCGTTCATGGTCTCAGTGAACAGTCATGGTCACACACTGCATGTGGTTTTAAAAGCAACATGTCTGTTCAGTACAATGATCGAGATGTGTAATATTAGTGCAGCTACGGTTTGTTCTTGAACATCAGTTCTGTTTTCTACTTTGATCACTTAGACCATAGGTGTCAAACTCTGGCCCGCGGGCCAAATTTGGCCCGCAGCCTAATTACATTTGGCCCGCGAAGCCATACCAAATTACTATTAGAGCTGGCCTACTGGTATTATACAGCTAATATATATATTGTTTAGTATTAAGCTTTGCTTGTTCCATATTCAGTTTTTCAGCAAAACGTGTTTGAGTCCATAAGAAAAGATTCATTCTTATATCTGGAGGAATAAATATATTTCAATAAATATTACCGGTAATGTTAGCCCGCGACTTTGTTACAGTTTTTGGCCCACTGTGTATTTGAGTTTGACACCCCTGACTTAGACCAAAAAAGTGTTGTTTTCAGATTCTTTCTTTTAAATCTATAAAGCACCTGCTCATTTTTTATTACAATTAGTTTCACATAAATGTTAGTTTTTCCTTTATGATCTTTTAATGCTTACACTACACTGTACACATTAGAGACATTTCTGTTACCTGTTTCTGTTGACTCAGAGTTGTGAAATGTTCTTTTATTTAATGCACAATATGAAGTTCATAATTTTCTTACAAATAAAACTCTAATGACAAACATGAACAGCTGTGCTTATCTCTGAGACATGAGTTTTTGAATGTGTTTAGACAGTGTGCATTTGTATGCTGAAACTATAATGGTGAACCTGAGGTGATGGTCAACAAAAGGCAAATATATATCAATATAAAACAATATTGAAGTAATGTCTTTACCCCCTGCAGAGTGTGGACGCTGTGCACTCAATCACCTTATTCACTGTAGAAAACGTGACTGACTGTCTCCATGGTTACATCGTATATTATTAGCTATATAAACAGCTTCCATAGATACCGCCATAGCTCTCTGCAGCTGTAACACTTTCACACTTTGCAAATCATTTCACGATTTTGATAGTTATGAAGACAGAATATGTTTTTAAGGTCATGCTAGGCGGTTGCTATGGTGGTTGCTGTGGACTTGGCTGGACCGCGTCCGATTCCTGTTATTAGCTGTCCGCCGTAGCGTTCCATTTACAAGTAGTGACAGTCTGCCGCAACTCGAACTCAAACCCCGCTTTGTTCTTTAATTATAGGCCTTTTATAGCCGTTCATGACACGCACACACACACATAAAGCACTTTGCCTCACCATGAGAATGGAACTTTACCTAAGCTAACCTTTAAAATATCTGATATAGGATAGAAAAATGAAGCAACCAGAGATTTAATGATGAAGACTCTAAAACCCACTGTCTTGACAAAATAAAGCGTTTTTGTACAACTTCATATAAATCGCTGTAACTTTTGATAGAAGACTCAGACAAACATGTTTATGGCTTTATCTTATAGAACTCAATATCCCCGTGCTGGGCAAACAGAACAGGTTTTGCAGCCGTTTGAGCTAAGATTTTAAAATTATTCACATAATGAAAACCTATACTTTGTCTCAGGCGAGTTTCCCATTCAAATGCATGTAACAGTGAGAAACACACTGTCTTGGCGAAATAAAGCGTTTTTGTACAACTTCATATAAATAGCTGTAACTTTTGATAGAAGACTCAGACAAACATGTTTATGGCTTTATCTTATAGAACTCAATATCCCCGTGCTGGGCAAACAGAACAGGTTTTGCAGCCGTTTGAGCTAAGATTTTAAAATTATTCACATAATGAAAACCTATACTTTGTTTCAGGCGAGTTTCCCATTCAAATGCATGTAATAGCGAGAAACGCACTAACTGGTGAAATAAAGCGTTTTAATGGTCTTCATAAAAACAGCTGTAACTTTTGATAGAAGACTCAGACAAACATGTTTATGGCTTTATCTTATAGAATTCAATATCCCCGTGCTGGGCAAACAGGTTTTGCAGCTGTTTGAGCTAAGATTTTAAAATTATTCACATAATGAAAACCTATACTTTGTTTCAGGCGAGTTCCCCATTCAAATGCATGCAACAGTGAGAAACGCACTGTCTTGGCGAAATAAAGCGTTTTTGAACAACTTCATATAAATCGCTGTAACCTTTGATAGAAGACTCAGACAAAGATGTTTATGGCTTTATCTTATAGAACTCAATATCCCCGTGCTGGGCAAACAGGTTTTGCAGCCGTTTGAGCTAAGATTTTAAAATTATTCACATAATGAAAACCTATACTTTGTTTCAGGCGAGTTTCCCATTCAAATGCATGTAATAGCGAGAAACGCACTAACTGGTGAAATAAAGCGTTTTAATGGTCTTCATAAAAACAGCTGTAACTTTTGATAGAAGATTCAGAAATATATATTTATGGCTTTATCTTATAGAATTCAATATCCCCGTGCTGGGCAAACAGGTTTTGCAGCCGTTTGAGCTAAGATTTTAAAATTATTCACATAATGAAAACCTATACTTTGTTTCAGGCGAGTTTCCCATTCAAATGCATGTAACAGTGAGAAACGCATTGTCTTGGCGAAATAAAGCGTTTTTGAACAACTTCATATAAATCGCTGTAACTTTTGATAGAAGACTCAGACAAACATGTTTATGGCTTTATCTTATAGAACTCAATATCCCCGTGCTGGGCAAACAGGTTTTGCAGCTGTCTGAGCTAAGATTTTAAAATTATTCACATAATGAAAACCTATACTTTGTTTCAGGCGAGTTTCCCATTCAAATGCATGTAACAGTGAGAAACGCATTGTCTTGGCGAAATAAAGCGTTTTTGTACAACTTCATATAAATAGCTGTAACTTTTGATAGAAGATTCAGAAATATATATTTATGGCTTTATCTTATAGAATTCAATATCCCCGTGCTGGGCAAACAGGTTTTGCAGCTGTCTGAGCTAAGATTTTAAAATTATTCACATAATGAAAACCTATACTTTGTTTCAGGCGAGTTTCCCATTCAAATGCATGTAACAGTGAGAAACACACTGTCTTGGCGAAATAAAGCGTTTTTGTACAACTTCATATAAATCGCTGTAACTTTTGATAGAAGACTCAGACAAACATGTTTATGGCTTTATCTTATAGAACTCAATAGCCCCGTGCTGGGCAAACAGGTTTTGCAGCCGTTTGAGCTAAGATTTTAAAATTATTCACATAATGAAAACCTATACTTTGTTTCAGGCGAGTTTCCCATTCAAATGCATGTAATAGCAAGAAACGCACTAACTGGTGAAATAAAGCGTTTTAATGGTCTTCATAAAAACAGCTGTAACTTTTGATAGAAGACTCAGACAAACATGTTTATGGCTTTATCTTATAGAATTCAATATCCCCGTGCTGGGCAAACAGAACAGGTTTTGCAGCCGTTTGAGCTAAGATTTTAAAATTATTCACATAATGAAAACCTATACTTTGTTTCGGTCAGTTTCCCATTCAAATGCATGTAACAGTGAGAAACGCATTGTCTTGGCGAAATAAAGCGTTTTTGAACAACTTCATATAAATCGCTGTAACTTTTGATAGAAGACTCAGACAAACATGTTTATGGCTTTATCTTATAGAACTCAAGGTCCCCGTGCTGGGAAAACAGGATTTGCAGCTGTTTGAGCTAAGATTTCCAAGTTATACACATAATGAAAACCTATACTTTGTTTCGGTCGAGTTTCCCATTCAAATGCATGTAACAGTGAGAAACGCATTGTCTTGGCGAAATAAAGCATTTTTGAACAACTTCATATAAATCGCTGTAACTTTTGATAGAAGACTCAGACAAACATGTTTATGGCTTTATCTTATAGAACTCAATATCCCCGTGCTGGGCAAACAGGTTTTGCAGCCGTTTGAGCTAAGATTTTAAAATTATTCACATAATGAAAACCTATACTTTGTTTCGGTCGAGTTTCCCATTCAAATGCATGTAACAGTGAGAAACGCATTGTCTTGGCGAAATAAAGCGTTTTTGAACAACTTCATATAAATCGCTGTAACTTTTGATAGAAGACTCAGACAAACATGTTTATGGCTTTATCTTATAGAACTCAATATCCCCGTGCTGGGCAAACAGGTTTTGCAGCCGTTTGAGCTAAGATTTTAAAATTATTCACATAATGAAAACCTATACTTTGTTTCAGGCGAGTTTCCCATTCAAATGCATGTAACAGTGAGAAACGCACTGTCTTGGCGAAAGAAAGCGTTTTTGTACAACTTCATATAAATCGCTGTAACTTTTGATAGAAGACTCGGATACACATGTTTATGGCTTTATCTTATAGAACTCAATATCCCCGTGCTGGGAAAACAGGTTTTGCAGCTGTTTGAGCTAAGATTTCCAAGTTATACACATAATGAAAACCTATACTTTGTTTCGGTCGAGTTCCCCATTCAAATGCATGCAACAGTGAGAAACGCACTGTCTTGGCGAAAGAAAGCGTTTTTGTACAACTTCATATAAATAGCTGTAACTTTTGATAGAAGACTCAGACAAACATGTTTATGGCTTTATCTTATAGAACTCAAGGTCCCCGTGCTGGGAAAACAGGATTTGCAGCTGTTTGAGCTAAGATTTCCAAGTTATACACATAATGAAAACCTATACTTTGTTTCGGTCGAGTTTCCCATTCAAATGCATGTAACAGTGAGAAACGCATTGTCTTGGCGAAATAAAGCGTTTTTGAACAACTTCATATAAATCGCTGTAACTTTTGATAGAAGACTCAGACAAACATGTTTATGGCTTTATCTTATAGAACTCAAGGTCCCCGTGCTGGGCAAACAGAACAGGTTTTGCAGCCGTCTGAGCTAAGATTTTAAAATTATTCACATAATGAAAACCTATACTTTGTCTCAGGCGAGTTTCCCATTCAAATGCATGTAACAGTGAGAAACACACTGTCTTGGCGAAATAAAGCGTTTTTGTACAACTTCATATAAATCGCTGTAACTTTTGATAGAAGACTCAGACAAACATGTTTATGGCTTTATCTTATAGAACTCAATATCCCCGTGCTGGGCAAACAGGTTTTGCAGCCGTTTGAGCTAAGATTTTAAAATTATTCACATAATGAAAACCTATACTTTGTCTCAGGCGAGTTTCCCATTCAAATGCATGTAACAGTGAGAAACACACTGTCTTGGCGAAATAAAGCGTTTTTGTACAACTTCATATAAATCGCTGTAACTTTTGATAGAAGACTCAGACAAACATGTTTATGGCTTTATCTTATAGAACTCAATATCCCCGTGCTGGGCAAACAGGTTTTGCAGCCGTTTGAGCTAAGATTTTAAAATTATTCACATAATGAAAACCTATACTTTGTTTCAGGCGAGTTTCCCATTCAAATGCATGTAACAGTGAGAAACGCATTGTCTTGGCGAAATAAAGCGTTTTTGAACAACTTCATATAAATCGCTGTAACTTTTGATAGAAGACTCAGACAAACATGTTTATGGCTTTATCTTATAGAACTCAATATCCCCGTGCTGGGCAAACAGGTTTTGCAGCCGTTTGAGCTAAGATTTTAAAATTATTCACATAATGAAAACCTATACTTTGTTTCAGGCGAGTTTCCCATTCAAATGCATGTAACAGTGAGAAACGCATTGTCTTGGCGAAATAAAGCGTTTTTGAACAACTTCATATAAATCGCTGTAACTTTTGATAGAAGACTCGGATACACATGTTTATGGCTTTATCTTATAGAACTCAATATCCCATGCTGGGCAAACGGGTTTTGCAGCCGTTTGAGCTAAGATTTTAAAATTATTCACATAATGAAAACCTATACTTTGTTTCAGGCGAGTTTCCCATTCAAATGCATGCAACAGTGAGAAATGCACTGTCTTGGCGAAAGAAAGCGTTTTTGTACAACTTCATATAAATAGCTGTAACTTTTGATAGAAGACTCAGACAAACATGTTTATGGCTTTATCTTATAGAACTCAATATCCCCGTGCTGGGCAAACAGGTTTTGCAGCCGTTTGAGCTAAGATTTTAAAATTATTCACATAATGAAAACCTATACTTTGTTTCAGGCGAGTTTCCCATTCAAATGCATGTAACAGTGAGAAACGCATTGTCTTGGCGAAATAAAGCGTTTTTGAACAACTTCATATAAATCGCTGTAACTTTTGATAGAAGACTCAGACAAACATGTTTATGGCTTTATCTTATAGAACTCAATATCCCCGTGCTGGGCAAACAGGTTTTGCAGCCATTTGAGCTAAGATTTTAAAATTATTCACATAATGAAAACCTATACTTTGTTTCAGGCGAGTTTCCCATTCAAATGCATGTAACAGTGAGAAACGCATTGTCTTGGCGAAATAAAGCGTTTTTGAACAACTTCATATAAATCGCTGTAACTTTTGATAGAAGACTCGGATACACATGTTTATGGCTTTATCTTATAGAACTCAATATCCCTGTGCTGGGCAAACAGGTTTTGCAGCTGTTTGAGCTAAGATTTCCAAGTTATACACATAATGAAAACCTATACTTTGTTTCGGGCGAGTTCCCCATTCAAATGCATGCAACAGTGAGAAACGCACTGTCTTGGCGAAATAAAGCGTTTTTGTACAACTTCATATAAATAGCTGTAACTTTTGATAGAAGACTCAGACAAACATGTTTATGGCTTTATCTTATAGAACTCAATATCCCCGTGCTGGGAAAACAGGTTTTGCAGCCGTTTGAGCTAAGATTTTAAAATTATTCACATAATGAAAACCTATACTTTGTTTCAGGCGAGTTTCCCATTCAAATGCATGTAACAGTGAGAAACGCATTGTCTTGGCGAAATAAAGCGTTTTTGAACAACTTCATATAAATCGCTGTAACTTTTGATAGAAGACTCAGACAAACATGTTTATGGCTTTATCTTATAGAACTCAATATCCCCGTGCTGGGCAAACAGGTTTTGCAGCCGTTTGAGCTAAGATTTTAAAATTATTCACATAATGAAAACCTATACTTTGTTTCAGGCGAGTTTCCCATTCAAATGCATGTAACAGTGAGAAACGCATTGTCTTGGCGAAATAAAGCGTTTTTGAACAACTTCATATAAATCGCTGTAACTTTTGATAGAAGACTCGGATACACATGTTTATGGCTTTATCTTATAGAACTCAATATCCCATGCTGGGCAAACAGGTTTTGCAGCCGTTTGAGCTAAGATTTTAAAATTATTCACATAATGAAAACCTATACTTTGTTTCAGGCGAGTTTCCCATTCAAATGCATGCAACAGTGAGAAATGCACTGTCTTGGCGAAAGAAAGCGTTTTTGTACAACTTCATATAAATAGCTGTAACTTTTGATAGAAGACTCAGACAAACATGTTTATGGCTTTATCTTATAGAACTCAATATCCCCCTGCTGGGCAAACAGGTTTTGCAGCCGTTTGAGCTAAGATTTTAAAATTATTCACATAATGAAAACCTATACTTTGTTTCAGGCGAGTTTCCCATTCAAATGCATGTAACAGTGAGAAACGCATTGTCTTGGCGAAATAAAGCGTTTTTGAACAACTTCATATAAATCGCTGTAACTTTTGATAGAAGACTCAGACAAACATGTTTATGGCTTTATCTTATAGAACTCAATATCCCCGTGCTGGGCAAACAGGTTTTGCAGCCGTTTGAGCTAAGATTTTAAAATTATTCACATAATGAAAACCTATACTTTGTTTCAGGCGAGTTTCCCATTCAAATGCATGTAACAGTGAGAAACGCACTGTCTTGGCGAAAGAAAGCGTTTTTGTACAACTTCATATAAATCGCTGTAACTTTTGATAGAAGACTCGGATACACATGTTTATGGCTTTATCTTATAGAACTCAATATCCCCGTGCTGGGAAAACAGGTTTTGCAGCCGTTTGAGCTAAGATTTCCAAGTTATACACATAATGAAAACCTATACTTTGTTTCGGGCGAGTTCCCCATTCAAATGCATGCAACAGTGAGAAATGCACTGTCTTGGCGAAAGAAAGCGTTTTTGTACAACTTCATATAAATCGCTGTAACTTTTGATAGAAGACTCAGACAAACATGTTTATGGCTTTATCTTATAGAACTCAAGGTCCCCGTGCTGGGAAAACAGGAGTTGCAGCTGTTTGAGCTAAGATTTCCAAGTTATACACATAATGAAAACCTATACTTTGTTTCGGTCGAGTTTCCCATTCAAATGCATGTAACAGTGAGAAACGCATTGTCTTGGCGAAATAAAGCGTTTTTGAACAACTTCATATAAATCGCTGTAACTTTTGATAGAAGACTCAGACAAACATGTTTATGGCTTTATCTTATAGAACTCAAGGTCCCCGTGCTGGGCAAACAGGTTTTGCAGCCGTCTGAGCTAAGATTTTAAAATTATTCACATAATGAAAACCTATACTTTGTTTCAGGCGAGTTTCCCATTCAAATGCATGTAACAGTGAGAAACGCATTGTCTTGGCGAAATAAAGCGTTTTTGAACAACTTCATATAAATCGCTGTAACTTTTGATAGAAGACTCAGACAAACATGTTTATGGCTTTATCTTATAGAACTCAATATCCCCGTGCTGGGCAAACAGGTTTTGCAGCTGTTTGAGCTAAGATTTTAAAATTATTCACATAATGAAAACCTATACTTTGTTTCAGGCGAGTTTCCCATTCAAATGCATGTAACAGTGAGAAACGCATTGTCTTGGCGAAATAAAGCGTTTTTGAACAACTTCATATAAATCGCTGTAACTTTTGATAGAAGACTCAGACAAACATGTTTATGGCTTTATCTTATAGAACTCAATATCCCCGTGCTGGGCAAACAGGTTTTGCAGCTGTTTGAGCTAAGATTTCCAAGTTATACACATAATGAAAACCTATACTTTGTCTCAGGCGAGTTTCCCATTCAAATGCATGTAACAGTGAGAAACACACTGTCTTGGCGAAATAAAGCGTTTTTGTACAACTTCATATAAATCGCTGTAACTTTTGATAGAAGACTCAGACAAACATGTTTATGGCTTTATCTTATAGAACTCAATATCCCCGTGCTGGGCAAACAGGTTTTGCAGCCGTTTGAGCTAAGATTTTAAAATTATTCACATAATGAAAACCTATACTTTGTCTCAGGCGAGTTTCCCATTCAAATGCATGTAACAGTGAGAAACACACTGTCTTGGCGAAAGAAAGCGTTTTTGTACAACTTCATATAAATCGCTGTAACTTTTGATAGAAGACTCAGACAAACATGTTTATGGCTTTATCTTATAGAACTCAATATCCCCGTGCTGGGCAAACAGGTTTTGCAGCCGTTTGAGCTAAGATTTTAAAATTATTCACATAATGAAAACCTATACTTTGTCTCAGGCGAGTTTCCCATTCAAATGCATGTAACAGTGAGAAACACACTGTCTTGGCGAAATAAAGCGTTTTTGTACAACTTCATATAAATCGCTGTAACTTTTGATAGAAGACTCAGACAAACATGTTTATGGCTTTATCTTATAGAACTCAATATCCCCGTGCTGGGCAAACAGGTTTTGCAGCCGTTTGAGCTAAGATTTTAAAATTATTCACATAATGAAAACCTATACTTTGTCTCAGGCGAGTTTCCCATTCAAATGCATGTAACAGTGAGAAACACACTGTCTTGGCGAAAGAAAGCGTTTTTGTACAACTTCATATAAATAGCTGTAACTTTTGATAGAAGACTCAGACAAACATGTTTATGGCTTTATCTTATAGAACTCAAGGTCCCCGTGCTGGGCAAACAGGTTTTGCAGCTGTTTGAGCTAAGATTTCCAAGTTATACACATAATGAAAACCTATACTTTGTTTCAGGCGAGTTCCCCATTCAACTGCATGCAACAGTGAGAAATGCACTGTCTTGGCGAAAGAAAGCGTTTTTGTACAACTTCATATAAATAGCTGTAACTTTTGATAGAAGACTCAGACAAACATGTTTATGGCTTTATCTTATAGAACTCAATATCCCCGTGCTGGGCAAACAGGTTTTGCAGCTGTTTGAGCTAAGATTTTAAAATTATTCACATAATGAAAACCTATACTTTGTCTCAGGCGAGTTTCCCATTCAAATGCATGTAACAGTGAGAAACACACTGTCTTGGCGAAATAAAGCGTTTTTGTACAACTTCATATAAATCGCTGTAACTTTTGATAGAAGACTCAGACAAACATGTTTATGCTTTATCTCATAGAACTCAATATCCCCGTGCTGGGCAAACAGGTTTTGCAGCCGTTTGAGCTAAGATTTTAAAATTATTCACATAATGAAAACCTATACTTTGTTTCAGGCGAGTTTCCCATTCAAATGCATGTAACAGTGAGAAACGCACTGTCTTGGCGAAAGAAAGCGTTTTTGTACAACTTCATATAAATAGCTGTAACTTTTGATAGAAGACTCAGACAAACATGTTTATGGCTTTATCTTATAGAACTCAAGGTCCCCGTGCTGGGCAAACAGGTTTTGCAGCTGTTTGAGCTAAGATTTTAAAATTATTCACATAATGAAAACCTATACTTTGTCTCAGGCGAGTTTCCCATTCAAATGCATGTAACAGTGAGAAACACACTGTCTTGGCGAAATAAAGCGTTTTTGTACAACTTCATATAAATCGCTGTAACTTTTGATAGAAGACTCAGACAAACATGTTTATGGCTTTATCTTATAGAACTCAATATCCCCGTGCTGGGCAAACAGGTTTTGCAGCTGTTTGAGCTAAGATTTTAAAATTATTCACATAATGAAAACCTATACTTTGTCTCAGGCGAGTTTCCCATTCAAATGCATGTAACAGTGAGAAACGCACTGTCTTGGCGAAATAAAGCGTTTTTGTACAACTTCATATAAATCGCTGTAACTTTTGATAGAAGACTCAGACAAACATGTTTATGCTTTATCTCATAGAACTCAATATCCCCGTGCTGGGCAAACAGGTTTTGCAGCTGTTTGAGCTAAGATTTCCAAGTTATACACATAATGAAAACCTATACTTTGTTTTGGGCGAGTTCCCCATTCAACTGCATGCAACAGTGAGAAACGCACTGTCTTGGCGAAAGAAAGCGTTTTTGTACAACTTCATATAAATAGCTGTAACTTTTGATAGAAGACTCAGACAAACATGTTTATGGCTTTATCTTATAGAACTCAATATCCCCGTGCTGGGCAAACAGGTTTTGCAGCCGTTTGAGCTAAGATTTTAAAATTATTCACATAATGAAAACCTATACTTTGTTTCAGGCGAGTTTCCCATTCAAATGCATGTAACAGTGAGAAACGCATTGTCTTGGCGAAATAAAGCGTTTTTGAACAACTTCATATAAATCGCTGTAACTTTTGATAGAAGACTCAGACAAACATGTTTATGCTTTATCTTATAGAACTCAATATCCCCGTGCTGGGCAAACAGGTTTTGCAGCCGTCTGAGTTAAGATTTTAAAATTATTCACATAATGAAAACCTATACTTTGTTTCAGGCGAGTTTCCCATTCAACTGCATGCAACAGTGAGAAACGCACTGTCTTGGCGAAATAAAGCGTTTTTGTACAACTTCATATAAATCGCTGTAACTTTTGATAGACGACTCAGACAAACATGTTTATGGCTTTATCTTATAGAACTCAATATCCCCGTGCTGGGCAAACAGGTTTTGCAGCCGTTTGAGCTAAGATTTTAAAATTATTCACATAATGAAAACCTATACTTTGTCTCAGGCGAGTTTCCCATTCAAATGCATGTAACAGTGAGAAACACACTGTCTTGGCGAAATAAAGCGTTTTTGTACAACTTCATATAAATCGCTGTAACTTTTGATAGAAGACTCAGACAAACATGTTTATGGCTTTATCTTATAGAACTCAATATCCCCGTGCTGGGCAAACAGGTTTTGCAGCCGTTTGAGCTAAGATTTTAAAATTATTCACATAATGAAAACCTATACTTTGTTTCAGGCGAGTTTCCCATTCAAATGCATGTAACAGTGAGAAACGCATTGTCTTGGCGAAATAAAGCGTTTTTGAACAACTTCATATAAATCGCTGTAACTTTTGATAGAAGACTCAGACAAACATGTTTATGCTTTATCTCATAGAACTCAATATCCCCGTGCTGGGCAAACAGGTTTTGCAGCTGTTTGAGCTAAGATTTCCAAGTTATACACATAATGAAAACCTATACTTTGTTTTGGGCGAGTTCCCCATTCAACTGCATGCAACAGTGAGAAACGCATTGTCTTGGCGAAAGAAAGCGTTTTTGTACAACTTCATATAAATAGCTGTAACTTTTGATAGAAGACTCAGACAAACATGTTTATGGCTTTATCTTATAGAACTCAATATCCCCGTGCTGGGCAAACAGGTTTTGCAGCCGTTTGAGCTAAGATTTTAAAATTATTCACATAATGAAAACCTATACTTTGTTTCAGGCGAGTTTCCCATTCAAATGCATGTAACAGTGAGAAACGCATTGTCTTGGCGAAATAAAGCGTTTTTGAACAACTTCATATAAATCGCTGTAACTTTTGATAGAAGACTCAGACAAACATGTTTATGCTTTATCTTATAGAACTCAATATCCCCGTGCTGGGCAAACAGGTTTTGCAGCCGTCTGAGCTAAGATTTTAAAATTATTCACATAATGAAAACCTATACTTTGTTTCAGGCGAGTTTCCCATTCAAATGCATGTAACAGTGAGAAACACACTGTCTTGGCGAAATAAAGCGTTTTTGTACAACTTCATATAAATAGCTGTAACTTTTGATAGAAGACTCAGACAAACATGTTTATGGCTTTATCTTATAGAACTCAAGGTCCCCGTGCTGGGCAAACAGGTTTTGCAGCCGTTTGAGCTAAGATTTTAAAATTATTCACATAATGAAAACCTATACTTTGTTTCAGGCGAGTTTCCCATTCAAATGCATGTAACAGTGAGAAACGCATTGTCTTGGCGAAATAAAGCGTTTTTGAACAACTTCATATAAATCGCTGTAACTTTTGATAGAAGACTCAGACAAACATGTTTATGCTTTATCTTATAGAACTCAATATCCCCGTGCTGGGCAAACAGGTTTTGCAGCCGTCTGAGCTAAGATTTTAAAATTATTCACATAATGAAAACCTATACTTTGTTTCAGGCGAGTTTCCCATTCAAATGCATGTAACAGTGAGAAACACACTGTCTTGGCGAAATAAAGCGTTTTTGTACAACTTCATATAAATAGCTGTAACTTTTGATAGAAGACTCAGACAAACATGTTTATGGCTTTATCTTATAGAACTCAAGGTCCCCGTGCTGGGCAAACAGGTTTTGCAGCCGTTTGAGCTAAGATTTTAAAATTATTCACATAATGAAAACCTATACTTTGTCTCAGGCGAGTTTCCCATTCAAATGCATGTAACAGTGAGAAACACACTGTCTTGGCGAAATAAAGCGTTTTTGTACAACTTCATATAAATCGCTGTAACTTTTGATAGAAGACTCAGACAAACATGTTTATGGCTTTATCTTATAGAACTCAATATCCCCGTGCTGGGCAAACAGGTTTTGCAGCCGTTTGAGCTAAGATTTTAAAATTATTCACATAATGAAAACCTATACTTTGTTTCAGGCGAGTTTCCCATTCAACTGCATGCAACAGTGAGAAACGCACTGTCTTGGCGAAAGAAAGCGTTTTTGTACAACTTCATATAAATCGCTGTAACTTTTGATAGAAGACTCAGACAAACATGTTTATGGCTTTATCTTATAGAACTCAAGGTCCCCGTGCTGGGCAAACAGGTTTTGCAGCCGTTTGAGCTAAGATTTTAAAATTATTCACATAATGAAAACCTATACTTTGTTTCAGGCGAGTTTCCCATTCAAATGCATGTAACAGTGAGAAACGCATTGTCTTGGCTTAATAAAGCGTTTTTGAACAACTTCATATAAATCGCTGTAACTTTTGATAGAAGACTCAGACAAACATGTTTATGCTTTATCTTATAGAACTCAATATCCCCGTGCTGGGCAAACAGGTTTTGCAGCCGTCTGAGCTAAGATTTTAAAATTATTCACATAATGAAAACCTATACTTTGTTTCAGGCGAGTTTCCCATTCAAATGCATGTAACAGTGAGAAACACACTGTCTTGGCGAAATAAAGCGTTTTTGTACAACTTCATATAAATCGCTGTAACTTTTGATAGAAGACTCAGACAAACATGTTTATGGCTTTATCTTATAGAACTCAATATCCCCGTGCTGGGCAAACAGGTTTTGCAGCCGTTTGAGCTAAGATTTTAAAATTATTCACATAATGAAAACCTATACTTTGTCTCAGGCGAGTTTCCCATTCAAATGCATGTAACAGTGAGAAACACACTGTCTTGGCGAAATAAAGCGTTTTTGTACAACTTCATATAAATCGCTGTAACTTTTGATAGAAGACTCAGACAAACATGTTTATGGCTTTATCTTATAGAACTCAATATCCCCGTGCTGGGCAAACAGGTTTTGCAGCCGTTTGAGCTAAGATTTTAAAATTATTCACATAATGAAAACCTATACTTTGTTTCAGGCGAGTTTCCCATTCAAATGCATGTAACAGTGAGAAACGCACTGTCTTGGCGAAAGAAAGCGTTTTTGTACAACTTCATATAAATAGCTGTAACTTTTGATAGAAGACTCAGACAAACATGTTTATGGCTTTATCTTATAGAACTCAATATCCCCGTGCTGGGCAAACAGGTTTTGCAGACGTTTGAGCTAAGATTTTAAAATTATTCACATAATGAAAACCTATACTTTGTTTCAGGCGAGTTTCCCATTCAAATGCATGTAACAGTGAGAAACGCACTGTCTTGGCGAAAGAAAGCGTTTTTGTACAACTTCATATAAATAGCTGTAACTTTTGATAGAAGACTCAGACAAACATGTTTATGGCTTTATCTTATAGAACTCAAGGTCCCCGTGCTGGGCAAACAGAACAGGTTTTGCAGCCGTTTGAGCTAAGATTTTAAAATTATTCACATAATGAAAACCTATACTTTGTTTCAGGCGAGTTTCCCATTCAAATGCATGTAACAGTGAGAAACACACTGTCTTGGCGAAATAAAGTGTTTTTGTACAACTTCATATAAATCGCTGTAACTTTTGATAGAAGACTCAGACAAACATGTTTATGGCTTTATCTTATAGAACTCAATATCCCCGTGCTGGGCAAACAGGTTTTGCAGCCGTTTGAGCTAAGATTTTAAAATTATTCACATAATGAAAACCTATACTTTGTTTCAGGCGAGTTTCCCATTCAAATGCATGTAACAGTGAGAAACACACTGTCTTGGCGAAATAAAGCGTTTTTGTACAACTTCATATAAATCGCTGTAACTTTTGATAGACGACTCAGACAAACATGTTTATGGCTTTATCTTATAGAACTCAATATCCCCGTGCTGGGCAAACAGGTTTTGCAGACGTTTGAGCTAAGATTTTAAAATTATTCACATAATGAAAACCTATACTTTGTTTCAGGCGAGTTTCCCATTCAAATGCATGTAACAGTGAGAAACGCATTGTCTTGGCGAAATAAAGCGTTTTTGAACAACTTCATATAAATCGCTGTAACTTTTGATAGAAGACTCAGACAAACATGTTTATGCTTTATCTCATAGAACTCAATATCCCCGTGCTGGGCAAACAGGTTTTGCAGCCGTCTGAGCTAAGATTTTAAAATTATTCACATAATGAAAACCTATACTTTGTTTCAGGCGAGTTTCCCATTCAAATGCATGTAACAGTGAGAAACACACTGTCTTGGCGAAATAAAGCGTTTTTGTACAACTTCATATAAATCGCTGTAACATTTGATAGAAGACTCAGACAAACATGTTTATGGCTTTATCTTATAGAACTCAATATCCCCGTGCTGGGCAAACAGGTTTTGCAGACGTTTGAGCTAAGATTTTAAAATTATTCACATAATGAAAACCTATACTTTGTCTCAGGCGAGTTTCCCATTCAAATGCATGTAACAGTGAGAAACACACTGTCTTGGCGAAATAAAGCGTTTTTGTACAACTTCATATAAATCGCTGTAACTTTTGATAGAAGACTCAGACAAACATGTTTATGGCTTTATCTTATAGAACTCAATATCCCCGTGCTGGGCAAACAGGTTTTGCAGCTGTTTGAGCTAAGATTTCCAAGTTATACACATAATGAAAACCTATACTTTGTTTCGGGCGAGTTCCCCATTCAACTGCATGCAACAGTGAGAAACGCACTGTCTTGGCGAAAGAAAGCGTTTTTGTACAACTTCATATAAATAGCTGTAACTTTTGATAGAAGACTCAGACAAACATGTTTATGGCTTTATCTTATAGAACTCAATATCCCCGTGCTGGGCAAACAGGTTTTGCAGCCGTCTGAGCTAAGATTTTAAAATTATTCACATAATGAAAACCTATACTTTGTCTCAGGCGAGTTTCCCATTCAAATGCATGTAACAGTGAGAAACACACTGTCTTGGCGAAATAAAGCGTTTTTGTACAACTTCATATAAATCGCTGTAACTTTTGATAGACGACTCAGACAAACATGTTTATGGCTTTATCTTATAGAACTCAATATCCCCGTGCTGGGCAAACAGGTTTTGCAGACGTTTGAGCTAAGATTTTAAAATTATTCACATAATGAAAACCTATACTTTGTCTCAGGCGAGTTTCCCATTCAAATGCATGTAACAGTGAGAAACACACTGTCTTGGCGAAATAAAGCGTTTTTGTACAACTTCATATAAATCGCTGTAACTTTTGATAGAAGACTCAGACAAACATGTTTATGGCTTTATCTTATAGAACTCAATATCCCCGTGCTGGGCAAACAGGTTTTGCAGCCGTTTGAGCTAAGATTTTAAAATTATTCACATAATGAAAACCTATACTTTGTCTCAGGCGAGTTTCCCATTCAAATGCATGTAACAGTGAGAAACACACTGTCTTGGCGAAATAAAGCGTTTTTGTACAACTTCATATAAATCGCTGTAACTTTTGATAGAAGACTCAGACAAAGATGTTTATGGCTTTATCTTATAGAACTCAATATCCCCGTGCTGGGCAAACAGGTTTTGCAGCTGTTTGAGCTAAGATTTCCAAGTTATACACATAATGAAAACCTATACTTTGTTTCGGGCGAGTTCCCCATTCAACTGCATGCAACAGTGAGAAACGCACTGTCTTGGCGAAAGAAAGCGTTTTTGTACAACTTCATATAAATAGCTGTAACTTTTGATAGAAGACTCAGACAAACATGTTTATGGCTTTATCTTATAGAACTCAATATCCCCGTGCTGGGCAAACAGGTTTTGCAGCCGTTTGAGCTAAGATTTTAAAATTATTCACATAATGAAAACCTATACTTTGTTTCAGGCGAGTTTCCCATTCAACTGCATGCAACAGTGAGAAACGCACTGTCTTGGCGAAAGAAAGCGTTTTTGTACAACTTCATATAAATCGCTGTAACTTTTGATAGAAGACTCAGACAAACATGTTTATGGCTTTATCTTATAGAACTCAATATCCCCGTGCTGGGCAAACAGGTTTTGCAGCCGTTTGAGCTAAGATTTTAAAATTATTCACATAATGAAAACCTATACTTTGTTTCAGGCGAGTTTCCCATTCAAATGCATGTAACAGTGAGAAACGCACTGTCTTGGCGAAAGAAAGCGTTTTTGTACAACTTCATATAAATAGCTGTAACTTTTGATAGAAGACTCAGACAAACATGTTTATGGCTTTATCTTATAGAACTCAATATCCCCGTGCTGGGCAAACAGGTTTTGCAGCCGTTTGAGCTAAGATTTTAAAATTATTCACATAATGAAAACCTATACTTTGTTTCAGGCGAGTTTCCCATTCAAATGCATGTAACAGTGAGAAACACACTGTCTTGGCGAAATAAAGCGTTTTTGTACAACTTCATATAAATCGCTGTAACTTTTGATAGACGACTCAGACAAACATGTTTATGGCTTTATCTTATAGAACTCAATATCCCCGTGCTGGGCAAACAGGTTTTGCAGACGTTTGAGCTAAGATTTTAAAATTATTCACATAATGAAAACCTATACTTTGTTTCAGGCGAGTTTCCCATTCAAATGCATGTAACAGTGAGAAACGCATTGTCTTGGCGAAATAAAGCGTTTTTGAACAACTTCATATAAATCGCTGTAACTTTTGATAGAAGACTCAGACAAACATGTTTATGGCTTTATCTTATAGAACTCAATATCCCCGTGCTGGGCAAACAGGTTTTGCAGCCGTTTGAGCTAAGATTTTAAAATTATTCACATAATGAAAACCTATACTTTGTTTCAGGCGAGTTTCCCATTCAAATGCATGTAACAGTGAGAAACGCACTGTCTTGGCGAAAGAAAGCGTTTTTGTACAACTTCATATAAATAGCTGTAACTTTTGATAGAAGACTCAGACAAACATGTTTATGGCTTTATCTTATAGAACTCAAGGTCCCCGTGCTGGGCAAACAGAACAGGTTTTGCAGCCGTTTGAGCTAAGATTTTAAAATTATTCACATAATGAAAACCTATACTTTGTTTCAGGCGAGTTTCCCATTCAAATGCATGTAACAGTGAGAAACACACTGTCTTGGCGAAATAAAGTGTTTTTGTACAACTTCATATAAATCGCTGTAACTTTTGATAGAAGACTCAGACAAACATGTTTATGGCTTTATCTTATAGAACTCAATATCCCCGTGCTGGGCAAACAGGTTTTGCAGCCGTTTGAGCTAAGATTTTAAAATTATTCACATAATGAAAACCTATACTTTGTTTCAGGCGAGTTTCCCATTCAAATGCATGTAACAGTGAGAAACACACTGTCTTGGCGAAATAAAGCGTTTTTGTACAACTTCATATAAATCGCTGTAACTTTTGATAGACGACTCAGACAAACATGTTTATGGCTTTATCTTATAGAACTCAATATCCCCGTGCTGGGCAAACAGGTTTTGCAGACGTTTGAGCTAAGATTTTAAAATTATTCACATAATGAAAACCTATACTTTGTTTCAGGCGAGTTTCCCATTCAAATGCATGTAACAGTGAGAAACGCATTGTCTTGGCGAAATAAAGCGTTTTTGAACAACTTCATATAAATCGCTGTAACTTTTGATAGAAGACTCAGACAAACATGTTTATGCTTTATCTCATAGAACTCAATATCCCCGTGCTGGGCAAACAGGTTTTGCAGCCGTCTGAGCTAAGATTTTAAAATTATTCACATAATGAAAACCTATACTTTGTTTCAGGCGAGTTTCCCATTCAAATGCATGTAACAGTGAGAAACACACTGTCTTGGCGAAATAAAGCGTTTTTGTACAACTTCATATAAATCGCTGTAACATTTGATAGAAGACTCAGACAAACATGTTTATGGCTTTATCTTATAGAACTCAATATCCCCGTGCTGGGCAAACAGGTTTTGCAGACGTTTGAGCTAAGATTTTAAAATTATTCACATAATGAAAACCTATACTTTGTCTCAGGCGAGTTTCCCATTCAAATGCATGTAACAGTGAGAAACACACTGTCTTGGCGAAATAAAGCGTTTTTGTACAACTTCATATAAATCGCTGTAACTTTTGATAGAAGACTCAGACAAACATGTTTATGGCTTTATCTTATAGAACTCAATATCCCCGTGCTGGGCAAACAGGTTTTGCAGCTGTTTGAGCTAAGATTTCCAAGTTATACACATAATGAAAACCTATACTTTGTTTCGGGCGAGTTCCCCATTCAACTGCATGCAACAGTGAGAAACGCACTGTCTTGGCGAAAGAAAGCGTTTTTGTACAACTTCATATAAATAGCTGTAACTTTTGATAGAAGACTCAGACAAACATGTTTATGGCTTTATCTTATAGAACTCAATATCCCCGTGCTGGGCAAACAGGTTTTGCAGCCGTCTGAGCTAAGATTTTAAAATTATTCACATAATGAAAACCTATACTTTGTCTCAGGCGAGTTTCCCATTCAAATGCATGTAACAGTGAGAAACACACTGTCTTGGCGAAATAAAGCGTTTTTGTACAACTTCATATAAATCGCTGTAACTTTTGATAGACGACTCAGACAAACATGTTTATGGCTTTATCTTATAGAACTCAATATCCCCGTGCTGGGCAAACAGGTTTTGCAGACGTTTGAGCTAAGATTTTAAAATTATTCACATAATGAAAACCTATACTTTGTCTCAGGCGAGTTTCCCATTCAAATGCATGTAACAGTGAGAAACACACTGTCTTGGCGAAATAAAGCGTTTTTGTACAACTTCATATAAATCGCTGTAACTTTTGATAGAAGACTCAGACAAACATGTTTATGGCTTTATCTTATAGAACTCAATATCCCCGTGCTGGGCAAACAGGTTTTGCAGCCGTTTGAGCTAAGATTTTAAAATTATTCACATAATGAAAACCTATACTTTGTCTCAGGCGAGTTTCCCATTCAAATGCATGTAACAGTGAGAAACACACTGTCTTGGCGAAATAAAGCGTTTTTGTACAACTTCATATAAATCGCTGTAACTTTTGATAGAAGACTCAGACAAAGATGTTTATGGCTTTATCTTATAGAACTCAATATCCCCGTGCTGGGCAAACAGGTTTTGCAGCTGTTTGAGCTAAGATTTCCAAGTTATACACATAATGAAAACCTATACTTTGTTTCGGGCGAGTTCCCCATTCAACTGCATGCAACAGTGAGAAACGCACTGTCTTGGCGAAAGAAAGCGTTTTTGTACAACTTCATATAAATAGCTGTAACTTTTGATAGAAGACTCAGACAAACATGTTTATGGCTTTATCTTATAGAACTCAATATCCCCGTGCTGGGCAAACAGGTTTTGCAGCCGTTTGAGCTAAGATTTTAAAATTATTCACATAATGAAAACCTATACTTTGTTTCAGGCGAGTTTCCCATTCAACTGCATGCAACAGTGAGAAACGCACTGTCTTGGCGAAAGAAAGCGTTTTTGTACAACTTCATATAAATCGCTGTAACTTTTGATAGAAGACTCAGACAAACATGTTTATGGCTTTATCTTATAGAACTCAATATCCCCGTGCTGGGCAAACAGGTTTTGCAGCCGTTTGAGCTAAGATTTTAAAATTATTCACATAATGAAAACCTATACTTTGTTTCAGGCGAGTTTCCCATTCAAATGCATGTAACAGTGAGAAACGCACTGTCTTGGCGAAAGAAAGCGTTTTTGTACAACTTCATATAAATAGCTGTAACTTTTGATAGAAGACTCAGACAAACATGTTTATGGCTTTATCTTATAGAACTCAATATCCCCGTGCTGGGCAAACAGGTTTTGCAGCCGTTTGAGCTAAGATTTTAAAATTATTCACATAATGAAAACCTATACTTTGTTTCAGGCGAGTTTCCCATTCAAATGCATGTAACAGTGAGAAACACACTGTCTTGGCGAAATAAAGCGTTTTTGTACAACTTCATATAAATCGCTGTAACTTTTGATAGACGACTCAGACAAACATGTTTATGGCTTTATCTTATAGAACTCAATATCCCCGTGCTGGGCAAACAGGTTTTGCAGACGTTTGAGCTAAGATTTTAAAATTATTCACATAATGAAAACCTATACTTTGTTTCAGGCGAGTTTCCCATTCAAATGCATGTAACAGTGAGAAACGCATTGTCTTGGCGAAATAAAGCGTTTTTGAACAACTTCATATAAATCGCTGTAACTTTTGATAGAAGACTCAGACAAACATGTTTATGGCTTTATCTTATAGAACTCAATATCCCCGTGCTGGGCAAACAGGTTTTGCAGCCGTTTGAGCTAAGATTTTAAAATTATTCACATAATGAAAACCTATACTTTGTTTCAGGCGAGTTTCCCATTCAAATGCATGTAACAGTGAGAAACGCATTGTCTTGGCGAAATAAAGCGTTTTTGAACAACTTCATATAAATCGCTGTAACTTTTGATAGAAGACTCAGACAAACATGTTTATGCTTTATCTCATAGAACTCAATATCCCCGTGCTGGGCAAACAGGTTTTGCAGCCGTTTGAGCTAAGATTTTAAAATTATTCACATAATGAAAACCTATACTTTGTTTCAGGCGAGTTTCCCATTCAAATGCATGTAACAGTGAGAAACGCATTGTCTTGGCGAAATAAAGCGTTTCTGAACAACTTCATATAAATCGCTGTAACTTTTGATAGAAGACTCAGACAAACATGTTTATGGCTTTATCTTATAGAACTCAATATCCCCGTGCTGGGCAAACAGGTTTTGCAGCCGTTTGAGCTAAGATTTTAAAATTATTCACATAATGAAAACCTATACTTTGTCTCAGGCGAGTTTCCCATTCAAATGCATGTAACAGTGAGAAACACACTGTCTTGGCGAAATAAAGCGTTTTTGTACAACTTCATATAAATCGCTGTAACTTTTGATAGAAGACTCAGACAAACATGTTTATGGCTTTATCTTATAGAACTCAATATCCCCGTGCTGGGCAAACAGGTTTTGCAGCTGTTTGAGCTAAGATTTCCAAGTTATACACATAATGAAAACCTATACTTTGTTTCGGGCGAGTTCCCCATTCAACTGCATGCAACAGTGAGAAACGCACTGTCTTGGCGAAAGAAAGCGTTTTTGTACAACTTCATATAAATAGCTGTAACTTTTGATAGAAGACTCAGACAAACATGTTTATGGCTTTATCTTATAGAACTCAATATCCCCGTGCTGGGCAAACAGGTTTTGCAGCCGTCTGAGCTAAGATTTTAAAATTATTCACATAATGAAAACCTATACTTTGTCTCAGGCGAGTTTCCCATTCAAATGCATGTAACAGTGAGAAACACACTGTCTTGGCGAAATAAAGCGTTTTTGTACAACTTCATATAAATCGCTGTAACTTTTGATAGACGACTCAGACAAACATGTTTATGGCTTTATCTTATAGAACTCAATATCCCCGTGCTGGGCAAACAGGTTTTGCAGACGTTTGAGCTAAGATTTTAAAATTATTCACATAATGAAAACCTATACTTTGTCTCAGGCGAGTTTCCCATTCAAATGCATGTAACAGTGAGAAACACACTGTCTTGGCGAAATAAAGCGTTTTTGTACAACTTCATATAAATCGCTGTAACTTTTGATAGAAGACTCAGACAAACATGTTTATGGCTTTATCTTATAGAACTCAATATCCCCGTGCTGGGCAAACAGGTTTTGCAGCCGTTTGAGCTAAGATTTTAAAATTATTCACATAATGAAAACCTATACTTTGTCTCAGGCGAGTTTCCCATTCAAATGCATGTAACAGTGAGAAACACACTGTCTTGGCGAAATAAAGCGTTTTTGTACAACTTCATATAAATCGCTGTAACTTTTGATAGAAGACTCAGACAAACATGTTTATGGCTTTATCTTATAGAACTCAATATCCCCGTGCTGGGCAAACAGGTTTTGCAGCTGTTTGAGCTAAGATTTCCAAGTTATACACATAATGAAAACCTATACTTTGTTTCGGGCGAGTTCCCCATTCAACTGCATGCAACAGTGAGAAACGCACTGTCTTGGCGAAAGAAAGCGTTTTTGTACAACTTCATATAAATAGCTGTAACTTTTGATAGAAGACTCAGACAAACATGTTTATGGCTTTATCTTATAGAACTCAATATCCCCGTGCTGGGCAAACAGGTTTTGCAGCCGTTTGAGCTAAGAT
Source organism: Astatotilapia calliptera (assembly GCF_964374335.1). Classification (NCBI taxonomy): domain Eukaryota; kingdom Metazoa; phylum Chordata; class Actinopteri; order Cichliformes; family Cichlidae; genus Astatotilapia; species Astatotilapia calliptera. Next base: position 17,664,100 of record NC_137423.1, read on the forward strand.
TTTAAAATTATTCACATAATGAAAACCTATACTTTGTTTCAGGCGAGTTTCCCATTCAAATGCATGTAACAGTGAGAAACGCATTGTCTTGGCGAAATAAAGCGTTTTTGAACAACTTCATATAAATCGCTGTAACTTTTGATAGAAGACTCAGACAAACATGTTTATGCTTTATCTCATAGAACTCAATATCCCCGTGCTGGGCAAACAGGTTTTGCAGCCGTTTGAGCTAAGATTTTAAAATTATTCACATAATGAAAACCTATACTTTGTTTCAGGCGAGTTTCCCATTCAAATGCATGTAACAGTGAGAAACGCATTGTCTTGGCGAAATAAAGCGTTTTTGAACAACTTCATATAAATCGCTGTAACTTTTGATAGAAGACTCAGACAAACATGTTTATGCTTTATCTCATAGAACTCAATATCCCCGTGCTGGGCAAACAGGTTTTGCAGCCGTTTGAGCTAAGATTTTAAAATTATTCACATAATGAAAACCTATACTTTGTTTCAGGCGAGTTTCCCATTCAAATGCATGTAACAGTGAGAAACGCATTGTCTTGGCGAAATAAAGCGTTTCTGAACAACTTCATATAAATCGCTGTAACTTTTGATAGAAGACTCAGACAAACATGTTTATGGCTTTATCTTATAGAACTCAATATCCCCGTGCTGGGCAAACAGGTTTTGCAGCCGTTTGAGCTAAGATTTTAAAATTATTCACATAATGAAAACCTATACTTTGTTTCAGGCGAGTTTCCCATTCAAATGCATGTAACAGTGAGAAACGCATTGTCTTGGCGAAATAAAGCGTTTTTGAACAACTTCATATAAATCGCTGTAACTTTTGATAGAAGACTCAGACAAACATGTTTATGGCTTTATCTTATAGAACTCAAGGTCCCCGTGCTGGGCAAACAGGTTTTGCAGCCGTTTGAGCTAAGATTTTAAAATTATTCACATAATGAAAACCTATACTTTGTTTCAGGCGAGTTTCCCATTCAAATGCATGTAACAGTGAGAAACGCATTGTCTTGGCGAAATAAAGCGTTTCTGAACAACTTCATATAAATCGCTGTAACTTTTGATAGAAGACTCAGACAAACATGTTTATGGCTTTATCTTATAGAACTCAATATCCCCGTGCTGGGCAAACAGGTTTTGCAGCCGTTTGAGCTAAGATTTTAAAATTATTCACATAATGAAAACCTATACTTTGTTTCAGGCGAGTTTCCCATTCAAATGCATGTAACAGTGAGAAACACACTGTCTTGGCGAAATAAAGCGTTTTTGTACAACTTCATATAAATCGCTGTAACTTTTGATAGACGACTCAGACAAACATGTTTATGGCTTTATCTTATAGAACTCAATATCCCCGTGCTGGGCAAACAGGTTTTGCAGACGTTTGAGCTAAGATTTTAAAATTATTCACATAATGAAAACCTATACTTTGTTTCAGGCGAGTTTCCCATTCAAATGCATGTAACAGTGAGAAACGCATTGTCTTGGCGAAATAAAGCGTTTTTGAACAACTTCATATAAATCGCTGTAACTTTTGATAGAAGACTCAGACAAACATGTTTATGGCTTTATCTTATAGAACTCAATATCCCCGTGCTGGGCAAACAGAACAGGTTTTGCAGCCGTTTGAGCTAAGATTTTAAAATTATTCACATAATGAAAACCTATACTTTGTTTCAGGCGAGTTTCCCATTCAAATGCATGTAACAGTGAGAAACGCATTGTCTTGGCGAAATAAAGCGTTTCTGAACAACTTCATATAAATCGCTGTAACTTTTGATAGAAGACTCAGACAAACATGTTTATGGCTTTATCTTATAGAACTCAATATCCCCGTGCTGGGCAAACAGGTTTTGCAGCCGTTTGAGCTAAGATTTTAAAATTATTCACATAATGAAAACCTATACTTTGTTTCAGGCGAGTTTCCCATTCAAATGCATGTAACAGTGAGAAACGCATTGTCTTGGCGAAATAAAGCGTTTTTGTACAACTTCATATAAATCGCTGTAACTTTTGATAGAAGACTCAGACAAACATGTTTATGGCTTTATCTTATAGAACTCAAGGTCCCCGTGCTGGGCAAACAGGTTTTGCAGCCGTTTGAGCTAAGATTTTAAAATTATTCACATAATGAAAACCTATACTTTGTTTCAGGCGAGTTTCCCATTCAAATGCATGTAACAGTGAGAAACGCATTGTCTTGGCGAAATAAAGCGTTTTTGAACAACTTCATATAAATCGCTGTAACTTTTGATAGAAGACTCAGACAAACATGTTTATGGCTTTATCTTATAGAACTCAAGGTCCCCGTGCTGGGCAAACAGGTTTTGCAGCCGTTTGAGCTAAGATTTTAAAATTATTCACATAATGAAAACCTATACTTTGTTTCAGGCGAGTTTCCCATTCAAATGCATGTAACAGTGAGAAACGCATTGTCTTGGCGAAATAAAGCGTTTTTGAACAACTTCATATAAATCGCTGTAACTTTTGATAGAAGACTCAGACAAACATGTTTATGGCTTTATCTTATAGAACTCAATATCCCCGTGCTGGGCAAACAGGTTTTGCAGCCGTTTGAGCTAAGATTTTAAAATTATTCACATAATGAAAACCTATACTTTGTTTCAGGCGAGTTTCCCATTCAAATGCATGTAACAGTGAGAAACGCATTGTCTTGGCGAAATAAAGCGTTTTTGAACAACTTCATATAAATCGCTGTAACTTTTGATAGAAGACTCAGACAAACATGTTTATGGCTTTATCTTATAGAACTCAATATCCCCGTGCTGGGCAAACAGGTTTTGCAGCCGTTTGAGCTAAGATTTTAAAATTATTCACATAATGAAAACCTATACTTTGTCTCAGGCGAGTTTCCCATTCAAATGCATGTAACAGTGAGAAACACACTGTCTTGGCGAAATAAAGCGTTTTTGTACAACTTCATATAAATCGCTGTAACTTTTGATAGAAGACTCAGACAAACATGTTTATGGCTTTATCTTATAGAACTCAATATCCCCGTGCTGGGCAAACAGGTTTTGCAGCCGTTTGAGCTAAGATTTTAAAATTATTCACATAATGAAAACCTATACTTTGTTTCAGGCGAGTTTCCCATTCAAATGCATGTAACAGTGAGAAACGCATTGTCTTGGCGAAATAAAGCGTTTTTGAACAACTTCATATAAATCGCTGTAACTTTTGATAGAAGACTCAGACAAACATGTTTATGGCTTTATCTTATAGAACTCAAGGTCCCCGTGCTGGGCAAACAGGTTTTGCAGCCGTTTGAGCTAAGATTTTAAAATTATTCACATAATGAAAACCTATACTTTGTTTCAGGCGAGTTTCCCATTCAAATGCATGTAACAGTGAGAAACGCATTGTCTTGGCGAAATAAAGCGTTTCTGAACAACTTCATATAAATCGCTGTAACTTTTGATAGAAGACTCAGACAAACATGTTTATGGCTTTATCTTATAGAACTCAATATCCCCGTGCTGGGCAAACAGGTTTTGCAGCCGTTTGAGCTAAGATTTTAAAATTATTCACATAATGAAAACCTATACTTTGTTTCAGGCGAGTTTCCCATTCAAATGCATGTAACAGTGAGAAACGCATTGTCTTGGCGAAATAAAGCGTTTTTGAACAACTTCATATAAATCGCTGTAACTTTTGATAGAAGACTCAGACAAACATGTTTATGGCTTTATCTTATAGAACTCAAGGTCCCCGTGCTGGGCAAACAGGTTTTGCAGCCGTTTGAGCTAAGATTTTAAAATTATTCACATAATGAAAACCTATACTTTGTTTCAGGCGAGTTTCCCATTCAAATGCATGTAACAGTGAGAAACGCATTGTCTTGGCGAAATAAAGCGTTTTTGAACAACTTCATATAAATCGCTGTAACTTTTGATAGAAGACTCAGACAAACATGTTTATGGCTTTATCTTATAGAACTCAATATCCCCGTGCTGGGCAAACAGGTTTTGCAGCCGTTTGAGCTAAGATTTTAAAATTATTCACATAATGAAAACCTATACTTTGTTTCAGGCGAGTTTCCCATTCAAATGCATGTAACAGTGAGAAACGCATTGTCTTGGCGAAATAAAGCGTTTTTGAACAACTTCATATAAATCGCTGTAACTTTTGATAGAAGACTCAGACAAACATGTTTATGGCTTTATCTTATAGAACTCAAGGTCCCCGTGCTGGGCAAACAGGTTTTGCAGCCGTTTGAGCTAAGATTTTAAAATTATTCACATAATGAAAACCTATACTTTGTTTCAGGCGAGTTTCCCATTCAAATGCATGTAACAGTGAGAAACGCATTGTCTTGGCGAAATAAAGCGTTTTTGAACAACTTCATATAAATCGCTGTAACTTTTGATAGAAGACTCAGACAAACATGTTTATGGCTTTATCTTATAGAACTCAATATCCCCGTGCTGGGCAAACAGGTTTTGCAGCCGTTTGAGCTAAGATTTTAAAATTATTCACATAATGAAAACCTATACTTTGTTTCAGGCGAGTTTCCCATTCAAATGCATGTAACAGTGAGAAACGCATTGTCTTGGCGAAATAAAGCGTTTTTGAACAACTTCATATAAATCGCTGTAACTTTTGATAGAAGACTCAGACAAACATGTTTATGGCTTTATCTTATAGAACTCAATATCCCCGTGCTGGGCAAACAGGTTTTGCAGCCGTTTGAGCTAAGATTTTAAAATTATTCACATAATGAAAACCTATACTTTGTCTCAGGCGAGTTTCCCATTCAAATGCATGTAACAGTGAGAAACACACTGTCTTGGCGAAATAAAGCGTTTTTGTACAACTTCATATAAATCGCTGTAACTTTTGATAGAAGACTCAGACAAACATGTTTATGGCTTTATCTTATAGAACTCAATATCCCCGTGCTGGGCAAACAGGTTTTGCAGCCGTTTGAGCTAAGATTTTAAAATTATTCACATAATGAAAACCTATACTTTGTTTCAGGCGAGTTTCCCATTCAAATGCATGTAACAGTGAGAAACGCATTGTCTTGGCGAAATAAAGCGTTTTTGAACAACTTCATATAAATCGCTGTAACTTTTGATAGAAGACTCAGACAAACATGTTTATGGCTTTATCTTATAGAACTCAAGGTCCCCGTGCTGGGCAAACAGGTTTTGCAGCCGTTTGAGCTAAGATTTTAAAATTATTCACATAATGAAAACCTATACTTTGTTTCAGGCGAGTTTCCCATTCAAATGCATGTAACAGTGAGAAACGCATTGTCTTGGCGAAATAAAGCGTTTCTGAACAACTTCATATAAATCGCTGTAACTTTTGATAGAAGACTCAGACAAACATGTTTATGGCTTTATCTTATAGAACTCAATATCCCCGTGCTGGGCAAACAGGTTTTGCAGCCGTTTGAGCTAAGATTTTAAAATTATTCACATAATGAAAACCTATACTTTGTTTCAGGCGAGTTTCCCATTCAAATGCATGTAACAGTGAGAAACGCATTGTCTTGGCGAAATAAAGCGTTTTTGAACAACTTCATATAAATCGCTGTAACTTTTGATAGAAGACTCAGACAAACATGTTTATGGCTTTATCTTATAGAACTCAAGGTCCCCGTGCTGGGCAAACAGGTTTTGCAGCCGTTTGAGCTAAGATTTTAAAATTATTCACATAATGAAAACCTATACTTTGTTTCAGGCGAGTTTCCCATTCAAATGCATGTAACAGTGAGAAACGCATTGTCTTGGCGAAATAAAGCGTTTTTGAACAACTTCATATAAATCGCTGTAACTTTTGATAGAAGACTCAGACAAACATGTTTATGGCTTTATCTTATAGAACTCAATATCCCCGTGCTGGGCAAACAGGTTTTGCAGCCGTTTGAGCTAAGATTTTAAAATTATTCACATAATGAAAACCTATACTTTGTTTCAGGCGAGTTTCCCATTCAAATGCATGTAACAGTGAGAAACGCATTGTCTTGGCGAAATAAAGCGTTTTTGAACAACTTCATATAAATCGCTGTAACTTTTGATAGAAGACTCAGACAAACATGTTTATGGCTTTATCTTATAGAACTCAAGGTCCCCGTGCTGGGCAAACAGGTTTTGCAGCCGTTTGAGCTAAGATTTTAAAATTATTCACATAATGAAAACCTATACTTTGTTTCAGGCGAGTTTCCCATTCAAATGCATGTAACAGTGAGAAACGCATTGTCTTGGCGAAATAAAGCGTTTCTGAACAACTTCATATAAATCGCTGTAACTTTTGATAGAAGACTCAGACAAACATGTTTATGGCTTTATCTTATAGAACTCAATATCCCCGTGCTGGGCAAACAGGTTTTGCAGCCGTTTGAGCTAAGATTTTAAAATTATTCACATAATGAAAACCTATACTTTGTTTCAGGCGAGTTTCCCATTCAAATGCATGTAACAGTGAGAAACGCATTGTCTTGGCGAAATAAAGCGTTTTTGAACAACTTCATATAAATCGCTGTAACTTTTGATAGAAGACTCAGACAAACATGTTTATGGCTTTATCTTATAGAACTCAAGGTCCCCGTGCTGGGCAAACAGGTTTTGCAGCCGTTTGAGCTAAGATTTTAAAATTATTCACATAATGAAAACCTATACTTTGTTTCAGGCGAGTTTCCCATTCAAATGCATGTAACAGTGAGAAACGCATTGTCTTGGCGAAATAAAGCGTTTTTGAACAACTTCATATAAATCGCTGTAACTTTTGATAGAAGACTCAGACAAACATGTTTATGGCTTTATCTTATAGAACTCAATATCCCCGTGCTGGGCAAACAGGTTTTGCAGCCGTTTGAGCTAAGATTTTAAAATTATTCACATAATGAAAACCTATACTTTGTTTCAGGCGAGTTTCCCATTCAAATGCATGTAACAGTGAGAAACGCATTGTCTTGGCGAAATAAAGCGTTTTTGAACAACTTCATATAAATCGCTGTAACTTTTGATAGAAGACTCAGACAAACATGTTTATGGCTTTATCTTATAGAACTCAAGGTCCCCGTGCTGGGCAAACAGGTTTTGCAGCCGTTTGAGCTAAGATTTTAAAATTATTCACATAATGAAAACCTATACTTTGTTTCAGGCGAGTTTCCCATTCAAATGCATGTAACAGTGAGAAACGCATTGTCTTGGCGAAATAAAGCGTTTTTGAACAACTTCATATAAATCGCTGTAACTTTTGATAGAAGACTCAGACAAACATGTTTATGGCTTTATCTTATAGAACTCAATATCCCCGTGCTGGGCAAACAGGTTTTGCAGCCGTTTGAGCTAAGATTTTAAAATTATTCACATAATGAAAACCTATACTTTGTTTCAGGCGAGTTTCCCATTCAAATGCATGTAACAGTGAGAAACGCATTGTCTTGGCGAAATAAAGCGTTTTTGAACAACTTCATATAAATCGCTGTAACTTTTGATAGAAGACTCAGACAAACATGTTTATGGCTTTATCTTATAGAACTCAATATCCCCGTGCTGGGCAAACAGGTTTTGCAGCCGTTTGAGCTAAGATTTTAAAATTATTCACATAATGAAAACCTATACTTTGTCTCAGGCGAGTTTCCCATTCAAATGCATGTAACAGTGAGAAACACACTGTCTTGGCGAAATAAAGCGTTTTTGTACAACTTCATATAAATCGCTGTAACTTTTGATAGAAGACTCAGACAAACATGTTTATGGCTTTATCTTATAGAACTCAATATCCCCGTGCTGGGCAAACAGGTTTTGCAGCCGTTTGAGCTAAGATTTTAAAATTATTCACATAATGAAAACCTATACTTTGTTTCAGGCGAGTTTCCCATTCAAATGCATGTAACAGTGAGAAACGCATTGTCTTGGCGAAATAAAGCGTTTTTGAACAACTTCATATAAATCGCTGTAACTTTTGATAGAAGACTCAGACAAACATGTTTATGGCTTTATCTTATAGAACTCAAGGTCCCCGTGCTGGGCAAACAGGTTTTGCAGCCGTTTGAGCTAAGATTTTAAAATTATTCACATAATGAAAACCTATACTTTGTTTCAGGCGAGTTTCCCATTCAAATGCATGTAACAGTGAGAAACGCATTGTCTTGGCGAAATAAAGCGTTTCTGAACAACTTCATATAAATCGCTGTAACTTTTGATAGAAGACTCAGACAAACATGTTTATGGCTTTATCTTATAGAACTCAATATCCCCGTGCTGGGCAAACAGGTTTTGCAGCCGTTTGAGCTAAGATTTTAAAATTATTCACATAATGAAAACCTATACTTTGTTTCAGGCGAGTTTCCCATTCAAATGCATGTAACAGTGAGAAACGCATTGTCTTGGCGAAATAAAGCGTTTTTGAACAACTTCATATAAATCGCTGTAACTTTTGATAGAAGACTCAGACAAACATGTTTATGGCTTTATCTTATAGAACTCAAGGTCCCCGTGCTGGGCAAACAGGTTTTGCAGCCGTTTGAGCTAAGATTTTAAAATTATTCACATAATGAAAACCTATACTTTGTTTCAGGCGAGTTTCCCATTCAAATGCATGTAACAGTGAGAAACGCATTGTCTTGGCGAAATAAAGCGTTTTTGAACAACTTCATATAAATCGCTGTAACTTTTGATAGAAGACTCAGACAAACATGTTTATGGCTTTATCTTATAGAACTCAATATCCCCGTGCTGGGCAAACAGGTTTTGCAGCCGTTTGAGCTAAGATTTTAAAATTATTCACATAATGAAAACCTATACTTTGTTTCAGGCGAGTTTCCCATTCAAATGCATGTAACAGTGAGAAACGCATTGTCTTGGCGAAATAAAGCGTTTTTGAACAACTTCATATAAATCGCTGTAACTTTTGATAGAAGACTCAGACAAACATGTTTATGGCTTTATCTTATAGAACTCAAGGTCCCCGTGCTGGGCAAACAGGTTTTGCAGCCGTTTGAGCTAAGATTTTAAAATTATTCACATAATGAAAACCTATACTTTGTTTCAGGCGAGTTTCCCATTCAAATGCATGTAACAGTGAGAAACGCATTGTCTTGGCGAAATAAAGCGTTTCTGAACAACTTCATATAAATCGCTGTAACTTTTGATAGAAGACTCAGACAAACATGTTTATGGCTTTATCTTATAGAACTCAATATCCCCGTGCTGGGCAAACAGGTTTTGCAGCCGTTTGAGCTAAGATTTTAAAATTATTCACATAATGAAAACCTATACTTTGTTTCAGGCGAGTTTCCCATTCAAATGCATGTAACAGTGAGAAACGCATTGTCTTGGCGAAATAAAGCGTTTTTGAACAACTTCATATAAATCGCTGTAACTTTTGATAGAAGACTCAGACAAACATGTTTATGGCTTTATCTTATAGAACTCAAGGTCCCCGTGCTGGGCAAACAGGTTTTGCAGCCGTTTGAGCTAAGATTTTAAAATTATTCACATAATGAAAACCTATACTTTGTTTCAGGCGAGTTTCCCATTCAAATGCATGTAACAGTGAGAAACGCATTGTCTTGGCGAAATAAAGCGTTTTTGAACAACTTCATATAAATCGCTGTAACTTTTGATAGAAGACTCAGACAAACATGTTTATGGCTTTATCTTATAGAACTCAATATCCCCGTGCTGGGCAAACAGGTTTTGCAGCCGTTTGAGCTAAGATTTTAAAATTATTCACATAATGAAAACCTATACTTTGTTTCAGGCGAGTTTCCCATTCAAATGCATGTAACAGTGAGAAACGCATTGTCTTGGCGAAATAAAGCGTTTTTGAACAACTTCATATAAATCGCTGTAACTTTTGATAGAAGACTCAGACAAACATGTTTATGGCTTTATCTTATAGAACTCAAGGTCCCCGTGCTGGGCAAACAGGTTTTGCAGCCGTTTGAGCTAAGATTTTAAAATTATTCACATAATGAAAACCTATACTTTGTTTCAGGCGAGTTTCCCATTCAAATGCATGTAACAGTGAGAAACGCATTGTCTTGGCGAAATAAAGCGTTTTTGAACAACTTCATATAAATCGCTGTAACTTTTGATAGAAGACTCAGACAAACATGTTTATGGCTTTATCTTATAGAACTCAATATCCCCGTGCTGGGCAAACAGGTTTTGCAGCCGTTTGAGCTAAGATTTTAAAATTATTCACATAATGAAAACCTATACTTTGTTTCAGGCGAGTTTCCCATTCAAATGCATGTAACAGTGAGAAACGCATTGTCTTGGCGAAATAAAGCGTTTTTGAACAACTTCATATAAATCGCTGTAACTTTTGATAGAAGACTCAGACAAACATGTTTATGGCTTTATCTTATAGAACTCAATATCCCCGTGCTGGGCAAACAGGTTTTGCAGCCGTTTGAGCTAAGATTTTAAAATTATTCACATAATGAAAACCTATACTTTGTCTCAGGCGAGTTTCCCATTCAAATGCATGTAACAGTGAGAAACACACTGTCTTGGCGAAATAAAGCGTTTTTGTACAACTTCATATAAATCGCTGTAACTTTTGATAGAAGACTCAGACAAACATGTTTATGGCTTTATCTTATAGAACTCAATATCCCCGTGCTGGGCAAACAGGTTTTGCAGCCGTTTGAGCTAAGATTTTAAAATTATTCACATAATGAAAACCTATACTTTGTTTCAGGCGAGTTTCCCATTCAAATGCATGTAACAGTGAGAAACGCATTGTCTTGGCGAAATAAAGCGTTTTTGAACAACTTCATATAAATCGCTGTAACTTTTGATAGAAGACTCAGACAAACATGTTTATGGCTTTATCTTATAGAACTCAAGGTCCCCGTGCTGGGCAAACAGGTTTTGCAGCCGTTTGAGCTAAGATTTTAAAATTATTCACATAATGAAAACCTATACTTTGTTTCAGGCGAGTTTCCCATTCAAATGCATGTAACAGTGAGAAACGCATTGTCTTGGCGAAATAAAGCGTTTCTGAACAACTTCATATAAATCGCTGTAACTTTTGATAGAAGACTCAGACAAACATGTTTATGGCTTTATCTTATAGAACTCAATATCCCCGTGCTGGGCAAACAGGTTTTGCAGCCGTTTGAGCTAAGATTTTAAAATTATTCACATAATGAAAACCTATACTTTGTTTCAGGCGAGTTTCCCATTCAAATGCATGTAACAGTGAGAAACGCATTGTCTTGGCGAAATAAAGCGTTTTTGAACAACTTCATATAAATCGCTGTAACTTTTGATAGAAGACTCAGACAAACATGTTTATGGCTTTATCTTATAGAACTCAAGGTCCCCGTGCTGGGCAAACAGGTTTTGCAGCCGTTTGAGCTAAGATTTTAAAATTATTCACATAATGAAAACCTATACTTTGTTTCAGGCGAGTTTCCCATTCAAATGCATGTAACAGTGAGAAACGCATTGTCTTGGCGAAATAAAGCGTTTTTGAACAACTTCATATAAATCGCTGTAACTTTTGATAGAAGACTCAGACAAACATGTTTATGGCTTTATCTTATAGAACTCAATATCCCCGTGCTGGGCAAACAGGTTTTGCAGCCGTTTGAGCTAAGATTTTAAAATTATTCACATAATGAAAACCTATACTTTGTTTCAGGCGAGTTTCCCATTCAAATGCATGTAACAGTGAGAAACGCATTGTCTTGGCGAAATAAAGCGTTTTTGAACAACTTCATATAAATCGCTGTAACTTTTGATAGAAGACTCAGACAAACATGTTTATGGCTTTATCTTATAGAACTCAATATCCCCGTGCTGGGCAAACAGGTTGCAGCCGTTTGAGCTAAGATTTTAAAATTATTCACATAATGAAAACCTATACTTTGTTTCAGGCGAGTTTCCCATTCAAATGCATGTAACAGTGAGAAACGCATTGTCTTGGCGAAATAAAGCGTTTTTGAACAACTTCATATAAATCGCTGTAACTTTTGATAGAAGACTCAGACAAACATGTTTATGCTTTATCTCATAGAACTCAATATCCCCGTGCTGGGCAAACAGGTTTTGCAGCCGTTTCAGCTAAGATTTTAAAATTATTCACATAATGAAAACCTATACTTTGTTTCAGGCGAATTTCCCATTCAAATGCATGTAACAGTGAGAAACGCATTGTCTTGGCGAAATAAAGCGTTTCTGAACAACTTCATATAAATCGCTGTAACTTTTGATAGAAGACTCAGACAAACATGTTTATGGCTTTATCTTATAGAACTCAATATCCCCGTGCTGGGCAAACAGGTTTTGCAGCTGTTTGAGCTAAGATTTCCAAGTTATACACATAATGAAAACCTATACTTTGTTTCGGTCGAGTTCCCCATTCAAATGCATGTAACAGTGAGAAACGCATTGTCTTGGCGAAATAAAGCGTTTTTGAACAACTTCATATAAATCGCTGTAACTTTTGATAGAAGACTCAGACAAACATGTTTATGGCTTTATCTTATAGAACTCAATATCCCCGTGCTGGGCAAACAGGTTTTGCAGCCGTTTGAGCTAAGATTTTAAAATTATTCACATAATGAAAACCTATACTTTGTTTCAGGCGAATTTCCCATTCAAATGCATGTAACAGTGAGAAACGCATTGTCTTGGCGAAATAAAGCGTTTTTGAACAACTTCATATAAATCGCTGTAACTTTTGATAGAAGACTCAGACAAACATGTTTATGGCTTTATCTTATAGAACTCAATATCCCCGTGCTGGGCAAACAGGTTTTGCAGCCGTCTGAGCTAAGATTTTAAAATTATTCACATAATGAAAACCTATACTTTGTTTCAGGCGAGTTTCCCATTCAAATGCATGTAACAGTGAGAAACACACTGTCTTGGCGAAATAAAGCGTTTTTGTACAACTTCATATAAATCGCTGTAACTTTTGATAGAAGACTCAGACAAACATGTTTATGGCTTTATCTTATAGAACTCAATATCCCCGTGCTGGGCAAACAGGTTTTGCAGCCGTTTGAGCTAAGATTTTAAAATTATTCACATAATGAAAACCTATACTTTGTCTCAGGCGAGTTTCCCATTCAAATGCATGTAACAGTGAGAAACACACTGTCTTGGCGAAATAAAGCGTTTTTGTACAACTTCATATAAATCGCTGTAACTTTTGATAGAAGACTCAGACAAACATGTTTATGGCTTTATCTTATAGAACTCAATATCCCCGTGCTGGGCAAACAGGTTTTGCAGCCGTTTGAGCTAAGATTTTAAAATTATTCACATAATGAAAACCTATACTTTGTTTCAGGCGAGTTTCCCATTCAAATGCATGTAACAGTGAGAAACGCATTGTCTTGGCGAAATAAAGCGGTTTTGAACAACTTCATATAAATCGCTGTAACTTTTGATAGAAGACTCAGACAAACATGTTTATGCTTTATCTCATAGAACTCAATATCCCCGTGCTGGGCAAACAGGTTTTGCAGCCGTTTGAGCTAAGATTTTAAAATTATTCACATAATGAAAACCTATACTTTGTTTCAGGCGAGTTTCCCATTCAAATGCATGTAACAGTGAGAAACGCACTGTCTTGGCGAAAGAAAGCGTTTTTGTACAACTTCATATAAATAGCTGTAACTTTTGATAGAAGACTCAGACAAACATGTTTATGGCTTTATCTTATAGAACTCAAGGTCCCCGTGCTGGGCAAACAGGTTTTGCAGCTGTTTGAGCTAAGATTTTAAAATTATTCACATAATGAAAACCTATACTTTGTCTCAGGCGAGTTTCCCATTCAAATGCATGTAACAGTGAGAAACACACTGTCTTGGCGAAATAAAGCGTTTTTGTACAACTTCATATAAATCGCTGTAACTTTTGATAGAAGACTCAGACAAACATGTTTATGGCTTTATCTTATAGAACTCAATATCCCCGTGCTGGGCAAACAGGTTTTGCAGCCGTTTGAGCTAAGATTTTAAAATTATTCACATAATGAAAACCTATACTTTGTCTCAGGCGAGTTTCCCATTCAAATGCATGTAACAGTGAGAAACACACTGTCTTGGCGAAATAAAGCGTTTTTGTACAACTTCATATAAATCGCTGTAACTTTTGATAGAAGACTCAGACAAAGATGTTTATGGCTTTATCTTATAGAACTCAATATCCCCGTGCTGGGCAAACAGGTTTTGCAGCCGTTTGAGCTAAGATTTTAAAATTATTCACATAATGAAAACCTATACTTTGTTTCAGGCGAGTTTCCCATTCAAATGCATGTAACAGTGAGAAACGCATTGTCTTGGCGAAATAAAGCGTTTTTGAACAACTTCATATAAATCGCTGTAACTTTTGATAGAAGACTCAGACAAACATGTTTATGCTTTATCTCATAGAACTCAATATCCCCGTGCTGGGCAAACAGGTTTTGCAGCCGTTTGAGCTAAGATTTTAAAATTATTCACATAATGAAAACCTATACTTTGTTTCAGGCGAGTTTCCCATTCAAATGCATGTAACAGTGAGAAACGCATTGTCTTGGCGAAATAAAGCGTTTCTGAACAACTTCATATAAATCGCTGTAACTTTTGATAGAAGACTCAGACAAACATGTTTATGCTTTATCTTATAGAACTCAATATCCCCGTGCTGGGCAAACAGGTTTTGCAGCCGTCTGAGCTAAGATTTTAAAATTATTCACATAATGAAAACCTATACTTTGTTTCAGGCGAGTTTCCCATTCAAATGCATGTAACAGTGAGAAACACACTGTCTTGGCGAAATAAAGCGTTTTTGTACAACTTCATATAAATAGCTGTAACTTTTGATAGAAGACTCAGACAAACATGTTTATGGCTTTATCTTATAGAACTCAAGGTCCCCGTGCTGGGCAAACAGGTTTTGCAGCCGTCTGAGCTAAGATTTTAAAATTATTCACATAATGAAAACCTATACTTTGTTTCAGGCGAGTTTCCCATTCAAATGCATGTAACAGTGAGAAACGCATTGTCTTGGCGAAATAAAGCGTTTTTGTACAACTTCATATAAATCGCTGTAACTTTTGATAGAAGACTCAGACAAACATGTTTATGCTTTATCTCATAGAACTCAATATCCCCGTGCTGGGCAAACAGGTTTTGCAGCTGTTTGAGCTAAGATTTCCAAGTTATACACATAATGAAAACCTATACTTTGTTTCGGGCGAGTTCCCCATTCAACTGCATGCAACAGTGAGAAACGCACTGTCTTGGCGAAAGAAAGCGTTTTTGTACAACTTCATATAAATCGCTGTAACTTTTGATAGAAGACTCAGACAAACATGTTTATGGCTTTATCTTATAGAACTCAATATCCCCGTGCTGGGCAAACAGGTTTTGCAGCCGTTTGAGCTAAGATTTTAAAATTATTCACATAATGAAAACCTATACTTTGTTTCAGGCGAGTTTCCCATTCAAATGCATGTAACAGTGAGAAACGCATTGTCTTGGCGAAATAAAGCGTTTTTGAACAACTTCATATAAATCGCTGTAACTTTTGATAGAAGACTCAGACAAACATGTTTATGGCTTTATCTTATAGAACTCAATATCCCCGTGCTGGGCAAACAGAACAGGTTTTGCAGCCGTTTGAGCTAAGATTTTAAAATTATTCACATAATGAAAACCTATACTTTGTTTCAGGCGAGTTTCCCATTCAAATGCATGTAACAGTGAGAAACGCATTGTCTTGGCGAAATAAAGCGTTTCTGAACAACTTCATATAAATCGCTGTAACTTTTGATAGAAGACTCAGACAAACATGTTTATGGCTTTATCTTATAGAACTCAATATCCCCGTGCTGGGCAAACAGGTTTTGCAGCCGTTTGAGCTAAGATTTTAAAATTATTCACATAATGAAAACCTATACTTTGTTTCAGGCGAGTTTCCCATTCAAATGCATGTAACAGTGAGAAACGCATTGTCTTGGCGAAATAAAGCGTTTTTGAACAACTTCATATAAATCGCTGTAACTTTTGATAGAAGACTCAGACAAACATGTTTATGGCTTTATCTTATAGAACTCAAGGTCCCCGTGCTGGGCAAACAGGTTTTGCAGCCGTTTGAGCTAAGATTTTAAAATTATTCACATAATGAAAACCTATACTTTGTTTCAGGCGAGTTTCCCATTCAAATGCATGTAACAGTGAGAAACGCATTGTCTTGGCGAAATAAAGCGTTTCTGAACAACTTCATATAAATCGCTGTAACTTTTGATAGAAGACTCAGACAAACATGTTTATGGCTTTATCTTATAGAACTCAAGGTCCCCGTGCTGGGCAAACAGGTTTTGCAGCCGTTTGAGCTAAGATTTTAAAATTATTCACATAATGAAAACCTATACTTTGTTTCAGGCGAGTTTCCCATTCAAATGCATGTAACAGTGAGAAACGCATTGTCTTGGCGAAATAAAGCGTTTTTGAACAACTTCATATAAATCGCTGTAACTTTTGATAGAAGACTCAGACAAACATGTTTATGGCTTTATCTTATAGAACTCAAGGTCCCCGTGCTGGGCAAACAGGTTTTGCAGCCGTTTGAGCTAAGATTTTAAAATTATTCACATAATGAAAACCTATACTTTGTTTCAGGCGAGTTTCCCATTCAAATGCATGTAACAGTGAGAAACGCATTGTCTTGGCGAAATAAAGCGTTTTTGAACAACTTCATATAAATCGCTGTAACTTTTGATAGAAGACTCAGACAAACATGTTTATGGCTTTATCTTATAGAACTCAATATCCCCGTGCTGGGCAAACAGGTTTTGCAGCCGTTTGAGCTAAGATATTAAAATTATTCACATAATGAAAACCTATACTTTGTTTCAGGCGAGTTTCCCATTCAAATGCATGTAACAGTGAGAAACGCATTGTCTTGGCGAAATAAAGCGTTTTTGAACAACTTCATATAAATCGCTGTAACTTTTGATAGAAGACTCAGACAAACATGTTTATGGCTTTATCTTATAGAACTCAATATCCCCGTGCTGGGCAAACAGGTTTTGCAGCCGTTTGAGCTAAGATTTTAAAATTATTCACATAATGAAAACCTATACTTTGTCTCAGGCGAGTTTCCCATTCAAATGCATGTAACAGTGAGAAACACACTGTCTTGGCGAAATAAAGCGTTTTTGTACAACTTCATATAAATCGCTGTAACTTTTGATAGAAGACTCAGACAAACGTGTTTATGGCTTTATCTTATAGAACTCAATATCCCCGTGCTGGGCAAACAGGTTTTGCAGCCGTTTGAGCTAAGATTTTAAAATTATTCACATAATGAAAACCTATACTTTGTTTCAGGCGAGTTTCCCATTCAAATGCATGTAACAGTGAGAAACGCATTGTCTTGGCGAAATAAAGCGTTTTTGAACAACTTCATATAAATCGCTGTAACTTTTGATAGAAGACTCAGACAAACATGTTTATGGCTTTATCTTATAGAACTCAAGGTCCCCGTGCTGGGCAAACAGGTTTTGCAGCCGTTTGAGCTAAGATTTTAAAATTATTCACATAATGAAAACCTATACTTTGTTTCAGGCGAGTTTCCCATTCAAATGCATGTAACAGTGAGAAACGCATTGTCTTGGCGAAATAAAGCGTTTCTGAACAACTTCATATAAATCGCTGTAACTTTTGATAGAAGACTCAGACAAACATGTTTATGGCTTTATCTTATAGAACTCAATATCCCCGTGCTGGGCAAACAGGTTTTGCAGCCGTTTGAGCTAAGATTTTAAAATTATTCACATAATGAAAACCTATACTTTGTTTCAGGCGAGTTTCCCATTCAAATGCATGTAACAGTGAGAAACGCATTGTCTTGGCGAAATAAAGCGTTTTTGAACAACTTCATATAAATCGCTGTAACTTTTGATAGAAGACTCAGACAAACATGTTTATGGCTTTATCTTATAGAACTCAAGGTCCCCGTGCTGGGCAAACAGGTTTTGCAGCCGTTTGAGCTAAGATTTTAAAATTATTCACATAATGAAAACCTATACTTTGTTTCAGGCGAGTTTCCCATTCAAATGCATGTAACAGTGAGAAACGCATTGTCTTGGCGAAATAAAGCGTTTTTGAACAACTTCATATAAATCGCTGTAACTTTTGATAGAAGACTCAGACAAACATGTTTATGGCTTTATCTTATAGAACTCAATATCCCCGTGCTGGGCAAACAGGTTTTGCAGCCGTTTGAGCTAAGATTTTAAAATTATTCACATAATGAAAACCTATACTTTGTTTCAGGCGAGTTTCCCATTCAAATGCATGTAACAGTGAGAAACGCATTGTCTTGGCGAAATAAAGCGTTTTTGAACAACTTCATATAAATCGCTGTAACTTTTGATAGAAGACTCAGACAAACATGTTTATGGCTTTATCTTATAGAACTCAAGGTCCCCGTGCTGGGCAAACAGGTTTTGCAGCCGTTTGAGCTAAGATTTTAAAATTATTCACATAATGAAAACCTATACTTTGTTTCAGGCGAGTTTCCCATTCAAATGCATGTAACAGTGAGAAACGCATTGTCTTGGCGAAATAAAGCGTTTTTGAACAACTTCATATAAATCGCTGTAACTTTTGATAGAAGACTCAGACAAACATGTTTATGGCTTTATCTTATAGAACTCAATATCCCCGTGCTGGGCAAACAGGTTTTGCAGCCGTTTGAGCTAAGATTTTAAAATTATTCACATAATGAAAACCTATACTTTGTTTCAGGCGAGTTTCCCATTCAAATGCATGTAACAGTGAGAAACGCATTGTCTTGGCGAAATAAAGCGTTTTTGAACAACTTCATATAAATCGCTGTAACTTTTGATAGAAGACTCAGACAAACATGTTTATGGCTTTATCTTATAGAACTCAATATCCCCGTGCTGGGCAAACAGGTTTTGCAGCCGTTTGAGCTAAGATTTTAAAATTATTCACATAATGAAAACCTATACTTTGTTTCAGGCGAGTTTCCCATTCAAATGCATGTAACAGTGAGAAACACACTGTCTTGGCGAAATAAAGCGTTTTTGTACAACTTCATATAAATAGCTGTAACTTTTGATAGAAGACTCAGACAAACATGTTTATGGCTTTATCTTATAGAACTCAAGGTCCCCGTGCTGGGCAAACAGGTTTTGCAGCCGTCTGAGCTAAGATTTTAAAATTATTCACATAATGAAAACCTATACTTTGTTTCAGGCGAGTTTCCCATTCAAATGCATGTAACAGTGAGAAACGCATTGTCTTGGCGAAATAAAGCGTTTTTGTACAACTTCATATAAATCGCTGTAACTTTTGATAGAAGACTCAGACAAACATGTTTATGCTTTATCTCATAGAACTCAATATCCCCGTGCTGGGCAAACAGGTTTTGCAGCTGTTTGAGCTAAGATTTCCAAGTTATACACATAATGAAAACCTATACTTTGTTTCGGGCGAGTTCCCCATTCAACTGCATGCAACAGTGAGAAACGCACTGTCTTGGCGAAAGAAAGCGTTTTTGTACAACTTCATATAAATCGCTGTAACTTTTGATAGAAGACTCAGACAAACATGTTTATGGCTTTATCTTATAGAACTCAATATCCCCGTGCTGGGCAAACAGGTTTTGCAGCCGTTTGAGCTAAGATTTTAAAATTATTCACATAATGAAAACCTATACTTTGTTTCAGGCGAGTTTCCCATTCAAATGCATGTAACAGTGAGAAACGCATTGTCTTGGCGAAATAAAGCGTTTTTGAACAACTTCATATAAATCGCTGTAACTTTTGATAGAAGACTCAGACAAACATGTTTATGGCTTTATCTTATAGAACTCAATATCCCTGTGCTGGGCAAACAGAACAGGTTTTGCAGCCGTTTGAGCTAAGATTTTAAAATTATTCACATAATGAAAACCTATACTTTGTTTCAGGCGAGTTTCCCATTCAAATGCATGTAACAGTGAGAAACGCATTGTCTTGGCGAAATAAAGCGTTTCTGAACAACTTCATATAAATCGCTGTAACTTTTGATAGAAGACTCAGACAAACATGTTTATGGCTTTATCTTATAGAACTCAATATCCCCGTGCTGGGCAAACAGGTTTTGCAGCCGTTTGAGCTAAGATTTTAAAATTATTCACATAATGAAAACCTATACTTTGTTTCAGGCGAGTTTCCCATTCAAATGCATGTAACAGTGAGAAACGCATTGTCTTGGCGAAATAAAGCGTTTTTGAACAACTTCATATAAATCGCTGTAACTTTTGATAGAAGACTCAGACAAACATGTTTATGGCTTTATCTTATAGAACTCAAGGTCCCCGTGCTGGGCAAACAGGTTTTGCAGCCGTTTGAGCTAAGATTTTAAAATTATTCACATAATGAAAACCTATACTTTGTTTCAGGCGAGTTTCCCATTCAAATGCATGTAACAGTGAGAAACGCATTGTCTTGGCGAAATAAAGCGTTTCTGAACAACTTCATATAAATCGCTGTAACTTTTGATAGAAGACTCAGACAAACATGTTTATGGCTTTATCTTATAGAACTCAAGGTCCCCGTGCTGGGCAAACAGGTTTTGCAGCCGTTTGAGCTAAGATTTTAAAATTATTCACATAATGAAAACCTATACTTTGTTTCAGGCGAGTTTCCCATTCAAATGCATGTAACAGTGAGAAACGCATTGTCTTGGCGAAATAAAGCGTTTTTGAACAACTTCATATAAATCGCTGTAACTTTTGATAGAAGACTCAGACAAACATGTTTATGGCTTTATCTTATAGAACTCAAGGTCCCCGTGCTGGGCAAACAGGTTTTGCAGCCGTTTGAGCTAAGATTTTAAAATTATTCACATAATGAAAACCTATACTTTGTTTCAGGCGAGTTTCCCATTCAAATGCATGTAACAGTGAGAAACGCATTGTCTTGGCGAAATAAAGCGTTTTTGAACAACTTCATATAAATCGCTGTAACTTTTGATAGAAGACTCAGACAAACATGTTTATGGCTTTATCTTATAGAACTCAATATCCCCGTGCTGGGCAAACAGGTTTTGCAGCCGTTTGAGCTAAGATTTTAAAATTATTCACATAATGAAAACCTATACTTTGTTTCAGGCGAGTTTCCCATTCAAATGCATGTAACAGTGAGAAACGCATTGTCTTGGCGAAATAAAGCGTTTTTGAACAACTTCATATAAATCGCTGTAACTTTTGATAGAAGACTCAGACAAACATGTTTATGGCTTTATCTTATAGAACTCAATATCCCCGTGCTGGGCAAACAGGTTTTGCAGCCGTTTGAGCTAAGATTTTAAAATTATTCACATAATGAAAACCTATACTTTGTCTCAGGCGAGTTTCCCATTCAAATGCATGTAACAGTGAGAAACGCACTGTCTTGGCGAAATAAAGCGTTTTTGTACAACTTCATATAAATCGCTGTAACTTTTGATAGAAGACTCAGACAAACGTGTTTATGGCTTTATCTTATAGAACTCAATATCCCCGTGCTGGGCAAACAGGTTTTGCAGCCGTTTGAGCTAAGATTTTAAAATTATTCACATAATGAAAACCTATACTTTGTTTCAGGCGAGTTTCCCATTCAAATGCATGTAACAGTGAGAAACGCATTGTCTTGGCGAAATAAAGCGTTTTTGAACAACTTCATATAAATCGCTGTAACTTTTGATAGAAGACTCAGACAAACATGTTTATGGCTTTATCTTATAGAACTCAAGGTCCCCGTGCTGGGCAAACAGGTTTTGCAGCCGTTTGAGCTAAGATTTTAAAATTATTCACATAATGAAAACCTATACTTTGTTTCAGGCGAGTTTCCCATTCAAATGCATGTAACAGTGAGAAACGCATTGTCTTGGCGAAATAAAGCGTTTCTGAACAACTTCATATAAATCGCTGTAACTTTTGATAGAAGACTCAGACAAACATGTTTATGGCTTTATCTTATAGAACTCAATATCCCCGTGCTGGGCAAACAGGTTTTGCAGCCGTTTGAGCTAAGATTTTAAAATTATTCACATAATGAAAACCTATACTTTGTTTCAGGCGAGTTTCCCATTCAAATGCATGTAACAGTGAGAAACGCATTGTCTTGGCGAAATAAAGCGTTTTTGAACAACTTCATATAAATCGCTGTAACTTTTGATAGAAGACTCAGACAAACATGTTTATGGCTTTATCTTATAGAACTCAAGGTCCCCGTGCTGGGCAAACAGGTTTTGCAGCCGTTTGAGCTAAGATTTTAAAATTATTCACATAATGAAAACCTATACTTTGTTTCAGGCGAGTTTCCCATTCAAATGCATGTAACAGTGAGAAACGCATTGTCTTGGCGAAATAAAGCGTTTTTGAACAACTTCATATAAATCGCTGTAACTTTTGATAGAAGACTCAGACAAACATGTTTATGGCTTTATCTTATAGAACTCAAGGTCCCCGTGCTGGGCAAACAGGTTTTGCAGCCGTTTGAGCTAAGATTTTAAAATTATTCACATAATGAAAACCTATACTTTGTTTCAGGCGAGTTTCCCATTCAAATGCATGTAACAGTGAGAAACGCATTGTCTTGGCGAAATAAAGCGTTTTTGAACAACTTCATATAAATCGCTGTAACTTTTGATAGAAGACTCAGACAAACATGTTTATGGCTTTATCTTATAGAACTCAATATCCCCGTGCTGGGCAAACAGGTTTTGCAGCCGTTTGAGCTAAGATTTTAAAATTATTCACATAATGAAAACCTATACTTTGTTTCAGGCGAGTTTCCCATTCAAATGCATGTAACAGTGAGAAACGCATTGTCTTGGCGAAATAAAGCGTTTTTGAACAACTTCATATAAATCGCTGTAACTTTTGATAGAAGACTCAGACAAACATGTTTATGGCTTTATCTTATAGAACTCAATATCCCCGTGCTGGGCAAACAGGTTTTGCAGCCGTTTGAGCTAAGATTTTAAAATTATTCACATAATGAAAACCTATACTTTGTCTCAGGCGAGTTTCCCATTCAAATGCATGTAACAGTGAGAAACACACTGTCTTGGCGAAATAAAGCGTTTTTGTACAACTTCATATAAATCGCTGTAACTTTTGATAGAAGACTCAGACAAACATGTTTATGGCTTTATCTTATAGAACTCAATATCCCCGTGCTGGGCAAACAGGTTTTGCAGCCGTTTGAGCTAAGATTTTAAAATTATTCACATAATGAAAACCTATACTTTGTTTCAGGCGAGTTTCCCATTCAAATGCATGTAACAGTGAGAAACGCATTGTCTTGGCGAAATAAAGCGTTTTTGAACAACTTCATATAAATCGCTGTAACTTTTGATAGAAGACTCAGACAAACATGTTTATGGCTTTATCTTATAGAACTCAAGGTCCCCGTGCTGGGCAAACAGGTTTTGCAGCCGTTTGAGCTAAGATTTTAAAATTATTCACATAATGAAAACCTATACTTTGTTTCAGGCGAGTTTCCCATTCAAATGCATGTAACAGTGAGAAACGCATTGTCTTGGCGAAATAAAGCGTTTCTGAACAACTTCATATAAATCGCTGTAACTTTTGATAGAAGACTCAGACAAACATGTTTATGGCTTTATCTTATAGAACTCAATATCCCCGTGCTGGGCAAACAGGTTTTGCAGCCGTTTGAGCTAAGATTTTAAAATTATTCACATAATGAAAACCTATACTTTGTTTCAGGCGAGTTTCCCATTCAAATGCATGTAACAGTGAGAAACGCATTGTCTTGGCGAAATAAAGCGTTTTTGAACAACTTCATATAAATCGCTGTAACTTTTGATAGAAGACTCAGACAAACATGTTTATGGCTTTATCTTATAGAACTCAAGGTCCCCGTGCTGGGCAAACAGGTTTTGCAGCCGTTTGAGCTAAGATTTTAAAATTATTCACATAATGAAAACCTATACTTTGTTTCAGGCGAGTTTCCCATTCAAATGCATGTAACAGTGAGAAACGCATTGTCTTGGCGAAATAAAGCGTTTTTGAACAACTTCATATAAATCGCTGTAACTTTTGATAGAAGACTCAGACAAACATGTTTATGGCTTTATCTTATAGAACTCAATATCCCCGTGCTGGGCAAACAGGTTTTGCAGCCGTTTGAGCTAAGATTTTAAAATTATTCACATAATGAAAACCTATACTTTGTCTCAGGCGAGTTTCCCATTCAAATGCATGTAACAGTGAGAAACACACTGTCTTGGCGAAATAAAGCGTTTTTGTACAACTTCATATAAATCGCTGTAACTTTTGATAGAAGACTCAGACAAACATGTTTATGGCTTTATCTTATAGAACTCAATATCCCCGTGCTGGGCAAACAGGTTGCAGCCGTTTGAGCTAAGATTTTAAAATTATTCACATAATGAAAACCTATACTTTGTTTCAGGCGAGTTTCCCATTCAAATGCATGTAACAGTGAGAAACGCATTGTCTTGGCGAAATAAAGCGTTTTTGAACAACTTCATATAAATCGCTGTAACTTTTGATAGAAGACTCAGACAAACATGTTTATGCTTTATCTCATAGAACTCAATATCCCCGTGCTGGGCAAACAGGTTTTGCAGCCGTTTGAGCTAAGATTTTAAAATTATTCACATAATGAAAACCTATACTTTGTTTCAGGCGAATTTCCCATTCAAATGCATGTAACAGTGAGAAACGCATTGTCTTGGCGAAATAAAGCGTTTTTGAACAACTTCATATAAATCGCTGTAACTTTTGATAGAAGACTCAGACAAACATGTTTATGGCTTTATCTTATAGAACTCAATATCCCCGTGCTGGGCAAACAGGTTTTGCAGCCGTCTGAGCTAAGATTTTAAAATTATTCACATAATGAAAACCTATACTTTGTTTCAGGCGAGTTTCCCATTCAAATGCATGTAACAGTGAGAAACACACTGTCTTGGCGAAATAAAGCGTTTTTGTACAACTTCATATAAATCGCTGTAACTTTTGATAGAAGACTCAGACAAACATGTTTATGGCTTTATCTTATAGAACTCAATATCCCCGTGCTGGGCAAACAGGTTTTGCAGCCGTTTGAGCTAAGATTTTAAAATTATTCACATAATGAAAACCTATACTTTGTCTCAGGCGAGTTTCCCATTCAAATGCATGTAACAGTGAGAAACACACTGTCTTGGCGAAATAAAGCGTTTTTGTACAACTTCATATAAATCGCTGTAACTTTTGATAGAAGACTCAGACAAACATGTTTATGGCTTTATCTTATAGAACTCAATATCCCCGTGCTGGGCAAACAGGTTTTGCAGCCGTTTGAGCTAAGATTTTAAAATTATTCACATAATGAAAACCTATACTTTGTTTCAGGCGAGTTTCCCATTCAAATGCATGTAACAGTGAGAAACGCATTGTCTTGGCGAAATAAAGCGGTTTTGAACAACTTCATATAAATCGCTGTAACTTTTGATAGAAGACTCAGACAAACATGTTTATGCTTTATCTCATAGAACTCAATATCCCCGTGCTGGGCAAACAGGTTTTGCAGCCGTTTGAGCTAAGATTTTAAAATTATTCACATAATGAAAACCTATACTTTGTTTCAGGCGAGTTTCCCATTCAAATGCATGTAACAGTGAGAAACGCATTGTCTTGGCGAAATAAAGCGTTTCTGAACAACTTCATATAAATCGCTGTAACTTTTGATAGAAGACTCAGACAAACATGTTTATGGCTTTATCTTATAGAACTCAATATCCCCGTGCTGGGCAAACAGGTTTTGCAGCCGTTTGAGCTAAGATTTTAAAATTATTCACATAATGAAAACCTATACTTTGTTTCAGGCGAGTTTCCCATTCAAATGCATGTAACAGTGAGAAACGCACTGTCTTGGCGAAAGAAAGCGTTTTTGTACAACTTCATATAAATAGCTGTAACTTTTGATAGAAGACTCAGACAAACATGTTTATGGCTTTATCTTATAGAACTCAAGGTCCCCGTGCTGGGCAAACAGGTTTTGCAGCTGTTTGAGCTAAGATTTTAAAATTATTCACATAATGAAAACCTATACTTTGTCTCAGGCGAGTTTCCCATTCAAATGCATGTAACAGTGAGAAACACACTGTCTTGGCGAAATAAAGCGTTTTTGTACAACTTCATATAAATCGCTGTAACTTTTGATAGAAGACTCAGACAAACATGTTTATGGCTTTATCTTATAGAACTCAATATCCCCGTGCTGGGCAAACAGGTTTTGCAGCCGTTTGAGCTAAGATTTTAAAATTATTCACATAATGAAAACCTATACTTTGTCTCAGGCGAGTTTCCCATTCAAATGCATGTAACAGTGAGAAACACACTGTCTTGGCGAAATAAAGCGTTTTTGTACAACTTCATATAAATCGCTGTAACTTTTGATAGAAGACTCAGACAAAGATGTTTATGGCTTTATCTTATAGAACTCAATATCCCCGTGCTGGGCAAACAGGTTTTGCAGCCGTTTGAGCTAAGATTTTAAAATTATTCACATAATGAAAACCTATACTTTGTTTCAGGCGAGTTTCCCATTCAAATGCATGTAACAGTGAGAAACGCATTGTCTTGGCGAAATAAAGCGTTTTTGAACAACTTCATATAAATCGCTGTAACTTTTGATAGAAGACTCAGACAAACATGTTTATGCTTTATCTCATAGAACTCAATATCCCCGTGCTGGGCAAACAGGTTTTGCAGCCGTTTGAGCTAAGATTTTAAAATTATTCACATAATGAAAACCTATACTTTGTTTCAGGCGAGTTTCCCATTCAAATGCATGTAACAGTGAGAAACGCATTGTCTTGGCGAAATAAAGCGTTTCTGAACAACTTCATATAAATCGCTGTAACTTTTGATAGAAGACTCAGACAAACATGTTTATGGCTTTATCTTATAGAACTCAATATCCCCGTGCTGGGCAAACAGGTTTTGCAGCCGTTTGAGCTAAGATTTTAAAATTATTCACATAATGAAAACCTATACTTTGTTTCAGGCGAGTTTCCCATTCAAATGCATGTAACAGTGAGAAACGCATTGTCTTGGCGAAATAAAGCGTTTTTGAACAACTTCATATAAATCGCTGTAACTTTTGATAGAAGACTCAGACAAACATGTTTATGCTTTATCTTATAGAACTCAATATCCCCGTGCTGGGCAAACAGGTTTTGCAGCCGTCTGAGCTAAGATTTTAAAATTATTCACATAATGAAAACCTATACTTTGTTTCAGGCGAGTTTCCCATTCAAATGCATGTAACAGTGAGAAACACACTGTCTTGGCGAAATAAAGCGTTTTTGTACAACTTCATATAAATAGCTGTAACTTTTGATAGAAGACTCAGACAAACATGTTTATGGCTTTATCTTATAGAACTCAAGGTCCCCGTGCTGGGCAAACAGGTTTTGCAGCCGTCTGAGCTAAGATTTTAAAATTATTCACATAATGAAAACCTATACTTTGTTTCAGGCGAGTTTCCCATTCAAATGCATGTAACAGTGAGAAACACACTGTCTTGGCGAAATAAAGCGTTTTTGTACAACTTCATATAAATCGCTGTAACTTTTGATAGAAGACTCAGACAAACATGTTTATGGCTTTATCTTATAGAACTCAATATCCCCGTGCTGGGCAAACAGGTTTTGCAGCCGTTTGAGCTAAGATTTTAAAATTATTCACATAATGAAAACCTATACTTTGTTTCAGGCGAGTTTCCCATTCAAATGCATGTAACAGTGAGAAACGCATTGTCTTGGCGAAATAAAGCGTTTTTGTACAACTTCATATAAATCGCTGTAACTTTTGATAGAAGACTCAGACAAACATGTTTATGCTTTATCTCATAGAACTCAATATCCCCGTGCTGGGCAAACAGGTTTTGCAGCTGTTTGAGCTAAGATTTCCAAGTTATACACATAATGAAAACCTATACTTTGTTTCGGGCGAGTTCCCCATTCAACTGCATGCAACAGTGAGAAACGCACTGTCTTGGCGAAAGAAAGCGTTTTTGTACAACTTCATATAAATAGCTGTAACTTTTGATAGAAGACTCAGACAAACATGTTTATGGCTTTATCTTATAGAACTCAATATCCCCGTGCTGGGCAAACAGGTTTTGCAGCCGTTTGAGCTAAGATTTTAAAATTATTCACATAATGAAAACCTATACTTTGTTTCAGGCGAGTTTCCCATTCAAATGCATGTAACAGTGAGAAACGCATTGTCTTGGCGAAATAAAGCGTTTTTGAACAACTTCATATAAATCGCTGTAACTTTTGATAGAAGACTCAGACAAACATGTTTATGCTTTATCTTATAGAACTCAATATCCCCGTGCTGGGCAAACAGGTTTTGCAGCCGTCTGAGCTAAGATTTTAAAATTATTCACATAATGAAAACCTATACTTTGTTTCAGGCGAGTTTCCCATTCAAATGCATGTAACAGTGAGAAACACACTGTCTTGGCGAAATAAAGCGTTTTTGTACAACTTCATATAAATCGCTGTAACTTTTGATAGAAGACTCAGACAAACATGTTTATGGCTTTATCTTATAGAACTCAATATCCCCGTGCTGGGCAAACAGGTTTTGCAGCCGTTTGAGCTAAGATTTTAAAATTATTCACATAATGAAAACCTATACTTTGTCTCAGGCGAGTTTCCCATTCAAATGCATGTAACAGTGAGAAACACACTGTCTTGGCGAAATAAAGCGTTTTTGTACAACTTCATATAAATCGCTGTAACTTTTGATAGAAGACTCAGACAAACATGTTTATGGCTTTATCTTATAGAACTCAATATCCCCGTGCTGGGCAAACAGGTTTTGCAGCCGTCTGAGCTAAGATTTTAAAATTATTCACATAATGAAAACCTATACTTTGTTTCAGGCGAGTTTCCCATTCAAATGCATGTAACAGTGAGAAACACACTGTCTTGGCGAAATAAAGCGTTTTTGTACAACTTCATATAAATCGCTGTAACTTTTGATAGAAGACTCAGACAAACATGTTTATGGCTTTATCTTATAGAACTCAATATCCCCGTGCTGGGCAAACAGGTTTTGCAGCTGTGTGAGCTAAGATTTTCAAGTTATTCACATAATGAAAACCTATACTTTGTTTCGTGCGAGAACTCCATTCAAATGCATGTAATAGCGAGAAACGTACTAACTGGTGAAATAAAGCGTTTTAATGGTCTTCATAAAAACAGCTGTAACTTTTGATAGAAGACTCAGAAATACATATTTATGGATTTATCTTATAGAATTCAATATCCCCGTGCTGGGCAAACATGTTTTGCAGCCGTTTGAGCTAAGATTTTAAAATTATTCACATAATGAAAACCTATACTTTGTCTCAGGCGAGTTTCCCATTCAAATGCATGTAACAGTGAGAAACACACTGTCTTGGCGAAATAAAGCGTTTTTGTACAACTTCATATAAATAGCTGTAACTTTTGATAGAAGACTCAGACAAACATGTTTATGGCTTTATCTTATAGAACTCAATATCCCCGTGCTGGGCAAACAGGTTTTGCAGCCGTTTGAGCTAAGATTTTAAAATTATTCACATAATGAAAACCTATACTTTGTTTCAGGCGAGTTTCCCATTCAAATGCATGTAACAGTGAGAAACGCATTGTCTTGGCGAAATAAAGCGTTTTTGAACAACTTCATATAAATCGCTGTAACTTTTGATAGAAGACTCAGACAAACATGTTTATGCTTTATCTTATAGAACTCAATATCCCCGTGCTGGGCAAACAGGTTTTGCAGCCGTCTGAGCTAAGATTTTAAAATTATTCACATAATGAAAACCTATACTTTGTTTCAGGCGAGTTTCCCATTCAAATGCATGTAACAGTGAGAAACACACTGTCTTGGCGAAATAAAGCGTTTTTGTACAACTTCATATAAATCGCTGTAACTTTTGATAGAAGACTCAGACAAACATGTTTATGGCTTTATCTTATAGAACTCAATATCCCCGTGCTGGGCAAACAGGTTTTGCAGCCGTTTGAGCTAAGATTTAAAAATTATTCACATAATGAAAACCTATACTTTGTCTCAGGCGAGTTTCCCATTCAAATGCATGTAACAGTGAGAAACACACTGTCTTGGCGAAATAAAGCGTTTTTGTACAACTTCATATAAATCGCTGTAACTTTTGATAGAAGACTCAGACAAACATGTTTATGGCTTTATCTTATAGAACTCAATATCCCCGTGCTGGGCAAACAGGTTTTGCAGCCGTTTGAGCTAAGATTTTAAAATTATTCACATAATGAAAACCTATACTTTGTTTCAGGCGAGTTTCCCATTCAAATGCATGTAACAGTGAGAAACGCATTGTCTTGGCGAAATAAAGCGGTTTTGAACAACTTCATATAAATCGCTGTAACTTTTGATAGAAGACTCAGACAAACATGTTTATGGCTTTATCTTATAGAACTCAATATCCCCGTGCTGGGCAAACAGGTTTTGCAGCCGTTTGAGCTAAGATTTTAAAATTATTCACATAATGAAAACCTATACTTTGTTTCAGGCGAGTTTCCCATTCAAATGCATGTAACAGTGAGAAACGCACTGTCTTGGCGAAAGAAAGCGTTTTTGTACAACTTCATATAAATAGCTGTAACTTTTGATAGAAGACTCAGACAAACATGTTTATGGCTTTATCTTATAGAACTCAAGGTCCCCGTGCTGGGCAAACAGGTTTTGCAGCTGTTTGAGCTAAGATTTTAAAATTATTCACATAATGAAAACCTATACTTTGTCTCAGGCGAGTTTCCCATTCAAATGCATGTAACAGTGAGAAACACACTGTCTTGGCGAAATAAAGCGTTTTTGTAAAACTTCATATAAATCGCTGTAACTTTTGATAGAAGACTCAGACAAACATGTTTATGGCTTTATCTTATAGAACTCAATATCCCCGTGCTGGGCAAACAGGTTTTGCAGCCGTTTGAGCTAAGATTTTAAAATTATTCACATAATGAAAACCTATACTTTGTCTCAGGCGAGTTTCCCATTCAAATGCATGTAACAGTGAGAAACACACTGTCTTGGCGAAATAAAGCGTTTTTGTACAACTTCATATAAATCGCTGTAACTTTTGATAGAAGACTCAGACAAAGATGTTTATGGCTTTATCTTATAGAACTCAATATCCCCGTGCTGGGCAAACAGGTTTTGCAGCCGTTTGAGCTAAGATTTTAAAATTATTCACATAATGAAAACCTATACTTTGTTTCAGGCGAGTTTCCCATTCAAATGCATGTAACAGTGAGAAACGCATTGTCTTGGCGAAATAAAGCGTTTTTGAACAACTTCATATAAATCGCTGTAACTTTTGATAGAAGACTCAGACAAACATGTTTATGCTTTATCTCATAGAACTCAATATCCCCGTGCTGGGCAAACAGGTTTTGCAGCCGTTTGAGCTAAGATTTTAAAATTATTCACATAATGAAAACCTATACTTTGTTTCAGGCGAGTTTCCCATTCAAATGCATGTAACAGTGAGAAACGCATTGTCTTGGCGAAATAAAGCGTTTCTGAACAACTTCATATAAATCGCTGTAACTTTTGATAGAAGACTCAGACAAACATGTTTATGGCTTTATCTTATAGAACTCAATATCCCCGTGCTGGGCAAACAGGTTTTGCAGCCGTTTGAGCTAAGATTTTAAAATTATTCACATAATGAAAACCTATACTTTGTTTCAGGCGAGTTTCCCATTCAAATGCATGTAACAGTGAGAAACGCATTGTCTTGGCGAAATAAAGCGTTTTTGAACAACTTCATATAAATCGCTGTAACTTTTGATAGAAGACTCAGACAAACATGTTTATGCTTTATCTTATAGAACTCAATATCCCCGTGCTGGGCAAACAGGTTTTGCAGCCGTCTGAGCTAAGATTTTAAAATTATTCACATAATGAAAACCTATACTTTGTTTCAGGCGAGTTTCCCATTCAAATGCATGTAACAGTGAGAAACACACTGTCTTGGCGAAATAAAGCGTTTTTGTACAACTTCATATAAATAGCTGTAACTTTTGATAGAAGACTCAGACAAACATGTTTATGGCTTTATCTTATAGAACTCAATATCCCCGTGCTGGGCAAACAGGTTTTGCAGCCATCTGAGCTAAGATTTTAAAATTATTCACATAATGAAAACCTATACTTTGTTTCAGGCGAGTTTCCCATTCAAATGCATGTAACAGTGAGAAACGCATTGTCTTGGCGAAATAAAGCGTTTTTGTACAACTTCATATAAATAGCTGTAACTTTTGATAGAAGACTCAGACAAACATGTTTATGGCTTTATCTTATAGAACTCAATATCCCCGTGCTGGGCAAACAGGTTTTGCAGCCGTCTGAGCTAAGATTTTAAAATTATTCACATAATGAAAACCTATACTTTGTTTCAGGCGAGTTTCCCATTCAAATGCATGTAACAGTGAGAAACACACTGTCTTGGCGAAATAAAGCGTTTTTGTACAACTTCATATAAATAGCTGTAACTTTTGATAGAAGACTCAGACAAACATGTTTATGGCTTTATCTTATAGAACTCAATATCCCCGTGCTGGGCAAACAGGTTTTGCAGCCGTCTGAGCTAAGATTTTAAAATTATTCACATAATGAAAACCTATACTTTGTTTCAGGCGAGTTTCCCATTCAAATGCATGTAACAGTGAGAAACGCATTGTCTTGGCGAAATAAAGCGTTTTTGTACAACTTCATATAAATCGCTGTAACTTTTGATAGAAGACTCAGACAAAGATGTTTATGGCTTTATCTCATAGAACTCAATATCCCCGTGCTGGGCAAACAGGTTTTGCAGCTGTTTGAGCTAAGATTTCCAAGTTATACACATAATGAAAACCTATACTTTGTTTCGGGCGAGTTCCCCATTCAACTGCATGCAACAGTGAGAAACGCACTGTCTTGGCGAAAGAAAGCGTTTTTGTACAACTTCATATAAATAGCTGTAACTTTTGATAGAAGACTCAGACAAACATGTTTATGGCTTTATCTTATAGAACTCAATATCCCCGTGCTGGGCAAACAGGTTTTGCAGCCGTTTGAGCTAAGATTTTAAAATTATTCACATAATGAAAACCTATACTTTGTTTCAGGCGAGTTTCCCATTCAAATGCATGTAACAGTGAGAAACGCATTGTCTTGGCGAAATAAAGCGTTTTTGAACAACTTCATATAAATCGCTGTAACTTTTGATAGAAGACTCAGACAAACATGTTTATGCTTTATCTTATAGAACTCAATATCCCCGTGCTGGGCAAACAGGTTTTGCAGCCGTCTGAGCTAAGATTTTAAAATTATTCACATAATGAAAACCTATACTTTGTTTCAGGCGAGTTTCCCATTCAAATGCATGTAACAGTGAGAAACACACTGTCTTGGCGAAATAAAGCGTTTTTGAACAACTTCATATAAATCGCTGTAACTTTTGATAGAAGACTCAGACAAACATGTTTATGCTTTATCTTATAGAACTCAATATCCCCGTGCTGGGCAAACAGGTTTTGCAGCCGTCTGAGCTAAGATTTTAAAATTATTCACATAATGAAAACCTATACTTTGTTTCAGGCGAGTTTCCCATTCAAATGCATGTAACAGTGAGAAACACACTGTCTTGGCGAAATAAAGCGTTTTTGTACAACTTCATATAAATCGCTGTAACTTTTGATAGAAGACTCAGACAAACATGTTTATGGCTTTATCTTATAGAACTCAATATCCCCGTGCTGGGCAAACAGGTTTTGCAGCCGTTTGAGCTAAGATTTTAAAATTATTCACATAATGAAAACCTATACTTTGTTTCAGGCGAGTTTCCCATTCAAATGCATGTAACAGTGAGAAACGCATTGTCTTGGCGAAATAAAGCGGTTTTGAACAACTTCATATAAATCGCTGTAACTTTTGATAGAAGACTCAGACAAACATGTTTATGCTTTATCTCATAGAACTCAATATCCCCGTGCTGGGCAAACAGGTTTTGCAGCCGTTTGAGCTAAGATTTTAAAATTATTCACATAATGAAAACCTATACTTTGTTTCAGGCGAGTTTCCCATTCAAATGCATGTAACAGTGAGAAACGCATTGTCTTGGCGAAATAAAGCGTTTCTGAACAACTTCATATAAATCGCTGTAACTTTTGATAGAAGACTCAGACAAACATGTTTATGGCTTTATCTTATAGAACTCAATATCCCCGTGCTGGGCAAACAGGTTTTGCAGCCGTTTGAGCTAAGATTTTAAAATTATTCACATAATGAAAACCTATACTTTGTTTCAGGCGAGTTTCCCATTCAAATGCATGTAACAGTGAGAAACGCACTGTCTTGGCGAAAGAAAGCGTTTTTGTACAACTTCATATAAATAGCTGTAACTTTTGATAGAAGACTCAGACAAACATGTTTATGGCTTTATCTTATAGAACTCAAGGTCCCCGTGCTGGGCAAACAGGTTTTGCAGCTGTTTGAGCTAAGATTTTAAAATTATTCACATAATGAAAACCTATACTTTGTCTCAGGCGAGTTTCCCATTCAAATGCATGTAACAGTGAGAAACACACTGTCTTGGCGAAATAAAGCGTTTTTGTACAACTTCATATAAATCGCTGTAACTTTTGATAGAAGACTCAGACAAACATGTTTATGGCTTTATCTTATAGAACTCAATATCCCCGTGCTGGGCAAACAGGTTTTGCAGCCGTTTGAGCTAAGATTTTAAAATTATTCACATAATGAAAACCTATACTTTGTCTCAGGCGAGTTTCCCATTCAAATGCATGTAACAGTGAGAAACACACTGTCTTGGCGAAATAAAGCGTTTTTGAACAACTTCATATAAATCGCTGTAACTTTTGATAGAAGACTCAGACAAACATGTTTATGCTTTATCTTATAGAACTCAATATCCCCGTGCTGGGCAAACAGGTTTTGCAGCCGTCTGAGCTAAGATTTTAAAATTATTCACATAATGAAAACCTATACTTTGTTTCAGGCGAGTTTCCCATTCAAATGCATGTAACAGTGAGAAACACACTGTCTTGGCGAAATAAAGCGTTTTTGTACAACTTCATATAAATAGCTGTAACTTTTGATAGAAGACTCAGACAAACATGTTTATGGCTTTATCTTATAGAACTCAAGGTCCCCGTGCTGGGCAAACAGGTTTTGCAGCCGTCTGAGCTAAGATTTTAAAATTATTCACATAATGAAAACCTATACTTTGTTTCAGGCGAGTTTCCCATTCAAATGCATGTAACAGTGAGAAACACACTGTCTTGGCGAAATAAAGCGTTTTTGTACAACTTCATATAAATCGCTGTAACTTTTGATAGAAGACTCAGACAAACATGTTTATGCTTTATCTTATAGAACTCAATATCCCCGTGCTGGGCAAACAGGTTTTGCAGCCGTCTGAGCTAAGATTTTAAAATTATTCACATAATGAAAACCTATACTTTGTTTCAGGCGAGTTTCCCATTCAAATGCATGTAACAGTGAGAAACACACTGTC
This sequence comes from Astatotilapia calliptera, assembly GCF_964374335.1. Classification (NCBI taxonomy): domain Eukaryota; kingdom Metazoa; phylum Chordata; class Actinopteri; order Cichliformes; family Cichlidae; genus Astatotilapia; species Astatotilapia calliptera. The sequence continues at coordinate 17,699,725 of NC_137423.1, forward strand.
TTGGCGAAATAAAGCGTTTTTGTACAACTTCATATAAATAGCTGTAACTTTTGATAGAAGACTCAGACAAACATGTTTATGGCTTTATCTTATAGAACTCAAGGTCCCCGTGCTGGGCAAACAGGTTTTGCAGCCGTCTGAGCTAAGATTTTAAAATTATTCACATAATGAAAACCTATACTTTGTTTCAGGCGAGTTTCCCATTCAAATGCATGTAACAGTGAGAAACACACTGTCTTGGCGAAATAAAGCGTTTTTGTACAACTTCATATAAATCGCTGTAACTTTTGATAGAAGACTCAGACAAACATGTTTATGGCTTTATCTTATAGAACTCAATATCCCCGTGCTGGGCAAACAGGTTTTGCAGCCGTTTGAGCTAAGATTTTAAAATTATTCACATAATGAAAACCTATACTTTGTTTCAGGCGAGTTTCCCATTCAAATGCATGTAACAGTGAGAAACGCATTTTCTTGGCGAAATAAAGCGTTTTTGTACAACTTCATATAAATCGCTGTAACTTTTGATAGAAGACTCAGACAAAGATGTTTATGGCTTTATCTCATAGAACTCAATATCCCCGTGCTGGGCAAACAGGTTTTGCAGCTGTTGGAGCTAAGATTTCCAAGTTATACACATAATGAAAACCTATACTTTGTTTCGGGCGAGTTCCCCATTCAACTGCATGCAACAGTGAGAAACGCACTGTCTTGGCGAAAGAAAGCGTTTTTGTACAACTTCATATAAATAGCTGTAACTTTTGATAGAAGACTCAGACAAACATGTTTATGGCTTTATCTTATAGAACTCAATATCCCCGTGCTGGGCAAACAGGTTTTGCAGCCGTTTGAGCTAAGATTTTAAAATTATTCACATAATGAAAACCTATACTTTGTTTCAGGCGAGTTTCCCATTCAAATGCATGTAACAGTGAGAAACGCATTGTCTTGGCGAAATAAAGCGTTTTTGAACAACTTCATATAAATCGCTGTAACTTTTGATAGAAGACTCAGACAAACATGTTTATGCTTTATCTTATAGAACTCAATATCCCCGTGCTGGGCAAACAGGTTTTGCAGCCGTCTGAGCTAAGATTTTAAAATTATTCACATAATGAAAACCTATACTTTGTTTCAGGCGAGTTTCCCATTCAAATGCATGTAACAGTGAGAAACACACTGTCTTGGCGAAATAAAGCGTTTTTGAACAACTTCATATAAATCGCTGTAACTTTTGATAGAAGACTCAGACAAACATGTTTATGGCTTTATCTTATAGAACTCAATATCCCCGTGCTGGGCAAACAGGTTTTGCAGCCGTTTGAGCTAAGATTTTAAAATTATTCACATAATGAAAACCTATACTTTGTCTCAGGCGAGTTTCCCATTCAAATGCATGTAACAGTGAGAAACACACTGTCTTGGCGAAATAAAGCGTTTTTGTACAACTTCATATAAATCGCTGTAACTTTTGATAGAAGACTCAGACAAACATGTTTATGGCTTTATCTTATAGAACTCAATATCCCCGTGCTGGGCAAACAGGTTTTGCAGCTGTGTGAGCTAAGATTTTCAAGTTATTCACATAATGAAAACCTATACTTTGTTTCGTGCGAGAACTCCATTCAAATGCATGTAATAGCGAGAAACGTACTAACTGGTGAAATAAAGCGTTTTAATGGTCTTCATAAAAACAGCTGTAACTTTTGATAGAAGACTCAGAAATACATATTTATGGATTTATCTTATAGAATTCAATATCCCCGTGCTGGGCAAACATGTTTTGCAGCCGTTTGAGCTAAGATTTTAAAATTATTCACATAATGAAAACCTATACTTTGTCTCAGGCGAGTTTCCCATTCAAATGCATGTAACAGTGAGAAACACACTGTCTTGGCGAAATAAAGCGTTTTTGTACAACTTCATATAAATAGCTGTAACTTTTGATAGAAGACTCAGACAAACATGTTTATGGCTTTATCTTATAGAACTCAATATCCCCGTGCTGGGCAAACAGGTTTTGCAGCCGTTTGAGCTAAGATTTTAAAATTATTCACATAATGAAAACCTATACTTTGTTTCAGGCGAGTTTCCCATTCAAATGCATGTAACAGTGAGAAACGCATTGTCTTGGCGAAATAAAGCGTTTTTGAACAACTTCATATAAATCGCTGTAACTTTTGATAGAAGACTCAGACAAACATGTTTATGCTTTATCTTATAGAACTCAATATCCCCGTGCTGGGCAAACAGGTTTTGCAGCCGTCTGAGCTAAGATTTTAAAATTATTCACATAATGAAAACCTATACTTTGTTTCAGGCGAGTTTCCCATTCAAATGCATGTAACAGTGAGAAACACACTGTCTTGGCGAAATAAAGCGTTTTTGTACAACTTCATATAAATAGCTGTAACTTTTGATAGAAGACTCAGACAAACATGTTTATGGCTTTATCTTATAGAACTCAAGGTCCCCGTGCTGGGCAAACAGGTTTTGCAGCCGTCTGAGCTAAGATTTTAAAATTATTCACATAATGAAAACCTATACTTTGTTTCAGGCGAGTTTCCCATTCAAATGCATGTAACAGTGAGAAACACACTGTCTTGGCGAAATAAAGCGTTTTTGTACAACTTCATATAAATCGCTGTAACTTTTGATAGAAGACTCAGACAAACATGTTTATGGCTTTATCTTATAGAACTCAATATCCCCGTGCTGGGCAAACAGGTTTTGCAGCCGTTTGAGCTAAGATTTTAAAATTATTCACATAATGAAAACCTATACTTTGTTTCAGGCGAGTTTCCCATTCAAATGCATGTAACAGTGAGAAACGCATTGTCTTGGCGAAATAAAGCGTTTTTGTACAACTTCATATAAATCGCTGTAACTTTTGATAGAAGACTCAGACAAAGATGTTTATGGCTTTATCTCATAGAACTCAATATCCCCGTGCTGGGCAAACAGGTTTTGCAGCTGTTTGAGCTAAGATTTCCAAGTTATACACATAATGAAAACCTATACTTTGTTTCGGGCGAGTTCCCCATTCAACTGCATGCAACAGTGAGAAACGCACTGTCTTGGCGAAAGAAAGCGTTTTTGTACAACTTCATATAAATAGCTGTAACTTTTGATAGAAGACTCAGACAAACATGTTTATGGCTTTATCTTATAGAACTCAATATCCCCGTGCTGGGCAAACAGGTTTTGCAGCCGTTTGAGCTAAGATTTTAAAATTATTCACATAATGAAAACCTATACTTTGTTTCAGGCGAGTTTCCCATTCAAATGCATGTAACAGTGAGAAACGCATTGTCTTGGCGAAATAAAGCGTTTTTGAACAACTTCATATAAATCGCTGTAACTTTTGATAGAAGACTCAGACAAACATGTTTATGCTTTATCTTATAGAACTCAATATCCCCGTGCTGGGCAAACAGGTTTTGCAGCCGTCTGAGCTAAGATTTTAAAATTATTCACATAATGAAAACCTATACTTTGTTTCAGGCGAGTTTCCCATTCAAATGCATGTAACAGTGAGAAACACACTGTCTTGGCGAAATAAAGCGTTTTTGAACAACTTCATATAAATCGCTGTAACTTTTGATAGAAGACTCAGACAAACATGTTTATGGCTTTATCTTATAGAACTCAATATCCCCGTGCTGGGCAAACAGGTTTTGCAGCCGTTTGAGCTAAGATTTTAAAATTATTCACATAATGAAAACCTATACTTTGTCTCAGGCGAGTTTCCCATTCAAATGCATGTAACAGTGAGAAACACACTGTCTTGGCGAAATAAAGCGTTTTTGTACAACTTCATATAAATCGCTGTAACTTTTGATAGAAGACTCAGACAAACATGTTTATGGCTTTATCTTATAGAACTCAATATCCCCGTGCTGGGCAAACAGGTTTTGCAGCCGTCTGAGCTAAGATTTTAAAATTATTCACATAATGAAAACCTATACTTTGTTTCAGGCGAGTTTCCCATTCAAATGCATGTAACAGTGAGAAACACACTGTCTTGGCGAAATAAAGCGTTTTTGTACAACTTCATATAAATCGCTGTAACTTTTGATAGAAGACTCAGACAAACATGTTTATGGCTTTATCTTATAGAACTCAATATCCCCGTGCTGGGCAAACAGGTTTTGCAGCTGTGTGAGCTAAGATTTTCAAGTTATTCACATAATGAAAACCTATACTTTGTTTCGTGCGAGAAGTCCATTCAAATGCATGTAATAGCGAGAAACGTACTAACTGGTGAAATAAAGCGTTTTAATGGTCTTCATAAAAACAGCTGTAACTTTTGATAGAAGACTCAGAAATACATATTTATGGATTTATCTTATAGAATTCAATATCCCGTGCTGGGCAAACATGTTTTGCAGCCGTTTGAGCTAAGATTTTAAAATTATTCACATAATGAAAACCTATACTTTGTCTCAGGCGAGTTTCCCATTCAAATGCATGTAACAGTGAGAAACACACTGTCTTGGCGAAATAAAGCGTTTTTGTACAACTTCATATAAATAGCTGTAACTTTTGATAGAAGACTCAGACAAACATGTTTATGGCTTTATCTTATAGAACTCAATATCCCCGTGCTGGGCAAACAGAACAGGTTTTGCAGCCGTTTGAGCTAAGATTTTAAAATTATTCACATAATGAAAACCTATACTTTGTTTCAGGCGAGTTTCCCATTCAAATGCATGTAACAGTGAGAAACGCATTGTCTTGGCGAAATAAAGCGTTTTTGAACAACTTCATATAAATCGCTGTAACTTTTGATAGAAGACTCAGACAAACATGTTTATGGCTTTATCTTATAGAACTCAATATCCCCGTGCTGGGATAACAGAACAGGTTTTGCAGCCGTTTGAGCTAAGATTTTAAAATTATTCACATAATGAAAACCTATACTTTGTTTCGGTCGAGTTTCCCATTCAAATGCATGTAATAGCGAGAAACGCACTAACTGGTGAAATAAAGCGTTTTTGAACAACTTCATATAAATCGCTGTAACTTTTGATAGAAGACTCAGACAAACATGTTTATGGCTTTATCTTATAGAACTCAATATCCCCGTGCTGGGCAAACAGGTTTTGCAGCCGTTTGAGCTAAGATTTTAAAATTATTCACATAATGAAAACCTATACTTTGTTTCAGGCGAGTTTCCCATTCAAATGCATGTAATAGGGAGAAACGCACTAACTGGTGAAATAAAGCGTTTTAATGGTCTTCATAAAAACAGCTGTAACTTTTGATAGAAGACTCAGACAAACATGTTTATGGCTTTATCTTATATAATTCAATATCCCCGTGCTGGGCAAACAGAACAGGTTTTGCAGCCGTTTGAGCTAAGATTTTAAAATTATTCACATAATGAAAACCTATACTTTGTTTCAGGCGAGTTTCCCATTCAAATGCATGTAACAGTGAGAAACACACTGTCTTGGCGAAATAAAGCGTTTTTGTACAACTTCATATAAATCGCTGTAACTTTTGATAGAAGACTCAGACAAACATGTTTATGGCTTTATCTTATAGAACTCAATATCCCCGTGCTGGGCAAACAGAACAGGTTTTGCAGCCGTTTGAGCTAAGATTTTAAAATTATTCACATAATGAAAACCTATACTTTGTCTCAGGCGAGTTTCCCATTCAAATGCATGTAACAGTGAGAAACGCACTGTCTTGGCGAAATAAAGCGTTTTTGTACAACTTCATATAAATCGCTGTAACTTTTGATAGAAGACTCAGACAAACATGTTTATGGCTTTATCTTATAGAACTCAATATCCCCGTGCTGGGCAAACAGAACAGGTTTTGCAGCCGTTTGAGCTAAGATTTTAAAATTATTCACATAATGAAAACCTATACTTTGTTTCAGGCGAGTTTCCCATTCAAATGCATGTAACAGTGAGAAACGCATTGTCTTGGCGAAATAAAGCGTTTTTGAACAACTTCATATAAATCGCTGTAACTTTTGATAGAAGACTCAGACAAACATGTTTATGGCTTTATCTTATAGAACTCAATATCCCCGTGCTGGGATAACAGAACAGGTTTTGCAGCCGTTTGAGCTAAGATTTTAAAATTATTCACATAATGAAAACCTATACTTTGTTTCAGGCGAGTTTCCCATTCAAATGCATGTAATAGCGAGAAACGCACTAACTGGTGAAATAAAGCGTTTTAATGGTCTTCATAAAAACAGCTGTAACTTTTGATAGAAGACTCAGAAATATATATTTATGGCTTTATCTTATATAATTCAATATCCCCGTGCTGCCCAGCACGGGGATATTGAATTAGGTATTGAATTAGGTTTTGAAACAGGTTTTGCAGCCGTTTGAGCTAAGATTTTAAAATTATTCACATAATGAAAACCTATACTTTGTTTCAGGCGAGTTTCCCATTCAAATGCATGTAACAGTGAGAAACGCATTGTCTTGGCGAAATAAAGCGTTTTTGTACAACTTCATATAAATCGCTGTAACTTTTGATAGAAGACTCAGACAAACATGTTTATGGCTTTATCTTATAGAACTCAATATCCCCGTGCTGGGCAAACAGAACAGGTTTTGCAGCCGTTTGAGCTAAGATTTTAAAATTATTCACATAATGAAAACCTATACTTTGTTTCAGGCGAGTTTCCCATTCAAATGCATGTAACAGTGAGAAACGCATTGTCTTGGCGAAATAAAGCGTTTTTGAACAACTTCATATAAATCGCTGTAACTTTTGATAGAAGACTCAGACAAACATGTTTATGGCTTTATCTTATAGAACTCAATGTCCCCGTGCTGGGCAAACAGGTTTTGCAGCCGTTTGAGCTAAGATTTTAAAATTATTCACATAATGAAAACCTATACTTTGTTTCAGGCGAGTTTCCCATTCAAATGCATGTAACAGTGAGAAACGCATTGTCTTGGCGAAATAAAGCGTTTTTGAACAACTTCATATAAATCGCTGTAACTTTTGATAGAAGACTCAGACAAACATGTTTATGGCTTTATCTTATAGAACTCAATGTCCCCGTGCTGGGCAAACAGGTTTTGCAGCCGTTTGAGCTAAGATTTTAAAATTATTCACATAATGAAAACCTATACTTTGTTTCAGGCGAGTTTCCCATTCAAATGCATGTAACAGTGAGAAACGCATTGTCTTGGCGAAATAAAGCGTTTTTGAACAACTTCATATAAATCGCTGTAACTTTTGATAGAAGACTCAGACAAACATGTTTATGGCTTTATCTTATAGAACTCAATATCCCCGTGCTGGGCAAACAGAACAGGTTTTGCAGCCGTTTGAGCTAAGATTTTAAAATTATTCACATAATGAAAACCTATACTTTGTTTCAGGCGAGTTTCCCATTCAAATGCATGTAACAGTGAGAAACGCATTGTCTTGGCGAAATAAAGCGTTTTTGAACAACTTCATATAAATCGCTGTAACTTTTGATAGAAGACTCAGACAAACATGTTTATGGCTTTATCTTATAGAACTCAATATCCCCGTGCTGGGCAAACAGGTTTTGCAGCCGTTTGAGCTAAGATTTTAAAATTATTCACATAATGAAAACCTATACTTTGTCTCGGGTGAGTTTCCCATTCAAATGCATGTAACAGTGAGAAACGCATTGTCTTGGCGAAATAAAGCGTTTTTGAACAACTTCATATAAATCGCTGTAACTTTTGATAGAAGACTCAGACAAACATGTTTATGGCTTTATCTTATAGAACTCAATGTCCCCGTGCTGGGCAAACAGGTTTTGCAGCCGTTTGAGCTAAGATTTTAAAATTATTCACATAATGAAAACCTATACTTTGTTTCAGGCGAGTTTCCCATTCAAATGCATGTAACAGTGAGAAACGCATTGTCTTGGCGAAATAAAGCCTTTCTGAACAACTTCATATAAATCGCTGTAACTTTTGATAGAAGACTCAGACAAACATGTTTATGGCTTTATCTTATAGAACTCAATATCCCCGTGCTGGGCAAACAGAACAGGTTTTGCAGCCGTTTGAGCTAAGATTTTAAAATTATTCACATAATGAAAACCTATACTTTGTTTCAGGCGAGTTTCCCATTCAAATGCATGTAACAGTGAGAAACGCATTGTCTTGGCGAAATAAAGCGTTTTTGAACAACTTCATATAAATCGCTGTAACTTTTGATAGAAGACTCAGACAAACATGTTTATGGCTTTATCTTATAGAACTCAATATCCCCGTGCTGGGCAAACAGGTTTTGCAGCCGTTTGAGCTAAGATTTTAAAATTATTCACATAATGAAAACCTATACTTTGTTTCAGGCGAGTTTCCCATTCAAATGCATGTAATAGCGAGAAACGCACTAAGTGGTGAAATAAAGCGTTTTAATGGTCTTCATAAAAACAGCTGTAACTTTTGATAGAAGACTCAGAAATATATATTTATGGCTTTATCTTATATAATTCAATATCCCCGTGCTGGGCAAACAGGTTTTGCAGCTGTTTGAGCTAAGATTTTCAAGTTATTCACATAATGAAAACCTATACTTTGTTTCGTGCGAGAACTCCATTCAAATGCATGTAATAGCGAGACGCACTAACTGGTGAAATAAAGCGTTTTTAATGGTCTTCATAAAGACAGCTGTAACTTTTGATAGAAGACTCAGACAAACATGTTTATGGCTTTATCTTATAGAACTCAATATCCCCGTGCTGGGCAAACAGAACAGGTTTTGCAGCCGTTTGAGCTAAGATTTTAAAATTATTCACATAATGAAAACCTATACTTTGTTTCAGGCGAGTTTCCCATTCAAATGCATGTAACAGTGAGAAACGCATTGTCTTGGCGAAATAAAGCGTTTTTGAACAACTTCATATAAATCGCTGTAACTTTTGATAGAAGACTCAGACAAACATGTTTATGGCTTTATCTTATAGAACTCAATATCCCCGTGCTGGGCAAACAGAACAGGTTTTGCAGCCGTTTGAGCTAAGATTTTAAAATTATTCACATAATGAAAACCTATACTTTGTTTCAGGCGAGTTTCCCATTCAAATGCATGTAACAGTGAGAAACGCATTGTCTTGGCGAAATAAAGCGTTTTTGAACAACTTCATATAAATCGCTGTAACTTTTGATAGAAGACTCAGACAAACATGTTTATGGCTTTATCTTATAGAACTCAATATCCCCGTGCTGGGCAAACAGAACAGGTTTTGCAGCCGTTTGAGCTAAGATTTTAAAATTATTCACATAATGAAAACCTATACTTTGTCTCAGGCGAGTTTCCCATTCAAATGCATGTAACAGTGAGAAACGCACTGTCTTGGCGAAATAAAGCGTTTTTGTACAACTTCATATAAATCGCTGTAACTTTTGATAGAAGACTCAGACAAACATGTTTATGGCTTTATCTTATAGAACTCAATATCCCCGTGCTGGGCAAACAGGTTTTGCAGCCGTTTGAGCTAAGATTTTAAAATTATTCACATAATGAAAACCTATACTTTGTTTCAGGCGAGTTTCCCATTCAAATGCATGTAACAGTGAGAAACGCATTGTCTTGGCGAAATAAAGCGTTTTTGAACAACTTCATATAAATCGCTGTAACTTTTGATAGAAGACTCAGACAAACATGTTTATGGCTTTATCTTATAGAACTCAATATCCCCGTGCTGGGCAAACAGAACAGGTTTTGCAGCCGTTTGAGCTAAGATTTTAAAATTATTCACATAATGAAAACCTATACTTTGTTTCAGGCGAGTTTCCCATTCAAATGCATGTAACAGTGAGAAACGCATTGTCTTGGCGAAATAAAGCGTTTTTGAACAACTTCATATAAATCGCTATAACTTTTGATAGAAGACTCGGACAAACATGTTTATGGCTTTATCTTATAGAACTCAATATCCCCGTGCTGGGCAAACAGGTTTTGCAGCCGTTTGAGCTAAGATTTTAAAATTATTCACATAATGAAAACCTATACTTTGTTTCAGGCGAGTTTCCCATTCAAATGCATGTAACAGTGAGAAACGCATTGTCTTGGCGAAATAAAGCGTTTTTGAACAACTTCATATAAATCGCTGTAACTTTTGATAGAAGACTCAGACAAACATGTTTATGGCTTTATCTTATAGAACTCAATATCCCCGTGCTGGGCAAACAGAACAGGTTTTGCAGCCGTTTGAGCTAAGATTTTAAAATTATTCACATAATGAAAACCTATACTTTGTTTCAGGCGAGTTTCCCATTCAAATGCATGTAACAGTGAGAAACGCATTGTCTTGGCGAAATAAAGCGTTTTTGAACAACTTCATATAAATCGCTGTAACTTTTGATAGAAGACTCAGACAAACATGTTTATGGCTTTATCTTATAGAACTCAATGTCCCCGTGCTGGGCAAACAGGTTTTGCAGCCGTTTGAGCTAAGATTTTAAAATTATTCACATAATGAAAACCTATACTTTGTTTCAGGCGAGTTTCCCATTCAAATGCATGTAACAGTGAGAAACGCATTGTCTTGGCGAAATAAAGCGTTTTTGAACAACTTCATATAAATCGCTGTAACTTTTGATAGAAGACTCAGACAAACATGTTTATGGCTTTATCTTATAGAACTCAATATCCCCGTGCTGGGCAAACAGGTTTTGCAGCCGTTTGAGCTAAGATTTTAAAATTATTCACATAATGAAAACCTATACTTTGTTTCAGGCGAGTTTCCCATTCAAATGCATGTAACAGTGAGAAACGCATTGTCTTGGCGAAATAAAGCGTTTTTGAACAACTTCATATAAATCGCTGTAACTTTTGATAGAAGACTCAGACAAACATGTTTATGGCTTTATCTTATAGAACTCAATATCCCCGTGCTGGGCAAACAGAACAGGTTTTGCAGCCGTTTGAGCTAAGATTTTAAAATTATTCACATAATGAAAACCTATACTTTGTTTCAGGCGAGTTTCCCATTCAAATGCATGTAACAGTGAGAAACGCATTGTCTTGGCGAAATAAAGCGTTTTTGAACAACTTCATATAAATCGCTGTAACTTTTGATAGAAGACTCAGACAAACATGTTTATGGCTTTATCTTATAGAACTCAATATCCCCGTGCTGGGCAAACAGAACAGGTTTTGCAGCCGTTTGAGCTAAGATTTTAAAATTATTCACATAATGAAAACCTATACTTTGTTTCAGGCGAGTTTCCCATTCAAATGCATGTAACAGTGAGAAACGCATTGTCTTGGCGAAATAAAGCGTTTTTGAACAACTTCATATAAATCGCTGTAACTTTTGATAGAAGACTCAGACAAACATGTTTATGGCTTTATCTTATAGAACTCAATGTCCCCGTGCTGGGCAAACAGGTTTTGCAGCCGTTTGAGCTAAGATTTTAAAATTATTCACATAATGAAAACCTATACTTTGTTTCAGGCGAGTTTCCCATTCAAATGCATGTAACAGTGAGAAACGCATTGTCTTGGCGAAATAAAGCGTTTTTGAACAACTTCATATAAATCGCTGTAACTTTTGATAGAAGACTCAGACAAACATGTTTATGGCTTTATCTTATAGAACTCAATATCCCCGTGCTGGGCAAACAGGTTTTGCAGCCGTTTGAGCTAAGATTTTAAAATTATTCACATAATGAAAACCTATACTTTGTTTCAGGCGAGTTTCCCATTCAAATGCATGTAACAGTGAGAAACGCATTGTCTTGGCGAAATAAAGCGTTTTTGAACAACTTCATATAAATCGCTATAACTTTTGATAGAAGACTCGGACAAACATGTTTATGGCTTTATCTTATAGAACTCAATATCCCCGTGCTGGGCAAACAGGTTTTGCAGCCGTTTGAGCTAAGATTTTAAAATTATTCACATAATGAAAACCTATACTTTGTTTCAGGCGAGTTTCCCATTCAAATGCATGTAACAGTGAGAAACGCATTGTCTTGGCGAAATAAAGCGTTTTTGAACAACTTCATATAAATCGCTGTAACTTTTGATAGAAGACTCAGACAAACATGTTTATGGCTTTATCTTATAGAACTCAATATCCCCGTGCTGGGCAAACAGAACAGGTTTTGCAGCCGTTTGAGCTAAGATTTTAAAATTATTCACATAATGAAAACCTATACTTTGTCTCGGGTGAGTTTCCCATTCAAATGCATGTAACAGTGAGAAACGCATTGTCTTGGCAAAATAAAGCGTTTTTGAACAACTTCATATAAATCGCTGTAACTTTTGATAGAAGACTCAGACAAACATGTTTATGGCTTTATCTTATAGAACTCAATGTCCCCGTGCTGGGCAAACAGGTTTTGCAGCCGTTTGAGCTAAGATTTTAAAATTATTCACATAATGAAAACCTATACTTTGTTTCAGGCGAGTTTCCCATTCAAATGCATGTAACAGTGAGAAACGCATTGTCTTGGCGAAATAAAGCGTTTTTGAACAACTTCATATAAATCGCTGTAACTTTTGATAGAAGACTCAGACAAACATGTTTATGGCTTTATCTTATAGAACTCAATATCCCCGTGCTGGGCAAACAGAACAGGTTTTGCAGCCGTTTGAGCTAAGATTTTAAAATTATTCACATAATGAAAACCTATACTTTGTTTCAGGCGAGTTTCCCATTCAAATGCATGTAACAGTGAGAAACGCATTGTCTTGGCGAAATAAAGCGTTTTTGAACAACTTCATATAAATCGCTGTAACTTTTGATAGAAGACTCAGACAAACATGTTTATGGCTTTATCTTATAGAACTCAATATCCCCGTGCTGGGCAAACAGGTTTTGCAGCCGTTTGAGCTAAGATTTTAAAATTATTCACATAATGAAAACCTATACTTTGTCTCGGGTGAGTTTCCCATTCAAATGTATGTAATAGCGAGAAACGCACTAACTGGTGAAATAAAGCGTTTTAATGGTCTTCATAAAAACAGCTGTAACTTTTGATAGAAGACTCAGAAATATATATTTATGGCTTTATCTTATATAATTCAATATCCCCGTGCTGGGCAAACAGGTTTTGCAGCTGTTTGAGCTAAGATTTTCAAGTTATTCACATAATGAAAACCTATACTTTGTTTCGTGCGAGAACTCCATTCAAATGCATGTAATAGCGAGAAACGCATTGTCTTGGCGAAATAAAGCGTTTTTGAACAACTTCATATAAATCGCTGTAACTTTTGATAGAAGACTCAGACAAACATGTTTATGGCTTTATCTTATAGAACTCAATATCCCCGTGCTGGGCAAACAGAACAGGTTTTGCAGCCGTTTGAGCTAAGATTTTAAAATTATTCACATAATGAAAACCTATACTTTGTTTCAGGCGAGTTTCCCATTCAAATGCATGTAACAGTGAGAAACGCATTGTCTTGGCGAAATAAAGCGTTTTTGAACAACTTCATATAAATCGCTATAACTTTTGATAGAAGACTCGGACAAACATGTTTATGGCTTTATCTTATAGAACTCAATATCCCCGTGCTGGGCAAACAGGTTTTGCAGCCGTTTGAGCTAAGATTTTAAAATTATTCACATAATGAAAACCTATACTTTGTTTCAGGCGAGTTTCCCATTCAAATGCATGTAACAGTGAGAAACGCATTGTCTTGGCGAAATAAAGCGTTTTTGAACAACTTCATATAAATCGCTGTAACTTTTGATAGAAGACTCAGACAAACATGTTTATGGCTTTATCTTATAGAACTCAATATCCCCGTGCTGGGCAAACAGGTTTTGCAGCCGTTTGAGCTAAGATTTTAAAATTATTCACATAATGAAAACCTATACTTTGTCTCGGGTGAGTTTCCCATTCAAATGCATGTAACAGTGAGAAACGCATTGTCTTGGCGAAATAAAGCGTTTTTGAACAACTTCATATAAATCGCTGTAACTTTTGATAGAAGACTCAGACAAACATGTTTATGGCTTTATCTTATAGAACTCAATGTCCCCGTGCTGGGCAAACAGGTTTTGCAGCCGTTTGAGCTAAGATTTTAAAATTATTCACATAATGAAAACCTATACTTTGTTTCAGGCGAGTTTCCCATTCAAATGCATGTAACAGTGAGAAACGCATTGTCTTGGCGAAATAAAGCCTTTCTGAACAACTTCATATAAATCGCTGTAACTTTTGATAGAAGACTCAGACAAACATGTTTATGGCTTTATCTTATAGAACTCAATGCCCCCGTGCTGGGCAAACAGGTTTTGCAGCCGTTTGAGCTAAGATTTTAAAATTATTCACATAATGAAAACCTATACTTTGTTTCAGGCGAGTTTCCCATTCAAATGCATGTAACAGTGAGAAACGCATTGTCTTGGCGAAATAAAGCGTTTTTGAACAACTTCATATAAATCGCTGTAACTTTTGATAGAAGACTCAGACAAACATGTTTATGGCTTTATCTTATAGAACTCAATATCCCCGTGCTGGGCAAACAGAACAGGTTTTGCAGCCGTTTGAGCTAAGATTTTAAAATTATTCACATAATGAAAACCTATACTTTGTTTCAGGCGAGTTTCCCATTCAAATGCATGTAACAGTGAGAAACGCATTGTCTTGGCGAAATAAAGCGTTTTTGAACAACTTCATATAAATCGCTGTAACTTTTGATAGAAGACTCAGACAAACATGTTTATGGCTTTATCTTATAGAACTCAATATCCCCGTGCTGGGCAAACAGGTTTTGCAGCCGTTTGAGCTAAGATTTTAAAATTATTCACATAATGAAAACCTATACTTTGTTTCAGGCGAGTTTCCCATTCAAATGCATGTAATAGCGAGAAACGCACTAACTGGTGAAATAAAGCGTTTTAATGGTCTTCATAAAAACAGCTGTAACTTTTGATAGAAGACTCAGAAATATATATTTATGGCTTTATCTTATATAATTCAATATCCCCGTGCTGGGCAAACAGGTTTTGCAGCTGTTTGAGCTAAGATTTTCAAGTTATTCACATAATGAAAACCTATACTTTGTTTCGTGCGAGAACTCCATTCAAATGCATGTAATAGCGAGACGCACTAACTGGTGAAATAAAGCGTTTTTAATGGTCTTCATAAAGACAGCTGTAACTTTTGATAGAAGACTCAGACAAACATGTTTATGGCTTTATCTTATAGAACTCAATATCCCCGTGCTGGGCAAACAGAACAGGTTTTGCAGCCGTTTGAGCTAAGATTTTAAAATTATTCACATAATGAAAACCTATACTTTGTTTCAGGCGAGTTTCCCATTCAAATGCATGTAACAGTGAGAAACGCATTGTCTTGGCGAAATAAAGCGTTTTTGAACAACTTCATATAAATCGCTGTAACTTTTGATAGAAGACTCAGACAAACATGTTTATGGCTTTATCTTATAGAACTCAATATCCCCGTGCTGGGCAAACAGAACAGGTTTTGCAGCCGTTTGAGCTAAGATTTTAAAATTATTCACATAATGAAAACCTATACTTTGTTTCAGGCGAGTTTCCCATTCAAATGCATGTAACAGTGAGAAACGCATTGTCTTGGCGAAATAAAGCGTTTTTGAACAACTTCATATAAATCGCTGTAACTTTTGATAGAAGACTCAGACAAACATGTTTATGGCTTTATCTTATAGAACTCAATATCCCCGTGCTGGGCAAACAGAACAGGTTTTGCAGCCGTTTGAGCTAAGATTTTAAAATTATTCACATAATGAAAACCTATACTTTGTCTCAGGCGAGTTTCCCATTCAAATGCATGTAACAGTGAGAAACACACTGTCTTGGCGAAATAAAGCGTTTTTGTACAACTTCATATAAATCGCTGTAACTTTTGATAGAAGACTCAGACAAACATGTTTATGGCTTTATCTTATAGAACTCAATATCCCCGTGCTGGGCAAACAGGTTTTGCAGCCGTTTGAGCTAAGATTTTAAAATTATTCACATAATGAAAACCTATACTTTGTTTCAGGCGAGTTTCCCATTCAAATGCATGTAACAGTGAGAAACGCATTGTCTTGGCGAAATAAAGCGTTTTTGAACAACTTCATATAAATCGCTGTAACTTTTGATAGAAGACTCAGACAAACATGTTTATGGCTTTATCTTATAGAACTCAATATCCCCGTGCTGGGCAAACAGAACAGGTTTTGCAGCCGTTTGAGCTAAGATTTTAAAATTATTCACATAATGAAAACCTATACTTTGTTTCAGGCGAGTTTCCCATTCAAATGCATGTAACAGTGAGAAACGCATTGTCTTGGCGAAATAAAGCGTTTTTGAACAACTTCATATAAATCGCTATAACTTTTGATAGAAGACTCGGACAAACATGTTTATGGCTTTATCTTATAGAACTCAATATCCCCGTGCTGGGCAAACAGGTTTTGCAGCCGTGTGAGCTAAAATTTTAAAATTATTCACATAATGAAAACCTATACTTTGTTTCAGGCGAGTTTCCCATTCAAATGCATGTAACAGTGAGAAACGCATTGTCTTGGCGAAATAAAGCGTTTTTGAACAACTTCATATAAATCGCTGTAACTTTTGATAGAAGACTCAGACAAACATGTTTATGGCTTTATCTTATAGAACTCAATATCCCCGTGCTGGGCAAACAGAACAGGTTTTGCAGCCGTTTGAGCTAAGATTTTAAAATTATTCACATAATGAAAACCTATACTTTGTTTCAGGCGAGTTTCCCATTCAAATGCATGTAACAGTGAGAAACGCATTGTCTTGGCGAAATAAAGCGTTTTTGAACAACTTCATATAAATCGCTGTAACTTTTGATAGAAGACTCAGACAAACATGTTTATGGCTTTATCTTATAGAACTCAATGTCCCCGTGCTGGGCAAACAGGTTTTGCAGCCGTTTGAGCTAAGATTTTAAAATTATTCACATAATGAAAACCTATACTTTGTTTCAGGCGAGTTTCCCATTCAAATGCATGTAACAGTGAGAAACGCATTGTCTTGGCGAAATAAAGCGTTTTTGAACAACTTCATATAAATCGCTGTAACTTTTGATAGAAGACTCAGACAAACATGTTTATGGCTTTATCTTATAGAACTCAATATCCCCGTGCTGGGCAAACAGGTTTTGCAGCCGTTTGAGCTAAGATTTTAAAATTATTCACATAATGAAAACCTATACTTTGTTTCAGGCGAGTTTCCCATTCAAATGCATGTAACAGTGAGAAACGCATTGTCTTGGCGAAATAAAGCGTTTTTGAACAACTTCATATAAATCGCTGTAACTTTTGATAGAAGACTCAGACAAACATGTTTATGGCTTTATCTTATAGAACTCAATATCCCCGTGCTGGGCAAACAGAACAGGTTTTGCAGCCGTTTGAGCTAAGATTTTAAAATTATTCACATAATGAAAACCTATACTTTGTCTCGGGTGAGTTTCCCATTCAAATGCATGTAACAGTGAGAAACGCATTGTCTTGGCGAAATAAAGCGTTTTTGAACAACTTCATATAAATCGCTGTAACTTTTGATAGAAGACTCAGACAAACATGTTTATGGCTTTATCTTATAGAACTCAATATCCCCGTGCTGGGCAAACAGGTTTTGCAGCCGTTTGAGCTAAGATTTTAAAATTATTCACATAATGAAAACCTATACTTTGTCTCGGGTGAGTTTCCCATTCAAATGCATGTAACAGTGAGAAACGCATTGTCTTGGCGAAATAAAGCGTTTTTGAACAACTTCATATAAATCGCTGTAACTTTTGATAGAAGACTCAGACAAACATGTTTATGGCTTTATCTTATAGAACTCAATGTCCCCGTGCTGGGCAAACAGGTTTTGCAGCCGTTTGAGCTAAGATTTTAAAATTATTCACATAATGAAAACCTATACTTTGTTTCAGGCGAGTTTCCCATTCAAATGCATGTAACAGTGAGAAACGCATTGTCTTGGCGAAATAAAGCGTTTTTGAACAACCTCATATAAATCGCTATAACTTTTGATAGAAGACTCGGACAAACATGTTTATGGCTTTATCTTATAGAACTCAATATCCCCGTGCTGGGCAAACAGGTTTTGCAGCCGTTTGAGCTAAGATTTTAAAATTATTCACATAATGAAAACCTATACTTTGTTTCAGGCGAGTTTCCCATTCAAATGCATGTAACAGTGAGAAACGCATTGTCTTGGCGAAATAAAGCGTTTTTGAACAACTTCATATAAATCGCTGTAACTTTTGATAGAAGACTCAGACAAACATGT
This sequence comes from Astatotilapia calliptera, assembly GCF_964374335.1. Taxonomy (NCBI): domain Eukaryota; kingdom Metazoa; phylum Chordata; class Actinopteri; order Cichliformes; family Cichlidae; genus Astatotilapia; species Astatotilapia calliptera. The sequence goes on from NC_137423.1 coordinate 17,717,957, forward strand.
TTATGGCTTTATCTTATAGAACTCAATATCCCCGTGCTGGGCAAACAGAACAGGTTTTGCAGCCGTTTGAGCTAAGATTTTAAAATTATTCACATAATGAAAACCTATACTTTGTCTCGGGTGAGTTTCCCATTCAAATGCATGTAACAGTGAGAAACGCATTGTCTTGGCGAAATAAAGCGTTTTTGAACAACTTCATATAAATCGCTGTAACTTTTGATAGAAGACTCAGACAAACATGTTTATGGCTTTATCTTATAGAACTCAATGTCCCCGTGCTGGGCAAACAGGTTTTGCAGCCGTTTGAGCTAAGATTTTAAAATTATTCACATAATGAAAACCTATACTTTGTTTCAGGCGAGTTTCCCATTCAAATGCATGTAACAGTGAGAAACGCATTGTCTTGGCGAAATAAAGCGTTTTTGAACAACTTCATATAAATCGCTGTAACTTTTGATAGAAGACTCAGACAAACATGTTTATGGCTTTATCTTATAGAACTCAATATCCCCGTGCTGGGCAAACAGAACAGGTTTTGCAGCCGTTTGAGCTAAGATTTTAAAATTATTCACATAATGAAAACCTATACTTTGTTTCAGGCGAGTTTCCCATTCAAATGCATGTAACAGTGAGAAACGCATTGTCTTGGCGAAATAAAGCGTTTTTGAACAACTTCATATAAATCGCTGTAACTTTTGATAGAAGACTCAGACAAACATGTTTATGGCTTTATCTTATAGAACTCAATATCCCCGTGCTGGGCAAACAGGTTTTGCAGCTGTTTGAGCTAAGATTTTAAAATTATTCACATAATGAAAACCTATACTTTGTTTCAGGCGAGTTTCCCATTCAAATGCATGTAACAGTGAGAAACGCATTGTCTTGGCGAAATAAAGCGTTTTTGAACAACTTCATATAAATCGCTGTAACTTTTGATAGAAGACTCAGACAAACATGTTTATGGCTTTATCTTATAGAACTCAATATCCCCGTGCTGGGCAAACAGAACAGGTTTTGCAGCCGTTTGAGCTAAGATTTTAAAATTATTCACATAATGAAAACCTATACTTTGTCTCAGGCGAGTTTCCCATTCAAATGCATGTAACAGTGAGAAACACACTGTCTTGGCGAAATAAAGCGTTTTTGTACAACTTCATATAAATCGCTGTAACTTTTGATAGAAGACTCAGACAAACATGTTTATGGCTTTATCTTATAGAACTCAATATCCCCGTGCTGGGCAAACAGGTTTTGCAGCCGTTTGAGCTAAGATTTTAAAATTATTCACATAATGAAAACCTATACTTTGTTTCAGGCGAGTTTCCCATTCAAATGCATGTAACAGTGAGAAACGCATTGTCTTGGCGAAATAAAGCGTTTTTGAACAACTTCATATAAATCGCTATAACTTTTGATAGAAGACTCGGACAAACATGTTTATGGCTTTATCTTATAGAACTCAATATCCCCGTGCTGGGCAAACAGGTTTTGCAGCCGTTTGAGCTAAAATTTTAAAATTATTCACATAATGAAAACCTATACTTTGTTTCAGGCGAGTTTCCCATTCAAATGCATGTAACAGTGAGAAACGCATTGTCTTGGCGAAATAAAGCGTTTTTGAACAACTTCATATAAATCGCTGTAACTTTTGATAGAAGACTCAGACAAACATGTTTATGGCTTTATCTTATAGAACTCAATATCCCCGTGCTGGGCAAACAGAACAGGTTTTGCAGCCGTTTGAGCTAAGATTTTAAAATTATTCACATAATGAAAACCTATACTTTGTTTCAGGCGAGTTTCCCATTCAAATGCATGTAACAGTGAGAAACGCATTGTCTTGGCGAAATAAAGCCTTTCTGAACAACTTCATATAAATCGCTGTAACTTTTGATAGAAGACTCAGACAAACATGTTTATGGCTTTATCTTATAGAACTCAATATCCCCGTGCTGGGCAAACAGAACAGGTTTTGCAGCCGTTTGAGCTAAGATTTTAAAATTATTCACATAATGAAAACCTATACTTTGTCTCGGGTGAGTTTCCCATTCAAATGCATGTAACAGTGAGAAACGCATTGTCTTGGCGAAATAAAGCGTTTTTGAACAACTTCATATAAATCGCTGTAACTTTTGATAGAAGACTCAGACAAACATGTTTATGGCTTTATCTTATAGAACTCAATGTCCCCGTGCTGGGCAAACAGGTTTTGCAGCCGTTTGAGCTAAGATTTTAAAATTATTCACATAATGAAAACCTATACTTTGTTTCAGGCGAGTTTCCCATTCAAATGCATGTAACAGTGAGAAACGCATTGTCTTGGCGAAATAAAGCGTTTTTGAACAACTTCATATAAATCGCTGTAACTTTTGATAGAAGACTCAGACAAACATGTTTATGGCTTTATCTTATAGAACTCAATATCCCCGTGCTGGGCAAACAGAACAGGTTTTGCAGCCGTTTGAGCTAAGATTTTAAAATTATTCACATAATGAAAACCTATACTTTGTTTCAGGCGAGTTTCCCATTCAAATGCATGTAACAGTGAGAAACGCATTGTCTTGGCGAAATAAAGCGTTTTTGAACAACTTCATATAAATCGCTGTAACTTTTGATAGAAGACTCAGACAAACATGTTTATGGCTTTATCTTATAGAACTCAATATCCCCGTGCTGGGCAAACAGGTTTTGCAGCTGTTTGAGCTAAGATTTTAAAATTATTCACATAATGAAAACCTATACTTTGTTTCAGGCGAGTTTCCCATTCAAATGCATGTAACAGTGAGAAACGCATTGTCTTGGCGAAATAAAGCGTTTTTGAACAACTTCATATAAATCGCTGTAACTTTTGATAGAAGACTCAGACAAACATGTTTATGGCTTTATCTTATAGAACTCAATATCCCCGTGCTGGGCAAACAGAACAGGTTTTGCAGCCGTTTGAGCTAAGATTTTAAAATTATTCACATAATGAAAACCTATACTTTGTCTCAGGCGAGTTTCCCATTCAAATGCATGTAACAGTGAGAAACACACTGTCTTGGCGAAATAAAGCGTTTTTGTACAACTTCATATAAATCGCTGTAACTTTTGATAGAAGACTCAGACAAACATGTTTATGGCTTTATCTTATAGAACTCAATATCCCCGTGCTGGGCAAACAGGTTTTGCAGCCGTTTGAGCTAAGATTTTAAAATTATTCACATAATGAAAACCTATACTTTGTTTCAGGCGAGTTTCCCATTCAAATGCATGTAACAGTGAGAAACGCATTGTCTTGGCGAAATAAAGCGTTTTTGAACAACTTCATATAAATCGCTATAACTTTTGATAGAAGACTCGGACAAACATGTTTATGGCTTTATCTTATAGAACTCAATATCCCCGTGCTGGGCAAACAGGTTTTGCAGCCGTTTGAGCTAAGATTTTAAAATTATTCACATAATGAAAACCTATACTTTGTTTCAGGCGAGTTTCCCATTCAAATGCATGTAACAGTGAGAAACGCATTGTCTTGGCGAAATAAAGCGTTTTTGAACAACTTCATATAAATCGCTGTAACTTTTGATAGAAGACTCAGACAAACATGTTTATGGCTTTATCTTATAGAACTCAATATCCCCGTGCTGGGCAAACAGAACAGGTTTTGCAGCCGTTTGAGCTAAGATTTTAAAATTATTCACATAATGAAAACCTATACTTTGTTTCAGGCGAGTTTCCCATTCAAATGCATGTAACAGTGAGAAACGCATTGTCTTGGCGAAATAAAGCGTTTTTGAACAACTTCATATAAATCGCTATAACTTTTGATAGAAGACTCGGACAAACATGTTTATGGCTTTATCTTATAGAACTCAATATCCCCGTGCTGGGCAAACAGAACAGGTTTTGCAGCCGTTTGAGCTAAGATTTTAAAATTATTCTCATAATGAAAACCTATACTTTGTCTCAGGCGAGTTTCCCATTCAAATGCATGTAACAGTGAGAAACACACTGTCTTGGCGAAATAAAGCGTTTTTGTACAACTTCATATAAATCGCTGTAACTTTTGATAGAAGACTCAGACAAACATGTTTATGGCTTTATCTTATAGAACTCAATATCCCCGTGCTGGGCAAACAGAACAGGTTTTGCAGCCGTTTGAGCTAAGATTTTAAAATTATTCACATAATGAAAACCTATACTTTGTTTCAGGCGAGTTTCCCATTCAAATGCATGTAACAGTGAGAAACGCATTGTCTTGGCGAAATAAAGCGTTTTTGAACAACTTCATATAAATCGCTGTAACTTTTGATAGAAGACTCAGACAAACATGTTTATGGCTTTATCTTATAGAACTCAATATCCCCGTGCTGGGCAAACAGAACAGGTTTTGCAGCCGTTTGAGCTAAGATTTTAAAATTATTCACATAATGAAAACCTATACTTTGTTTCAGGCGAGTTTCCCATTCAAATGCATGTAACAGTGAGAAACGCATTGTCTTGGCGAAATAAAGCGTTTTTGAACAACTTCATATAAATCGCTATAACTTTTGATAGAAGACTCGGACAAACATGTTTATGGCTTTATCTTATAGAACTCAATATCCCCGTGCTGGGCAAACAGGTTTTGCAGCCGTTTGAGCTAAGATTTTAAAATTATTCACATAATGAAAACCTATACTTTGTCTCGGGTGAGTTTCCCATTCAAATGCATGTAACAGTGAGAAACGCATTGTCTTGGCGAAATAAAGCGTTTTTGAACAACTTCATATAAATCGCTGTAACTTTTGATAGAAGACTCAGACAAACATGTTTATGGCTTTATCTTATAGAACTCAATGTCCCCGTGCTGGGCAAACAGGTTTTGCAGCCGTTTGAGCTAAGATTTTAAAATTATTCACATAATGAAAACCTATACTTTGTCTCGGGTGAGTTTCCCATTCAAATGTATGTAATAGCGAGAAACGCACTAACTGGTGAAATAAAGCGTTTTAATGGTCTTCATAAAAACAGCTGTAACTTTTGATAGAAGACTCAGAAATATATATTTATGGCTTTATCTTATATGATTCAATGTCCCCGTGCTGGGCAAACAGGTTTTGCAGCCGTTTGAGCTAAGATTTTAAAATTATTCACATAATGAAAACCTATACTTTGTCTCGGGTGAGTTTCCCATTCAAATGTATGTAATAGCGAGAAACGCACTAACTGGTGAAATAAAGCGTTTTAATGGTCTTCATAAAAACAGCTGTAACTTTTGATAGAAGACTCAGAAATATATATTTATGGCTTTATCTTATATGATTCAATATCCCCGTGCTGGGCAAACAGGTTTTGCAGCTGTTTGAGCTAAGATTTTCAAGTTATTCACATAATGAAAACCTATACTTTGTTTCGTGCGAGAACTCCATTCAAATGCATGTAATAGCGAGACGCACTAACTTGTGAAATAAAGCGTTTTTAATGGTCTTCATAAAGACAGCTGTAACTTTTGATAGAAGACTCAGACAAACATGTTTATGGCTTTATCTTATAGAACTCAATATCCCCGTGCTGGGCAAACAGAACAGGTTTTGCAGCCGTTTGAGCTAAGATTTTAAAATTATTCACATAATGAAAACCTATACTTTGTTTCAGGCGAGTTTCCCATTCAAATGCATGTAACAGTGAGAAACGCATTGTCTTGGCGAAATAAAGCGTTTTTGAACAACTTCATATAAATCGCTGTAACTTTTGATAGAAGACTCAGACAAACATGTTTATGGCTTTATCTTATAGAACTCAATGTCCCCGTGCTGGGCAAACAGGTTTTGCAGCCGTTTGAGCTAAGATTTTAAAATTATTCACATAATGAAAACCTATACTTTGTTTCAGGCGAGTTTCCCATTCAAATGCATGTAACAGTGAGAAACGCATTGTCTTGGCGAAATAAAGCGTTTTTGAACAACTTCATGTAAATCGCTGTAACTTTTGATAGAAGACTCAGACAAACATGTTTATGGCTTTATCTTATAGAACTCAATGTCCCCGTGCTGGGCAAACAGGTTTTGCAGCCGTTTGAGCTAAGATTTTAAAATTATTCACATAATGAAAACCTATACTTTGTTTCAGGCGAGTTTCCCATTCAAATGCATGTAACAGTGAGAAACGCATTGTCTTGGC